>NC_142624.1:6972500-7597500 GCF_059453375.1 Lepisosteus platostomus
GTGATGAAGCCAGTTCATAGAGGGGGATTATTAGGAGGCCATGACTGGTAAAGGCCAGGGGGAAATTTGACCAAGACACCACAGTAACTACCCTACTCTTTTCGAGAAACGCCCTGGGATTTTTAATGACCACAGAGAGTCCTCGGTCTTACGTCTCATCCCATAGTGTCCCCGTCACCATACTGGGCCATTAAACATAAACAGACTGCAGAGTGAGCGGCCCCTACTGGCTGCTCCAACACCACTTCCAGCAGCAACTTTAGCTTTCCCAGGAGTTCTCCCCTCCAGGTACTGGCCAGGCTCACAGCTGCTGAGCTTCAGTGGACTGCCAGTTGTGAGTTCCAGGGTTATATAGCTGCTGGCTGCTTGTGCTCCATTGGATTCTTGCTGGATGCTCTTCTTTCCTCCCACCTTCCAAAAACGACAACACCTTCCAAAATTGGTGCCCTGTGATGGACTGATGTTCCTTTTGACATGTAGTCCCTCTTTCTGTGTTTCTCAGGGTAGGTTTCTGGATGTAGTTTTCTGATAACAGATTGGATAATGGATATCTCTTTCTACAACAGCTGCATAGGTTGCATAGATGAAAAATGCGAGGGCACGCTACATGGTAAGAATAGGACAATTTCGACGGTTGTGAATAATGCCCCTGCTTCCTTTAGGCTCTCTGACGTTGCACCACTGGCAGCAGCTGGCCCAGCCCCACCTGGCCACCATCCTGGATACTCGGCCTGGTGTGGTGACCAAAGGCTTCACACCCCTGCCCGAAGACGCTGTCTACCGCCTCTCGGACCTCGAGGAGGATGACGAGGACAACCCGCGGCCGAGAGCCGCGGAGGATGAGGAGGAAGGCGGCATCACTTTCCAGGTGCAGCGCTCCTCCACCCCAGAGGCCAGGAAGCCGGACCCTCCGGAGGAGAGCTCTCCTCCTCCCAGCGTCTTCCTGCCCCAGACTCAGATCCTTGCCACACCGGTGACCCCTGGTGAGCTTCCGTGCTGTCTCGCATCCTCACAAGACACGAATAAGCCACCTCCCCTTGTGCAATCCTTCGCATTTGGTTGTGTGGTTAAAATTCGTCATCTTCAGTTTATTATTCGTTCAGTGCCTTGTTTTCCATGGACAGCTCAATGCTAGAGAATAGCCAGAACACTTTTCTTTTCGTAATTTGGAAAAGAAGACAAACGGCTGAACTACATGCGGTAGAACGACACTTAGAAGACTTTCTTTGGAGCATTCAGGGTTTGAATAAGATTCTGGTTTTAAAATGTATGTGCATTTTGTAATTTCACCGAATCCGCCATTTTGTTGCATGACTGTGCGTTGGCTCCTGTTTGTTCAAAGATGTTGAAGATGCTAAGTTTGCATTCATCCGCGTGATTTCACAACACATTGATTGAAAGTGGCAGAACTGATATTTTCATAAAAATTCAAGGTGTTTGAAGAAGGTTTTATAGGGCTTTGGACATTGTATTGCCTCACTTACACGGAAAGCACTGGGTTCCAGTTCGCTAGGTGTGGTTTTGCTGTCTGGAATTTCATGATTTAGCATTATTTTATTTACTTTCTCTTTCCAGTGGCTGCGTATGTGTATACTGTAGCTAATATTAACTGCATTTTACAGGGGTTTTTTACCTGCAAGGAAAAAACAAATACTGATAAGTCATATATTGAATTTGTAACAGTTTTCCTTTCTTATCCTGTCATTAACGGATAGCAAGAAATGAAACACTTCATTAATCTGTACGTCAAGTGTCTCATACATCCTCAGGAGCTGAGGCTGAAATCACATCTGCATCAGCTGGCCTCCTGTGATTTCCGTTTTGCGCAGTCATCAAAAGATATGGTAGCATCTCCTGATGCGTTAAAATGCAAGAATTTGTATAGGAATCGGATTTTAAGGATACCGCCATGTCATAATGACTTTCCTGTTTTCTGAAGCCCCCAACCCAGGGAAATGTCTGAGCTCCACCTTCTCCACTTACACCTTTACAACCTGTCGGATTCTCCACCCATCTGATGTCACTCAGGTCACACCAAGGTAACACTTCCTTTATACTTTCACAGCATTCAGGCTGTTTTCCTCTTCCTTAATAAAATGGTGGTAATTGCAAAGGGGATTGCTGTACAGTACATACTTCAATTTAGCAGTGCCTAAAATTGTGTTGGTGCTGTCCTATTTGTATTACTTTCCTGTTATTTACATCAGTGCAGCCATTTTCAAATCAGGATGTAATCTCTAGCATGCATCATGTTTAAAAGGGCAGTAGGTGGAGACAAGACGGCAGTGCTTGCTGGAACCACATTCCCCAGAAGACTGTGGGGACAGATCTGCCATCTTCAATCTCCTGACCAATTGGAGGAAGACAATTGGTCAGGTGACACTTAAAAACCGAGCAGCAGAGGCTTCAAGTGGCTGTCAGTCTCTGCTCTCTGGGAACAGACCCGAGCCTCTGTTATGTGTTGTACTTGAGAGAGAAGGGGGAGAGGAATTGGCATATTTTGGGAGATTTTGTGCGGAACGTTTTTCATAAAGAGATTTTGGCAGCTGCCTGACCTCTTATCGGGAGGGTGAATCGAAGAAGTGTACCTGGAGCTTGGAGAGAGTTAGGGGTTTGTGTTTTCATAAGATAAGATCACTTTATTGGCCGTATACAATTTTGTTGTATTAGGAATTCGTCTTTTTTCACATACCCCGACTTGCTCTCCATGAGACACACAGACAGGGAGAGAAGCTCGGGGTCAGAGCACAGGGTCAGCCATTTATACAGCGCCCCTGGAGCAGCTGGGGTGAAGGGCCTTGCTCAGGGCCCAACGGAGTAGGATTCCTCTGCCGGCCGCAGGATATAAACCGGCAACCTTCCAGCCACAGGCACAGATCCTTAGCCACAGAGCCACCTCTCCGCCCCATTTTATTGTGTGAATTCTTTGTAAAAGTTCAAGTTCTTTTTTTTACTATGTAGTTGTTATTGTGTTTCCCAACACCCACCTATAAAAAGAGGCACCTCAACCCAGGTGTATCACACATGTAAGTGTTCTCTACTTTATAAATGTCAGCTCTGGGCTACACCCAAAAGGGACCTAAACCGTTATCGGTTTAGGGACAACTTTTTTTTTTGTGATCTTCGGGTTACTGGAAAAGCCACCTCTGGGGCAGCCCATGACTAGTTTAAATCCCAGATGCATTCTGGGCCTGTTCTTGGCTGACCGAATAGCAAACCCGGCTTCACGCTGTGAAAATAAATACATTTCCATCAGTAGATGTTGTAAAAAAATGCTGTCTCTTGACAGTTTTCTTTTTTTTTCTGCTTCTCTAGCTCTATGTATGTCCCTGTGCCCAATGGAGAAAACACTCCCAGCTCCCTGAGAACAGGACCCAGCACACCGGTCACCCCCTGCCGCCTCAGCTTGGGAGAGGCCTTCACCCACGGCCACAACGCCACCGTCACTCGTGGACTGGCCAAACTTCTGCAGGAGAAGGGTATCTCCGCCCAGGTGTACAGCAGCCCCGTCTCCGAGTCCCCCCCAGGCCAGAGTCCGCGAAAGACACGTTTCCCCCCCTCTACCCCTCCCAACTCTCCCTCCCGCTCCCCGGCTTCGTCTCCGGTGCCCTTTGAGACACGCCCCGGCGCCGAAAACTTCCTGGCCTCGCGGCCCGCGGAGATCTTCCTCCAGGAGGTGTACGGCCTTAAACACGGCCGAGTTCGGCCCGACCCGGCGCAGAACAGAGTCAACCTGGTGGAGCGCCTTAAGAGGCTGGGCTTTGCCAAGGTGCTCAGGGGGGACGCGGAGGGGGGACTCCGGCGGCAGGAGTCGGCCCACTTCGTCACGGCCGGCGGCGGTAGCCTCCTAGACGGGCTGAGGAGGAATCAGAGCCTTCCAGCTATGATCGGGGGATTGGGTCCCCCAGCAAGCGGCACCCCCTCCCATCCAGCCTCCCTCCCGATTCCACCAGTGCGGAGCCTGAAGGAAAAGCGTAGCGCGGAGGTGAAACCGCCATCCATACGGGCCTCACAGGACACCCCGGAGCCCCTGAGGACTGAACAGAGACTGTAAAACGCCGGAACACAGAAGGGAAAGTGGTAAAGGAAAAGATGGTGGGCGTTAAAAACTTGGATTGACGCTTGATATGTCTACCTCTCTCCTTTTCCAGCCACCACCAAAAACTGTCAGTCTATGAATTTGAGCCAGAAAATAGCACAGCATTCGCCCGTGGTTTCATATCTGAGCAAAAAAGCTAGTAACCTTTTTTGGAATTGGAAACTGAAAAAGTACCAAATGCTTTCTGAAAGCAAGGGTTAAATACAAGCTGGTACTTGGTGTGGGGGCTGGGGCTGTGACGGTCCTTGTGAAAGTGATGTGGGTTTTTTTTTATCAGAGTTGTCTGCAGTGCGCGCTGAGAGATGTACTCTGTTGCTGTTGAGGGTGTGAGGAAGTCGCAGAGGGTGAGAGAGAGACGGAAAGAGGGTTTTAAGGTGAAGAGAGTGAAATGGGGAGCAGGCTGGATGAGTATGAAGGGTGTAGAGGGAACTAAGATGAGGTTTTTGTGTCGAGAGGAACAGAGCACAGCCCCCACTTCATAAACAGCCAGTTGGAGCTGTTTTGCAACAGCAATGCACTATTGTTACCTGCATAAGCCACTGTTATTTTGGCAGTCTCTTATGCAGCTGTATCATATAACCATAGTATTGGCAGAAAACACTAGAGCAGAGCAGTAAAATGAATTTAATTAACAAAGCACACTTCTGGCAAAAACGTTTCTGACTGTTAGATTTTTGCTTCTTCAAGTTTTAAGCTCAGGGCTCCAAAAGACTACAAAGCTTCCTTATTTTATTATTTTACTATTATTTTGAACTGCAAAATCTTATTTTGCCTCTTTTGTTTTGCTTAGAAATGTTTTTTTTTAATAAAACCAAATCTGTTATTTGTCAAGCAGTTTGAGGGCAATCACAAATTTACTCAAATGACGTACAGTAAGAGAGAGTTACTTGGATAGCGGGCAGTGAGTAGTTAAAGATGCCAGTATTTTCTTTTAGATGTCACATAGGAAGCTGAAACTTTTAGGTGAAGTGGACAGCGAAGGGCCTAGCAGTGTTATCCTTCAAAACTGAATGTATGGAAGAGATTCTGTTTTCTTCTTAGGTTTTGACATTCATGCAGGGGTTGCCGTTTTGTACAGTTTAAGAAAATGGAAAAGCTTTTCTGTGCTCATTTATCTAGAGGAAAGATTCAGTACCTTGGATTGTTTTTTGTTTTCCTTTGTGCAATAACGTGGAGCCCATTTATTTACTGGTGTTCTACGACAGCAGACTCATAGTCCTCTGGCATTCCGATAACATGATTGTAATGCTGATATGATGCATTTACCGTGCACAATGGGCAGATTTCTTAAAACTGCAGTGATGTCTGTTTTGCCTTTAATCCTTACCACCCTTGGTCACAGCCGGGAGGCTTGATACTCCTGGCAGTTATTTACAAAAGGTTCTTGATTTGGGACCCAAGGGTTCCTGGCGTTATGAGCTTTACGATGGGAAGATGACTCTTGAGAGTTAAATGGACAGATACATAGTGGTGGATTGTTTTTTTCTGTCAAGAAAGGTTTAAAGTCACGGACAAAGCATGACATTTTATACTTATAGTGGTTATCATATGTACAGTATAGTTATACAGTATATTTGACATGGCGTGGTTATACTGTATAAGGGGTCATTTTTTGCAATGTTACAGCAGCTTATATCATTGCTTCTGTTTTAGTACGGTGTCTAGATAGTCGCTTCTGTCCTGTTTCTAACAGGAGCTCAGTGATGCAGTAGTCCTAGAACTTTTAGCTTTCTGTTTATTGACATGGGAAAAAGAAGCCATACTGTATGTGCGCTTTATATCTGACGTTATGACTCTGTTTCAGCCCTTTGGAGAGAGCTTGAGATCACGTGTACTAGACACTTATTCAATCCCTCAGCTCTGACTTTGCCACTAAGACCACAATCTTATCTCGCTGGTTCTGTAGTATTTTAGAGGGTAAATGACTCTGAGCTAAGTGACGTTTTCTTGAGTAAGTAGTGTGTGGAGCAGGTTTGTGCTGTGAATCCTGCACTCAGAAGGTAAAAATATACCAGTTCTTCAGATGACCACTTCTCTTGTGATCTTGTGGTGGCTTTAGGCTAGTTGTGCATGAAAGGCAAAACATTCTCTTTGCTTAGACTGAAGATTTTCAGCATTGGTAAATGTCAGTGTGCAGAAATGTTTAGTTTTGCTAGTTTTGTTTCTAATCGAGGCAGCTAAGGGCGACAGAGAGGTCTTTTTCAAAGAGCTAGCCATTGGCAAACTGGCCTGTTTTTCTTCCTTTGTTTAGTTCAGTAATTTTAATTCTGTGGCAAGAAGGCAAGCTCTTGAGCAGCTTTGAAGTGCAATTTTCACATTTTCTAGCTGAAGTGTCAATGTTTTAAAGTATGGAAAAGCTTGGAATAAGCCAGTCCAAGAGCTACAGTACAAATCCAACCAAAAAACGTTCAAACAATAAAGTTAAAAGTGTGTCCTAACATTTGATTTTTGTGTTACAATGTGTACATTAACATTAAAGAGACTTTTTCCCCTTGTAATACACAGTTTATATCAATTATGCCACAAAGCCCATAGAAAACTTTTAAATAAGTAAATGCAAGCTTAAAATACTGGAAAGCGGAAGAAGGCGTCATCTTTATGATGAATAATTCACTACAATGTGGTTTCAGTGTCTACCTTATTTGTGATCAGTTTTGTGTTTTTCCATGATACTCTGACATATAGAGAGTGGCGATTCTATCGAAACCCTTTCCTTGCTGAAAAAGAATTGAATTTAAGTTCCTGAAATTCAAGTGTATCTTTGTACTCACTGTATAATTGCTTTTTTGACTAACTCCTGCGCAGTGTACAGAAAACGCAGAAATGAAATAGGAGCAACTTCAAACTTAGTTGGCTGTACTGTATGTAGCAGGCAACCATCAGACTTTATGCATAGCTGGTTTCTAGAAAGCACTACATTCTGTTACTGATCATTTTATTTCTTGAGTACAGTATATGAAAATTTAATTATAGATGGCTTACTAAGATTATAGATTAGACATTGATGCATTTTATGTCTGTGTGTAATGTCTTCTTGGGATGATCTAAAATAAGAGAAAAAAACATTTATGTCACTGATATTTCTTGTGACTTACCACAATTTCCTTTTATTAACCTAAAGGTATTCATATTGTTTAAGATATTGTTTGCACTTTTTTCTAAGTGTGCAATCAGTTTAATGAGAAATGGGAAATTGTGCTTTGCACCTTATTGAAGGATATTATAGATTGATCCTGATTGTTAGTATCATTTTTTGCAGTGTTAGGAATTGAACTAAAAGTGCTGTCAAACAAGTCTTTATTTTTATTGCAGGGCTTCAAAAGCTTGTGACATTTTTCCAATTCTTTAGGCTGTGCTTTGCCCTTCCAGTACAGTACTGTATGAACTAATTGCACATTAATGTGGTTCTGAACAAAAGTAATTATGTCATTTTAAAGGCCTGTAATAAATCAGAAATTTAAATAATTTCCTGACCAAATTTTGGCTACAGTTAAATGAATAAAATTTAGCTTTAGAAATTAGCCTAAGTTAGGTTGTGGAGAAGCAAAGTAATTTAAACTGGATTAGAAAAGATTGGTCCAATAAATGTAGCCTTTATGCTCAAAGTGGCATACCAAATTATTACAGAACGCCAGCATGCCACAATATGGCTACTGTTGATCTTAGATCATTCCAGGCTTGTTTATTTTCATTTCCAGCACTTTTACAAATTGTATCTTGTATCAACATTATACATTAGAAAAATAACACTGTATCATTGGTTTCTTTGTCTTTTTAACGAGAAATGTAAAGAATATATTCCATTTAGCCACAGCTATGTAACAAGCGTTCTGTTTCATAACCAAGAAGTCAGAAATTATCACAAAATGAAATCTCTAATAATTTTTGAGTGGAAATGCAATGTTCTTAGTGTTCATGCAGTATTAATATTGTTTGAGTCTTATAAGCTAGAGCTGTAGACTGTGCATGTATACTCTTTCAGACTGTCTGTTATCAAACTCTGATAGCATTCAAACCAGCCTTCATGAAGCATGTTAAAAACTTAAAAGCCTAAATTCAGACACCAAGGCTCAGCGAGTCTGGGCCTTTGTGATTTCTTGGTAGTACTCCAGATGATGACAGTTGGTGCCACTTTTTACTTTTGTAAAGGAAAAATGGAAAATCAAGTGCCTCAGTTTGTTCAAATAATTTTAACAAGTCAGGAGTGACCACAGTAAACAAGTAGTTACTACACACAAGAGTTGTCATGGCAACCATAAGTAAGTAAAAGTAAAACTTCTTTCTGCCATGTCATTTTAACATCGAGGTATTTGACCCTCTCTGTCCCAGTATGGGTATGAACTGGATTACGCTTTATCTGTATTCCTAATTATTTGTGGGATATTGGGATAAGAAATCCAGTGTAATTATCAGTTTGTGGCAAGATGACAAAAAATTTAAATCAAAATACCAGTTTGAATAACTATGATAGCACCCACACAACTGTCAGAATCATATCATTTACTTGTTTTCTTAATTAGTCCATTACAAAAGGAAAAATCTTTTTAAGAGATGACACTCGATTCGGGAGAACTGGGAGGTCAGAGGGTTACAACATAGGTTTGGGTACTGTGGGGGGGTTCAGTTTTTGTAAATATACAGCCTGAATGATATGTAACTTTCCCTCCGGACAAACCTGTGCAATATTTTAAAATAAAAATTATTAATAAAACTGACTTCTACATTTTATTTTACGCTTTATTTTGAAATCAAAAGTTTGATGGTATCTTACTAAAATGGTTGAACTTTATGTAAGCATTATACAATTAGCGTCATTATAGTAATATTTTGTTTTCCTTTTTTTTTCTAGGAAGTAGTAGACCAATGATAAAATGGGAATATTCAGACATCCTTTGAAACAAATATATTTTTAATATAAATCAGTCACTTGGCTTCAAAAGAAGGCCACTTCAAAAACATGAAACATTAAGTTTTGTAGACTCTTTCTGGAGGAAGGTCAATGTGTAAAGTCCATCTTTTAGAAGCATTGAGGAAGGAGCTGCTACAAACACAGCTGTTTGGATTTAGATCAAATTTAAAATGCTTCATAAAATAAAGCATCTTGCAAATCAAATTTAAATATAAGTTGGAATTGGATTGATTCAATTGCATTAAAAAACTAAACACAGCACTATACCAAAAAATTTTTCTAATACAATATCTAGTCGGTTGGTATTGTGATTGTTGAGATTGAGTCTTTAGAAACATGTATGCAGTGTAGTAATATGTGAGTAACTGGAATGTTATTGTCCAGTGTGAGGTGCTGTTGTAGGCCGGGGACCAGCAGTCTGTCTGTTTTGTGAGGCCTGACTTTCTCGCTGCTGTATAGCAGACAGGAGTTTCTCCTTCACCCTCCGCAACCTTGCCGTGTCCTCTTTTTCAGTCTTCGCCCTCTCCTCATACAGCTCTTCACATTTGGAGAAAAATCTGCGCCTGTCAAAGTAGAATATGGTGAATGTATTTAACATTACACATAAAAAAAGCTTGTGGTTTGAAAAAAAAAAAACATTTTGACACTTGTCATTGCTTAGCATTTTCAACAGTGAAGTCACCCTGGACAGTTCTAACCTGAGGTCGGTATTCTCATTCATCAGCGCGTGGAGACGGTTCCTGTGTCTGTTGTCCACAGCCGAAATCTTTTGGTTGAGGCTCTTCTCCAACTCGGCCAGTTTTCCTTTCTGCGAAGATGTCGGAAGCATTGAATTTATTTGTCTACCAGGCCTGTCTGCTAAGCGTGAGGCTAAATCTTTGATTTGTTTTGCAACAGGGTGAGTCTTGCAGGACATCGTAGTTGACTGAAACGAAGTTACATTTACTCAGTGTGTCAAAAGACTGTTATAAGGGCTTGTGAGTTCCTTTAGAACAATCAAGGCATCGATGCTGCATAAAATTTCCAACTTTGAGAAGCCGTTAGAAGGTAACAACCGTATTCACTGAAAATGATCAAGAAAAAAGCAGATGCATTTTTAGGAGCCCTTCATTTCTTACTTGAATCAGCAGTTCCTGCTGTGTCTGTTTAAGAACCGCATTCAGCTTGGTGATTAAGGCCTTGTTCTCTGCAGCCTCCGATGTCAGGGCCTGTTCAACTGAACAAATGCAGAGTTATTTTGAAGTAGGTATGGAAACAAATAGACAGTCGCGATATTTGCTGTTTTTTTTTCAGGTTTCAAAATATACCAACATATTTTCATGAGCGACTCATGACTGATATTCCCCATTTTGACAATATCGCATCAAACCATCAATTTTCTAACCGCTTCTTGCAATTCAGAATCGCTGGGTACCTGGAGCCTATCCCAGGCAAGCAGTGGGGTATACCTGCCTTGATGAATGAGACACCAGGCTCTTGCAGGGCACACACAAAGGCATAGATAAACACACTTACACCAGGGCCTTTTTTTCCCATAAGCCAATTAATTTACTGTATGTTTTTGGACTGTGGGAGGAAACCGGAGCACCTGGAGGAAGCCCATTAAAAAACGTGGGGAGAACATACGAACTCCATGCCGATAGTGCCCCAGGTCAGGATTTCCACCTAGTGCCCCAGTACAGCAAGGCACCAATGCTAGCCACTGCCACTGTACTGCCCAGAATATCATGTAAAAATGATAATTAGTCATTCTACCACATTCTACCACGGCTAGCATGAGTTGAATGATCATATTCTCACATTGAAACATTTCCTTTCTGGTCATAATATTAGCTCAAGTGTCATATTTGGGCAGGACATCTTTTTTTTTTCCCCACAATTGAAATTTGTGAGCAATTCAGCAAGGTCCAAGAAAAGTTATTTCAATGTTCTTTTCAGTTCCGAATTAAGTTTGTTATTCAGTTAAAAGTAAAACTGGTATCAGTCCATTTGATGATAAAAATTAACTTCTATTTTTAACTATTAACTTTTTTTTTCCTTGTCAGGTTAAGAACGGGTGAGACAAAGGACATTACTGTGTAAGGAAAATGGATCTACAACGAAACAAGTAAATGAAAATTTGTGTCACAGCGAACAAATAATCTGGCCCTGTACTTGAACTGTATGTACCGATAAGAAAAATACTCAACAAAAATACTTATCAATGGAAAGAACGGAAGGCAAACTAAGAAGCATTAAGAAGATGGCAGTTTTGATGTCTAATGACTGAAGGACAGAGGTTGGAATGGGTCATCCAATTTCACAAATAACATGATAAATTCAATTTTCATGTCAGTCAATTAAAAATTCCAGGAAATACTAATCGGGTTTTCAAGAGCAAAACAAATGGATAAACATTCATTTATTTTTTTAAATCCTGATTTAGCACGGTCAGATCTAAGGTGGCACAGCAGTAACCAGGGTGGTAGTGTGGCTGTTCCTATGTTGACAAGACGTGAAGTTACATGAAGAGAAGTACATGATTGTTTTGTGTTTAAAGCCGATGATTTCACACTCTTGGTGACCGATTTGAACAAATGAATATGATCAGATACAGTAACTTGTGGCGACTCTTTTAATGTCTTTATTCATACTGATGACTACCATAGAATACAGTTAAGTACACAAATTGTCTTTCAAATAATGCATTTTCAACTAAAAGTTTTTTAAAATGTGGACTGGAGTGAAGTTGTCTGGACTCCTTTCCCTCTAACAAGTGATAGAGTGAAGGTATTATTAAAATTGAAATGCGCCAGAACCAGGTGAAATGCCCTTTAACAGTATTTACATGGGGGGGAGCTGAGCTTGGTTTTGAATTAAAGAGATTCTGGCACAAAAGCTTCTCTGCCTCTACCTGAGGGTTGATCGTGAGATTACTGAGAGAATGAACAGGGCTTCCAGGAGTCAACCACTCCTGCCCCAGAGTGCCTCCTTACCAAATATCCAGTGCACTACACTATCCTCGATTAAACCTGCACTTATTCTTTATTTTTACTTGTTGTAATGCAGATATACCCTGCTCAGGAACCTAAAATTGTATTTGGTTCTGAAGTTGCTTTAAAAAAGGAAAAAGCTTAAGCAGACACAGTACCGTTATTTCTTCTCTAGCTTTGTCCAGTAATTTTCCCTCCTCTACCGCCTTTCCGTATTGCTTGTGTAGTTCCTGAAAAAAAAATGAACAAGTAAACAAGCGCGGTGTTTTGGACACCTCTGTGTTTCTGTGCATCTAATGCTGTGAGTATGGAAAAAAACGACTCCAGGCCGAAGAAGCTGAAGCACCCTGCCAATTTACTGGTGTTAAAA
This sequence comes from Lepisosteus platostomus, assembly GCF_059453375.1. Lineage (NCBI taxonomy): Eukaryota > Metazoa > Chordata > Actinopteri > Semionotiformes > Lepisosteidae > Lepisosteus > Lepisosteus platostomus. The sequence goes on from NC_142624.1 coordinate 6,984,851, forward strand.
AAGACCTTAGCAGGATTACACCCAATTGCCTTAGGGTACAGCTTTTAATGAATGATGCAGAATGTCTTTAATTCCAGCAGCCATATCACCCTGCAACTCACAACTGGCAGCCCATTGAAGCTGGTGCTTGGTACCTGGATGGGAGACATCCTGGGAATGCTGCTGGAAGAGTTGTAAGTGAGACCAGTAAAAAATGGTGCCGTCCTTCAGATGAAGTGTAAAGCTAAGGTTCTGACTGTCTGTGGTCATTAAAAATCCCGGAGTGTTTCTCGAAAAGAGTAGGGTTGTAGCCCTGGGATCCTGGCCAAATTCCCCACTGGCCTTTACCAATCATGGCCTCCTAATAGTCCCCATCTATGAACTGGCTTCATCACTCTGTTCTCCTCCCCACTGATAGCTGGTGTGTGGGGAGGGTACTGGTGCACTATGGCTGCCGTCGCATCATCCAGGTGGTGCTGCACATTGGTGGTGGTAGTGGGATTCCCCATTACCTGTAAGGCACTTTGAGTGGAGTGTCCAGAAAACGCTATATACTGTACTCTAAGTGTAGGCAAATAATTTAACAGGATAAGATTCCACCTACTGTACCTCAGTCTCCTTGTGGTGGCTTCTGCTGAGCGCAGAGATCTGACCTTCAAAGGCTTGCCTCATCTCATCCTTCTCTTGCTGAAACTGCCCCATCAGCTCTTGTTCTGCCAAGCGGAGGCACACAGACACAGAGCAGATGAAAACACTATGAGCGCTGTCCTTTTATAGTCCACTTTTTTCTTTCTTAAAGTTTGTGCAGCTCCCTGATGCCCCAAAGAAGTTCTTTTCCCAAAATTAATTTATGTCCATCTTTATATGGCAACATCCTTGGAAACGACAGAAGAGTACATCTTTTACTCAAATAATAGCTATTTTCTTTGTCTTGATCGCTGTTACTAGCCAAGCAATCTATACTACATTTCTTGCAGCTACCAAATGAATCAGTATCTAAGCCGCTGTTGGCACTTTTATAACTAATAATGTAATTCATTCAGTATTGTGTTTGCAGTGCTGCTACCACACATCTTACTTTGCTTAAGAAGCTCATTTTGTTGCTTCTTCTCACTTTGAAGCCTCCAGTCAATCTCTTTTTTGTTCCATCTCAGCTCCATTTCCTCAGATAAATTGTCCTGTGGACATTAAAGGGGTGATGTTTATTTTTTCACAAGTGAAATAACACTGCACAATACCATCCATGAATGAATCCATGATTAGAAACCCATTGACAGAGAGCACCTGTGTACGGGTGTAAGTAGTTCAAGAAGGCTTCACAGCCGAAAAGTTGTGTTTCTTTTGTCAGCCTGGAATAAACTTTTACTTGCTCCTTTGCAGTGTGTGGGTGTAGTAATGTTAGCAAATAGAGGTGTACCATAGGACAAAATAATGGAAACACCTTGATCAATTAGGGTCACTGAGTCCAGTATATTGAAAGCAAACGCCTGGTTGCCCATAATAATATACATGTAGAGGAGACCTTAGTGACTAAGAAAGAGTGGTGAATGTTGGGCCCAGTTTGGCAGAAGATTCAGTGATCAAAGCAGCCCAACTTACTGATATTTTGTGTGCAACACTGTCTAAGGTGGAAAGACATTAATAGCAAGGGACATTAGTGGTAGTTCAAGGCCCTAAGTGACTTTAGACTGGTGTTTTTTGTCCACTCCTTGCTAGTATAAAGATGTTTTAATAAAAAAGAGATCAGACTGAATTCTGATGGAGGCCGTCTTTTAAAATGTCTTTATACATGTGTAATTGAATGATCTTAGCTTTAGTCTACAGCCTGAAAATACACATTTTCTGTTTAACGTAGTTCAGGTGGGTAGCAGCGTCAGCATGCGTAGTCTGCAAAGGAACAAGTAATAGGTTTATTCCATTACCTTCCACACCTGAAGAAGGCTCCACGGACGAAACATTGTGTTCTCTTCTTTTTTTCAGCATGGAATAAACCTATTACTTGTTCCTTTTCTGTTTAACGTCTACTGTAGCTTCACAACAGCTTCACAACGTTTGTTGAACAAAGTGACCTTTTTGTAAGATAACAATCTCTTTATTTGTGTCAGAAAGCCTTCTGGGTATTAATCAGAAGCAATGACAGGAGAAAAGTATACACCTTGATTTCTGACAGTAATAAGAGTATAAGATATGTTTTGCATTGCCTTATCTACTCTAAAAGCTCTATGCCCTGGCAAATACCAAGAGACAAGACAATACAGACAAATGTGTTAGCTGATGCACATTTTCCAAGACAAGCCAATATTGACAAAAATGTATTAGCTGACGATATATAAATTCAGGTATTTTACCTTGTAGGCACGAAAGGAACTTTTCATCAGCTCATGTTCTTTTTCTAGCTTGCCTGGAAAGAAAATCATATCAATTTAAGGTACTAAATTAGAGCACTGTTTGAATAAAGAAGTGTCACTATGCTGATCATCATAATAGGCTGTTCTCCTTGCTCTGGGTTATTAGGAAAATGACGGGGTGTCCAGGCACGAAATAATAAACTGGACATGTAACATGTCATTTTGTAGAAACATATTCAGTTACATAGTGAAATAAGACATTTTCATTTTTTTTAATTCAATTTTAAATACTAATTGATAGAGGGCATGTAGCATGAACAGCCTCCTATTGGACTCCCAGTGGGTGGAAGTTTCCGGAAGGGAGCCCTGGATAGGCTGACTAATCCATTTTTATAAAATATCATTTCAAAAACAAGTTTGAAAAGGTCAGATGTGTTTTCCAACATTTTTCCAGTAGGTGGAAGCAAACTATTATCCTTTAGTACCTGATTAGTACAAGTAGTACACCTATTTTATAAGACTCATGACAACGTTTGAAGATGACATTTTTCTATTTCAATGACGACAGGACAAAATCGAATTGAAGCTTATAAGACCACAGGAAATGTCTTCTCTTGGAAACAAACCCGGTTGGCTTCTTGCATCAAATCTAGTTTAAGGCTTTCATTGAAAAACTGTTGAGGATCCCATCCCATCGCCACTGATTCGTATTTTCGTATTGTATTAAATTAAATCTTATTGTGTTTTATGTATTAAGATGATGTCCAGTTTATTTCCTTTATCCCATTCTGGATTTCAATTTTTAATCATCCAAAGCATTGAAGAAGCCCTGAAGAATGCATATTCGTTCCTTATGCCTGGTGCTGTGCTCTGCTCAGAGACATTGCGCTCAGGAAGGAGTGTGCATTTTACACCTGTCATTGTTTTCTGATTTGGGGAGTAGAACACAATTTTCTATTTCATTTACTTTCTGGGCTCCAATCCCAGTAGATCCCAGCATCCAAGTAGATCACACACGTACTTATTATTCTGACTGTGTGCGATTCTGACCTATTCAAATGCTGGAGGAACTTTAAGAATAAATAAATGATGGATGGAAGGTTTCCTTTAATAATAATTGCTTACACTTATATAGCGCTTTTCTGGACACTCCACTCAAAGCGCTTTACAGGTAATGGGGACTCCCCTCCACCACCACCAATGTGCAGCATCCACCTGGATGATGCAACAGCAGCCCTAGTGCGCCAGAACGCTCACCACACATCAGCTATCAGTGGGGAGGAGAGTAGAGTAATGTAGCCAATCCATTGCTGCTGGCCCCACTAACACCTCTTCCAGCAGCAACCTTTAGTTTTTCCCAGGAGGTCTCTCATCCAGGTACTGACCAGGCTCACACCTGCTTAGCTTCAGTGGGTTGCCAGTTATGAGTCGCAGGGTGATATGGCTGCTGGCCGCTGGCTTTAATGCGTATGCTTTGTTGATACCAGGTAAAAATCATTGAACATACATGAAAAATGAAAACCTGCTACTGTATGTACTGTAGTTACCTTTGCTGTTGATATGCCCAGCTCACATTTAAGTGGAAGGAGCTGGTTATAGGTGGGTCCAAGCTTGGGGTTTATCCTGACAAAGTTTGTTTAGCATTTGGTAGAGTCAGAACAAACAACAAAGTAATTAAAGTGATGAAGTAGATTACAGGGTGAGAAAGAACCGGTTGGTTTTCAGCACTGTACCATAACGCTCCTCTGCACAGGCCATCTCCTCCTCCAGGAGCTTCTTCTGCTGGGCTTCTATGGCCATGACCTCTGACCTGTAGGTGTGGAGAAGCTGCCTGGGGGAGCAGAGAAAGTCGAACGTGGAATGAGAGGTACCCAGATAATAAGTACTAGTTGACCACATTTTAATAGGCTTTAAGATCCGTAAGAATCAAGTGTCATAGAAGCCTAGATTTAAACACTTAATCTAGAAAGGCTTTTTAAACTATACTAATGGTGCTATGAATAAATCTATTGTTTAATCAGAGGTAATATATGCGTCAGTTTAAAGTTAAACAAAAGCTAAGTATGAAATGCTTCTTTATATTGTGTTCAATTATCCAAGATCAAGGATCTAGGAATTCAATGTGTTCAGTTATTCAAAAAAGTAAATTTGCTCAATATTTGTTCTTATTTCTTCTGAGCTCTGCGACCAGAATAAACTCTTTTCTGCAGTACAAACTGCAGTATGTCCAAAATTCAGCAGCCAGAATCCTGACCAGGTCTAGTGCAAGTGTTCACATTACTCCTATCCTGGAGTCCTTGCACTGGCTTCCGGTCAAATTCCGCGTAGACTTTAAAATCCTCATGCTCACCTATAAGGCTCTACATGGCTTGGCACTTCAATACCTGTCTGAACTATTATCACCCTACTCCCCACCTCGCAACCTCCGCTCTTCATATTCTGCCCTCCTTACTGTCCCCCAAGCCCGTCTACATTGTATGGGTGACAGGGCCTTCTCCTGCTATGCCCTCAAGCTCTGGAACTCTTTGCCCAAGGATATCAGAGAGTCACCTTCTCTAAACTCCTTCAAATCCAGACTCAAAACCTTCTTCTTCAGAAAAGCCTTTACTTAACTGGTTCCATTCTTCACCCCTCTGCTCTTCTTAGTACCACCTTCCACAGTCTCCTCTATTGTTATTGTTGTAATTGTAATTGTGTCTTATCTTATGAATTCTTCTTATTTATTGTTGTAGTCTTCTTATTTATTGTTATTGTCATCCTGTAAAGCGCTTTGAGAAGCCACCTTTAAAGGCGCTATATAAAATAAAGTTTATTATTATTATTATTCTATTTAGCAACGCTCTTGGGTTTCCCTATTTGATATCTAGCAACATTCTTCAAATTCTGAAATAAAATGCTTATGGTCCTTACTAAATCTGAACTAGATTTTATTACATGGTCTTCTTTTTTATCTCACACTACATGGTAAGAAATCCATTATAAAGATGAATAACTTTACTCTTATTAGGTCATTATTTTCTCTTTTACTGACTTACATTAAGACATTCTGAACAGGTGACCTCCATCACAGTTTCATTTGGAAGAGTCAACACACAAGGCTTTGATTAACAACCTTAAAACTCGCAAAAGATAATGTTGGTTTGGCTGTACCTAATGAGGAATGTAGAGTGGTTCACAGGACTATCCTTTAGACATGGACGTGATCAAAAGAGACAGGAGGTTTATCCCAGGTCTCAACCCCTACCTCAACCTGCCTCAGGTTCACATCTCTCTGGCATGATTTTCTATCAAACATACCTGTGCAGTCATATTCCTTGGGCTTCTTTGTACTTTACCCTTTTTCAAGCAGGCCCATGTGAGAGATTCATTCAAATTGTATTCGAGTTCACTACAAAGATTATTCTGAGATCTCACCTACTGGCAGCCCTGTTGTCATTACCCAGCTTTCCTTGGGCCCTCAGTCACATATCCTCCCCCTCAGCTCAACCCCATGTGGGGGAGATGAAGCTTGCTGCCAGAAAAAAATTACGGGCAGGAGGGAGGAAAGACCAAACAGCCTGGAGAGTGGTCCTCCGCCTCATGAATCCAACTTTCCTGCCCTGTCTGTTCAGGGGTCAGCTGCTGTAGGCATCTTGCCCCCGCCATTTCCCAGGAGGCACGGATGGAAACTCCAATACTGTTGTGTCTTTCCTGCTGCTCTAGCAGCAGGCAACACACTGGGAAGGGTGCCCTCTTGAACTTCTCCACGTCTTGGGACCATGCAGCCGCTAAATTGCCCAGGCTCTCTTCAGTGGAGACATGGGCATTAACCAATCCTTCTTCACTCTCACTGGAGACTTGGGAACGAGGAGGGCTCGAACACGTGCAAGTACTGCAGCTCTGACCCCCCTCCCAGAAATGCAGATTTCTGGAGCCAGTCCTCTTTACCAAGGGGTATTTTCCAGGACCAGCACTGACTGCTGTTGTCCACCTCCTGTTGTTTGGTCTCATAGCCTCATTGGCAATGAGTGCAGCAGTCACTTATACTAGCTCCTCCAAGAGGACCTCCATATTCTGGTTGGATACTATGGAAGCCCGTTTCCGCCAGGGAGTAAAAAAAAATGTATCTGGTATCTCAGAATTGCGACTTAGTATCTTAGAATTCCGACTTAGTAACTCAGAATTCCGACTTTTTATCTCACATTTGCGACTTCGAAATAGCCCTGGCTTCGAGCCAATGCAGTGAGACACAAAGTAGGGTGGGAGCGGTGAGGGCACAAGCCCTAGAACCCGAATCCGTTACAATAACAAAAGGACAGACAATGAAATATGGGCCATTTCGAAGTCGCAAATGTGAGATAAAAAGTCGCAATTGCGAGATATAAAGTCGCAATTGCGAGATATAAAGTCGGAATTCTGAGATACTAAGTCGCAATTCTGAGATACTGTACCATAGCGCATTTTCTGTTCTCCCTGGTGGAAACGGGCTTCCATAGGATACGGCACCTATGCTCGATGTGTCTTTTTCAGGATAATACTACTTTCAGCCACTAAGGGGCACTATCTGACCACTAGACTTCCACAGGCGGAAAGCTCCTACAGTAGGTTCTGGTAGGACCTTTGCATATTAACACCCATTATTAAAACATAGATGAGGTCAAAATGTCCGGAAGGTTACTGGCCTTAGATAAAGGTGCAATTATTACAAAGCAAAACAAGACAAACAAGACAAACTGTAAACTCTCTGCCAACTTTCCAACCCTTGAAGTCTCTGATCTTTCTAGCCTGCGCGGTCTCTCTCTCAAATGGCTCCGATTCTTCCTCTGACTGCAGTGGTACAGTACAGTATATCCTTATATATAAACACGTGCTTACTGGGTCTCAGGACATTCCCGATTGGCACTCTACCTGATTTCAGCCCCATGCTTCTGTTCGATCTCCTGTACTCTGCTCTCTGCCTCCTCTGTGAGCTGTTCCACAGAGAGAAACAAGACGTCAGCCCTTCAGGATGCATTTCTTTTCAAATGCGCCGTACAGCTTAGTAGAGGGAACCTTTCCTCTTGTGTTTCAGAATGGCAAAACATGAACTGGCCTTGTTACCTGTGTTGCACTGCAGGACTGAAGAGGCTTGTCCATTCTGGTGCAACATATTTATTTAGATTTCTCTAAATTTGTAAAGATTGGCTTGGTTAAGGGCAGTACGGTGGCACAGAGGTTAATATTGCTGCCACACCACTGTCTGTATGGAGTTTGTATGTTCTCATGGGTTCTGCTTGGTGCTCCGGTTTCCTCCCACAGGCTAAAGACATGCTGATAGGTTAATTGGCTTCTGGTAAAATCGGCCATAGGTGTGAGCGTTCGTAGGCATGCTTGTGCTGGTGTGTGCCCTGTGATGGACGGGTTGGTGTCACGTCCCGGATGTATCCTGCCTTGCGCCCATTGCTTAGAAGGATAGGCTCAGGCTACCCCACAACCCCCAGCTGGATGAAATGGTTAGGGTATGGTCTCAAACTATCCACCTCAACTGACAATGATAAAAGAAAGGTATGAAAAACAAGTCCACAGTGGTAAAACAGTTACACAGAGAGACCAGAGGCTGGTTAGGTTTAGTAATGAACCATGATTTTCTTGGTTTTAAATAAGCAATAGAAGAGTTTAGTATGATCAGGACTTGGCCTTTGGGTTTGTATCTGAGAGTTTTGACTTCTGAGAATGGTTTCTGCATTATATCAGTGCCACCACAGTGTAAAAATGCCTGAAAACAATAACTTCTTGATTTCCTAGAAATATTTCTATTACTGATAAAAAGTATCCTGACAATAAAAAATGCTGTTTAATCAGGAATGTTTTATGCTTTAATAAATTGGGTCAACTGTAACATTTTTGACCTACAGTACAGTAGGCAGTGTACAGCATATAATATCCACAATATTGTTCACTACAACTATAAAAAGATTAGATATTGTATTTTTTCATAGTATTAAAGATATCTCCAAGCTCTTCTTTCATAATTATCACTTTCACGAAACACCACACATTTCTAAACCAGTTTAAGGAGGCATCCCACGTGCTTGGTAATGATTTTAAAATGGGTGAGTTGTTGCTGCAGTCTGTCATGAGCTTTCAAACAGAAGGCAATTATCCTCACTGAGAAACACTTGTACTTAATGCAGATAATACAGATGCCGCTCCTGCTTATGGTGTTTCAATAGACAATCCAACACGCTGATAGACAACTCATTTCCATTTTGAGTGGAATTAAGCAGTGGAATAAGCAATTCAGCAGTGGACTTGTTGGGCCTTACAATACAGTATGCAGTTGCTAGGTAACCAGGCACACAGGGCCTCTTGAGGGCCTTATGTGTTTGTGAAAAGAGTTGTTAGAGAGGGGAGAACAGCTCACCTTCCTGCGTGTCTCCTGATGGGACCTCTTCTCATCCTCTAACAGTGCAGTCAGCTTGCCAATCTGCTCCTTTAGGTCTTCCGTAATGGTCTTACTAAGAAAGAAAACTTCAGGAACTTAGGACTTGAGCACTGCCTTATCCTGTGGCCCAATAATGATCCTTTATCTTTACCACATAAATCAGTTCAGAATAATTTCTAATTCCAAATGAAGGCCTGGCCAGCAGCCTTCAGCTTATGTATGCACACCAATGACAGCACACAGGGGAGTAGTTTAATAATTTTAATAGGGTTAACTCCTGTCTGGTTTGTATATTATCAGTGTTTACTTTTCTGCCTCCCTCAACGCGTTAAGTAATTAAGTTTTAGTAAGGCTTTTAATATTGGAATTTTTGGCTCTATTCACCTGGATTGTGAAGGAAGTCCAAACAATTCCTCGCCCAGGGTGACAGCAAAATGGTTTTTGCCTCTTGTCAGGGTATATCCAGGTGATAGCTCGACAGATTCCACATCATCCTACAGAGAATGAGAAAACGTGGGTAGACTCTTCAAATACTACAGTATATAAAGTAGGTTATTGGGTTACATTAGAAACCTCATGTTCCTGTGAGCTACATTCAGCATCCCACCAGCTTCAATAATTCTGTGGTGATGCGTTTGGTGTCTTTCCACATCATCCATATTTCAAATATAACACTTCAATAGGAAAGTAAACAATTTTCCCAACGCATTCATAAATGTTCACAACAAACCATTGAGAAAAATTTCCAGTCACAAAAAAGATCACATTTTGAGCCTTTAAATATAATAATTTATTTCCAAATAATCACATTTTGGTGGCAGAGAAAGTACTGTAGAGGTAGGTACAGTATAGGACCTATAACGTGCTGTTGCTAGAGACACCCACCTTCTTCTTTTGAGCTTGCTTGGGCCAGCACCAAGCTTCTCTCTTCCTTCTGACTGACGAGGTCAGTCTCACCGAAGCCGGTCTCCCTCTGCAGAGTTTCGTACAGCAGGTCATGAAATTTTATTTTTAATTAACGTTCAGAGGAGTTTTCCTTCACTAGTGCTTCAACATAATGACATACTGTATCACATAATTCTCTATGACATCATTTCCTGAAAGGCTACCCCCTGGTTATCTCCTGACTCTGTATTAGGGTCCTATCTTCTTCATTCTAGAGCATGGTGGTTGATCCTTAGTAAATCTAGTCCAGCCATAGTGTCTTATGCCTGGGTTTTCCATAAACACATTTTCCTATTGGCTGCTGTTGTTTGTTTTGTCCTTTGTCCAAGGGGCCTTCATCCTCCTTGTTATGTGCCCATCCCTTGTAGCTTCTTCTCTCTTCCAAAAATGACAACAGTTTTCATTATTTAATGTCTTTCATTATTTGAACACTTTCACCTGACCGTACAGCTGCGGGTTTTCACTTTAGCTTACCCCGGCCTAGATGTAGGTGGCTCAACGTTAAGCCTGGGACTTGCTGAGGCACATCTCTGGTGCCTGATGAGTCCTCCTGGGGCAGCTCTCCCTGTGCATCCTGGTACGGCTGTTTGTTCATTCGTCCTTTTTGAGTTGATGACACTGAAACATGTGCATTGAGTCGCAATGTTGTGGGTATACATGGGTAGATTCTGCACGGAGGAAAAAAAAATATTAAAAATGATTTTATAAACTTTTATAAAAATGATTTTATAAAAAAAATATTTTGAAATGAATAGAGAACGTTCAAAACATAATATAGCACATTTTACAACGACATTCGTTAGTGTTCATTCATTAATGACAGTAACCGTTCATTAATGTCAAAAATATGCACAAACAAGGTCTGATTTTTTAAAATATTGTTAATGTGTACAGTACATATTACCTCAGAGAAGCTGTCCAAGAATCATGAACATACTGCATATACTGTATAAATAAAAACTGCTTAGACTGTTTCTTTCAAACAAAAACATTCTATGAAGCATTCAGGTGTTGTTTATAATCGGGACTTAGTGTCCCTGGAGTCTGTAAATGGGTTTCAAGTGACTTTTCATTTTGTTTATGTCTTGAAATTTACTTGAAATTAAAAAAAAAACTGTTTCATAACCTTATCTTCTTGAGGTCTAATTAAGAAAGTGATAAGTTCCTTTAAGGCTTCAGCTAAGACCAGCTGCAGCAAAAATTGCATAATACAGGGTCTTTGAGGCCACAAATGGAAAACTTTCACTTTAAAGGTGAAACATGGCTTAAAACATAAAAATGTTCTGATTGTATTAGAGCATTGCATCCAAAACACACTCCTATTACTGCAGCTTCCTGAATTACAAAATGCCTACTGTCTGTACAAGCAGACGTTCTTGTTCCAACACATTCTGATGGATCACACCTACAGTATTGCACTGTTGATGGGCTGTGATCACCATATTATATTGTATTATTTGTAAAAACATCAATCCATTCTCTGAATCATTGCCTCCTTGCACTAACTAAATTAAACTCACCTAAAAGTCACAAACACAGACACCGTCTTCTTTCACTTTGATCTCACATTAACCTGCTTCTTTCTGTTGGTAGCTGGTAGCAACCTTAATTTCCATATGTGACAACCTGCTTGGATTGAAAAAAATGGCAAAGAAAGAAGAAAAATGAAAGAATACATAACGTTTAGGCAAAAGTATGTGGAAAATCTAGAGTTTTCTTCTACGTATTGATACTCACAGAAATGTTTAGTTGGAATGAAAATAGCCAATTTTAGCTATTTTTTTTCAAGTTCTAAAAACCTAGAATGTTCCAGTCCTCCATGCAGATTTTCCTCAGCTGCTTTGTGGAAGGTTTAATTTCCTAGAGACCTCACTCAAATCTTGTCCCTTTGCAAAGTGTACAGTCTGAATCCAGTTGCTCTGGCAACAGAATCCCAAACAGATAGGTCACAGAGGAATTAAAGAGATAGTGTGCATTTTTGAAAAGTTGCCTAGTCTTCAGCTTAAGTCTCAGTAATGACCCTGTCCTATGCTGTGATGCTTTACTGATCTCATAATGGTCTTTGGCTCAGTGTGTGTAAGTGAGAATCAAACCAGACATCTCATGAAAAGCGAACTTTAAAACTGCTGGAAGGACACACGTTTCATACGGTAAGACACCTCTGTTCCTTGTGTGATTTTAGCACTTGATTCATGGGATGAACTTAGTTTTAGGCAGCACATTAAACCAGGCAGTCATTTGCAACAGATTACGAGGATGATAAGGATTATTTTGAATTGAATAAAAGTTAAAAAATACTCATCCCACAAGCAGAGGACATTATAGCCAATTTAAAGCCTGAAATATACTTTTTGAAGGGGGCATGGTGGTGCAGTGGTTAGTATTTTCTCCTTGTAGCTCTGGTGCTCTGGATTCAATTTGGGGCCTGGGCTGTTTGTGTCTGTATCTGCCTTGCGATGGACTGACGTCCCATCCAGGGAGTATCCTGCCTTGCTCCTGTTGCATGCTGGGATAGGCTCTGACTCCCCTGCGACCCTGAATTGGATGAAGTGGTTTGAAAATGGATGGATGGATATATCTTTTGAGACCTCTCACATTATGACTCTTTTCACTAGTTTTCAACAATGTTTACTATTTATTTTGAAATAAGAATCCCTTTCCCTTTTTTCCCTTTTGTGTTTTGATGAGATTCCCGTTATAGTGACAATATTTCAAACTGCATAGAAGAGGGATGAAGAGAGCACACCAGAAGATGAAAGAGGTAACTGTGTGATGTACTGTATTTATTTAGGAGAACATAACAAGCATAACATGTTTTCTAAGTTATCAGATATCACTATTAGATCATCTCTTTTTTATGTCTTTTCTTCTTTTAACATTAAACCTCAAAATAACTTAAATGTCAAACGTAACCTGAAAAAAAAGAGCTGTTTAAGGAAAAGTTCACAAGGGAAGAAGGCTCCACACATAAAATGTCATTTCTCCTTTTAATTTTTCAACGCTTAATTTCACTTGTTGTTTTGCAACCGACAAACACTGACACAGCTCCCTTCTCAAACATTGCTTATTAAAGGTATGCTGCTAACGTTGTGTGCTTGTTCAGATTATCCCTTGCTCGGAAGGAAGTCAAAAAGAGAGCAAAGAAAAACAGAACTGACTTAACACTGATTCCATTCATGTCTACACAGGTTGTGCCCAGCTCTAGAGTTCCAGAGGAACAAAATGTAAGTGTACTGTAAGTAAGCTACTGTATTTATATGTCATTTTTCTGAGATGGAGCACTATTTCTTTTAAGACACTGGTCAAATGAAGCTGAATTTTGAGAATTTCTTTAAAGGGTTTAGTAAAATTAGGTTCTCTGTTGTATTTTTTGTTACAGAGAGTAACGGGAACATGTGGTTTATTTTGATTAATAGAGTTTGGCATTACATTGAGTGGGACTTTAGGTCTTAATCTCACTGCCTGAGAACCTGTGGAGACTTTCATTTGGCTAATGCCTAATGACACCACGCTGACTACAAGCTTATTTATTCAATTATAGCAAAGCTCAGAAAATGAGGTAAAGCAAATGCCTGGACTGAAAAAAAACACTCGCTGCAATTTAATGAATTCTTTCAAATCTGTTCTTTTATTTATTGTTACAGAGGAGGCAGAGTTTTGCATCAGGTGTCTTGTTGGCTCTTAGAATTTCTTTTGTAATGTTTACCAATTTCATTATTTGAAACTGCAATATTAAAAAAGGACATTTGGCATTTAATTGCTATTTTGCACACATTATAAATACTTTATAAATATATTATTTACTCTGAAATATGCATTAATGAAGCATTTATATATGAAAATAATGTGACTATTATTAACACACTTATTAATACACATTTCAATGAATAATTTTTAGAGATGTGTCCTGCTTAGTAGACATTCTGTGTTTTTTAGATTGGGTTAGAATTTATCATTTAAATATACAATCTCCTAAATTTCAGTGCTAGTATTCTTTAAAGTTACATGTGCAGGAAAATGTTCATGTAAAATAGAAAAGTAATGTTTCCAAGGAATTCTCTCCTGAAAGAATCCACCTGAAGATCTGCCACAATTTGTTTGCCATTCTGTGTAAATTCAAATATCTACATGATCCTCAAACAGTGGCGGTATTTTTAATTTAATTTTGTAAAGCACTTTCCAAATAAAAACTAAATAAATAACAGGAGATACAGTTTAATTGCCTATAAATTCCAAGCAAACACACACAAAATACAATGGCAAGCCTATCTTGGATCATTCTTTTGTTTTTCAGCTTTCTGTTTTTTTTGCTTCCTTTTCATTTGGATAACAGCTGTGATGTCCTCAAGAATATGTGAACTTCTTGATCTTCCATGACCTTCCTTTGCACCAACACCTCTGTGAGGTGACTTGCTCTGCTGTGCTAATGGTTTTTTCCTCCCTTTCCTGTATTCTGTATGAGTTTCCCAGGGATGACATCGTTCAGGATATGCAGGAGCAGATCAGAAAGCTGATCACATTGTTGAGAGATGAGCGCAGGTCACATCAGCACAGCTTTCAGATGGTGAGGTCTAATGCCATTACTTTGCAAAACACTGCTTTGGTTGTCTCACGTGATTCCCATACCGACAGTCTTTAACCTTTAGATCTGTATCTTTGTGGGTTACAGCTGAGTGAGGAAACACAAAGAAGATCTTCGAAAGTGAGTCAGCAACACGAGGAAGAGCTCAGGTGATGGCAGTTATTAATGACGAGTCAATCTCACACATAAACGAGCTACATAAACAGAGCTCAAACACCTCCGTTCACATTCATCTCAAGCATTCCCTCTCTGAATGTATTCCTTTATTCTTCTCTGAATGGGGCTCGAGTCTCCTCATCCTGTGGCTAGGAGGCTACCCATTAAGCAAGCAGGTTAAGCTAAACGTTTCTCACCAAGTATTCCAAGCATTCACAAAGTATTCAATCCTTAGATGTTGTTGTCCCTAGTGAACTATAGATTGGAGTATGTGCCACACTGTGGAGAAAGGAGGTTATTTGTCATACAGTGTGAACATGTAAATTTGGGATTCAATAGACAACACTCTCACACATGTATGTTGGTGCTCTGAAATTGCATGTACAAATACATTTTTGGTTTCCTCATAGTCAGATGTGTAAATGAAGTTTCCATGAAGTTCTATTTCTTTCTTTAAAAAAAGGTTCTAAAAATGTTGGATGTTACATTTAAAACCTAATGTCAATTCTCAAATGTTTTTTCTGCTTTTTATACAGTACATAAAGCAATTTAAGCTTAAAATTCACAAAAAGCGGGATCTTAAAGAGACAGGGAGTGTGACAGTGTTTTAATGTATTTTAGTGTTTTTTTTTCATGAAGAAATACATTTTAGAATATCAATATACAATGAACTTATGTAAGGCTACCCCCGTTAATGAATATAATTACTTGTTTGATGGTTATTGAGGTGGGTTTTTAATTTTGAGTTCAGTGTTAAATAGTCAGTGCTGATATTGCTGATTTCAGTATAATCTATGAGCTTACTGTACTATATGTCTTTGCAGAATATAGTCATGTTTTTGTACTGATTCATGCTTTGATACAAAAAGCTAGCTTCTAAGACCTCTATCAGGAATCGTTCTACCAAGCCTTTAGTTATATATTTAAATTGCCCCCTAAAAGAGTTCTGATACTCTTGGTTTCTCCAGACAGCTTCTTCAGGCCCACAGGTTAGAGATAAGAGCCATAGAGACGCAGCATAAGAAGATACTAGAAGAGGAGAAGATCTGTGCAGAAGAGCGATATGGTACAAGCACAAGCACACATGACGATGGCACAGGCTCTTGTTTCCTTCTGCAGTGCCTGGCAAAAGTATCCACACCCTTTCGACGATGGTCTATCCATCCATTCTTCCAAAGCGAAAGCTTATCCTGGCCAGCAAGGCCTATGACACCCTTAACAGAACTCTAGTCCATCCCTGGGCAGACACACGCAAGTACAGACACGCACACGCTCACACCAGGGCCGATCTTTCCCAGAAGTCAGTTAATCTACTGGTATGTCTCTGGACAGCACCGCAGGTCTGGAATTAAAGCCAAGACCCTAGGCAGCAACACTCACCACTGCATCCTCCTTGGTCATGAACAGTTTGAGTGGTAATGGTATACAGTATACATTACAAATAATGTACTGTATATACCGTTTTGTAAAGCGCATACTTGTATTCAAAACTTAAATCCTCAAACGGAACACTTTAATGGGTGAAAGAAGTTAAACGTCAATGAAAAGACAAATTACAGACTAAAAGCTGTTGACCACAGAAGTACTGGTAACTCAACCCCCAGAATCAATACTTGATGGCAGCGCCTTATATCCGAAATTCGTTTGGAGCTTTTCGTCATCTCTAGCAACCTTGCGTGTACATACAGTAAGGATGGAACAGATTTTGCCCCCATTTGTCTTTGAAAACTTGCTAAAGCCCTGTCAAGTTGGTTGGGGATTGTTGGGGGACACCAGTTACCTCAATTTCCACAGATTTCCTATCGGATTCAAGTCAGGACATTGACTGGGTCACTCGAGGTCATTTTTTTCTTGTTAAGGCTCTCTAAGGTAGCTTTGGCCTTGTGTTTGTTTTTTTTCCCCAGGACGTTTCTGTGATTTGCCTGTAAAACTTTCTCCATCCATTTTTCCTCCAGTAGTGACAGGCTTCCCCAGTCCTTGCTGATATAAAGCAGTTCCATATGGACCTTTCAGAGACAGAATTGCCTCAAAAACTGTTGAACCCTTATTGTTACACAGAGACACAGACCACCTTACTTACAGGGTTGACAACATTAAACAGAAAATAAGCTTTTTATTGAAATTGAGTATAAAGAAATCTTTTTCATGTGACAAGGTGATGAAAATGTAAAAACGGTCTGCTGGTTCTCAGCCACATGAGATATTGTACACCTATTAGACTGTTTCCTTTAATCTTAATATTGGAAATTATAAGGAGACAAAGTCTCGTATGTTGATGGGACCTGCAGTATTATGCAGCGCAGTTGAGCCGTTTTTCTTTAGCATCCCTGTATATTTATACGAAGCCTTTTCAATATAAATGTATATTTTGCTGGAATTGTTTTAGCTGCTTCAGAAAAAAAGAAACATGCTCATAACGATAAGAAGACAGCTCTTTTAGTGATGGAATTTTGTGAAAAGCTGCATACCAGAACAATGATGACTCACTTTTAATACCAAAGTTGTTGAGCAACTAATCTGGCAGTACTTTCACAGCTCCATTTTTTAACAACTATTCACCAAACAGCTGTGAAAAACAACTTGTTTGAGCATGCAACATGACGCATGTAATGCCATTTTAATCTCTGTTATTGTTGGGGTTTCCCAGTTCTCCAAAAACATAGTTTGTTTGA
Organism: Lepisosteus platostomus; assembly: GCF_059453375.1. Taxonomy (NCBI): domain Eukaryota; kingdom Metazoa; phylum Chordata; class Actinopteri; order Semionotiformes; family Lepisosteidae; genus Lepisosteus; species Lepisosteus platostomus. Next base: position 7,001,936 of record NC_142624.1, read on the forward strand.
AAATGACTAAAGGAAATCAGAAATCAGAGTTCATATTCCTTCCTTGTTGGTGCTTCAATGGTAACAGCGGAACAGCAATCCATTTTAGATACACAGGACTCATTTCAACAAAACATGCTGTTAGGTTAGGCTTCATAAGCCTAAAACCCTCTGAACAATCTGAACAGTAATCCATCCATCCATGTTTTAACCATTTCATCCAATTCACAAGACAGCTTAGACCCTGAACAGGGGACACACAGACATAGACACACAAGAGTCAATTTTCCCAGAAGCCAATTAGCCTACCACTATGCCAGTAACCCACAGGAACATGGGGAGAACATACAGACTCCACACAGATAGCACCCCATGTTCAGAACTGAACTCATGGCTTCAATGATGCAGTGATGCTAAGCACCTAACACCTGTGCCATCCTGAACAATAATACTGCTGTATAACTGTTTAACTAATAAACATAGGGCATGGTAATCTTAAAATTATAATAGTCTTACTAGAAAATGTGTACTACAATTTTAAAGCTCAGGTCTGGTTTGAAGTATTTGTCATCAAAATAAATGTTTTTTGTCTGGTATAAAGTCTGTTTGTATTTCATGTTTTATTGCCCACTTTTAAAAATACAAAATACAGTTGTTGTTGTAGTTGTTGTAGTGATAGGTCTTTTTTTATTATTCCTGATAGCTGTACTGGAAAAAGACTATGATTTTCTGAAAAGTTCATTTCACACCTACAAGGTAAGGAAAGTGTCTGTTGTGCCTGGAAGTTTTCTTACTCACCCCTGTTTTTCTTTTAGAAAAGGCCTCAGATAAATATTAAGAAGCTGTAAAGTCGCTTTTCAGATGTATTATTTTATTTTACACACTCAAGGTGTCTTGTATGTTTGGTTCCCTTTAATGTAACAAAAGAATAAGAACATTCTTTTGCGTAAATGACTTCTGTTTATTGACATAATCATGCAAACTGCCAAAGAGACAAAAGTGTTTATAGTATATGCAGTGAATACTCTTTAAAATATCTTTTAGTGTTTTTGTTTTTCTGGGGGGGGGTCTGTTTTTCTTTTTTTATGAAGATAGTACCGAACCCTACACATACACTTTTCTGCACAGTTGTATTGGCTCAGATAGATTTTCAGATCCATTCAAATGTCATTGCAGGAAAAAAAAAAGTCACTTTTCCCTACAGATAATGCCAATCTCTTCCCACAGGAAAGCATCTCTGAGGAAATGCAGGAGAAATGGTTCCAAAAGGAGAATCAGTGGAAATTGAAGCATGAAAAAGAACAACAAAAACAATTAAAAAAAGGTGAGGCTCGCTGCAGTATTTACAGGCCAATCATTGATGTGCACTTACTGTAAATATATACTATGTCTATATATTGAAAGCCCTCAGATTGAATGCAGGCTGCGACTAATTTTGAGGCCCTGCTTCTGTGGTTCTTGACAGAACAGGGGTTGCAGGAGCAGTTTCAGAAGGAGATGGACCAGATGAGAAAGTCGTTTGAGATTCAGATCGCAGCCCTCGACAGGAGCCACCAGGTGGAGACTGAAGCAAATGGGTTCTTTCTCCTATTTCGACACAGTCCCTATCTTTACAAACACTGTGAATACCTGATTCTCCTGCCAATAGGTGAAGCTCCAGTTGTTAGGCATTCTCTCGTGATCAGACCTTCTAGCTCTTAATGTAAAAGTAAAAACCATTTTCCCCTTTTGCACATATAATACGTACAAATCATCTCTAAGATCAAAAGCATTTTTTGATTCTTAAGTTAAAGAAAGCACAGCAATTTAACAATACAAGAGTATAACTTTGGTAGCACACTCTTAATATTGACAACAGCAGTACCATGTTATCGCCAGGTGTCTAAGGCTAAGCAAGGCTTGTCCTAGTCTGTACTGGGATGGGGATCTTCAGTTGAAAACCAGGTTGCAGCTGTAAATTGTATTGGTAGACCCCTTTCCCTCTGGAGCAGAATATCTAAACTGATTTCCTAATATGTTGTCCATGTGCACTATGCTATAAGTGGGTGACAGGACACACTGTGTTGTAGGAGGTGTCATTCGTCTGATTAAACTTTAAGACAAGGTCCATTCTACTAGGTCTTTAAAGGGCATGAGACACTGTTCTTACTGTAAGTGTAGAATTGTTAACCCAGATTTCCTGGATAAATTGCACCCTAGGTTTGGTGTAGTGCAATTTCTCTCTCCTCACTCTTTAATCTGCTGTTTCTTGGAGCTTCTGGTATGTAATGGCTGGGTGTTGCAATTCAATTCTCCTCTTGCACGTGATTCTGGTATGCAAGGATTATTTATATTATTATTTGTTCCATATGTCTAACAAAACTGCATTGCAGTGTTTCAGATTAACCTTACTGGAAACAGCAGGAATCTCTGATGGAAGATGGTAATACCATTCTTCATCATTCTTCTCTCATATTAAAGAAGTTACCAGAATAATTGATGCTCTCTACCAATACACCGTGCTGCCTTTCAGATAAGACATCAAGCTCAGGTCCTGACTACTGTACTTGGCCATTGAAGAACCCATTACATGTTTTGAAAGAGAAGAAGTGTTAACTCCTGGTTACATCATTCAATCTGGCGAATTCATCTGATGAAGCCAATACTCAGTGGTCCTTCTGATCTGCTCTGTAACATGACTCTGGGAGTGCAGAGTGGAACACACTTCAGGGCAGGATGAACTGGGTCCCTGCCTGTACTGTATGTACAGCAGGTGGCGATCCTTTAAAAAATTATCTTCGTACAAATTTCATCTGGTTTTGAAAAGAGGAGGTTGTGGAGGGATCCCAAATCCTTTAAAAAAAGTTAATTGAAAATAAGGGATAAATTACCTCTATTATGCCCACATGTTTCTCAGATTTACATACATTTATACCTGTGTGTATTTGAAAAGGCACTGAAATCACAGCTGTCAGACAAGGAGGCTACAATTAGCATGCTGACTACGACTCTTAAATCCTCCCAGGCAGAGCTGGACCTCACAGTAAGGAGCTTCTGATATTTTTCATACTGTGTGCAGTAGCAGTAGTTTATACTCAGATTGTGAATGATCACGCTTAGTTGTGCTGTCTCATTATATATGACTTCAGATAATCTATTTTTCCAAAAAGGTGACATTCCACAGTGGGAAAACGAGACTTTCAGTTAAATGGCATTTAGAGTTGAATGCTAATTTAGCCTTGAAACACAAACTTTTTTTGGTCTTTGGTTATTCCAGTTTTGCTTGTTTTTCAACGGCAGAAAGAAAAGCTGGCAGCCTTGGTGAGGCTGTTCAGTCAGAGAGTGTTGACGATGGACGAGAAACAGGGAGATCACCGCCTTGCACTCATCACTGAGATTGTAGGCAACAAGTTGCAGCACAAGATAGAATCCCCACACCATGAAGCTGCAGAGGAACCACCTGACGCTGGTAATAGAAATAGAAATCTGGTTAACTCGCGCTCCCAGAGGTTGATGGCTCTTTGGACAGCTACATGATGCTCAGCTGTGATTATCATAGATGGCAATAGCATTTTCATATTATAATAGCATCTTCATCAAGAAAAAAAATAGCTGTGACCAAATTGTAAAAACCCCAAATCAAAGCCGCCTGTTTTATGCTCTTATGCCTTTCTGTCCTTTGTGCTCCAGACATGGATGCTGCATCGGGATAAAATCTGCAGAGAGAAACATTCCTCTTAGAAAAGTTCCAGCTCTTCTTTGATCAATCAGGATGATACTTCTTTGCCACAGACAGCCCAACCCTTGAACCCTTCCAAAGTTGCGTAAAAATAAACCTCTTACACATTTTGTACACTGTACTGCAATTATACTAGACTATACTGTATATAAGTTGTATGGTTTTGAACTTGTTGTTGCTATTGCTGTTCTGTGTTTATGTTTTCGGTCATTCCTTAATGTCCTTGTATCGGAGTATACAGTACATGCAAATAAGCATTTCATTGCACTGGTGCATATGACAAATAAACTCAATTAAACTGAATGGCGACCACCACAGTATATTGTTACAGTTGCAGCCGGTCCTAATTAACCCCTCATTGCCCAGTTTCCCTCACACACCCCTGCGTTTACTATTTAAACCCTCAGTTCACCTGGTAACAGTGCTCGGTATTAGGAATTTATCCGCTACCTGAGCTTGCAACGTCCTCGAACCCCTGGCTACTGAAATACAGACCTGTCTAGCGCTGGCCCTTTTGACTAATCTTTCGTCTCGCCCCTTTTTGGAATTGTTTGCCTAGCGGCCTTCTCTAATCGTGGTGGGTACTCCAGTGTCACGCCCTCTGCAGCCGGAGGACGCTCCTACTCTGTCCTGTCCCTAGTTTCCTGTAATTTGCTGTCCTTCTGGTGTCTCTCTCTCTGGGGCTATATATTGCCGGGTCACTGATTCACCTTCGCTCAGCATTAAAGTTCGGATGTCCTGAGACCTGCCTAGCATCCAGGTCGCCCCATGTCCGTTGCCTGAGGGCATAGGTTTCTATACGACTCCTGAACTGCTGAGCCTGGGCTAATTCCCCATTCCGCTGCTACGCATATGGGTCTTCTTCCGCTCTCCTGCCTCTCCACGGTTCGTCCCTTCCGACATCCATGACTTCCAGACTCAACCTGAGCTTTTGAGTCTTCTCACTCTCAAGTGTAAGGTGAAGGTATGCTGCTACTTTGCCCCTTTTCTCCAGGTGCCAAGAACTCCGGTCAGCCCTGATTGCTGCAACACCTTAGAAAGGTAGGACACTGTTCCACCTTTGGACTTGTTGGGTTGCAGAAACGTTCCCTCACTTTCAGCCTTTGCTGCTCCCCCTAAGCTTCATGTAACCCCGTCCTAGTGATCATGCAGCCCATCTGTCCAAATCCTCTGGTGACCCTCGGCTCAGCCTGAACTGTATTTTCCCTAGAACCATCGCTTGCCGAATCACTCAGACCTGTAAGCCAGCTCAACTTGGTCCCAATGAAAACTGCCTTTAAGAGGTCTCTCCCCCTTCCCTCTTTCCAGCTTTTCCACCTGGATGTTCTCTCGCAGTTGGCCCTGGGGAGGGCCAGTTTCTCACAGGGCCTGTGAGGACAAACTCATGCCTATAACTACAGGATATGCAGAAATGATTTATTACTACTTGCAGAATTACACTCAAATATAGTAAACATTCAATGACAGGCTTAATGAAACATCTGAAAGATTTCATGAGATGGATTAGCAAAGAATCACATTTAGTTCTCCAAGGTGGGATTATATCCAACATTCACTTTGGATATAAACAGTAGGTTGATCTGTACATTTGAAATTATATGTCTTAGAGAACAGTCTTAATTGTTTAAGAATCAGTACAAAAATCATTCTTCAGAAAGCTGTGGATTAAAGTGGTTGACGTTTATATTAAAATATGAGTACCTTGCCATCAGTTGATCAATCTCAATAGATCAAAGGGGGTGTATACAGTACATATCTTTGTTTAAGGCCATTACTATACATTCAAGTATCCCATGGGTCAGGAGATAGGTGTGATCTTTCTAAGCATAAATAGTCCCAATTGTGTTAATGCTCAATAACAATCAACCTTTAGTCCGAATATGATCAAGCCCGCTCCACACCACACAGATATCACAGAACAGTTTCTATAAGACAGGTAAGGAATTGAGCTTGTTTGGTTGCTGATAACTGAGTGAACAGATGATCTCATACAGCCAGGGGTCTGGTTATCAGATTCACACAACCCCACCCAGCTCCCAGCTCCGCACAAACAACCCTGTGTGTTAAACGATTGCTGTGTAATACAGAATGCTTATTACTGTGAGGCAAGAAAAACAACTGGGTGATAAAACAAACACGTTAATAATACAAATACCTACTGCACATTCCATAAACCAAAATTCTACTCGCTCCTAAGACATTCACATTGTCATTCACCAATTAGTCTCACATTTTACTGTCTGCTTTTATATACGATGTCAATGGTGAACTTTTTCACAGTCTGATTCAGATACGTGAACGGAAACGATATCAGTTTAGGTTTCCAATGTCACTTCTAGTCTCTCACCAGCCCTGAGGACATGAACCCTTCGCAACTCCACAACAGCAACATTGAAGTCCTGAAGTCATCCACGTGTCACTCTTCTACAGCGCATTGAAATGCGGTTTTACAAACTCATCCTGGGTGGGGGAAATCGGAGGAGCTAGGGGAAATACAACGCTCATTTCTTTTGGGTAGGGTAGCAATAAAACTTACTGTAGCTGCCTAGTTGCAGATCCTCACGCTGTCGGTAAGAGTGCTGAATTGGCCCAAAGCAAAATCTAACCCCACTCCCACCCCACTCCCCACCCCGAACCCAGGATAGAGTGGCTCCACAAAGATGGCCTGGAAGGTGTGCAGGTGAGACATCGTGTCTGCAATGCTGTAGAAGGACAGGGTTCCCGCATTGTAGTCCAGGTACACGCCGATTCTGGGGGAGTAGGGCACCAAGATGTCTTTTTTCTCGTTCTTGTGGAGGGCCGAGCAGCAGGTATCGGACAGCTCCAGGCTCCAGGACTGGTCGTTGTAGCCTAGGCCACTACCCGCATCTCCTCCCTTCCGGGGCATCGCTTTGTACGCCACCCCTACAGAAGACCCCCTCCCACGCCATTCTATTTCCCAGTAGCAGCGGGTTCCTGACCGGCCTTCTTTGCACAGGACCTGAGTCCAGCCATCAAACCTCTCCGGTCGGTGGGGGTAGGGCTGGGTCTCCCTCATCAGAGTAGCTTTCGTGTTTCCCTCGGACAGGACAAGGCGTCTGTGTGCTGTGTCGGGATCGAATACCAGCTGACAGGAGTCTGAAAGGGAGGAAAAGGGTGGTGAGCGGGGAACTAGGAAAATCAAACAGCTATTAGGAAAGTCGCATGTGTTACGCCGCGGAAGATCAGGGACTGAGGCGGACAGATTTCACGGACGTCTGCTCTTTACTGTGCGTAACTCGGAACTGGCACAGAATGGCAACACCCCGCCAAGGCACCCAAGCGTCCGTAAAAAGCGGTAACCCCCAAAACCCAAGGTGCAACAGCTTCATAAACCCCCAAACGGACGCTGTGCGAGGCATAACAACACACAGGCCAGGCACCTGTTAGTGACTGTGTACTGTATGTCCTTCACCCTGTTTTGCCTCTGTGTTTCTCTGTGTGATTGAGCGTGCTCCTGATTGTCTTTTCCTGCATCTGGGCATCGGCTTATGAAATTCCCTGTGGGCTAGTTAAGGATCCCCCTGTCCATTTTATAACCGTTTAATCCACATCAGGGTCACTTGGGGGGGGGGGAGCCAAGTGATCGGGCTATTAACGGTGGTAGAAAATATGTGAAAACCCCAGAACAGTTATCTCACCAGTGAACATATGCTGCTCTTAACGGGATTTATCACAGAATGGAATGCTCACAATAGAGAGTGGTCAGTGTCGCTGAAAATCACCGATGAATGAAACCAAATAAATACGGACTTTTACAAGGCCCATGAAAATGCTAAGAACATAAGGTAATGTAATATTGACAATAGAATAAACTGCATTTTGAATCTCAATAGGTAAAATATGGATTTTCATAGGCTTTTGCAAGATTTTTTTTGTGTGTCAATGTATTCTTAAATGTTTTGTGTTCTAACTGCATTTTGTTTAGCTCTGCTTCTCTGGCAGTCTCAACATGTGTGTGTTTCCACGTCTGTTTAGTTGTGTCTGGATGTTTCTCTTTGTGTCCGTGTCTGTCAGTTGTCTCTTCACTTTAGAGAATCCCCATCAGAAGGAGTCGGGTTATCTGTCGGTAAAAGAACCTCACATTTTAGAAACTCTGGTCTAGTCCTGGGCTGTGGAGCCTGCAGACTATAGACAGAAATCGCTCTCACTGTGGGGAAAAAAAAAGAGAGCAAATCAGAAGTTGTGGAGGAACTTACAAATGCCCCTTCATTAGAAAAGAACTTACACTGTATCAGCAGAACTTCTGAAAATGATTAAAGTACAAAAAGAGCACAAAATAAATTCACTTTCAGCATAGAAGCTCACATGATTAAATAATACAGCCTACTTCCTTTACATTAAAGGTAACCAGACCCAGATGTTAACAGCAAGTTTCAAACATTAGAAATTGCAACAAGGAAAATTACTTTTAAAAGCATATACTGTATAATGGATTCTTCCTCAACAGACTTGTAAATCTGCTTGTGGTCAGTTCATATCTTAAAATCTGCCTGGATTGGTGGTGTCAGGTGACAGCTCTAGTGTGAGGGTGTGTAAAAAAGTGTGTTTCACTGTGTGAGAGGGAGACAGTGTACGGGCTTGACTTTGTTATTTGATGTTTCAAGGAAAACAGGCTTACATGGGGAGACCCCGCCATCATTGTGAAGATTTGGAGTTGCTGAGTCAAGGAAAGGATTTATTCCACCTGGGAGAAAAAAAGGAGAAAAAACAGAACATTTTGAAAAAACAAAAGAGGGAAACATCCAGGAAGCAGAAACAGCACCCTTTTCTGTAGATTATGTCTTACCTTGGTCCATGAGTCTGGCAGCCAAAGAGTTTATCACTCCATTGTCAGCTGGACAGACGGAAAGAAATACATGTTCCAGTGTTAACCACAGCCTTTTTCTCTCTTCCACTTATTGTACACATCTGTCTTTACGTTGTCTGCCTATACTGTGGTGGCTCAGGTTTATAGTCTAATTTGTGAGTTCTCTTTTACTGAAAATTCACTGAAAATGGATTCACCTGTGGGGATTCCTCTTGTATTCGCAGGATTTGGGGTTGGCGGGTCGAGGAAGAGATCAACATTAACTGCACACAGAATAAAGAGAAAAAAGGTTGTGAGGTTACTGGATCTTTACTGTGTCTGACTGACACACACGTGCTCAGGCCTGGAGTGTTGCTAGGGAGTGTCTATCTCACTTTCTGTGTAGAGTGACACTGATCCCTAACTTCAAATAAAAGCAAGAATGGATTTTTTTTCATAGTACATTTTACTGAATTACCAATAACGTATTGACAATTTTTGAAGTGACTATTTTTCAGCGACACTTCAATGCTTAGACCTGAACAGTTTGTTACAGACGTGTTTTTAAAGTGTTGTAATCTGACATTGACAGTTAAAAATGTTTATTCCAAGCTGCACCTGTCCACATAAAACATGTAAAAGGGAACATAAGAAATGCAATGTGGGGATTCCGAGCAACAATTCAAGGGAACCAAAGTATGTGGCACCGTTTCGATTGAGCAATAAGGGGAATTTCTGATTCATTACTGAACGCTGTTGACTTTCGAAAAAAGATGATTCACCGTATTGTGTGAGAAGTCATTGTGCAACCTCTTACTAAGCTTAGCACTGCAGGAGATCGTCTCAAGCCCGTTGCTTGCTGCGATAGTCTCCATCTCCCACTGCGATCCTGAACCGAACGAAGCATTTAGATGGACTACAGGTGATGGGTTTTACTACTGTACTATACAGGGATTGCTAGTGAAGCGCTCTCGGGTTCACGTGGGTATGCGCCCTCGCCTCTGCCACCTCAAGTTGGCCCCCCACCGTCAGGGACTCTAACCCAGGCCTCCGGCATCACTCAACAGGGACCCAGCTAGTTGAGCTAAAGGGAAATCTCCCCTCAGCCCAGCGGCTGCGGTCCCTGCTATTCACAGGGAAGGGTGGTGACGTCACTGCGCTGGTAAGCCGGCTTTCACAACCTGCAATGGTGGCCGTATGCGTTACACTAGTATATTATTTCCCAGGCACCTTCACTTCAGTTCTTGCAGAGCTTGGGCCACTCCCAGCCCCAGTGAGCTCTCCGTCAAGCTTGACCTTGCCTGGGGACTGCAGAATCGCAAGCTCGTAGGGCTCCCCCTGTACTCTAGAGCACAGCCTTTTGCTGAGAACCACTGAGGCGGTTTTTGCAGCGGAAGTAGGCTAAAATATCAATTGATAAGGTGAGCATCCTTGATAGTAAAGATAGTAAAGCTTACCTTGTGGCTGTCTGCCTGGGGTCTGACTTAGACTGTTCCTTCCTCCTCGACTGGCTAGAGAGGAAGAAATATAAAAATGGGCAAAAGAGACAAACTGGGAATTCAGTGTTAAAGTCATGTATTATTCCCGTTGTTCAATTTACGGATTAAAATGACATCTCATTCAGGTCTAGCCTTCTTTGAGACAAGCCTGATATTGTCCATTGAATTAATTCTATACTTTATCCCAATTTTTCTGAAGCATACAGTATTTATGTTTATAAGAAGTATGTTCTGCTATGTGTCATCAAGACTTCTGCAGGCACGATACAGTATTTTGCCTGAGCCAGGTGTTTTTCCATTCTTTGCAGCTTCTTCTACTTCTGACGACTGATCACTTTCTCTTCAGTGCTTCCCACTTCACTTTTCTGTGATTGCTCTGGTGTTTTGAACTCCATTTGGATGCTGTAGTTCTCAGTTTCTATGCATATTCTGTAAAGAAGTCTCTTGTACATGACATTGTTGTCCATTCTTATCTTCTAATGCCATTGTTCTTGTTAGATTTGTTATCTTTGTCAGGCTTTCAAAATTCTCTCTGTTTTTGTTCTTATAATTGCTTTGGATTGAATCACAGCTGCCTAGATGTCAGTCAGTTTTGTCTTTCTTTATTTCATTTCTTATATTCACATTTGCTTTTTTTGAAGGTTGCCTGACTCTGAATGTACAGTGAGCCTTTTGCTTTCAGTAATCATGTGCACATTTCCATTATTCTGCTGTTCATCCACTGTACATTATGTTTCTTAGCTTTCCCAAAAAAATATTTTCGGGGACAGTTTTCATTCTTTGTTTATTTTTGTATACACTTTAGTTTTTGTGTTTGCCATTCACCAAATTGAATGTGTCATCTGATCAGACTTAATTCTTTCTGATTCTTGCAAGTGCCATTAGGAGACACTTGTGTCTCTCCTCTTGATGAGTTCCATGCTTCCCAGCTGTGTTGTGCCATTCTCTTTTTGTGTCAACTTGTCACTTTACCTTCTATGTGTAACAAAAGCGTTCTTTCAGGACCCTATGCAGACGACACGATCTGGGGTAGAGTGAGGAAAACACAGGGAAAAAGCATGCAGGAGTCGGGAATGAAAACAGGGGGCGTGTCCATGGTGCGCTGGTGTTCGGGGGAGGTGTGGCCGAGGCAAACAATCCAGGAATAAGTCCAAGGGGGAGTCCAAGAGAAGGCGAAAATCCAAAACCGGGCGGTCCATTCAAGACAAACGGAATAAAAACGGGAACCAGGTCGGAACCGACAGGAACAGGAACTTAAAAGCTTGATGGGACCAGGCGCTTCCAGGTCCCGGACTCGCCTGGTACGGAAACCAGAGCAGAGCCCAGAAGAGAGTGGGCTTCTGGCTTTTAAGGGGAACTGAAAAGGGGGCTGGAACAGGGAGCAGGTGCGGGAGATTAATAAAGAACAAGGAAGGGCTGGAGCATCCTTAAGAGGAGGGATTTACGAACGTGACACTTTGGTACAGTTATTGGTTGGTGCATATGCCTGGATGAAAGTGACACTATTTGGGGAGGGCCGGGAGCCATATTACCCTGCAGCTCTCAACTGGATACCCACTGAAGCTAAGCAGGGTTGAGCCTGGTCAGATCCCCAGGCATTTCTTGATAAGAATAGAGATTTATCCCGGTGTCCGGGCCCAATTTCCCCCCTCGGCCTTTACCGTGGCCTCCAAATTTTCCCCATGTATGATTGGCTTGCGCTTGCCATGCGATGGACTGGCGTCCCATCCACGGTGTACCCTGCCTTGTGCTCGTTGCTTGCCGGGTAGGCTCCGGCTTCCCTCAACACCGTACGGTATAAAGCGGTTTGGCAAATGACATGACATGACTATTTGGTGAGGCACTATTTGAATAGAATTGCTTCAGCCTGTAATTTGCTTGGACTTAAAGACGTACTGTATCTGCCCTGTGATGGACTGGTGTACTGTCCAGAGTTTAACCTGCCTTACCCCCATTGCTTGCCCACGACCCTGAATTGGATGAAAATGGATGGATGGGTGGATGAAGACACATGTGACCAAGATTTTTTGTACCACGAATCCCGTTCCTCTCTTCCCATCATTCTCTTCTCTGCTGTTCCAGCTCTGCTGTTTCCCACACTCTATGTGCCCAGAACAGGAGATCAGCTCAAGAGTTCATCCTGCTGAGCCAATCAAAGAAGCAGTACTTCTTCAATGCACTGTTGGTGCTGATCTCCTCTCCAAGTGTTAATAGCAATTGGCTGACTAGGAACTCATCTGATCTTTGACAGGTATTCCTTTTAGTCCTGCTGGGTTTTCACACTCTGAAGAACACAGCCATGATGCTTTATCTGCATTGAATGGAGAAAATCCCCAGTTTAAAAGTTGAGTGTTATGTTAAGGTATTTCTGAGCACAGTCAATACATAAATGCCCAAAAAATACCAAGCCTAGTTATCTGTGAGTGAAAAAGCAATCAGACTCACATGTGACACTATCCGTTCTGCTCAAAGGTTCTGCATCTGGGTGTCCACCATCTCGAATTTCTCTCGCTGTGAAGACAAAGGAAAAGAGGAGTTAATTCTCTAACTAAACAAAAAAGTGGGGCAGTGCTTATGCTACCGGCTGTGTCTTTGGAATTTACAGTAACATGGCCAGTCATAAAAGATTAAATGAAATTACACCAAAACAAATATTCAATATCCAAATTATCCGTGATGTTTCTTTGGTCATTGGCCTAAATAATAACTTTAGACTAGTAATGAAGTAGTGCAAGTAGTAGTGACCCATATTCTGTATATGTACTGAATGCTGTAAAATGTAGCTGCCAGTAAAGTCAAGATTAACCAACCATTATAACCGTGATTCCTTAAAAATTTAATAACTGCTTACAGTTTATATGTATTCAAATCCCTTCTGTAATCTTCTTTGTATGGAAGAACCAAGGTATCATTCAATTCAATGTCATCGTCAATAAAGACCCAGGTATTGTATCATCCCATTCAGTGTTACAGTCAATATGGCCTTACGTCTAGCAGCATCTCCTCTCTGTCTGCGCTCTGGGTTCCGACTTGAAACTGCAGCATCACGCACAGAAGAGAGGGAGAAAAAAGAGAGAGAGAGAAAATGAACTATAAGCTGGAGAAGGAAAGGACATGAAAACAATATTTCAAATAAGAAAAGTAAGGCCTTTCAGTCCCAGTTGTGGGGAAACAACAGGCTGATCAGAAAGGCGACATACAACGTAACACTTTAACTTTGAGACTTTAAAAGTGCCTGCGCACATACAGTAGATGCCACGTGGCTTATATACATAGAAAAGTTAAGATAAGGAGGGAACTAAAACAGCTGGGATGCTCATTTTTCTTTCAGTGAGAGCTCTGCAAGACTATTAGAAATCAATCTGCACAGTCCATGCTGTTGTTTTTGTTGTTATGGAGAGCTATTCTCTTGGAGGCTTCAAACAACACATGGCTCAAAACAGTTCAAGTCCTCATAGTGGCATCCAGAAATACTATTGCTTCCTAGCCCCGTAAATTAAACATCTTGGGACAGTTCATATTGTTTCAGTTCAATTCTATCTCTACAATCATTTCTTTTTCACAGTCCAGCAGCGTCATTTGTTATTTCTGATCATAGCTACTATGTTAGTACTGTAACTGTAAAAAATCTATCCATCCATTTTCTAACTGCTGTGTCCAATTCCGGGTTGCAGAATGGCCTGTGTCAATCCTGACAGGCAACGGGTGCAAGTCCATTCTAGGGCACGATTAAATAAGCAACAGCTTTGAAATATAGGAAGTTGCTATTACGCAATAAAAAAATAAAAGATTACTCTAATTCTTAAGTTTTGTGGTAACTTACAAGCAAATTGCTTGGATTGCAGGTTAAGCATTGTAATCATAAGTGATTTCAAACTGGCCTTTTCAATTAGGTAAAAATATAAAATGTGTGTCGATTTAGGTTTTAATAAATGGTAATCGCATTCATCATTTTTGTTCTCTCTGATAAAAAAAATGAATCTGTTTAATGAAGGTTTCTCAGATGCCTGATGCATTACTTTCAGTATAAAGAGTAAAGAGAATATTTAAAAGTTCTAAACGTGTTCTGCAATGTTCAGTATTTTTGGGGCCAGAAGGAGGAATTTTCGGGTGGAGAGGTGGCTCTGTGGCTAAGGATCTGCGCCTGTGGCTGGAAGGTTGCTGATTCGTATCCCGTAGGCGGCAGAGGAATCCTACTCCATTGGGCCCCTGAACCCCAACTGCGCCATATAAATTGCTGACCCTGAGCTCTGACCCCAAGCTTCTCTCCCTGTCTGTGTGTCTCATGGAGAGCAAGCTGGGGTATGCAAAAAGACAAATTCCTAATGCAAGAAATTGTATATGGCCAATAAAGTCATCTTATCCATCTTTCTCAAGAAGAGTGTCTTAGTGCTTCCTCATCAGTGTTTCTCTTGTGAGAAGGCTCACCTTGTCTGTCAACATTTCTAGGTGCAGAAGAGTTCACTGAGGCTCTTTCAACTGTTGGGAAGAGACAAAAAGACAACAATCAAATAACACAAAGATTGGACAGAGTGTGGAACATTGTGCTCACTGACACAACCAACACACACACCACAGTTTCTGTACTTGTACACATGCAAGTTTACCTATATACTCCCACAAGCAATCGCACACATGACACATTGCTATTTGCACTGTTGTGCGTTGTGAAGACAGTTCTGTGCTGTAACAGTACTGTAGCTTTAGAGCTGAATTACTCCGAGATCATCACCATCTCTAGGGGCCTTTCAACCACGTTATAAAACATCTGGCTGACCTAAACGTTTTTTTTCAAACACTCACATCTCGAAGGCTCGTCCCTGTTTCTGATGCCTGAAGTCCGCAGATTGAAAACTGAAATTCAAAATGTAAAGGATAGAGGTAATAAGAGAGAAGTGACTTTGCAGAAGGATCTAGGAGAAAAACATTCCTTTCTCTGGTGGTCGGAGAACACTGGGTCAGTCTTAGCCTGCTTTCCTCCAATAGAGAGCACTACAGCAGCATCATTATTCAACACAGTATAGGACAAGAGCAAGTATGGTAATATTTTCAATAATGTTTTTTTGCTGGTATTGACTATTTTATCACACTAAATAACGCAATTATTGAATTATTGAATTGTCTGTTACACTAAACATTTGAAAAGTAAAATTTTCATTATTGTCATTGCAAGTGGTGCTTAAATAATTTTAGGCAGTCAAGGTTGTGTGTGGACTGTCTGAGTGACACATATTCTGTGCATGTACTGAATGCATGAAAGTGTAGCAGCTACTGTAGTAAGGTCAAGGTGAATCTACCATGCAAACTGTGACACCTATGATCATTTAATTATCCCTTACTGAAAATATCATTATCATAATCATACTATAGCTAGTACAGCGCCGTAAATTAATATAGTGTTATGGTCCTATCATAAATGCTACATTTCTACTTTTAAATTCTATTATTGACAATGATCGTTTCAGGTAGGAACCTACAGTATATTTCGTGCACTACACTCGATGTATGAAGGCTTACCTTGTCCACGCTTTTCAGTGGTTCTTATTCCAAGAGAGGGCATTGCTATGGATGAGATACACAAGGGAGAAAGACAGAAATTAAAGAGGATGGAGGTTCCCAGGTAAAAGAGTTCAGTACTGTTCCTTATTTGGTCAGTCATCTGCTTAAGAGCTGACAGAGAGGCACAAGAGGTGTTCCTCTGCTAACAGGAACAACAGAATTAAGTATGATGAGATTTGAGATATGTCTACAGATATTTAGGTCTGCAGTTTCTTTAAAAATCTCTATCGCCTCTTGCCTGTACCTGAACATTTTACAAATTGATTATTGGATTATTTCAATAATAATATAACAACATTTTATATCAATCCAATTCTGCTTCTTTTACCAGAGAGTTGGCGATTCTGAGGTGTTTTTATATTTATTTATAGGAGGAAATCTCAGATGCTCTTACTGTAAATTCATGCCATTGGAGTAATGTCAAAATATGACCAATCATGAAACATTGTATCTGTCATCTGTCTCTCTTTCAGACCATAGGCCGATCGAACCTTTCAAAACCACTTTTGCTGTCAGCACTGAAAATCTATCCCCCTCCCCACCACTGAGGAACCTGGTAACCAGTGAGAGCACCTGTGATGGGACCAGTGACAGCACCTGATCCGGCACTTCAAGTCTTCCAGTGCCAGCTTTTGCAATCCCCTCTCTGTGAACCATTTCCAGTAGCTGCAGTAAACCTAAGTAATTTTACTGGTTGTATTGTATTCTTCTTGTGGATCACTTTTCAGCCTAAATAGTCCTCAAAGGAGCAAAGCCTTAGAAAGCCCTGGTACAAAACATTTTGAGACACTTTTCTAAAGCAGGCATACAGAGGCAGGGTAATTTCAAGATATTCAAGAGTTGTGTTGCTACTGAACTCTGTAGAACATTCATTTCTTTTGTGTTTTCCTTGTGTAAAGGCTGGTCTTTCCCTACAATGTAGCAGTTAGAGAGCACTATGAGCATCTGTGTCGTGCTATGTTACAATATATTCACACACCATAGTTCAAGGGATTTTCTCTTGCTTTGCTCAAACAGAATGAATTCTACATTCTGCTGTCATCTGCCAGGAGCACAGTATGCGAGTCCACACCACCATTCCACCCTTAACATTGCTCAATTGCAGTATGAAAAGAAGCAATTGATTTGAAAGGCGTATTAGTCTTTAGTCTTTGTCACTGTGTATTTTTTACATGTGAGTGCAATTTTAGGAGAATTATTGTTTTTTGCATGTGTCTGTGTTTTTACAAGAAGCTGGAATTTCTTATTATCTGTTAGCGCACAGTATCAATATTAATAGTGCGAAATTCAGTCTGTTTGATTGGTTGTTAAATCGATATATAAAAGGATAAAGAGTCTTACTTCGTTCTCGTCTCTCTGTGTTCTTAGGCCCCAGAACACTAAATACTAGGAAAAAATACAGTGTCAAAAAATTACCTTTGAACAAGGCCAATACATTCACAAGATTGTCACATTCACAGTGATTCCGGAACTGTACAGAATTTTCCCCAGGAAAAATCTTGAGCAACTTACACATGGAACTATGATCAATGTTATAACATAATCCACAAATATAATACCAAACTCATGGCTACAAGGAGTAAATATTCTCAATAATATTGTGCATATGGACTAGACAACATCCCCAGAAGAATCCACACTCCAGTATATCCATGTTGTTTTTTATTCTGCTTGTGTGTGGATATTGTTGCATTCATCCATTAGCTCATCACTAAAACTTTCCACAAGGACGTTGCAGTAAAAGGCGACTCACTTTTTAAAAGATCTGCTTTGAACCTGGTTCCTGCACCTCTATTGGCTGTGGTCAGAGAAATACGGAGGGAAAAACAGCATATTAAACATGAATCCGAGGCACAAATCTCACTTTCACTCATCTCCTTGTCTCTGTGAGAGATTTTAAAAGTCTGTATTTGCACTTGAGTAGTTTGCTCATGTGGAGTGAAGAAAAAACTGTCTAAGAATCACCTGGAATAAGTCTGCATGAAACAACAGCAACTATTTTTAAAATTAAAGTTCAAGTAGCTGGATTTATTCAAATTTATCAAATATACACCAGATGTGCTGCTTTTATGTTGGTTAAAACTTCAATTTTACTTCAATCATTTTGTCCTGTGTGCAGTGAAACTTTCACTCTGAGTTCTTCTCTTAGACATACAATACTTGTCTGTATCTATCCTAAGACATACAGTACATTCAGACAAAAGGCATAATGCCACCTTACCTCTGGCGCTGTCTCCCAATGTAAACAGCAGAGTGTCATTCACTGAATAAATAGGAACAGAAAAACATGAGTTGTAACAAGTAAGAGTTCTGAAGATCATTTCTTTTTTTACATGACCAATTCACAAAGCTGACAAAGATAATAGGCCTGAATGAAAAATTCAGCCCCTTCCTGTCAAATCAAAAGTAGACGTTTTACCATACTAACCGAGTGTTGCTGTTTTATTTCCTACATACGAAAGGATTCTATAAACTTTAAGTAGGGTTTTTTAAGAAATCATTTGCACCTCCATAGGACGACAGGTGGAGAGAAGGCAACTGATTACATAATTAACACTAAATGTGTTTATTGTTCTCTCCCAGCCAGATACAATTACAATTTAAACTGCAGTATTTTATTAAAACAGCTTTTTAAACCTCACTTACGACCTCCCCGTGTAACCTATTTTATATATTAACAAATGCGTACTTCATGAATTACAGTTATAGGTCTCAGATTAATAGGGCTCAGTGTTTGATGATGATTTATTTTCTTTAACTATGGTACTTATTAATATAATTTGTATAGGTTTTTGGTTTTCTTGGACTCTTTTGTCTCTTTTGAAAATAGTACACCAGAAGTGCTGAAATTCCCTCAGAATTCCCTAGAGAAGTAGAGAAGGAAGCCGATCCCAAAAACAAGTGAAGTGGAAAAACTGGTGTTACAACTTGAAATAACAGGCCAGGTACACAATGGTAGAAGCATCATTGTCAAAATAGTTTGAGAAGCAATTAGCTATCCAACTATTGACATTTAGAAACTTGCTCACCCCTGGAGAGCCAGGTGATGTGGAGTTTAGGCAGACAATGACAAGATGCAAGCTTGGACTGCACCCTGGTGAGTTCACCAGTCCATTGCAGGGTAACCACATAGGTAATGACTAACACACACTGTTACGACCCCAAGTGTCTAGGGGTAAAGGGGTGTAACATTTAGGATAATTCTTTTGGAAGCAGGTGGGTTCTGGTGAGGGACTAGGAAGTGTGATAGCCAAGGTGGGTGCAAAAGTGATGATTTTAAGTTGAATATGTGACTGGTAAGACACGATAACACACAGGGGTAAGGAACTAGAGTGGAGCCAATGAAAAGAAAATAACAAACAAAATGGAGCTGGCTAGGAAAGTGAGGGAAAGCTAGCCTGACAACAAAAGAAAACCTGAAACACACGGTCTTCGGCGTCTTCAACACCCTAACTAACCTCCCCTGACTACCCAAAACCATACAAGACAAATGGCACTCACCCGTACTAAACTAGTGTTACTAATACAAAGTCAACTAAGTGTGTAAAGTGTACCCAACAACCTAAACTAACCTTATATACAAAAGTTCACACAAAAACACAAGTGAGCTAGGAATACAAATAAGGGAAAATGTGAGTAATCAACAGGAACAGGGTACAAAAGAACACAAAGGTTGAACATGTAACACGTTAGGGCAAGGTCATGGCAAAACAAGGATAAACACACAAACAAACGAAAGTACAAAGAAACGACCAGAAACCAACAAAACAACAAAGCCGAAGTGATACGAAAATACACACACACAAAACAAAACAACAAACCAACAAAGCCGAAGCAGAAGCAGAAGCGAAGCGAAGTGAAGCGATAACCAAAGCAAAATGAAGCAAAGCGAAACCAAACGGGACCAAAGTCAAACGAAAGGCAAATGTCATACGGAACAGTGGTGTAATGTTGGGCCAATGGGGGAGGGAGAACAATCAAAGGTCAGCAGTGTGGAACATAACAACAAAAACACACAGACCACACACTGGGACGTAACACACACATGGGAGTGTGCTGGACAGCATGTCTTTGGACTGTGGGACAAAACCCACACGGACACAGAGAGAATATACAAATCCGTCACAGAAGGCACCCCAGTCTAGCATCCTGTCTGGGACCCCAGATCAGCACTAAATGGACACACCACCTTGCCACCTCCCTCCAAGTTAGATAAAGCTTCCCAAAATAAGATGCCCTGTTCATTATGGGAAAGTAGCACAAAAAAAATGCTATTTTATTTTTCCTAACCTGTCTTGGAGATCTTGCCCAGTTCCCCCGTGCAGATGTCCTCCAGTCTCTCTCTTAGCTCAATCACAGCCGTCCCAACAGGTTCAAATGAGGCTTCAGGATGGGCAGTGACACTGAGTAGGTCTCCAGCCTCAGGAGACTCACAGTATGACGGGTAGGTCTGTCCAACCGAGAAGAGTAGAGAAGAAAACACGTTTCCCGTCAAGCCCATCTGGCTGTAACACAATCCACGGAAAAGCAAGGAAACAGCTCCGCTGAAGAGCCCACGGGCTGTTCGAATAAACTGACAGAGAAAATATCCCAGCGCATCAATTCAATCTATGACCTGGGATTTTGACTGTAGGTGATTCCTGGATAAACTGACACTCAGAAGAGAATGCGGTCCTCTCCCACCCATAATTCCCGAAGAAATACAGTCATCAACGTACCTCCAAGAAATGGATGTGATCCTCTGAACAGGCCAGCTGTCGAAGCTCACTATCTCTTTTCTTAAGATCGGTGATCTCCTTCTCCAGCTGCTCAATGACTTCTTCTGCCGCGCTCACTTTCTCCTGTCCTTTGGTGCTGAGGATTTCGTTCACCAGCGTGCGCATCCTCTCGATGGAGTGGATCAGCTCTGTCAGGGTGTCCTCACTCTCCCCAATGACCTTCTCGGTTGAGCGCTAATCGGGGGGAGGTTTACAGGGGTGTGAGTGTGGCTCATAACAGCACACTAATGAACATTCACTTAGAAATAATAAACTGCCAGTCATAAGTTTAACCACAAATTAAACACAGGCTATCCTATTCTTATTTCTTCATTAAAATGAAGAGGGATCTTTACAGTACACGCCTGAACAAGTAATTCGCTCTTAAATTCATGCTGAAGTTATTGATAAGGGAATCGTCTTCATAATGACGGCCAGTGTGTGGTCTTCTCACTAGGAAAGTTCAACAGATGGGTGTGACCCAGCGTTGTCTAATTTATTGACTTGGAATTAGAATAGTGGGATGAGGTTCAGATTGTTTTAGCTGCAGTGCAAAACTACATCCAATTCCGCTATAGAGCAAAAAGTTATAGCAGATACCCAGGAAGTCTTGGTTTAGTGCAATACTCACTTTGAATGAGTCTGCTACTTTTTTCAGGTCCTTCAGCTCTTTTTGTCTCTCCTGGATCCTCTGCTGTATTTCTGTCTGCACTTCAACCAGTCGCTTCTGTGAAGAAATGAAGAAACGAATGCCGAAACGTCGCCACGAGCTTTTCACCCCTGAGCTTTGGCAGCACAGAGAGAACACATCCTGGATCCAGAGCGGAGTGAGTGCTTCGCCTCACCTGGTCCTGTGGTCCACCTAGTCCTGACACAAATTCCTGAAACTCACAGCCTGTAATAAGGAAGCTCTGGGAAACAGTGACGGAAAATGGATAGATGAAAGCATTTTGTGTGGCAAGACGTCTTCCAGCTCTGCGAGAACCCCTCGCCAGAAAGAGAGCAGACCCTCGGTTATGTGCTGGACCAGAGGAGGCAGGGAGCAGGAAAAGTGACTGGTGAATTGGACATGGACACATCTGGAGCCTGAGTTTTTTATTGTTTTGTTTATTTTTTATTATTTTGCTGCTGGTATGCTGCCTAACTGGCAAGGTGATATAGAGAGAGAGGACCATTGAAGGAAGAACTTGGAGAGAGATGGGGTTTTGTTGCATTTTTTGGAACTGAAAACACTGTAGATAAAAAAGTACTATTTGTTTTTCTTCAAAAAGTTAGTCCACATGTTTTCGTCCATTATTCTGAGTCCCATCTGTTACAACAATCACTGCTACTGTACTGCCATCCCCAGCAGTGTCAACTATGGGGGATGTGTGCATGTCTTGGTATTACACTACCGGCTGTTCAGTAATAGTATACTGTAGGTTAGGTCCCCTTTTCAGGCCATAAAGTCTCATGGGGGAATGGGAGGCAAGGACCACCATTTTTCTTGATCATCTGACACTGGAGGTGGAGGTGATGTGGTCAAGATCACACTCCGGTTGGCCTATTACCCCCAGAAGGATTAACCCCCGGTACTCATTTGGAAAGCAGGCTGAGTGGACCTGGGAGCCATCTGGAAGGAATTAGAGCAAGCTACTGTACATCACTTGCCCCTTCCTGGGATTGAACCCCGGACCTTCTGGTCAGGAGTTAGAGACCCTTGCCGTCTGAGCTACCAGGGCTCCGCTAACAGTATACTGTACACATTGAAAAGAAAAATGTTGGTCTTGAAGGCGATGAGTGATTCCTAGTGATTTCATTCTGGCAGAACCCCTGGTGGCGGGATGGTGGTACTGTAACAGCCAGATTCATTGAGTTCACATCAATGAAAAACATTTGAGTATTGCGAATTCCACACATCCGCTCCTTGGATCATACACTTTTTGTCAGACCAACCATCCAGTTCTAGAATCCCTGAATTATCATGAGCAGTATGGCATGTTCCAGAATTAAGAGCTTGAATGTCTTGTCAAGGAAAAGAGCAAAGAAGGGTAAGTGTATGTGTGATGCTAAATCCTCATGGCTCACCATTAGGATTGTGTGGCGCAAATTAATATTCTCCTACGGACAGTTCCTTTTGGGAAAACAGGCCCAAGGTCTTTGAATAATTTAAGTGTGTAACTGTACTACATATATAAGTGTACCCAGTATAACTATTACTATACTGTTTTGATATTATACCCATCCTGTTGATAATACATTTACATATTATAAGAAATAGCAAGTAAAAAGAATCACAGAAAATGAGAAAATAGCCGATAAGTCAGATGTACAAATCTCTTCAATTGGTAGTTTAACAGATCTAATGTCTTTCAAAACTGCTAAATGTCACTGTGTTTAATGAATAAGAATGCACACAGGAATGTGCTCAGACAGCATTGTTGTGAATGAACCTACTGGATTTTCTGGAAGACTGTGTGTATGACTGATAATACAAAATTTTTTACAAGTGTCGCTTAAGTAGGACGCAATTTACAGTAAAAGCGTTCAGTTACTGCCAAAATAAAACTAAAATTAAAAAAATGGTTTTGTGCTTGTGCATAAGAAAAACGATCTAAAAAAGAATAACTCTGGCCCTTACTTCAGAGTTCGGCTATTGAGCAGAATGACATGGAAGACCGCACATAATGTACTATCTGTATAATGCAAGGAATCAATTTTATTAGAGAGACTAGCAGAAAAGAAAAATCCACCACTTCAATGCCCTTATGCAAGGCTGACTTTGACATCATGATTCAAACCAGAGGGAAGTGTTGGGTACAGAGGGCAAGCAGGTTAACTAGAAGCAGAAATCCCAAGGATAGACAATAAAAGAGAGTGAGGGTAACACCTGCGATTTTTTGTAAATTTGCCTATCACAGCCAGTAAGATGCTGCGTTGAGGTCAATACTGATTGACTGAACCCTAATCAAGTACCGAACTAAACAACACTGTTAACCACTATTCCACCCAGCATTCCATGTGCATGGTTCCGAAACGGTTATGAACACTGACCCCTTTGTCCCACAGCACTTGGTGTATTAAAGGTGAAATATCTATCTGCAATGGAGTGAAAAAGTATTGTTTCATTCACGAATTCTGACTAAGCGTGGAAGAATAGCTCAACCAAGGTTCTCTTTGATGTTTGCTGTTGAAAACGTAAAAATAAGTAAGAAGATTAAAATGAAAATTGTAATAATGAACGCATACTATATAATAATAATAATAATAATTGCTTACACTTATATAGCGCTTTTCTGGACACTCCACTCAAAGCGCTTTACAGGTAATGGGGACTCCCCTCCACCACCACCAATGTGTAGCATCCACCTGGATGATGCGACGGCAGCCATAGTGCGCCAGAACGCTCATCACACATCAGCTATCAGTGGGGAGGAGAGCAGAGTAATGTAGCCAATTCATAGAGGGGGATTATTAGGAGGCCATGATTAGTAAGGGCCAATTGGAAATTTGGCCAGGACACCGGGGTTACACCCCTACTCTTTTCGAGAAGCGCCCTGGGATTTTTAATGACCACAGAGAGTCAGGACCTCGGTTTTACGTCTCATCCGAAGGACGGCGCCTGTTTACAGTATAGTGTCCCCGTCACTATACTTGGGCATTAGGACCCACATGGACCGCAGGGTGAGCGCCCCCCGCTGGCCCCACTAACACCTCTTCCAGCAGCAACCTTAGTTTTTCCCAGGAGGTCTCCCATCCAGGTACTGACCAGGCTCACACCTGCTTAGCTTCAGTGGGTTGCCAGTTGTGAGTTGCAGGGTGATATGGCTGCTGACAATTGGCTGCTGTTTAGACAATTTTATTTAATGTTAATGGTTATCAGAAATTATTTCCCTGTGTATATATACACTGGTGTGTGTTTCATTCTGCATGCATTCATTAATGTTTAGACAATTTTATTTAATGTTAATGGTTATCAGAAATTATTTCCTTGTAACTAGAGTTGTCCTCCTGCCAGCCCAAGTTGCAAAAACAGATTGCTTCCAGGTTTACTGACCTCTATTCACACTATTTTTTTTAATTACCCATATCCTGGATTATTGTAGAAAGAGACATGTTTCTCCAGTATCTTTTCATGGAATTCTTTTATTGTTGAACTTTTATTCCGGACAGTGTTCTCCGGGGTGCAGGGCTCATGCTGCACTTTGAACAGAAGCTGACGGGAGACCAGGAGCTCTTCAGGAATGTCTAACCAGCAAACACCAGTGATGATAATGAGAATAAAAATGAAGAACCTGACAAGAAAGAAAGACATTCAGGAAACTGGGACGAATCGTACTGTACCTGTTTCTCCGTTCTTTCTGTTTTGGTGGAGACCGTGTCATGGCCCTTGTGATGGTTGCTAGTACAGAGCCAGCAGATAAATTTCTGGTCGGTGCGACAGTAGAACTCCTGCAGGTACTTGTGCTCCGAGCAGATCTTCTGGTCCAGCTGCCCAGTGGCACCAATGAGCTCGTGCTTCTTGAGGGCGGCCGACTGGTAATGTGGCCTGATGTGCTCCTCGCAGTACGAGGCCAGACACACCAGGCAGGACTTCACGGCTGGCAGCTTCTTGTCCTGGCACACGTCACAAGGCACCTCCAGGGACGACCGCACGACCGCCTGGGAAAACGAGTTGGGGCCTCCATTCTTCAGCTGCTCCACCGCCTCCGCCAGCATGGTGTTTCGGGAGATGGCCGGCTTGGGGCAGAAGGTCTGTCTGCACTGGGGACAACTGTAGATGCCGATGTGGTCATCCTTCTCCCAGTAGTCCTTGATGCATTCCATACAGTAACTATGCCCACATGGGATAGTCACTGGGTCCTTAGGTAAATCCAGACATACGGGGCAGTTGAACTGCTCCTCTGTCCATAGTTTGGTGGTCATACTGCAAGGAGACAAGCCTGAGAAAATACAGGAGTCCGCCAAGGGCACAGAGAGAGTGGCCTGAGCTCTCTCTCTCTTGTCACTGAAGGGTGACAGACCTGTTTTCAGTACGAAAGAAGTGTCTCACACACACAGGTGGAGATTGTGACCGAGCAGGTTCTGAGAAAACAGGAAGAACAGCTGCTGTCGTACAATGTAGCACCTGATTGAGAGGGGAGGTCTGCTCACACTCTGTTAATCCCACAAAGGACTACCACATTGGGACTTTTCTATGACAACATAAGAAGGAAAACAAACATGAAATTATTCATGCACGTACTGTATAATTCACATCCATAAATAAATAAACTGCACACAACACTCTCATGCATACAAATTGTATACAGTAGTTTGCAGATGTAACATTTTTACTGACTTTTATTAATGAATGTTCATTGACTCTTAGCAATCCAGCTCACAGTAGTTTGTGTCTGAAGAAATCTAGCTTCACCTTTACCAGTGTTTCATTCACATTTAGAATCATCACAAGTAGACTGAAAGAACTCAAGGTGATACATGTATAGCCAATATAGAATGTTGTTAATTCATCGCAATTACCCATCCAGTCTAAGTGATGATCATTGTTCCCTATCATTTTGTTCTTCTTTACTGAACCATAAAGTCAAAAGTGTACTTTTTATAGTATAAAATATAGTGTAGATACACTTAACATATAATGCAGCTTTTTTGTACTACACGTTGTAGTACGCACTGCACAAAACCTTGATCCATCTTGAAAAAGGACTTGGTTCCACTGTTGATAAGCACTCCTTAGATAATATAGTACAGCCTCCAACATACAGGGGGAAACAAAGGTTCTGTTCTCTTGTTAAGCAAGGAAGAGTGTCTCTTTTCTGTATTTTTTCTTGACTTTTACAAGGCCTGACTTTGAACATATTAAATCACCTACTGTATGTTCAATCATTTCTGACTGTATAGAGTTACAACAATCAGTCACTCAAGCTTGTCACAGTCAATGTAAAAAAGAAAGAAAAAAACAAATACATTTATTAGCATCTAAAATATAATCCATATACAGTACTTTATACTTCTAAAGCCTTACATGCATAGGGTCGTATATTTACAAACAATATTTGATAAGGAGGTAGCAAAAGGAGAAAATCCTTTTAAAAGCATATCATAGGTGCAGGTCATAATTCAAGTCGAGACCCAAATCTTCCCCACCCTTTAACAAAGTGCCAGTGTTAATAACCTCTTCCCCAAGCTTACTGGGTGTGATCTGTCCTGTTTGCCAACATTCCTGCTCCTTGTACACTACACTGAACTGACTAATACTTGTCAGGAATAAACATGTTACTCCTTAGGAGAGAAGGTTGGTCTTTTCAACTCAGAGACCACATTTATAGTGCTTTTAACTACAAAATCACTGAACAGGGATGGGCACTACAAACATCCATTTATGAAACTTGTACTTTAAACATAGTTAATCACCTATGTGATTGTTTTTTTAATATGTAAAATGTGACACAATATATCCTCCTATCCATCCATTTTCTAACTTCTGTATTCAGTGCATGGTCACAGGGGAGCCGGGGCTTATCCCAGCATACAATATGTGCAAGGCAGGATACGCCCTGGACTCCGGTCCATTGCAGGGCACACATAGACGCACTCACAACAGGGGCAGTTTTCCCAGAAGCCAATTGAACTGCAAGTATGTCTTTGGACTGTGGGAAGAAACTGGAGCTCCCAGAGGAAACCCACTCAAAGAAGGGAGAACATAGAAACTCCACACAGACAGCATCCCAGGATCTGAACTCGGAACACCTGAGCCTGCTAACCGCTGTGCCACTGTGACACAAAAATGAATAATTAAAAAAAATCATGAAATAGAAAAAGAATCAGGCCAGGAGGCTGTTTCGCAGTGCAGAATTTATATATATATATTTAATGTTATATTTATTTTTGCTTGTTTTTGAAGAATTAGTAAAAGCTCTGCAATTCCAATGGAAAATAGGACAAATGTTTTCAAAGGCCGCGATGTCATTTTCAATGACCCAATAGTCATAAAAGAGGTGTGAGCCAAATACAAAAATTCAAAGTCAAAGTAAATTATTTAGACAATTCAAGCTACCTTTATTCGCCTTGTAATTCATTAACAGAAAATTGGCAGCCAGAAGTCATTAGAAAATGACTCTTGCGAGTTTTTGTTACATAAACAAAGAGTAACTACTAAAAGAGATTGGGGAAAAAAACTCAAATTTTAAATATTTTATCTTGTAAATACAGATTTCCTCGCATTAAAAATGAAATAATAAAATAATAAAAAGTGAAATTTGGAGATAATAATGTCATGGGAGCATTGTAAAAGTAAAAGTTCATGAATGATACAGTATGTTTCCTGGGCCTACTAGGATAAGCTATTACTAAATAACCATTAAAAAACTACACACAGCTGAAGTCAGTCGTACTTGGTGTTTCAAATATATATATATAACGACTTTCGTCCACTCTTCCACCTCGCTTAAATAATTGAAACGCTTATATCTATTTGTATTTTCAAGGGTTTATTCCTGTTCATGCGGACCACAGCAAATATTTGTATGTAACTTTATTGCACTCGAATTCGCATAAAAGCTTGAGGTTCAAAACACCTCAGATCTCCACTGTATTTAGTGTACAGACTCCCTTCACCAGCTGGTCTCCACCTTGAATCAGCTGAGCCAAAAGGCTGACTTTCCCGTGTCAGATGATTTCATGTACCCAATAGGCGAAGCCATTTCCACAAGCTCCCTTCCTGTATGCGAAAGCGAAACCGACCCTGGGAGGGAGGAAAGGAGAAAAAAGTTCGAAGTTCTCAAGACTCCTGGTATGTCTAAAAATTGCACTTGCTTCTCCAGCCAGCTGATGGTCGGAAAGTGATTCGATGCCAAGTCGAAAGCTGTGACGCTTGTTTTGTATAGCATTTAAGACAAGTAAGTGAGCTTTAAGATCTTTATTTTTTACTTCTGCGCCGCAAACGTTGGCCGCTTTAGTGGTGTCTCCTAACTTTCCTCTGTTTGTCTCGGAAGTATCAAGAAATTAAGGTTCACCTTTGTGGTTTGTCATTATGTAGAATAAAACGAGCCCTAACGCTGCCATTTGATAAAAGTTTATACAGTACGCAGCGATTTCGAAGCTGTACTTTGTCATCGCTACGTAGCGCATATTCCCGTACAGACATTTCAGTCTATCCGCTTTATATCTGCTATTATGTAAGCAAAGGAGTAAAGACACGAAACTAGTTTTTAGCTAATACTCTACAGTATGTAGCAATCAGGTAGTTAAGAAATAGGATAGGATGTAGAAAACACGGCTCTTCAGAACTGGAGATGTTCACCCATGAGGTCATTAGCAGAGATAAGTTTTTCTCTTTTCACTGGTGTAGTTTTGTCACACGGAAATTTGAAATCGACAGGGTTGGAGCCCTTAACGTTTGGATAAAAGCGAAGAATATGTGCAGCATTGTAAATCGTATACAGTCCCTTTCAGTTTACTTATGCACTTCCTGTTTACTTACATGAAATGTTTAGATACTTGATATTAACAGTCTTTCAAGATTTTTTTTAAAAGACGTCATGAAGGCTAAATGCACTCTAACATGTCACCATTACTGTTAAGAAGGTTATCATTTATCATACTACTTCAGATATTCGATTAAAAACTAGGGGAGAGTATACTCTATTAAGGTAATACATTATATCACGGGTGCCTTTCTTAAAAAACAGTAAATACAGTACCTCAGATGTACCATCGGTATGTGAAAAGTTTTTGTACAATATTAATTTTTATGTGTCATTAAAACATTAATACATAAATCATATGATTTTAGTGCAGTTCTTGGTATGCAGGAACTTTTTACAACCTTAGTGGGAGACTTTAAAATGTAAACAATTTTTTTTTCATCACTGCATCACAACATTAACCCAAGTCATGTGTGTGTTTCCTTCCAGAGCTGCTCTTAGCTGCTTTAGAGTGTAACCGACATTTCTGTAGGGGAGTCAGGATTCCCTCTACTGTTACAGGTGACCAGACTCCTGAAGTTGCCTTTGGTGAGCTTTATTGTAAAACATTTGCATAGCATCTTTTCCCCTTAACTGTGTCAAAGTACTAGGCATTGAAAAAGGTCGGCATCATGCAGTCTCTGCCCTCAAAGTCACAGCACAAAAATGGTGGGACTGTTCTGTATATTCCATTTTCTAATGGCATGCACTTCTCTTGTTTGACTGTTAAGGTATCTCACAGCCACATAGTTACTGTATCTGAGCTAGAACAGGCCAAGTCAGTCATGTTTGTCAACGTCTGGGACGTTCAGGGCCACAGTCCAGCTGGTTTTTATCAATTAATTCAGATCAAGAGCCTTACACACTGCACAGATTTCTTCAGCTGGTAAGGACTGTAAAGACAATAATTAGTGAGACTGGGTAGTTTTAAGCTGGGATGAAATGTGCAGAGGCAACAGGGATCCAGTCCCAGGAAATCTTTTCAGCAGATGTTCTCAGTCCATCTCTTCAGCTTTTGTTAAGCATTCATTAGTTTATCGCTTTTCTTAATGGGACATGCTTGGTTTCATTAATGCTGGACTAATCAAGGGTCGAGCAGTTCAGATCCCATAGATCATCAGGCGCTCACCCTGTGGTCCATGTGGGTCCTAATGCCCCAGTATAGTGATGGGGACACTATACTGTAAACAGGCACCGTCCTTCGGATGAGACGTAAAACCGAGGTCCTGACTCTCTGTGGTCATTAAAAATCCCAGGGCGCTTCTCGAAAAGAGTAGGGGTGTAACCCCGGTGTCCTGGCCAAATTTCCAATTGGCCCTTACCAATCATGGCCTCCTAATACTCCCCCTCTATGAATTGGCTACATTACTCTGCTCTCCTCCCCACTGATAGCTGATGTGTGGTGAGCGTTCTGGCGCACTATGGCTGCCGTCGCATCATCCAGGTGGATGCTACACATTGGTGGTGATGGAGGGGAGTCCCCATTACCTGTAAAGCGCTTTGAGTGGAGTGTCCAGAAAAGTGCTATATAAGTGTAAGCAATTATTATTATTATTAGGTTCTTCTTCTTCTTCTTTTTCACAGCCTTAGTCCCAGACTGTCCTGGGGTCAGCTGCTTTGGTTGCTCTTCTCCACTTGTCTCTGTCGAGCACATCTTCCTCACTCACTTCACATACCTCCATATCTTTTCTCACACAATCTATCCATCTCTTTCTAGGCCTGCCTCTTCCTCTGTTACCTTCCACCTCAAATTCCATTACCCTCTTTGTTACTTCCTCAACATCCCTCCTCATGATATGTCCATACCACCGTAACCTCGCCTCTCGCATCTTCTCAACCACATCCACCACCCTACGTCGTCTACAGATTTCATTTCTGATCTTATCCTTCATTGAAATCTGCAGAATCCATCTCAACATCCTTCTTCTCATCAAGTTCTCTTCCCTCTTTCCAACTGCCAAGCATTCAGCTCCATATAGATCAGTCTAGCTGCAAACCAAAAAATGATCATTCACATGGGTTTTCATATTGGTCTCTATGAAAAGCTGTTAGATCTTCAGAACATTTTGAATTAATATTTAAGGGGCTCTTTTTCATGGAGGTCATCACATTACCATGACATGTTGGGGGAAAAAGACAGATATTGTTTAGAGTTAAAAAGGCAGCAGTAGTCTTTCATTATTGTACATTCATTAAGTACAGGATAAAATGCTTAATCTGCTCTGACGACCATTAACTGGAAGTCGGTTAAAGTAAGGGTTTACTTTAATTGTGTTTTTCTGTTATAAACATCTCAGAAGACGAGCTATAAAAAAGATCAGCCAGTTAGTATGAATTTTAATTTTTAGTTGAACAGTATATGAAAATGTTCCTTATATGTAAAATGATATTTATTTAATAATAGTGATGCCAGATTTTAGTTATTAATTCTTTTCGTGTAAGGATATGTAAAGACGGAAATTAGTTTGATTTCACTGCACTATACTCTACAGTGCATGCCCACTACAAGTTATGAATTAGATATTAAAATGGCTCCTTTAAAATTGCAGTTTAAGAAAGCCTTTTTTGATATTGGCAAAATATACCTTGTAAAGCCATAATCATTAACTATGATTGCAGGGAAGGGAGAACATGAATCTTTAAAGGTCTGGCAGGGAAAGTTATTTTTTTTTGTATCTTCAGTTAGGACATTAAACAAGAGTCTGATTAGTTTCATTGTAGTTATTTCTTGAATCCTGTATCTTGATGCCTGTTTTTTTTTTATAATCCAGCGTTCCTAGGAATACTTTGTGTTGCAGACAGATGGTCAGGGAACCATGAATGATTCAATGTTCAATATTCTTTATGAAATTGATGAAGACTTGGACTCCAGTGAAATAGAGGCCTTAAAATTCCTGTGCCTTGATCACATCCCGAAGAGGAAACAAGAGAACATTAAAGATGCCAAAGGCTTATTCCTCAGTCTTCGAGACAAAGGCCTGCTTGACATGGAAGATTATTTCATCGTCGCTGAACTTCTGTACATAATTAAGAGGTTCAAGCTGCTGGGACTCTTGGGAACTTCCAGACAGCATGTTCAAGAAAGACTCAGGAATCGAGTGGACTCACGGACTGGTATCTCTTCGTACAGGTGAGCACTGGCAAATATTGTATATTTTTTTATTTGATTAAAAGTGGGGGAAAGATTTAGGACAGGCTTGTGTTGAAAACATGCTACAGAGGTCAGACAAAAAAAAAATCTATTTGTCTTTAAGCGCAGAACACCACAGTAGAGCTCATTACCAAACAACACCCTCCAGCAGCCGTCTGCTAATGACAAATTGTGACACCGCTGCGTGCTTGTGTAGGGGAAGTGTCAAAAGAGGACAGCGGAAAATCGGAGTTTTAAATAAAAGTTCAGGAGGAGGTCAGACCCTACCCTCGCCCGCTCCCTCTCGTGTACGTACTGTATAAGCATCACAACTGCAGTGCATTAGACTGTCCCACTCGCAGACTGGTGATGGGAGAGAGGAGGAAGGACAATCTTCTTATGAGCTGCCTGTCTCGCTCCTGGTGAAAAGGTTGGGGTTCCAGCTGTCTCATCCTTACACTCAGGTTGGTGTAAATAGCCTGGGTGGGTTAAGACTGCAGTATGTCCAAAATTCAGCAGCCAGAATCCTGACCAGATCTAGTGCAAGTGTTCACATTACTCCTATACTGGAGTCCTTGCACTGGCTTCTGGTCAAATTCCGCGTAGACTTTAAAATCCTCATGCTCACCTACAAGGCTTTACATGGCTTGGCACCTCAATACCTGTCTGAACTTTTATCGCCCTACTCCCCACCTCGCAACCTCCGCTCTTCAAATTCTGCCCTCCTTACTGTCCCCCAAGCCCGTCTACATTGTATGGGCGACAGGGCCTTCTCCTGCTATGCCCCCAAGCTCTGGAACTCCTTGCCCAAGGATATTAGAGAGTCACCTTCTCTAAACTCCTTCAAATCCAGACTCAAAACCCTCCTTTTCAGAAAAGCCTTTACTTAACTGGTTCCATTCTTCACCCCTCTGCTCTTCTTAATACCATCTTCCACGGTCTCCTCTATTGTTATTGTTGTATTGTTGTAATTATAATTGTGTCCTGTCTTGTGAAATTTTCTTATTTATTGTTGTAGTCTTCTTATTTATTGTTATTGTCATCCTGTAAAGCGCTTTGAGAAGCCACCTTTAAAGGCGCTATATAAAATAAAGTTTATTATTATTATTATTATTATTATTATAAGACAGTACAGCGAACTCACTAAAAACGAAGCCTTTGCCCCGTCCCATCTTCATTGGGGCCTGATTGAATTACCGAAATGGAGGTGGAGTCTTAAGTGGTAACTGAGCGCAAATAATTGATTACGTTTCCATACTGTGTAATGATTTGTAACACCAACGCAGTTACTTTCTCTGTATATCCATTTTTGTGGAAAATAAAAATTCCAAAATAATACATATTTCGCATTGTTTGAAAATTGGAGTTCTAAATAAAAGCTCAGGAGTAGGTCAGACCATATCTCTACAGTTATTTAATGGAAGCCCCTCTAGTGTTTTGTGGTGGATTACAAAGAAAGAAACAACTCTTTAGCCATAGTGCAGCTCCTGGCTATAAAGCAACCATTGCCTGAAAACTGCAGAGGTGGATATGAAGTAGTTTTAGATACATAAATACAAAATGATTTTTTTTACTGAAGTGAAATAAATGTCTTATAATTTGCTATTGCTTGTCAACATTGTACTAAATTCAGCCATTTTTACAGGAAGTCACAGATATGTTATCATGCACATAGTTTGATGTCTGGTCCATATCTACTGTGAACTCCTGTATATTACAGGTTCCAGAAGCACAACATCTTTTTTTAAAGGCAAGAGAGCTTAGTAGCACAGCAGTAAAGGTAATTTATAGAGTACAGTAAATTTAGAAGTAGTTTAAAGCACAGCAGTTGCTAACTGGAAGGCTTAAAACTGCTGGCTGAAATTGTTCTAATAGTCAGTTGATGTCTCCAGTCCTGGAAATGATACATTCATTTATTTTAAGTACTTACATCCTCAAAAGTCACAAAACCCTTCCCCCTCCTCCATAGAACCAGAACATTTTCCCTGTTTCAGTTTTTTGGCAACATCCTTCAATTATGTCTGTTGAAGAGCTTTTTGTCTAGAAGTGGGATTAGGAGGATGGTTTCATCAGTTACATTGCAGAAGTGAGGCTTGGACAGAAGAAACCGAATTAGAGCTCTTCCATCTGGGAAGAAACTCAAGGAAAAGATATAACTAAAAAAATTCAATCTCAGAGAAAAACACATATTCCTTCATTCTGTACAGGGCATAGTGACACATCTCCGCATTTCCACTTCATCCATCATGCCACTAAATCGATCAAGTTCAACATGTTTTTTATAAGATGACTTTATTGGCCATATACAATTTCTTGCGTTAGGAATTTGTCTTTTCACGTACGCCAACTTGCTCTCTATGAGACACACAGACAGGGAGAGAAGCTGGGGGTCAGAGCGCAGGGTCAGACATTTATACGGCGCCCCTGGAGCAGCTGGGGTTAAGGGCCTTGCTCAGGGGCCCAATGGAGTAGGATTCCTCTGCTGGCCACGGGATTTGAACCGGCAACCTTCCAGCCACAGGCACAGATCCTTAGCTACAGTTCCACCTCTCTGCCCTTTTTTTTACCTCAGTGTCTCATACTGTTCAGGTCTTAATTAGAGCAATTATTGTTTTTCATTAATAGCCGTGCTGTTGTCTTGGTAGCTTTATAATTTTTACTAAGCAGAACAAGAAGAAAGAGAACAGTATTCTTACCATGTGCTTATTTTTCCAAAGGTTTTTGTTATAGAATTTAATGCAACTTCAGTAGTCACTTACCAACATTTATTGACCAGAGAAATGGCGGTCTTACTGTATATGTTTGTACGTCTTAGGAGGATGCTGTATGAGCTCTCTGAAGATGTAACAGACGAAGAACTCAAAAGCGTTAAATTCTTTCTGAGTGAGAAGATTCAGAGATGCAAATTGGATGTCAGTGCAGTGAGTAGAATCTTAACTTTTGTTAAGATATTTTTGTATCGGTATCTCAACAAGTGCTGTATGTTCTTTCGTACTCTTTCTCTGTGTCTTTTTTGTACTCTAAACATCTACAAAATGAAACTATCAACAAAAAAACATAAAACAGTTTGTTTTTTACAAAGGAAGCGGTCTATACTGTATGAGTTACTGTCCACATTATTAAGATGAAATTTAATAGTTATACATCATGAAGTTGTAGCTTAAAACAACTGATTTCTAGTAGCTTACTATAAACAGTTGGTCCAGGTTGTTTTGTTTTACATATAATGGTAAACATCCCTTATTTTAATAATATAGTGCATTAAACAACCATTAAACAAACAAATTGCAGATACAAATGTAATACAAGATTTATATTTGCAGGCTGTTCTTTAGTTATGTATACAATAAAATATTTTACTATAATATGACAATATTTTGGTTTGGAATACAGAATTACCTGAAGCCAATGGACACACTGTAAAAACCTTGGTTACATATGTAGTCATATCAATATAGAAAGTTCAAGAACTTTCCCATGGCTAAAGTTTTTAAAAAAAAGTGAATTTGAGAGGCAATAGATTATTTGATAACTCTCCTTTCTTTCTCACGGCTCGTTTCTCTCTGCTCAGTCCTTCCTAGATGTTTTAATAGAAATGGAGAAACAGGAGATACTGGGAGAAGACATGCTCAGTGAGTTGGAGGGGATCTGCAAAAAAATCAATATGAATTTGGTGCTAAGGATCATGGAGTACAAACAGAGCAGAGAAGGTACAGTAAAGCCATGTTCATGCCAAACTCATGTCGTGATTTTCCTGCAGTCTTGCCCTGTCACGGATCTGCTATATTATAGAGGTGTATGTGTTATATTGTAGACGTTACGAGACAGTAAAAGCATTTGCAGACTGTTTTGGAAGGACTGTAAATTACGGGCTTGAATTATTGATTTGAAGTGGAGCCCATCATTAATCAATAGGTGCAGTGCCAGACTGTAACGGTAATCGGTACTGAGCACTAGAAAGTACTGACCACAACACCCGTTGCTCAAAGCACTAGACGGGTCACCCGGGATTTCTATAGTAGTTTAAGACAAAAATATGTCGGAGCAAATGAAATTAAGAAGCAAAATGTTTTGGGTCAAACTTCAAAATCCCGAAAAGTGATTTGATGACTCTAGATAACACGAAAAAAGGTATTTCTGTAGATTTGAAATGTCCTGTTGACATGTAGGTTCTGAAAATCTTTCCCCTTCTGCAGTGCATCTGAAATGATGGATTTCTCAGCGGTCAGAACTTCCTTTAGCACCATCTATAATGCTATGGGTTCCAGTTCAAGTGATTTTGATAACCAGTCCAATATTTTAAACTTGGTCACAGAATCGTTTTCAGTCCCTGAAGAGTTAAGGAAAGTCCAGACAATAAGGGGGGGATGTCATTATATTTTAAATTTAGACCTGATGAACCTTTAATCGTGGGCCATACCCTGCTTATCGCCCTGTGGGCTCTGGTTCTCTGAAAACACTGAAATCTTGAACTCATCTGGGGACATTATGTGCTGGAGAAGTTCTAGATAGACATCTCCTTTCCTTTCACCTTGCATGCACAGTATAGCACAAACGTTGCATAAAATAAAGGAGTGATTAACTGAAATCTGGAAATTTCCTGAAAAGCGTGAGAATTGCTGAGCCCGTGCCTCCTCTCTGAAGAGGGTGTGCGATATATTTGGGTTAACATGTTCAGTGTTCAGTGTGTGGTAATTTGTTTGGTGCGAGTGAAGTTGTATTTACTCTCTGACCCAGGGAAAAGTGTGGTGTGGATGGTTGAGGAGAGAATCCAGGCTCGCGCTCTGTCCGTTATTTTGATTCTTTGTCTTCTGGCTTGGTCGGCTAGTTTTGTTTTTGTTTTTACCAATAACGTTTGATAATCGGCCAGTGAAACCTCTGTTGTCCTTCACATGAACGCCTGAAACCCTATACCGAACCCAGGATTTTACAAGGGCTTGTAAGTCAGAGCTGAAAAACATCTTATTGTATTAATCTGCACATTATTTTTGATTGCAAACCTCTTCATATCTCATCTCTTCAGAAGAGCCTTGTCCGATGGAAGCCTCCACAGACTTGACTCGCCAGCAGCCCCAACTGAATCTCCAGGAGGTACAGTAGATGCAGAAGATGCTTATTGGAGTGTCATAAAAATATATTTGAGTCATAAAATGATATAGAATTCAAATCAGTTACTAGTAGGAGGGGCTTTATTTTATTTTTTGTTCAGCTGATGAATAATATGCCTTACTTGCGTATGTACTGATGTTCTTTTGAGTATTGAAGTGCTTACGTCTATAGGTTGGGCGAATATCTTAAACTTGTCTTTGTGATGCTGAAAAAAGCCTTAAAGGTGGAATACACAACACCAGTGAATGGTGTATTCACAGTGGAGGGGTCCCGTTCATCGTTGTAATGATTTGCCCATTTTTAAATTTCACACTTTTGTACCGTAGAAGTCTTGCGAGTTCTTACATTTTTGAAAACGTTTGAAAGGATTTGGAAATACCCTCCCATCATGACCATTGCTTTCAAAAACTGCTTATCCCACCAGACTCGGGGCCACCTATCCTGCGAGACATTCAGTACAAAGCAGGATACTCTCCAGACAGGACTCCAGTCCATCATAGTGTATTCATACAGGCACAAACACACACACTCAGACCAGGGCCAGTTTAACAAAAGCCAATTAACCTACCAGTACGTTTTTACAGGACACAGAGATAATACTAATTATACAGGGAATACAGGAAACCAGAGCTCCCTGAGTACACCCTACATGATCATGGGCTGAACATGCAAACTCCACACGTATAGTACCCCAGGAGTAGAACTTGGGGCACCAGCATTACGAGGCAGCAGTGCATCATCATTAATTACCCTTCCGTTGTAATCTTAATTGGCAGCAGGATTACCACTTTGTAGCCTGATGTCATCTCAGAAATTAAGCAAAGCTGAGCTCACTCAGTACAGGGAGGGGCGACTGGATTGCTGCTGTTTCCCCAGTTCTGCAGTTTTGTGACCAGAGACACCCCATGGCATGAGGTGACATCCCTTGGATGAGACATTAAATGAAAGCCCTTGCTTCCTGATTGTTAAAGTGCTTTTAACCCTGGTGTCCTGGTCGAAATTCCGGTCTAATTTCACCTCCCTAAAGTTCTCCTTTAATTGCATTGGTGAATTATTCACTTAATTCACTCAATTCAAGTAACTATTAACTTTCCTACCTGCTCTGCTGTGTGGTGGGGCTGCTGTCGCCGATCTCTCAGGTGTGTGCCACACGTCAGAGGTATCGTGAAGAGCTTGAAAGGAGATGCATCAACGCTTCACAGCTCCCGGGTTCTGGGTTCAAATCCAGCCTTGGGCGTTGCAGGGTGAAGTTTTTGCATTTTTTTTCAACAGACCTTCAACAGACTCACCGGCTCTGTCTCCATAGCTCGGTGATGGACTAGTGTAATGTCCAGATTGTAAGGGGTTATGGGATCATGAGTTCCACCTGGTGCTCTGTGTTTTTGGAGTAGGACCTGCCTGGCTGTGGTTCTTTCTGATAATGGCCGGATCAATATGTGCTAATTAAACCTTTTTTATAGTTTTTTTTTAATAGTTAGACACGTAAGTACGGCGATAATTGAAAACTTTAGATTGCAGGAAGTTGTCATAGTAAAACTATGCAGTATGTGTTCTGTGTTGTTAATCTGTTGATTTTTTTTTTGTTCTGTCACAAAACTGTTCACAGGCTCAGTCAGTCCGACCTCCCGTCAATAATAGTAAGTCTGAACACCTTTGTTTGTCTAGAATGAGAATGGCCTATTTAATAAGAGAAAACTGCAAGCACTTTATCTTGAGTTACCCAGCCATTGAATCTAAAATTCACATAAAAATATTAGCATAACAATGTTATGGTTAAATTGGTCATCAAGAGCTGTTTAGCAGTGTGTAAATAGGTACAAGGCATTATCAAGTTCAGATGTTTATTGTACATTGGAGTCAAAGCATAAATCTTACTCTGGAGAAAATATGTATTTCTGTCTGTTTCTCTATTTCTGAATTTCTGAAACATTTATGGGGAAAAATTACATTCAGAAAGCAGTTTCTTGATACATTGTGTTTGAGGTTATGTTTTAAATATATCTCATGTTTCAATAGAGTTAGACTATATTATTAAACTGTACAGTGTTTACTGTAGGTCTCCTACAATAATACCTCATGTTGTTTGACTGAGGTTATGTTTTAAATATAACTAACATTTTAATATAGTTCATATATATATTATACAGTGCTTACTGTAGGTCTCTTAAATTCTTAAATTACTTAATATGTACTGTTTTGTAGGTTTGTTCATAACTCTGTATAATTTTGCTTAGAGAAAACATAAAATTGACTCTCCTGTTACCATTTCAATAGAAAATTTAGGAGGTGTTTGTATCTAAGTAAATTTCATTCAGAGTCTTACCCATATAACACACTTTTTTTGCCAAGTTATAGTAACTTTTTCATTTTTGTGTAAGTGCTTCTTAATCGGATTAATTCAAAATATAGCCCCAATGACTAGATAGAGTGCTGTATTCAGTATATAAAAATGTACCCACATGAACTGAAAAGCTACTGCATTACAGATGTATTAAGCATTAAGTACTGTATGTATTGCAAATTCCTGTGTATAGATAGAATTATGCAATGTAAAAGTACTTATTTTACTGGATTATTAAAATTGTAATTGAATGGAGAGAGTAAATCTGCTTTTCCATTGAAATGCAGTTATTGCAAATCTAAACTCTGTCAGGAAAAGATGTCTTCACAGAAGTGTATAGTATTGCTCCTAACAAACCTTCAAAAGCTAAAATATTTTCTTCCAGGTGTACGTGAACGAACATTGAGTCTGGATGGTCTTCCCATAGCAATACACAGTGAGGTAATAATGCACCTGCAAAATCCTTATCTTAAAAGTTCGTTCTTTAATATTTCTTCATGGCATTTGCATGCTTTCAAAGTCAGCATATCAGTATTTGTATTACACTGATACAATATAAATGTCTTTTGAGAACACATTAATTCACTAGTGTAGAAGGTCAGTAATACCCACTGTGTAATCATTAGCTATCACATTGCTACTGTAAATTAAATTGCATCCGAGGCTTCATGTCTCCTTAGTGGACATACTGTAACATAAGAAATATGATACAGTAGGGGTGGCATCTGGCCATCTTGTAATGTAATGGACCAAAAATCAAAATCTCTTCCAGCCATTTTATACCACGTTTGATTAATTTTGAAAATGGAGCCGAAGCACAAAAACGTGAGCTCATACATAGAGAAGGAAAAGTCATTAAGCCAGCAGGTATATCATCCTGCAACTCAAAACTGGCAGCCCTCTGAAGTTAAGCAGGTGTGAGTCTGGTCAGTACTCGGACAGGAGACCTCCTGGGAAAAATTTAGGTCACCGCTGGAAGAGGTGTTAGTGAGGCCAGTAGGGAGAGTCCTAAGGCCCCAGTGTAGTGATGGGGACTCTATAGTGTAGAAAAGGCGCCATCCTTCGGATGAGATGTAATATGGATGTCCTGCCTGTCTGTGGTCTTTTAAAATCCCAGAATGTTTTTGCGAAAAGAGTAGAAGTGTTATCCCAGTGTCCTGGGCAAAATTTTCCCCTGGCCTTTACCAACCATGGTCTCCTAATAATCCCCATCTATAAATTGGCTTTATCACTCTGCTCTCCTCCCCACTGATAGCTGATGTGTGGTGAGCGTTCTGGCGCACTATGGCTGCTGTCACATCATCCAGGTGGGGCTGCACATTGGTGGTGGTGGAGGGGAGTCCCCATTACCTGTAAAGCGCTTTGACAGAAGCTCTGTAAAAAAAGTATGTTATTAATAGTATTATCATGATTAACGTATAATCACCACTGCTGGTTAAACTATTGTAATTGGAGATTTAATGAATTGTTAGGGTAAACACATTGTGGCAGGAGCACATTATAGAGAAAGTCAGTCTTTTAACAGTTTGTTAGCTTTTCTTCTTTCATAATAACAGACCTGCAAAATAAAAGGAGACACAAATGAACAAAGAAAAAAGAAAGAGAAAGGAGCTCAGCTCGAGTACATAAGCTGTCGCAGGCTTGAGGTGATGTGTAATGAGACTTGAATTCTGCTTTCCAAGACATTCTTAAGGAATGATTGGAGGAAGCCTTCTTTGCATACTTGTTAATGATTAAAAAATGCGTTTAATAATACAGACGCGTGCCTGAGCAAGCCGAGATGTACACAACGGAGAGGGTGTCATTTTGTAAATGCGTTACCACCCAATTAATATGAGAGTCAGGAATCAGAAAAGGATCACGTCTGTATTACAAGTCCATCAGAGATGTTATAAAATGGAGAACTGTGGAATCATTCTTGAAAATAGTATAAAACGCCATTTCTGTTTTGTTGGGAGTAACCTGTTCCGTGAGCAGACTGTATCAGTGCTCAGTTCCTTATACAACAGATTAAAGCTGATGAAAAGGCTGTGCTGTGTACTGTAATCGCCCAATTTTGAGACGCACATAAGAACCACCTGCTACAAATGATTCACATTCAAAATAAAGATTCTGGGATAGAGTTACTTTCAATGCTCAGATTAAAACAAATCAGAAATTGGACAGGTTTCTGGAGGGAGCAAGAGATGTATAGGGTTGACCTTTTCTCAAATGTTAAGGATTTTAAAAATGCTCTCTGAGTGGTGCGTTGATTGTATGGTTTTGTTCTGTTTTTTTTATCAGTCGGAGGTTTATGACATGAGAAACAAACCACACGGATACTGTCTTATAATAAACAACAAGAACTTTGACAAGGGGAGACGGCGATATCCGGAAAAGTATCTGAAAGACAGGATCGGGACAGACATAGATGCAGGTGAGGCACAGTCTTTAAACGTGCTACTGCTGCAGAGCCATTTCTAAATTTGCAACGTGGATGGGAGACGAAGTCTGACACAAATGAGGAAATCTACTTCCAGTGTATGCAGTGTAGTAACACATCCCTGATGACTGGGAGAACTGTGCTGTTGGTCACTTCAATGATTTTGCTACATTTAATGGAAATGTGGGTATTTTAAATTCTAGTCTTAATCCACTCTGACCTGGTCACAGTGTCATTGTTTTCTAATTGCTGTAGTATTTGTTAGTACTACAGTTAAGTATTGAAGAATTTTACTTTACATGGAAGCATGTTTTAATTAGCCAAACACACTTTTCACCAGTGACTCATTCATTTAAAATCTGCTTTTAAATTCGATTAGGTTTGGGTTATTAATGTTTAGATGTGTTTAGCTCACGGTGTTCAGTGCTGTATTATGTATTGAGGACATTATGTGATTTCTGCTGTGTTTCTTGTGGTACTGTATGTGTAATAATGTGTTCCCTACTTAAAACCAAATACTTCCATGTGAATTAAAGGTCTTCAATGTACTTTTGTGATTGAAATACCTTAAAAGCCAGTAGCAACCTATTAATTCAATTTAATCGTTCAAAGAAAGTTTATTTTTGAGGCTTCCTATTATTATTATTATCGATCCTTTTTTATGAGCTTATTTCTAAAATAATAAAACAACATAATAAAAAACCGAGTGAATTGGTATTAATAAATACCAATTTATTTTGGTATTTTATAATCGAGCTCAGAACCTCGTCATGCCCAAGTGTCTGCTTCGATCTGACCCTTCTGGGACAGCCTGTCCTCTTCGACCTCGTGATTCTCTTCCTTCTGCAAGTTACGCCTCTCTCCGCCCGCCGAGATCACCAGCAATGTCCTTTCTCTCTTGCCTCTCGAAGCGTCTCTAACCAGCACCTTCGAGACTTTGGACTTTGAAGTGATCCGGCGGGACGACCTTGCGGCTTCCGAAATCCTGGCTTTCATGGAGGAATACGGCAGGAAGGACCACAGGCAGAGAGATGCCTTCGTGTGCTGCATCCTGTCTCACGGGGTGAAGGGAGCGATTGAAGCCAGCGATGGGGAGCCTGTGCTCATTCGCCAGATCACCTCCTATTTCACCAGTAGCAACTGCGTGTCTCTCATCAGGAAGCCAAAGCTGTTCTTCATCCAGGCTTGTCAGGGGCAGAACAAGCAGCCAGGGGTGTCGATTGTCTCCGACGGACATTCTGAGGCCCAACGTGAAATCGAAGCCGATGCAGGGGTGATCCAGCAGGATACCATCCCCGACGACTCTGACTTCCTGCTGGGCATGGCGACCGTGGAAGATTATCTATCCTACCGGAGCACTTCAAGAGGCTCGTTCTTCATCCAGGCGCTCTGCAAGCATCTCCAGGAGGGATGCAGAAAGTGAGTTGATGTGATGGGTGTAATATACGATTGTGAAAGGAATCCAGATTTGTTTTTTTCCTCAATACTCTCTTTTTCACTTAGCCAGATGAAACAAATGTGAACCGTCATTTACAATGACGACCCACAGTGCCATTTATCTAAAACAGAGCTTTACTTGGGGGAAATGCAAGTGAAGTAAGTTGCTCAATAATACCATGGCAGTGACCCATCCACTACATCCCCACTA
The DNA here is from genome assembly GCF_059453375.1 of Lepisosteus platostomus. Classification (NCBI taxonomy): domain Eukaryota; kingdom Metazoa; phylum Chordata; class Actinopteri; order Semionotiformes; family Lepisosteidae; genus Lepisosteus; species Lepisosteus platostomus. Next base: position 7,045,352 of record NC_142624.1, read on the forward strand.
CTCCACAACGAAAGAAAAAGGAAGCTGTATTGCTCGACAGCAGGGGTTCTCTGCTATTATACACCAGACAGAGCTGCGACTACTGTACCACAGCTTCAGCAGGTAAGCACTTCACGGAGAGATCAGTACACACCATGTACAGTAGCCCTCCCAAACACTGTGGAAAAATTGCATGCACCTTTGAAAGATCTCTCAAAAGTTAAATTGATATCAGTTTCTATAAGCAACTGGGGAAATGGATATCTGAAATAGATGACATTTAATGAAAGCGGTCTAACGGCAGACTTTCCTGCAGGAACGAAGATATTCTGTCCATCCTGACGAAAGTCAACAGAGAAGTGAGCCAAGGAACCTATGTCAATGCCAAGCAGATGCCTGAGCCGAGATACACCCTGACCAAGAAACTCATCTTACCCGTGTCATGAGAGTCTTCACGTATTGTTGAAATTGCATCTGTTGTGTCATTTTAATAAACTGTTTAATACAAACCTGCTCGTTCTATTTATAGACCAATCTTTGTAGAATAAAAATTCTATCAAATGTGTTAACATGCCCTTTTAAACATTTCTGTTTTAGTGTCCTAGAAAGAACTGGCAATGAAAAAACCATAGGGAATATGCGCAATCGGTAACATTCTGCGTCCTGTGTTTTTAATAAGATTGACCCATTTTCACCTAGATCAAAGAGGTTAATTTTCAGCCAATGAGTACAATATCTAAATGGCTTTCATTGCTTAGCTCTAAATAGATTTCATATGATTTGTGCTTTGTTGAAGCTTTTATTGGATAAAATGTCTAAGGAATTAATTTCAGCAAACAAAAACATCAGTAGACAAAAGTAAAGCATACCAACAGCTGTGAAGCTTTGCAATCATTGCTTTTATTCTTTGGATTAGGTACAGTATTGCAAAAAGTCAGTTTTATTAAAACTTGAGATGTACAGGAATGCAAGTGATGGGTAATGGTAAGAGAAAATATAAAATTGGTTACATTTTAAAAACAAACTGGTCTGATCTTTAAGTTTCCATGTCAGCTGTTCAAGATCAAAAATTGTAATACAAACTGCAAAATAAACTGTGATATTTAAAACATATTACAGTGCTTACAAAGATATGATAGGTTGATGTTCCTTCAGGAAGCTTGCCTCGGTTAGCCCTTAAAGATCAAACATAAGAAAAATGCAAATTCTGAATTTTCAGAACAGGCTAACAGGCATGATCAGTTATTAAGACTTGATACAAAAAAATTACATTCACACTGACTATAAATTCATCCATTTTGTGAACCATTTCATACACTCAGAACTTTTAGACTTGATTAGATAAAACAAAAATAATTCAAGGGTGGGGGGTACAAATGAACACAGAAAGACCTTGGTTTTTGTTCATGTACAACTGTGTGTGTGAGCAGACATTCTCATTGCTGAATTGCAGTGCCTCCAGATACACAGCAAAAGTTAGTCAACCATGCTGTGGCTCCGTATTGTGAATTTCAACAAGAGTACCACCTGATTCTGAGATCGCTGTACAGATGGGTGAACAACTGCTTTCTCATTAAGCAAAGAGGATAACAAAAAAACAGAATGGTTTCATGATTCAATATTGTGCTCCGTTCCGATGGAATATTTATCAGTAATAAGAAATTAAGTTAATTTCACCCATCTAATATTTTCTCTCTTTGGTGTCAATATATCTGTCATCAATCCACTATTAATATTTTATTAATCGGTATGGTCCACTGTATATTATCCATACCAACACGCTGCCCTCTGGCCGATCAGTTTGCCTCCCCTCTGATGTAATTGCATAAGAGACAGATGATACATCCGATGCATGGCAAAGCAGATCGGCTCCAGATACCTCACCAGCTCTTTATCTATGCATCAGTGTGTTTTCTTTTCGTCAGAGGCTAATCCGGAACTCTTTCCAACTTCCACAACAAATTAATGGAACATTAGAAGTAACCTAGAGCTATGCCTCATACTGTATAACGCACTGTGCGGGGGGATACTCCCTTGCACATTTTTTCAGTTACTGTAGTTTAGTGTGGTTTACTGTTTTTGTAGCTTCTGAAGTGGAGCTGGAGCTTGACGGTGTGGAAATATCAGTTTCTTCCTCAGGGAGTAGGCTGGCTGTGGAATTTGCTTCTTGATTCCATATTTGTCTGATTTCTTACTGACATCCATGTTCACCTTTGTAAGTATTGACAGCAGGTCCTCCCCTCTACAGATAAAAAGAAAAACGGGATTTATTGTCGTGGAATTGCTTAAATTAAAAACACAACTGCAAGCTGAATTCATCCACCCGTTTTTTAAACTATTTCTTCCAATTGAGGGTTGCAGAGAACCTAGCCCTACGAACAATGGGCACGAGGCAGGATAACCCTGGATGGGACGCCAGTCTATTGCAGGGCTGACAAACACAGACACACTCACTTTTTAGGCGATTGTCCTAAAAGTCATCGTGTCACCTCCAAGCTCTGGGTTTTTTCCCCACAGTCCAAAGACATGCTAGTAGGTTAATTGGCTTCTGTGAAAATTGGCTCTGGTGTGAGAGTGTCTGTGTGTGTCTGTGCGTGTGTACCCTACGATGGACTGGTGTCCTGTCCAGGGTGTATCCTTCCTTAGAGTCATTGTTTACCGGGGTTGCTTGTCTCACAGCGACCTTGAATTGGATGAAGCGTTTAGAAAATGGATAGACAGCTACGTATCTTGAATTACAAAGTCTGAATCATTTGCAACCGCCCTCTAGTGCAGTCCCAGTGTACCTTCTTTTTCCACTTTTTTACCTGCCTGGCAGCTGATAACTCACGGGAAAACTAATGCCCGCTGGCGGGGTGAGGAGCCACACATCAACCAGACGGATCTTGGCAGCACTGAGAAAGATCTGCAGCTTTATTTCAAAGTTTTGAAAATCAGGACAAGCCAAAAAGTCAAGAAAGAAAAAGGTGCAGCACAGCGTTCATCTTCAGACCATATCCCAGGCTTGGCCTAGGCATTGCCCATTCAACTTAAAATAAAATAAAAGAGAAAAAACTGTGAAGGCCTTCTTGCATCTAGTGGATGTGGGTATGTGATTCAATTTAGAATTCCCTCCTAATATACATACTGAACCTGTACGTAGTCATCCGGAAAAGATTTCATGCAGTACATGCATGTGCTATTTTGCCACTTATGAATAACTTCTTACCTTGGAACCAACAGCTGAAGATTCTCGCACAGGGACTGGATGTACCACGTGCCCTGTAACTTGTCGCGATAAGAGGCGTAGTCTTCCACTGTGGCCATTCCAATGAGAAAATCGGAGTCGTCGGGAATACAGTTTTTCGGCACATAGGCATCAGTGGAGATGTCTGGGTCGTAACTATCGGCTTCAATTGGTGCTGCCAGTTGCTCTGCGGTGCCCTGACAAGCCTGAATGAAAAATAACTTGGGTTTGCCCCTCAGAGAGGGGCACATAACACCAGAAAATTTCCTGGTCATTTCTTTAATGAGGATTTTACGCCCATCAACTCCATACACTACTCCCTTCAGTCCATGGCTCAGAATACAGCACACAAAGCAGTCCATGGCCCCATGGTCTCTTTGCTGGTATCGCTGGAGGGTTTCTATTATCTTCCGTTGACTGCAGTCATCTATACGCTCGGTCACGAACCCCAGCCACTCAAAGACTTCTGTAAGTTTCTCTGAAATATAAGAGATTAAAAGATCTGGTCCGCCACAGGTGCCTTTTACAATTCACTAAACAAACTAAAAGTATCAAGCGTGCCAAAAAAAAAAACTTTTTTTATTTTTGTCAAAATGACTTAATAAAAATATCATTACTTACACCACAGTTACAGTATACCCAGCGCGGACATCAATAAGGGTATTTATGAGGGTATGTTATTTATGTCACTGGTTTCTTTTATTAAATTAAGAGAGGTCCTGTGCATTCCTTAATAGTGTCCTGAAAGTAAGGTACTACACTTTATATTTTCATACTTTACTGCTCCATATTTTCCTCTGGTTCAGCTCATGTTAGGAACTAGGGGTTGTGTTCTCAATACTAGCGAGTGCCATATGCAACATACCGCAGTGAGTAAAATTAAAAGGCGGAAGATTTAAAATCCCCTGAAAAGACCAACAGGATTTCAGCATAACACGTCTGTAAAGTTGAATGTTTCGGGCATATGAGAATCGCAATAAGCCAGTAAGAGGAAAGAATCTCTACATTCCGTACTCAGTGGGGTGTCAGCTACAGTAACCATCGGTGGTTAAGTGAAGAAAGGATTTCTAGTCCATACCTAACCTAGGCATTACAGAAAACATCTGTATATCAATCAGGTAACATAAGAGAATAAGAGAATTACAACTAGTACAGCTAATACAGCGAGTAAAAGAATACTTAGGCCTAATGAAGATAAAATAAAACACTTACTGGCATCTACCATGGTTCCCTTTCTGTCAAAAAAAGGTTTCTGATCATGGCCTGTGGCATTTCGGGACTCTGCGAAGCTGTAGTTGTTTATAATCAGGCAGTATCCTCTCTTTTCTCCATTCATCTCATAAACCTCCAAGTGCTTTGTGAATAAAACAGAACAGAATCACAACAATCTCGATGTTAGTCACCATAGATGCGATGTTAACTTGGGCAATTCAGAACATACTGTGTGTTAATTGACCTTGTAAGTGTCGTTCTTAGTTTCATCATTCCTTTTGAAAAATAACAACCTGAAATGTGTTGCCAGCTTGTGTCAGTTTTAACACAGAAGAACCCTGTTGTATTTAGGCAATGTTTGTAACCTGAAGTTAAAGCAGCTAAACTTATTTTTGATATTCTATTAACAAGTCTAGATGTGTTGAGCCAAATACTTTTCAAGCAAGATAATGAGTATGGCCTGTATCTGGAAGAACAGGAGCACTTGATATTCTTAAAATATCTCTGTGTTTGCATTTAACTGCTGCCACTAAAGTTGAATTCAATACTCCTAAAAATATTAACGGCGGATCTATTCTAACTAGGCGATCAAGTGCAACCTAACGGTGTTACATTTTTATATAGATTTTTGGGAGGTCAAATGTTAGGAAAATATGTATCTGAACACAAAACACTGATGATGAAAATAGAAAAGAAACAAGCAGGAAAAACTCACCACTGTGTCCCCTGGGACCGATTCCACATTCGTGTTCACGCTCGAAGAAGCAAACGATGGCCGAGGATTTTGCACTAATTGAGACACCAGAAAAAAAAGGTATAAAAATAATTTTAAAATCTTTTATTTCTATATATTTTTATATAGTGCCTTTAAAAGTGCCTTTTCAAAGCGCTTTGAAGAACAACAAAAAATACACATTGAGAGGAGATACGGTAGTAGATGGAGGTATGAAATACAGCAGGAAAGCCAAGGGGCAGATAGAACCAGTTAAATAAAAGGGTTCTAAAAAGGGTTTGAGTCTAGATTTGAAATAACGTCAGGAAAGGTGACTCTCTGTTATCCTCTAAGAATAGAGTTCCAGAGCTTTGGGGCATAGCTCTGTCACCCATAGAGTATAGACACGCTTAAGGGATAGACAGTAGACCAGGATTAGATGAGTGAAGGTCAGACAGGTACTAGGGTGCCAAGCCATGCAGAGTCTTATAGGTGAGCATGAGGATTTTAAAGTCGACACGAAACCTGACTGGAAGCCAGTGCAAGGACTCCAGGATTGGAGTACTGCAATCACTTGCACTAGACCTGGTCAAGGTTCTGGCATTGCACACTGCTGACACTGGCTCAATCACTACCGTTTCCACTTTCAGAAATATGCTTTACTGGGTTGGAGGACTGCTGACTTTTTATCCTTGGTATTCCATTTCAGCAAAGCTGACCAGAACATGTTACTGGAGTCAACTCTTAACACAAACCTTTCAGTAAATGTTGGCTTACACCTCTACTGTCATCCGAAGGTTAAGCTGTCAAAATGAGTCTTACAGTCAGGAAAAAACACTGTACAAAGTAATACAAAGTTATACCTGATGCGTAAGACAAGCTGATGCCACTGTCTGCTGAGCTACTTAGCCGACGCATTCGGGATGAAAGATCTTCAGCATGAGCATCTGTTGACTCTGTAATACACGTAGTAGAGTCAGTGGAGGCCTGTGCTATTACCGTCACATCTGTGCTCTGTGTTAGCATGCCTGTACTAGCGTCTTAAAAGAGAAAAATGGCCTTCGGCTGCAAAGGTTAGTTATATCTTCCTTCAAGATAAAAAAGAAGTAAATATTATTCTCTCCTCCAGTCACAGAATAGTTTCATATTGTGTTTTAAAAACTGGGGCATATCATATGCAAGTACAGGTCAAGAGCAAAAACTCTCATATATACTGATGGAAACAAAGAAATGCAACATTTTCTGGAATGAGAATACTATAGTTATAGCTCATGTACTTTCACCAAAAGTTGTCAATTTGTTGACAACTGACCAGCAATGCAGCTTGTGCAGTGAGGCATTGCAACTCGCCAATCACAAGAAAGCTCGTTAGGTACACTTTTACTCAACGAGGTCCAATGCCTGATCAGGTCACCTTTAAAAAGGCCTTCATTCAAAGCTTAGGCCACTGCAAGAAAAAGGCCACACTTAGTCAGTTTTCTGTGCATTGCATAATGCCTCCAATGTCACCAGAAGCAAGGGAGAGGGCCATTGGCATGCTGCAGGCAGGCATGTCATGTGCCAGAGTTGCCAGACACTATGGAGTAAGCCGCTCCACTGTGTCCCAACTGCAGAGAAGGTTTCAGCAGACTGGCAGGACAGATGATCGTTCAAGATCCGGTCACCCTCGAGTGACCACACCAGAGCAGGACCGACACATCAGACTTTTCTATCCGAGAGATCGTTTCAGATCTGCCACCCGTACTGCTGCTGAGACTGCCGGCAGACACAATGCCCACATCAGTGACAGGACAGTGAGGCTCCATGCTGCTGGCCTTAGAGCAAGGCGACCTGTCAGAGGCCCTCTGCTCACACCTCCTAGACGTCACACCCGACTGGCCTGGGCCAGACAGAGGCTGCGATGGACTCATCAGCAGTGGCTTCAGGTCCTCTTCACAGATGAGTCACTCTTCAGCCTGTTCAACGCAGACTTGAGGGCCAGAGTGTGGAGTGGGAGGTGTTGCATTTCTTTTTTCCATCAGTATATATAAATAATAGCACCTTATTACACGATCAATTCTATAAACATTTTTAACAATGCTTTTTAAGTAGGGCTGTGATCAACACACTTATTTCCAGATAGTCTCTAATTTTTCACTGATGTATTTCAGTTAACAACTTTTAAATCAAACAGTCACATGCTTTAGCCTTTGTTGACCATATTTAATGCAAAGTCAGATACACAAAGATTAAATTAATGAACTGCCAAATGTTGTAAAGATAATCAATGAAGAAACACCTACATTTTGTGTTTTTAGGGTTTTAAGAGATACGTGTGAGTTTTAAAATATGTTTACAGGAGGAAATACGATTAATCATTCAGCTGCTAAACAGGCCAAAAGGTAGATATCTCCTGTTACTGTTCTCTGACACTGTCAGTTTTTACATACCAAGTGATCCAGTGAAGCTTGGGACAGACTGTAAGAATAAAGGAAAATTCAATTAGAATGCTTTAATTAATACACACAGTAAGAGGGAAGATTTCAAAAGTTGCCAGCTTGATAGATATTGCATAGAGTTCCATAATGTGGGGAGCAGAAAGGCCTCTCATGTGCGATATAAAAATCTGCAAGATTTTAATACCATTTTAAATCTTCCCATTCGTCATCCAACCATTTTCTAACTGCTTCATCCAGTCTAGGGTAGTGGCAGGGTACACCCTGGACTGGGTGCCAGTCCATCAGAGGGCAGATAGACAGACACAAGCATGCACACAGTCACACCAGGGCCAATTTTCCCAGAAGTCAACTCCCAGGAAACTGGAGCACCCAGAGAAAACCTACAACAACATGCAAACTCCACACAGATAGCACCCCTGGACTATGGACACCCACATGGACTGCCAGCAGCCATATCACCCTGCAACTCGCAGCTGGCAGCCTACTGAAGCTCAGCAGGTGTGAGCCTGGTCAGTACCTGGATGGGAGACCTCCTGGGAAAACTAAGGTTGCTGCTGGAAGAGGTGTCAGTGGGGCCACCAGGGGGGGCACTCAATGGGCGGTCTAAATGGGTCCAAATGCCCCCGTATAGTGACGGGGACATTATACTGTAAAAAGGCGCTGTCCTTCGTATGAGATGTAGAACTGAGGTCCTGACTCTCTGTGGTCATTCAAAACCCCAGGGAGTTTCATGAAAAGAGTAGGGGTGTAACCCCGGCATCCTGGCCAAATTTCCCATTGGCCCTTACCAATCATGGCCAATAATCCCCATCTATGAACTGGCTTCATCACTCTGTTCTCCCCACTGATAGCTGGTGTGTGTGAGTGTACTGGTGCACTATGGCTGCTATTGCATCATCCTACACATTGGGCTACACATTGGTGGTGGTAGAGTCCCCTTTACCTGTATAGCGCTTTGAGTGGAGTGTCCAGAAAAGCGCTATATAATTATTATACTAGAAGACTTGTAGCACTGCAAGGCAGCAAAGCTAACGACTGTGCCATCCAACCAGCCCTCTCACACCTTCACCTTATTTTAAATAAAGAATACTTTAAATGGAGTTAAATCACATCTTACACTGAGGCCACGGAAGTCAAGCGAAGACAGTTGCTCTGCCTGGTTATGACTTCCGGTCTCTTCACTGGGAATTTTGTATTTTGTCAGCTCATATCCCAATTCTTAAAAACAAAACGCAAAGTATTAACTGAAGTAATCACTCCAGTAGCTGAGCCACGGAGACATTTATTTCATTGTCAAAAGTAAATAAACCATTTCAGCGGTGTTGTTTAAAGAGAGTATTTACTAATAAACAGCACCAATGAACTGGAAACGCCTAATGTGAAGACAGTGCTAATTTTCACATTTCATGGTATAAGCATTCTGTGTAATTCTCAGTTGATGTTTTGCTTTATGTTCCTGATGATAAACTCAAGTGTACAGCTAGAATATTCTGAAATGACATCTCAAAGTCCAATTACATGACATCACATCTCTTACATGTATCGTGTATTATATAATATCAGTAATGTGCCTCCCGTCTTTATGAGTTGTGATTTTTACATTTTTACATTTGTGATTCCTCGCAGTTAGCTTTCAATGTCTTTTAAAGAGCAAAGTCAGTAATCTACGTAGAAATAGATTCATACTGTATACAGCAAATTCGATAATACAGGCAAGAGGAAGGAAAGAAAATACAGTGTCTTGTAAAGGATTCAGCCCTTTCTAGAGATGTCCCACATTGCTGGATAATAACAATTTTGTGTGTGTGTTTGTGAATATTTTAAATCCAAACAGTTTTGTCAGCATAAACTGAAAACTAAAATTACGGATGTTTATTAGCACCACCAAAGAAAAAAATATATCTCGTTTATATAATAAAAGTATCTCGTTTATATGAGAAAATTATTCCGTTTAAACACATTAGTTAATTTGTGAACAATGTTGCCTACTATATTAATACTGTATATTGCATTGTACTGTACCATTGACTTTAACAACAGCAGAATCTCCTCTGTTTTGAAAAATAAAAATAAAAATCTAAATGAGCATGTGTTCTGCCTTTTGGATACATTAAGCACAACACGGGGTCAGTAAGCATTCTCAGGTTATACGCGCATCGTTTTCGACGTTTCTCTGACGAGTAGAAATGACACGGCTTTCCAAAGGTATTTTCTTTTTGATGTGAAGCTGTCATCATTGTAAAATGTATTCCGTGCAATGTATAGAGTCGGCAAAAAACCCCGTACCGTATATGTTTGTGCAGTTTCACGTGTACTGTCTTCTGTAGACGTTAAGTGCAGTACAACACGGTGTCAGTGAGCAGTACCGGGTTAAACGCGTGTTTGTCGCCGTTTCTCCGCGTACTGTATGCTATTCTTGTGAAACTGCAGAAACGTCTACTGTACGTTTTTTTTTGCCGACTCTTTAAACATTGAATGTAATACATTTACGATGACTTGACACTCAGATATAATACCTACTTTTGGCTTACTGTTACTGTTATTCAGTTGTCAAGTCCTCAAAAGCTTTTAGACTACAGTACTGTATGCTGACATCAAACGCATTTGAATTTGGAATTACGCAGCAAAATGCAGGAATAGTGTATTTCGAAGGGGGAAGAAACAGTATTTGTGGGTCCGGTTGCACAGACGTGAATGTACAGAAATAGGGTAATGCCAAACAAAAAGAACTACAGGACGACACACAACCCGTTATACAGTTTGTATGTGCTGGCTTCCCGTTTACTGTTACAAACAATAACAATTGGTAAAAGTCATCCTGGATATATTCCGCTCAGTTTTTAAAGAGTAGGCAAAGACCTACAGTATGTACAGGATATGTTTCTGCAGCTTTACTGACACGGTGTTGTACTTTACTGTATGTATAGAAAAGACGTGCTCCTTTAGATTATTTTTTTTCCAGAAATTATGAGTGTGACGATATTCTGCTGTTGTTAAAGTCAATGCTACTTTGCACAGGACAATATAATTGCATATACACAGTACAATGCAATTTACATTATGAATATACTGTAGTAGGCAACATTGTCCACAAATTAACTATTGTGTATAATACTTTTCTCGTATAAACGAGTTTTTGTTTTTCCGTAGCGCTAATAAACTTGCGTAATCGAAAGTGTAAGGAGAAACATTTTATCCCTAACAAAATACTTCTACCAAACAAATGCTCCACAGACAAAAATAAAATAACAATAGATTATATCAAACCCAGTGAAGCTGGTCTTGAACGTCCTGATACACCTGCCTGTAGAGATATAAATTCAAACAAAATTAAATTATGAATTCAAAATCAAATTAAATATAATGGCATATACACTGTGAGAAATCACAAAGGAAATGAACAGATGGAGAAGGGTTAATATTTCTGGAACTAAAAATAAAGTAGTATGCACAGTTCTGTCTTGAGTAACCATTGGAATTACAGGTTCCATTCCAATTCATGTGCCTTTGCAAATAAGTTTCAAATAAGTTTCTGCTTCACCTCTCAGGTGAGCTATAGGGTTGTCTCTTTCCTTCTGCATGTGCCCTCTCTTCCTTAAGTGATGTAATTGTTTGAGTATCATGGAAGATTTCAAAACAAATATTTAAATGTTGAAATATTTTAAGGCTGAGTGTGAAAATGTAAGCCTTTGCAGTTCAACAGGCCCACAGTTTGACACGTCTGTGAGACCTGTTGTGCAGCACATTAGAAAGAGTTTTGCGTGACTCATGGTGCTGTTTCTGAAGGGAATTTGATGTGGCATATTATCAAAGTATTCCAGCACAAATAGCTCTCATTCATCTTTGAGATGGATACTTCTTTGATGTAAACAAAGCATATCACTGGCTGAAATACATATTAAGGGGTATAAACTAAATAATAAAGGAAAAGGTGGGTTATATGAATGTCTACCATATTACAGAAAAAGACATAAATACACTACATTCAGCGGATGGATGCAGTACTCTACCTGTTGAGTACATGAATGGATTTCCATAGACCGCTGCCTTAAAACGACTTTCTGAGATCCTGTGGAGTTTCCAGTTTCCTCTCTAGAAAGCTCTGAATTCAGGAATACAGAATATTAAAAGCAATAGTTACCACCAAAATACTCAATTCTTTGCATTAATAAAGAGGTGATCATCTCAAATGCAATGAATCATGTTCCAGACCGTTACATTACAACAGAGCATAACACTACTATAAATGTAACACAAATTAGAAGCAAATTATTTTCTCAGGACGATATTGATAAACCTATACATCACAAAGAACTGCATTCTCACATTCCTCTCTGTATTCACAGGTATCTATGCATGTATTCATCGTCTAAAAAACAAATCAGTTGTACAGTTCTTTCTTGCTGTTTCTGATTATGGTCAGAAATTGCTTACATCTCTATGTGTTCAAGCAAATGTTATATAGTATGTGAATACAATTTATTATTGTTGTTATTGAGTGATCTGTGTTATTTTTAATCTTTTGCTAGTTACTGTATATGGCTGTTTAATTGTTTAATTTAAGCAATAAAACAATACAGAAAGAAGCAGATCTTAATTCCAAGCTGAAAAGTAAAAAGAAGGACAAACCATAATGTTTCAGATGTGGAGCCTTCATCAGGTATGGGCATATATTTTGTATATGATTTGCAATAAATCTCTAAAAGCATTTTCCATAAAAAGGGGACTCACCAATATCAGTTTTATACTTGGCTATTTTTCTAATTAAATTTGGGGAGATGATTTGTATAACTTGCTCAAGAGTCTCAAGGTTGTTCTTGTCCAAGTGATCTTGTTTTTCCATTTCCAGGAAAAGCTTAAGTATACTCTAAACAGGTAAAAAAAACAACAACAACAGAACAATTCATTTACATAAGTAATGGTGATGGTTTGAAAATATAATCATATACGTGCATCAATTTGCTCAGCACATTGGAGTAATATAAAACGCAACTTCTGAGTCACATAATATAAACCTAACAATTTGAACCTCGCTTTGTTCCTGACTTGGGAATTGGCCTATGTTTCCTGACTGTTAGCCATTGTGTGTCTCAGTATTGGCCTTCCAGGTGGATACATCTGTTCTGACCAAACTATCCTATTCTCCTCCCCACATGTCCGGATGGTACCCGAGCTGGGCACCATCTGAGTTGGACGCTGCTTCACTGCCATGTATCCAAGACGGACACTGCGAATACAGCTATTGTTTAGGACGATTTACAGATAAGTGCACACAGAAGGACATGATGGAACTCCACATTTAGTACTTTTTTAGAATTGTATAATGTTAGCTTGCCCAGAGGGGTTGGGCAGCCAGTTGAACTGGGACCCCTAGAGGTTTTTCTGTTTTTGGTCCCTCTCCTCCATTGTCTTCTGGCTTTTTCTCTTTCTGTGTTGTAATGTCATGTACTGTCACACTGCTTTGTTAAGTGCCTTGGGGGAAACAATGTTGTGAAAGGTGCTATATAAAAACAAATTGAATTGAATGGTTTGCTACACCTGCCTGCTTTCCTGTGTCTTCCTGCACAGACCACTGCTTACCCCTATGATCAATGGCTATTACAGCAAGGAATTATTAATAATAAGCAGGAGCAGTCAAAGAACCAAAGATGGACCAAGTAGTCTCTTCTTATTTGGAACCTTTCTCATGTTTCTAATGTATTTCTTGCTAGAAAAACTGCAAAATACAGTACAAATCAAACATATAAAATTCTCCTTGAGTAACACCATCCTCAGACAACCTGTACAGAGTTCAATTTCACATCTTTCTGTGATAGAAGGTTTGAACTTGCCGTGTCATCCTCCAGCTTACACCGCGGAAGGGTGTTTTGAAGCAAAAACTTCACGCTTTTCAAATCAGCTGAGGTAATATTCTCTGAAAGGTCATACAGCAGTTGCCTGCGAGAAAACAGACCACAACTACAGTTCAATTGAGATGTCTGAGAAATACACACAAAGTCCTCATAAAACGATTATTATATGTATTTAGTTATTTCTCCCTATTGAAATTCTGTTAATGCAAGCTAAAACTCGATATTCACACGTGCTCTCATTTCTGTTAGAATGTGGATTGTATTGTGGTATGTATGCAGAAGCAATTAGAAACAATATTTTTATTTAAACAATAAATACTATGCCTGAATTCATTCTCTAACACAGCAGAAAATACATATTTTTTCAGTCACAAGCACATACAGTACATGTATACGGTTCTTACATAACCAGGCTGCACTACGCATGCACAGTAAAATTGTTGTAGACTTTGGGCTCCCTTGAACTTTGTTATTTTTTCTTGTACTCTATGTGCAACTAAAAACAAATTCAGTGCTACACAACACTATGCTAAGCAACTCGAAGTATAACAGAGAAAAAGAACAGCCTAACAGTTTGTACTGTACCATAACTTATTTAAGAACATTTCTGTTCCCCTTACCAATTCTTTTATTCTAAAAGACCATCTGTATATTTCCAAAATGCAATCTTGAGAAAGTTGTTGAACAAAGTTGTCCAACAGTCCCAAGCAGCTCAGTTAGGTTTGAAGAGTCAAGTCAATGGAAATCAAGTCTATCTTTAATTTACTCCACTCCTTAACACACCTTTGTATACGTTAACCAGGCTAAATTCCATTTCCTGATGGTTCTTATTCAACAGTTAGCGCATCCTGTATTATAAACATAATGTCAATGTTAGTTACTGGGAGTCAATAGCAGCTGCTGTCCTTACATACATTGCATTTCTTCCCCTATACAAAAATTGTTCTACAAAAAGCAGAAGCTCTCTGATCAGGACTTAAAGAATCAGCACAAAATGTACACACATCTCACCTGTAATTTGAAATTTTCCCTTTCCTCGGCAAAAGATCCTGAACCTCAGTTTTAGTCAACTTCAGTTTTTTCAGCAGAGAAAAGTGCCGGGTCCGGAACAATAGCTCTGGTACGATGAAAAGGTCTTCCGAATCTAAGAGGCCCTGTTGTTCTAGGTGAGTGAAGAGATCGCTGGCGGATGTGATTGTGCTGAGGTCTTTTTCCAGCAGGTCTTTGCACAGGAACACCATGGTTTCTGCCTCCTCCCTGCTGAGGCACTGATCTATTTTAAGCAGCATTTTTTGGAAGTCCATTATGCTGATGGAGACTGCAATTAGAAAAAAATAAAGAAAACCAGTTAAACTTTCATAGGAAACTCTAGTGTCGAAGCTACCGCATGAACATCTGCTTATGGTGTCATTGGAATCACAGAAACAAGGATGAAATCCTGAAATATGGACATGTGATGTGACGAATACAGTCTTAATGGATATAAAGTGTTCCGACATTCAGGAAAAATGGATGAAGGCCAATTACAGCACTTTTCATTAGCAAGAGCAACCAGGTAGGGGAATTTAACCTACATGAACGGTTTGTCTCAGAAATGATATACTATAATGATCAAACACATAAAAGTATTAAAATGCCATAGTATTAAAGATTACAACCCATGTCTGATATCAGTTATAATTCGATTTTAAATAAACATATGTGTAACACAGAACATATGTGCAAAGGAAGAAGTACATTTGATGGTATATTTTAATGTTCCTCATATAGATTAGGACAAAATAGGAATATCAGTAGCAGAAACTGAATTGGTGTACAAGACTAATGACTGCTTTCTTGCTGTTTACTGTTTGTCTGCACATGTACTAGAAAACAAATGTCTGCATTGATCCAATCTTTCCAAACTATCATGCCAGAATGAAGAAAACAAAGTTGAGAGACTTGCTAAGGAAATGTGATAATAAGGTGTTTGGAATTAAGTACAGACCATTAAGGATGGAACGGATATCAACAGGATGTCAAGCCCGTCCCTGCTGGAGCACCATAAAATGAGCTAGTGTTACCATGGCAACTAGTGGAGTCTCAACTCACCTGTCAGCTCTTTGCTATGGTTACAAGATCAGACAGGAAGCCTGTTCCACCTGCGCACAAGTTACCACCACTTCTGTCTCAGGTGAATCAGGCTACTTACTGTAAGTCCTGACTGTGTATTACATGGGGCTCTGTCCCCCAACTGAACCCTTGCTCTGATCCCTAGTTTTGTTCTTGAGTTCTCTGCCTGTGCTACTTACTCTATACAGTATCTCCATATCCTAGACCACAACTGGGACCCCCAAAGGAACAGGGACCACAGTACATTAGCACATTAGCAGGGGGCAGTAAAGGCTGTGAACTAGGAGCCCAGACCCGACTTGTTCTGACACCGCAGGCTAAGAGGGGCAGCAGCGGGGCAGGGCTCTTGCGGAACAACATTGCTCTGGGATGGAAAATGGGGGGAAGGGGCCAAAGAAGGACTCACCTGCTGGAAGTGGACTGGTGCAGTTGAGACGTGCAGTTGGGGGGCAGGTGGGCTTGGGGAGACAGAGGACAAGGGGGGCTGAGTGAGGCGGCCAGCCAGAGTGTACACGTTTCGCTGCTGGAGAAATAGATGAGAAGGATGGGAAGTTGGGGAAGGAGAGGGGGAGCAGATTAGACTTGGAGCCCTAATAGCCGAGTTCTGGGAGATATTTTTCTGCCAGATCGGGCTAGAATTCCATGGCTTGCTGACAAGTCCTGAAACGGAGTTTCCCGTGAGCAGATGGACGAGGAAGGGAGTCTTCTCCAGGTGGCAAGACTTTAATACTGCAGTCCCTCAATGATCCCCAACCAACCGGACCGAGCCTGAGCACTTCTGCAAAGACAAAATGGGCAATAATACTGTGCAAAGTGGGAGAAGATCTACAGTATCTTAAGAGAGACTCACAGCTGTAATTTCTGCCGAAGGTACAACCGTCAAGAATTGAATTAGGGAGGGTGGGGTGGGTGCTTCTGAATAATATAAGTAAACATTTTGGTTTTTAGTTTTCATCACATACATAATATCATATACATCATTTCTAATTCAACAAAATGTGATATCATTGGTAGAGATTATTACGTTGCAAGACACCATACACATTATACAGTATATAGAAGCATGCTCATGAAAATGGGTCAGAAAACCAAAGAAGGGTTTACTGACATAAATAATAATAATAATAATTGCTTACACTTATATAGCGCTTTTCTGGACACTCCACTCAAAGCGCTTTACAGGTAATGGGGACTCCCCTCCACCACCACCAATGTGCAGCATCCACCTGGATGATGCGACGGCAGCCATAGTGCGCCAGAACGCTCACCCCACATCAGCTATCAGTGGGGAGGACAGCAGAGTAATGTAGCCAATTCATAGAAGGGGATTATTAGGAGGCCATGATTGGTAAGGGCCAATTGGAAATTTGGCCAGGACACCGGGGTTACACCCCTACTCTTTTCGAGAAGCACCCTGGGATTTTTAATGACCTCTCAGAGAGTCAGGACCTCGGTTTTACGTCTCATCCGAAGGACGGCGCCTGTTTACAGTATAGTGTCCCCATCACTATACTGGGGCATTAGGACCCACATGGACCACAGGGTGAGCGCCCCCTGCTGGCCCCACTAACACCTCTTCCAGCAGCAACCTTAGTTTTTCCCAGGAATAAAGTTCATTGTGGAAAAACACAGTCATGATTATGACTGCTTTATTAATAAAAAGACATCATATCTCCTCGCTTTTTAATATAGTATTTATGTGTTATTTTTGGTGTTGGATTTCTTTAAGGACTACAGTCAAAATAACAGAACAAACCATTCCGCACAACAAACACGCAGTGCAAATAAGTAAACCAGTTCTCGCTACCTCTACTTCTCAGTTCACAATGAAGCGGAAAATTAAACCTACACTGGTACTGTGCGAACTGACATTACACAGAACTAGAAATTTTTGAAGTAACGTATTAATGCTTCAATCCCCGCCATTAATCTCCCGAACTGCACCAAAAATTATTTGCACATGTTCTTTCCGGTTTCTTAATTCAGATTTTACAATGTAGTCGTCATTATGTTTGTGTTACAACGCAGAACACGTGACTGCATTGACTATACAGTGCAAGTTTCCTGCTCTCCTAACCTAAAGTGCCTTAGCTTAAAGTTAGTTATTGACCGTACACGGAGGTTCATCAACAAATTGAAAAAAATAAATAAATGATGAACATTTAAAAGATGCATCTATCTGGGGTCTGGGGTAGTGACATACACCCAGTGGTGAAGGGTAACTCACCAATTCACATGCATTTGTTCCAGCTGGGGCCTGTCTTCTCGTCTCGGTGTGTTTCTTCCGGTAATACTGATGTCTGATGCGGCTTCAGATCCTAAAATGTATTGGTCACAGTCCCCTGACTTTCTGCGCTGTGTGTCATGGATGTCGAGTGTCTGTTCCTTTAGTTCCTCCTTTACTTTAGAAACAAATGAGATACGAAAGTTAGAAGTGTTACAAATGTGAATTTGAAGACTGCTGTTCTGTGCCGAAACTGCAAACAAGATATAACAATACTACAAATTGCACATTTCTACGTATTTTTGTTACTTTATTTACAGATAAACATTTCCTCTCCTGTTTTTATTGTACAGTAGGTCTCAAATAACGCTTGCTCTTCGGCTTTCACTATAAACAATTTGTCTCGGATGGGGTACAATTCTGGTCTCCTCCACAAAGAAAAAAAAACGAATATACGCTATGTAGTCGTGCAAATTTATCATAGAAAATGGTCAACTCCAATATTGTAATTTACCCTTATCGATCCGAATACAAATGAAATTTCGAAGACAGCAGAGTTAAAGATGTGCTTGAAGTTTGAAAATCAAAACTTTTACCACACCTTTTGGAGAAAGAACAGACGCGAACTGGCCAACAACATTGTTACTGTCATTCCTCTGAAATGTTACTGTAGTAGCTCACCAGATCCGCTTTCGCTTTCAATTTTAAATAAAGTTTAACACAGTATCACGTCGCTTAAAAGTGTATTAATCGGCATTATATTTCGCCGTATCACTACCTTTTAAACAATTACTTGTCATTTATGAACGTATGTTGTCTCCTAGCTGGAATAAATCACGCGGTGTCAGTACCAAATGACTGTACCTCTGTAAAGTAAGAAAGAAAAAAAAAGAAGTATATTCTCGCTAACGTTTTTATGAAACTAAATAAAAATAAATGTACCTTCAGGTTTTCAAGCAATGTGCAACTTTAAAAAATTGCATGTCGGTTTATCTTTATTTAAATTGGTAAAAGCACAAAGTATCCACCGATTCTTCCTTCACCGGCAAAGTGTGGCTCAGAGATTGGTACAGCACATGATAGGGTGTACTAGTGCCACACTATGAACAGCTTCATCATTTCCGGGACAGTTATGCCCATATTAAGGAAAACAATACGAATTTACGGCAAATGTGTAACTAACTACTACTGAAAAAGTTCTCTGCAGAATGTGGTTCTTGTTTTCTTGGCATTGCATCAACCATCAACACTTGTTTCAAAATGCCAGTAAAACATTGTGTAGCAGGTTTGCAGTCAATGCATAGAAACGTGGGTTTTAATAGCATTTTATTCATAGAACAATAGTTATAGTTACATACAGTATATGTACAGTATATACTACCTACAGTACCTAAATATGCTATAATGCCTGTATTTAAAGATTACCAGTTGACGCAGGTCAATGCTTTGATACGAACACTACAGCGTATATTGTACATACTGTATACCAAATTACTGAGCCTTTCATATTTGGTTCCTTATAGCCCTGTTGATTACTTCCGTTCTCTCTAAATTTACACTATTTGAACATTCAACATCCTCAGGGTACATCCATACAATGGTATAGAACAATCCTATCAAGTATCATCCCTGCGTGTGATTTTGGAAATCAGAGATTCACGCACAGGCCGAAATATTAGGAACCCCATCGAATAGGGTTTTTTTGTTAAGGTTTTCCAATATGTTGAGCCCAATCCCGTCCCGTTCTTCTAGCAGAACTGCATTCAGCTGAGGATATGATGAGAGTAAAGGCATTTGGGATCGAACCGCCTGTTCATTGAGTTTTATCTACCTCTTCCACCCAATTTCCTCGACCTCTAAAGTACAACACCCGCATGGCTGACGTGCAAAAGACATCATGCAGTCTGTTTCATCTTGTGAAGTCTGTTTCATGTTTTTATAAACTAACCATGGCTGCCTGAGATTTAGTTAAATTTTCATGCACCACTGCCTGTTACAGGGACAGGGTCCCTGCCTGTTACAGGGACAGAGTGGTCAGTATCTCTGCTTCACAACACCACAGGCCTGGGTAATGCCCTGCCCATTCTCACATGTTCTCTTTACCCACTCCTTAATGTCACGTTCCTGCTCCTCCCCTCTTTCTCCCACACACACCTGAAGACCCCTTCACAGCTCTGTGCCTTTTCTTCTTGATACTTTTCAGGGTGGGCCTCCATTTTGTTAAAACTCTTGAAGTACCGTATAAGGTCGGCAGAAACATTTCCTGCACCTTCTTGAATTTAAACAAGACGTCCGCTTCCAAACTGTTTGTAGTTTCACATTTTGTACATTAAGCGCAAGACTGCAGATGTTTTTTAGCCAAATGTGTCTCTTAAGTAGCAGCACAGTAAGGAAGCAGTGAAATCTGATTGCACATCCTTTCATTGTCAATACTCTCTTACTCCAGCGTAGGGTCATGGTGTGCCAGAGACTAACTCAGAGAGGCAGGATACACCCTGGGCTGGATGCCAGTCCATTGCATGTCACACATGAGGGACACCTTAGAGACACGAACTAAGCTAAATACGGATTTTTTGACTGAAGGCGTAAAATGAGAGCAGCCAGAAAAAAACTAATTGTCCACAGATAGAACAAGCCAACATCACATCAGGTCAAAAATTGTACCCAGAACCCAAAAGATATGAAGATGCAGTACTCATCACCATGCCAAAGAATCAAGCAAGCTACAAATACTGTTGTGGAAAAGTCATTTTTGCATTCTTAGGCTCTTTTCAAACAAGGATTTTTTTTTAATGTAGATAGAAACACAATTCTATGGCAGTTTGCCAAAAATGTCAGCCATTGTCTTGACAGCAAACCCTGACAGATCTGTATTTTATAGTGAAAAAGTAGCCTCTTAGTTTGATGAGTGTGTAGAGAGGAACTAATGATGTTTTCTGCAGACACGGCAGGGAAGGGGGGTATCATGGGAAACATTGTTGGGAAGGCTAGAGACAATCAAAGGACTGCACTGAGTTTTTGTTGTTGTTGTTGTTGTTGTTGCTAGGGTGGGAAGGGATGCACCAGGATAATCGGCAGAGCTAATCCAGGAAAGCTGAAGTTTCCTGTTGAAGTTTTTCCTGTTTTAAGGTTTAGAGATGGGCCTGTAAGAAGCCTATGACACTGTTTGTGTGTGTCCCTTGTGGACACCTTTTCTTTTCATGTGCCAGTCTGTGGGTGCGCTAGTGGCTCTGAGGGATCCATAAGCATACAGCATTGGCTGCTTATGTTTAGTTTGTCTTAAGTTAGGTTTTGATGCTTGTGTTCAAAGTGAACTAAAAACAAGCTTGGTCTCTTAATACCCAAACTACAGTGCATTGTTTTAAGAACAGTTAACCTTTTAATAGTAAAAGTATAATAGTGAAAATCAACAGTATTTTTTAAGTGCCAGAATCATATAGTGCCGAATTTTTAATTCATTCTGAAAGGTATTTGGTTCAATTACAAAATGTAAGACAATCTGAAAAAAAAAACATCTGTAATCCACAATGCCTTATCAGAAGTATAAAAATGTCAGTTTTGTGTATGCCTTAGTTTTGGTTTCCAATTGTCAGCATCATATAACACCTCAGGGGAAGAAAACATTTTGATTTAGTCCGTGTATCAGATGTCACAAAAAGAAAACATCGAGGTGCAACCAGACGCGTACAATTTCAGACAAATTGGAAAGAGGTGACTTCAGCACTTTTGCTTCTGTTTATGCAAATTACATTACGTGCTAGTTTCTGTTTGGCACTCTTTGGCTAACTTCCTCTTACCCACAGAACACAGTGGCTGTGGCAACTGTTATAGGGGACTCCCTGTTTGAGGGACTGTTTTGAGAAAGACATTCTCTGTTTTAACAGCACCTCTATAGCTCTTATTTACAAAATTTGGCTATGCACATCCCCACTCCTTAATCAGACTAATTTATTTAGTCAGGACCTGTGAGCTTCCAGCAACTCTTAAACTGTATTACCCACCATTCATCCATTTTCTAACCATTTTATCCAATACGGGGTCACGGTGTGGGAGGCCGCCAGAACCTATCCCAGCAAGCAACAGGATGGCAAGGCAGGGACAGGATGCCAGTCCATCGCAGGGCATAGACAGCAGACACTCACTCCAGGGCCACTTTTCCCAGAAGCTAATTAACCAACCAGTATCTGGATTTGGAATGTGGGAGGAAACCCACGCAAAAACGGGGAGAACATACAAACTCCACACATATAGCACCCCAAGAAGTGAATCCAGGGCCCCAGTGCTGTGAGGCATCAATGCTAACCACTGCCTCACTCTGCTGCCCTTTCTATTCCACTGAAGATTTTAATTGTCAAAGCTCTAACGGCGTTTCCCAATTGACTGCAAATACAGCAGATTGCTCTTATTTGCTATAAACACAATACATTCCTTCAGGGTGTTTACATTTTTGCTGTGTGGCCACATTACCTGCACAAGCTTCATTTTAGTTCTGTTTCAATTTGTACAGCAATTGCACTGCATTTTGTACCTATCCATGATATAAGCTTTGTGTATATTGAAAATTGCCGGTTATAAGGGCATCTGTTGAGCAAATAAAGAGCTGTAACTCCTAGTGGCGTCTAAGATGTCTAAGGCTTTGTGCCTTTCCATATTTTTTTGACAAAAAAGAAACATTCAGCACTGAGATCCAGAATCTGCTAGATCACCTTCCATTTTTTAAATTTTGGAGAAAATATCCCTCTGTACTCTGTATATGCCCCTGGAGTATTACTACATATGTGATCTCTCATGCAGACTGTTATGATGACAAGCATTCCAGTAGCAGGGAGATCTCCTCAGTATCAAGAAGCAGAGCTTGCTGAGGTAGGAGACCAATGCAGTAAAGGAGCTGAATTGTATGTGAGAGCACCATGTCTTCCCTGATTAGACTACAATTGTAGCTATTTGCGTGTAGCCATAAATTGGAAAATATGAATTATGGACATGCACTTAAGGGCAAGGTTGTCTGTGGACCTAAATAAAAAAAAACTCATAACAAAACATTCTTTGATATGTAAAAAAAGTCGTTTATATTATTGCATTTATTTATAAAGTTTATAAACCAATCTTCTCTGGAATATGGACTCGACAAAATTAATAGGGAGATATGATGATAGAAGGGAAGCCAGCGTATCGCCAGGAAACTAGTTTGGAGAATCAAATAAAATCCGTGTATTCGATCGTACATACTGTAGTACAGTAATACCAAAACGCCGAAAGCGCTTTCCTTCAAAATTGATAAAACAGTTGGGTGTTTACTAAACTGTCTTAATATTTACATTTATTTAATTTACATTTTGAAGAGCTTTTTCCATTTAGAGACCAAAAGGAAAAGCAACAGTAGTTGCTTACTTTCCAAAAAGTTAAAACAAATAATTCCACAGAATTATTGATGGTGACCTAAGGTAATACTATATATTTTTGCCATTAAAACATTTAGGTTTTATGAAATGGATGAATTTGTAGTATGTTGTATTTTAGCAACTGAAGTGGACAATAAACAATGGATTAAGGATATAAAATAAGATTTGAGGCCTACTGTAAGTATAGAATAACATTGACCTTTGTATCTGGTAGAAGGAAATAGAATTAGATCTGACTCAGAGAAAAATGGTTCCTATCTATTGGCAAAGACCTTGGAAAAAAACAGAAAAGAAACACATTTCACTCGTGTCCTAAAAATATTTATTGGGAAAGTATAAAAGTATAAAAGATAAATCCCTTTAAGACAATGCAAATCTAAGGTATCTGCAGTACAGCAAGTACATAAACAAAATTAAAACTGGTGGTATAAACTGAGCTTCAGAACAATTAAAAATAATATTGCTTAAAAAGTCTGTACTGTTTAAATCAATCAGGCTAAAAAAGTGCATTCTTTAACATGGACGGGACTTGTCAAGGGCTGGGTTTCTGAGGGTTTTATAAGTACTGCTCAAGGAGCAGCCGATTAAGATCAAATAAAAACAGATGATCCGAATCAACTAATTAAGTAATTAGGACAAGAATGAAAATCAGATGTCCCTGCAGGCCTTGGAAGACGAGAGCTGGCCATCCCCGGTATAAAGGAAATGGGAATAGGTACAGTACAAGTAGGTATAAAGTAAACATTAATATTAGATTACATCCCATTACATTTCTAAAACATTTACCAGGTTTCCAAATCTATCAACTGTACCATCTCTCTCTCCAAAGACTTCTTAAGGTACACGGAAGACCAGCTTTTTCGTCAGAGTGTATCTGGGCTCGGGTATCTGTTTGGCCAGTTTGATTCTTTTTATGGTGCCTTCCTCTTTGCTCACTTCCTCGTTGACTTTTGTGAGGATGCTATGGATATCGTCACCTCTGGAAAGCAAGAAAAAACAAACAAGAGTGTCTCCCAGAGAAATTGTCGTCAAATTCTGTTCCTTCGTGAAAGAAGGAGCCACCATCTGCCGTGTACGTAGACAGTTCTTTCGTTCCAAAAACAATATCCTAACAGTAATACCGCATTTTTACTTATTTAATGTAATTGGAAATTATCGCTTCTTTAATGTAACAGAAATTTCAGCCAGAACCTGACTTTCTGACTAAATACTGGACACTGTATCAGGGGTGTCCAATCCTGGTCGTGCTAGGCTATAAGTCTGGCAGGTTTTATGGGTTTTGTGAAATATTAAAACTATAAGAAAACTGAAAAGCTGCCAATGGACCATAGTTGCATTAAGCCAATCATTAGAGCAATGATGGAATGAAAATCTCGAGACAACAGTAGCTCTTCTGAACTAAGACCAGACAACCCTACTCTACATGTTTCTTAGAAAAAACCTTATAAGTAACAATAATATGGAAGAGGTCATCTTCTATACATTGGCACAGACATTGGAAATGAGGTTACATTGACTTTGTCACAGATATAAACTAGTTTTTGAATGCAGATACCCGTTCTTTCTGGTTGAGAAGTATAATGAATTCCTACAATATCTGCAGTGTATAATGAGAAGGATAGTAAAATAGAATGTGTGGTACATATATTTACCTTGGACAGCCTTCTCTGAGCTGTCTGCACAGTGACTGGATGTACCAGGTGCCACTTCTTACGTCTCTCATAGACAAGCACTCCTGGACTGTGGCCATGCCTATGAGGACATCAGCATCGACCGGGACTCTGTATATACCAGAGTCATCGGATTCAAGACGAACAACTGGAAAACATCCATCACCTTGTGCTTCCACTGACTCTTGAAACTCCTTGCCCTGGCAAGCCTGGATAAAGAAGACTTTGGGCTTCTGCACCAAAGAAGGACACTTCTTTCCATCGAAACAGGAGACGATGTCTTTGATCTCGACCTTTTCACCGTCTGTACCCACGACGCACTGCTGTTCTCCGTGACTGAGCACGCAGCACACAAAGCAGTCTTTTCCTTGGTGAGATGCCTTTCCATACTCTTCCAATTTAGCGCGCATCTCTGCAGCTTTCAGGTCATCGTGCCGTTTCACTTCAAAGCCCAACCAGCAGAACACTTCTTCTAAAGCCTCTTGAAGAAAGAAAACAATATGGACTGCTCATTAAAAAAAAAAATCATTTACATGGCATTTGACATTCCATCTCTAAATGCAGGTTTTCTCCTAATATGACAGTCAAGCATTATTGAACTCTTCAATATGTGATAGTTACATTAATATTGAAAAACACGTTTCAATTCATTTTAAATGTATAGTTCAGTTTTCTAAAAATACAAGCCAATATAAGATACAAGCGTCGTTTTCTGAAGTTTATATTGCCTTTTACAAATGACTGAGTCATATGTTCCTTAAATGTCACAAAAACAAATCCAAAAACACTTTCGGTTTGGAATAACAGAAATACATTTGCATATGATCTGTAAAACAGAACACTATGATTGCCTTATGAAGATTTGGCTATAAACTACTTATAAAGATGATTCAGAAGCGAATTCACATTTTCATCATCATCTTCTCAAATTGTGTAATATTTCCAGACCAGATGCAAAGATCTCAATTTCTGTATTGTTTGGACTTGCAGAAAGTACATTAAATTACTGCAATACAGTATGTTAGTTATGATTGTACCAATATTATGTCTTTACTGTTCTTTATTCTTTTTAGTGATAGCTTTCTTAAACTTCTGCAAGCCTTTGAGAAACTAAATCCACATGTTGTACAGCGCTATGTTTTATATCAGCAAAATGCCCTTCAATCTAAAAAACGGTGGTGTTATCTCCTTTTTAAAGTGGAGTTTAATTAAGAAGGCTCCCTTCGAGAAAGTGTAGAAAGATTCATGTTTTTGCTTTTTACTTAATTTATACCCATCCAATTTGTGATTGCCAACTTTGTCTTTATGCCTAGGCTAACAGCATTGACTTGTACTGCAGGGAGATGATGGGGAGAAATCTAAACTGTGCCACCTGCCCATCGGAACTGTTTTTTAATTCCGACAGCACATGAGGACTTGCACAACTCTTGGCAATGCATCATTAGGCAACAAGAAAGTTGCAGGTTGCACTGCTTTGCTTGATATACCATGTCTGTGTTGAGATGCGCTTACAGTGGCTATCAAAAGTATTCACACAATGTATTCACAATGTAGTTCAGGCAGGTAGCTGCGTCAGCATGCGTACTGTAGGCTGCAAAGGAACAAGTAAAAGTTTATTCCATGCTGAAAAGAAACACAATGTTTTTTGGCTGTGGAGCCCTCTTTGGGAAATGTTGTGTTTCTTTTCTTCTCTTTTCAGCATGGAATAAAGCTTTACTTGTTCCTTAGAATCACAATGGATCTTTTTTGCCATAGAAAACACTCTATAACGTCAATTTGATAACTAAATTCCACAAAACCTCCTAACTGATTCATAAATATAAAACACAGAATAAGTGATTTAGAAGGATCTGTAGAATTATGTTTTCACTTTGACACTTTATACAGTGTTAAATGTCAATCAATGGCAAAAACTCTTGGTTAAATACATTATCTTTCCATATTGAAGCACAATGAAAATATAAAACAGTGATAGCCACTGTAAGCCCAGAAACGGACCACCTGTGTTTAGCAAAGAGGTTGCTACTGTGTCCTTAAATACTCACTGGCATCAGCATTTGTACCAGTGCGTGTGGATAGTCGTTCAAAGTTTAGATTATTGAAGATCAGGCAGTATCCTCGTGGTTTACTCGCCATCCTGTACTCAGTGCCCTGTGCGAGACAAATACATAATACAAGTTCCTGTAAATTTCGTGGAAGAATAGAAACACTTAAATCCGCCTTGTTCGCAGCAGTTGTTCTTGTTGGTGTTGTTTTGTGACATTGAAAACGAATTATTGATCCACTGGCTTCATCTCCCACAAAGCTCACACGCTCGTTAATGCTGCCCTGTCCTCCAATTCAATGACAAGATTTGAAATAAAAACTAAAATAAACGTTCCAAATCAGAATACCAGATTTCAAATCGGACCAAATTAACGAACAAATCTCATTTGTAATGCCGTAAATTGTACCTAATGGAGGAAGTAAGTGGTAGATAGTTAATTTCAAAATAATAAGCATTTTATTTTCTTAATATCAAATAAAAGCTTCAATCTACTAAACAGGAGACATGGACAGTCGCCAGGCAAGATCTGTTTATATCACTGCATTGTTCATACAGTCTTTCTGTAGTTGCAGTGACACTGGCCTGTTGCAGGCAGTATTTCCAGTGCTGGTGTCAAGAGTTCCAGTTCAGGCCTTTCAGGACCTGTCATGCTGTTTCACCCTAGCTAGACACACTGATAAAAGTACCGCAAAAATGAACAACATGAAAGGACCTGCACTTCTCCAATGGGAGAGGTTTCAATGTGAATATTAAAATCCTCATTCACAACAATCAGCACTCCTGCCAAGGGGATTGTAGAGAAAGAGGAGAGGTTGGTGCTTCTGTGTAAACAGCATATGAACAAGAGCATGTCTCGAATTTTAAAACACTCTATTCTTTCCAGTGTTTGTAAAGCTGTAAGCTTTTACAAATGTTTTTAAAAAAAAACAGTGAACAGAACAGAGATTAATTACATTGTGTACTTTAGTCCTTCTGGAAAGAAGATCATCCAAATTCTAACCTTATTTTCACCGTGTCAACAGGTTTTGTACCTTTTTCCATGTGTGAAACACATTTATGAAACACTTAGTTACAAAGATGTACCCTATTTTACAATACTTATTTCTAAATAATTGCATATTTACTGTAAGTACTGGATATATACTGTATATACTGATATAACAAGGAATTTTTCATAACAATTATATAATATAATTATATTAATTAATTATTAATTATTATATCAATTATTATATTAATTATTGTATTATATTAATTATTAATATAGTTATTATAATTATAATAAGGGAGTTTTACAGATTGACATATCAGATATAATACAGATGTAGAGACAAATATGGCTTCTATAAAATTAATAATTGTATACAGTAATAATTAATTACTGTATTAGACAATTCTCATAACCTAACTTGTTATAACCTGGAAGACAGAGCACTGTCTGTCTCCATTTTCATTACAGATGACCTTACCAGAAATAAGATCTAACTAATGCCTCATTATTTTGTTAAACAGAAGTAGAAGTATGGTACTTTTTCTGCATATTAGCTATATTTCCAAACCCTTATATACAAAACATCAGGAATGTTTTAATAAATATTGCTTTACACATTGCTTTTACAGTAATAAGTTGTATATTATGAATGGATATTTTTAGGCTATACCGTATATAATTTAAGCTATATATTCTTCTTTGCTGTTTTTAAACAGAACTTTAAAGCTTCATAATGAAAAAAAAAACATTACCTTTGTAACATCTTGTGTCTCCTGTATGGGATTAGCTGAAAAATGTTTATGACAGTTATTTATTTTAGCAATGTCTTCAGACTTTATGAAGTACCACTTAAATGTTTTTTACAGCATTTTATCTATCCATCTTTATGCCTTTTAACAAACGTATGATTGTGTTGTCACTATGTTGCT
The DNA here is from genome assembly GCF_059453375.1 of Lepisosteus platostomus. Taxonomy (NCBI): domain Eukaryota; kingdom Metazoa; phylum Chordata; class Actinopteri; order Semionotiformes; family Lepisosteidae; genus Lepisosteus; species Lepisosteus platostomus. The sequence continues at coordinate 7,074,146 of NC_142624.1, forward strand.
TTGGTTGCATTTAATAAATTTCTTAACTGAATTCAAAATACTGTACTACAGCATAAGGTGATGGAAATACCCAATACATCTACTTTTCCTCCGGGCCATTCATGAAGTTTGGGGAATGTTTCTTTAACGTCCTCCTTCTGGAGAATTTCCAGGAATTCCTGGCACTTTTCATTCCCCTTGAAAATAACTTTGTCCAGGAGATCTGTAATTTTCTTCTCATGATTGTCAGGAGAGTATGCAATGTTTTTGTACTCTCGGTCAGTAATGACCCTCGATTGCTGCACATGTTGTAGAATATAGGACGGATCACAGCTCAGCACTTCCAAAAGGAACAATTTATTCTCTTTTATGATTTCCATGGTGTTTCTGTGCCTGCAAATAAAAAATCAAAACATGAAAGAGTATGTCAATGCGATTTATTTAGCTTATTCCATGGCAGATTCACTGCCAATGAAAAGATCCAGCTAAACATTTGTCTTTTAGTACATCAGAACAAGTACGAATTAACGCATAGGTTCTGAAGTGTGTTTTTTTGTTGTTTGTTTGTTTGTTTTTCTTACAGGCTTAAAGTTTAGTTTTAAACGTCTGTGCATACATCTTCACTCCCAATTATTAACTTCTTTGGTTGAGCCAGTTCATAGCTTCCTGTTCTGTTTCGGAATGCCTATTTTCGAGCCCATCACTATAACGTTTCAGATCAGGGAGGGAGATAAAGCGCTTTGAAAGTTTGAGTGGTACAGTAGGTGTAAGGAACACACCGGGAATAAACTTTAAATGCATTCATTACAGGAAGACATTTTGGTGTGGGAGATAATTTTAGGTTAAACTAATATACAAATCCCACAATAACGCAAGTCTTAGCTAATGGAATAACATCGCAATCTTTCAATTCGAGGACAGTTAATTCAGAGACAAACCAACTTGAGGATATACTGTACATACAGTATACTGCAAATCTGAAATACGCTTTAACAACGATAAACGTGTCCTTAGAAATATCGGAATTGCAGATAAAACAATCGCCCCTCGAAGGAAACTGTTACTCCGATTTTCGAAAGTTGAATAGTCATAAATTCCCTAACAACAGCAAAATCACAAGCTCTCACCTCACAGACTGTTCACCAACACATCATGCACTTTATAATCTCTACAAAAATAAAGAGATAATAAAGCATTGCAAAAATAATGACAATAATAACACTGAACTAACGCAGTAGTTCCAAAAAAACACGTGGTGTGCAGTAATTCATTCAAAAGTCTGCACCACACACTGTTTTTTTTGTGTAGTGGGGAGTCGTTTTTGAATACATTTTAATGTAAAGCTTATTCACAGTTTTCAACCCAAGCTTTTTTCGAGAGCGGGTATGAGCCAAATGTTTGCCAGAGTGGATCTCAAAAACGTCTAAGCTGTATAATAGTAAAAACAAATGTGTAAAGGTACAAGAAAAAGACGGAAATAGCGTGTATACTGCAGTTGTACAGTCTACAGTTTACAATTGCTGTACAACAAAATAACATAGTAGTCACACGTAACACAGATAAATAATTTCCTCTCACCTTTGAGAAGTCTGCATATGGAAAAATATTGTGCACAACCACGAAGAAAACACTTGTTCGTGCTAAGCTAGCTAGCGGCCTCACTTTCACTGCGGAAGTGAAAGGACAGATATATTTAACTCTTGACGTGCCTTGAAAAAAACATACAAAACAAGGTGTAAGCCCACAGCAGAGAAAATTAAGGAATATAATTTAACTGCACATGTGAGGATGACGATGCTGCTGATGATGATTAAATTGTGAAAAGCCACTTGACAACTTCACGTATCTATTGATCTGAAAACGAATATAATCACAGCACATAACTTTTCTTTTTCCGTTTTCTCTGTGGTAAATACAGAGTAGGTGAAACCTAGTCACAGACAAACGAAGTTGAATAGAGACATTTACGCGACAAACGTTGGGTAAGCTTTATTCAAGCACTTTACAATGCGTAAAGACGTACATGGGTTTCGTCATGCAAGAACCTGAAGGATTGAGAATGTAAGAATTCAAGAATTGAATAAAAAATACATTTTAAATTGATCTGTAACAAGTTTCCATTTACAGTATGACCCTCTTTTGTTACCTGAAATTAACTTGGTATATACAGTATATAATTGAATCAAACACTTATTCCTTTAATATTCTGAAGACCTTCATAAATTTGCTGTCTGAAAAGATTAGGTTCTCTCCCTCTCATCCATAACCTTCACGTCCTTGGTATTTTAGTGGCTGGGTTGTGGGTGAACTGTTGTTCATCATTTGGGATGTTCACAGTCAGCCATTTTTGTAACCTAGCACAAAATGACAGTCCAACAGTCTATCAATGTCCAGCCAAGCTCTGGGCCAACACAGGAAACACAGAGATAGTTGGGGTAGTCCAAGGGCGATAGCCCAACCAGCAGTGTCTGTTTGCTACAGATCTCCACTTATAGTAACTGATGGCAATCTTACTATAAAGCATTACATTGATCAAGTTCTTCTTTTGGCAGATTTTGGCAAACCAATCGCACATACTGTAACTTTGCCCGTCCTTGTGGTGAGAAAGGCCTTTCTTGTTGTGATGAGAACATGGTATTGCCATGGATGTCATACTCACCTATCTTGAACCCCATTGCACATGTGTGGGACAGGCTGGGACTATGTGTGGCATCTAAACCTCAGAGCAGTGCACAGTCACATGCTTGTCCAAGCTCAACAAGAGGGTTACCCGATCCTGGTCCTAGAGGGTCAGTGTGTCTTTAGGTTTTCAGTCCATGTGGGCTCTTAACCTGAAGGAGCTCATTATGGGATTAATAGGATCAGTTTAACAGCTTCTTCCTTCTTTTCTGGTGAACTTAAGACACCTAGAAAATCTACAGCCATAGCAGCCCTCCAGGAGCAGGATTGGAGACTCAATTTCTGAGTCTTATGGGACAGAATCCTACAAGAACTGCACATGCAGGCTGGTTTAAGGTCAGCGTTCCAGCTTGTATTGCTTCTAATGGTGACCACCACTAAAAGCCTGTGACTTCTGCGGAAGATTCCTGTTGATCAACCTTGTTTTGTCTAATAAAATGGCAGTGTAACTGCCCTAAAAGATCTTCATTTTCCTAATAACACTGTGGATTGGTTAGTAACAGGAGAAGGTTTTGAGATGCACAGCACACAAAGGTAAGAAACAGCCCACAGAAAATTAGCATTGTTTATTTTGGATGTAACTAACATTTCAGTGGAAGAACAGTTGTATAATTTTGACAAGTAATACATACAGCTACTTTGAGGTAATGTGTGAGGATGAAAATGTATACAGAAATTAGATTTCATATAAAAAACCTGAGGTACTAAGCCAATTGAAACAAAAAACAACATCATCATGGTGCTACACAACAAAGAAAACATCTTGATGATGTTGTTTATATGTTAATATCAGGTGGTTCATCAAAGATTACTGCAAACAGCAGCTTAAATGTATACATTATGCCATTTATATACAAATTGTTTTCCCCACATACAATGTGTATTCCAGTATCAGAGTATTTTAATAATTGTCCTAAAAATTTTGCATATATAAGCTTTTTCCACTCGTGTCTTAAATTATTGTAATGAAGTATTCCATTCACAAGACAAATGTTTAGCACTCACAGTAGGCAATTTTATTTTTACCATTTAATTAACTGGTTGTTCGATTTGATACAAACCAGAACATTAATATACACAAGATGTCTGGAAACCTCTACTCTTTATTTGACATTAACATTTCCTCAAAGTTTCTAAAGTTTTTGTTTGAAGAATTTTGCCTCATAAATTTGTCTCATGGTTACACTTCAATGCAAAACATTTGGATGCAAAATGCAAAAATGCAAAACATCTCAGCATTTGGATTTGACTAAATTCAAATACATAATACAAGTGTTTTATGAAGTTAGAGCCATCCACCCCATCTGTTTTTGTTTTAAAATACTATCCCCTGTATGCGTCACACACAGCTGGTTTTAAAATCTGGACATCGTTCTTCAAAATCTGCCCCTTTAACACATCCAGTTTAAGAAAAGAATTAGAATCTCTCTTTTGCACCCAAATGTTGCTTTATAAAATTCAGTGTAGGCAAGATGTAAATAAGCATTTCTGGTTCATCAGTCACTGAAGTATCACAATAAAATGTCTGGATTTTTTGTTGGACAGTACAGTAGTGGCATAATGTAAATTACAAATGGTAGAAAAATATTGCATGTACAGTAGGACAATTCCATTAGCTAGTGGTCAGATACCAATCCAAAATCAAAGGAGGAATATTAGGCATACTGTATTATAGTGGCCTACAGTATATTCCACACAGTTCCATCAGGAATACTGCCAGGTATAGTCAGAATACCTTGTTCACATTTCACGTAGAATACAAGCTTCTTCCTGAGAGTGTACCTGGGCTCTGGTATTTGCTTGGCTTCATTCCCTTTGATGGAGCCAGTGTTCGTGCTTACTTCTTCATTGACACTTGTGAGGATGGAAAGAATATCTTCACCTCTGGTGTAGAAAGGAAAGAAACAGAGGAAGAGGTTTTCCATTGGCAAAGTTCAAATGTTAAAACACGTTTGTCAAGTTCAAATGTGATGCTTTATTGTGAAGAAGACCATCTAGACAAGCTAAGAGGTTCTCTAAATGGCACCACACAAAAATATTGTAGACCTTGCCCCGGCAAATTGAACGCACAACTTCAGGATTTTTATCTTAATTTGAGCTAATTAAAAGGAGCCTAGTCTGACAAACCGTGGGCTCAAAACAGAATACACTCTGGAAGTGATGCCAGTCTATCACAGGTCACACACAGATACCAGGGCCAATTTCTCCCAGAAGCCAATTATCAAACCACTTCAGTGGGAGGCAACCAGAGCACCTGGAGGAAGTCCAAGCGAACATGGGGAGAACATACAAACTCCACACAGACAGCACCACAAATCGAACCCAGGGGCCCAGCAGTCAGAGGCAGCAATGCTAACCATTGTGCCACAGTGCCGCCTTAGACTAAACATGCTACTGTATATATACGATAAAAGGCATCATTTTCTTGTTTCTCTATGCATACAAAATCAGAGAAATATTCTTTTCCCATTTTGATTTTGGGGAATTTTCACTGCAAGTCGCATGGTTTGGAGTTGCAAACAACTCCTGTACTGTGCGGAGAGAATGTGGATGAACAGGCACTCTGCCCTGTGCTCCTTACCTATTGTGCCATTCATCCTGTTCACTTGTCAGTTCCACAGTTCCTGACAGCCTACTGTAGGTGACAGCTTATCACCCACTGGAGGTGTGCTGGATGTCTCACGGGCATCAATGAATTTGTAGGAGTTGCTGCTTAGCTGAGCGTCTTGGTCAACTAACCTCAAACCCCAACACTATAACAGACCGAGCACAACCATTTGGGGAATATGGGCCAATCGCTTCGTGACTTGACTGAGCATGGTACCTGGGACTCGCTGTTTAAGTTTAACTTGAAGTAGTTCAGGTGGGGAGCTGCTTCAGCATGCGTAGGCTGCAAAGGAACAAGTAATCGGTTTATTCCATGCCGAAAAGAGAAGAAAGAAAACAACGTTTTGGCCATGGAGCCTTCTTCCTTCAGCTCCACGGCCGAAACGTTGTTTTCTTTCTTCTCTTTTCAGCATGGAACAAACCTATTACTTGTAAGTTTAACTTGTACTTTGAGCAACTGTGTTTGCTAGTTCAGCCATTCCAGAGCCCCAGACAAGGCAAGCACTGAATTCCTTTATTCCGTCGTTAATTTTATAGCAACCATAATGTATAATGAGAAGCTTAGCAGCATTTTACAAAAGAAAAAGGGCTTATGATCACATTTACCTTGGACAGCATCTCCTGAGATGCCTGCACAGTGACTGGATGTACCAGGAGCCATCTACTTTAGTTCTCATAGACAGGCACTCCTGCACAGTCGCTAAGCCAAGGAGAACGTCTGCATCTACTGGCACTGTGGCGTTAGAAAAGGGCTGACTGTCAGCTTCACAGTCATCGTTTCCATCTGCCTGTATGTTCACAGCCTTCTGTAGCTCCTTCCCTTGACAGGCCTGGATAAAGAAGACTTTGGGCTTCTGCACCAAAGAAGGACAATTCTGCCCATTGAAACAGGAGACGATGTCTTTGATCTCGACCTTTTCACCGTCTGTACCCACGACGCACTGCTGTTCTCCGTGACTGAGCACGCAGCACACAAAGCAGTCTTTTCCTTGGTGAGATGCCTTTCCATACTCTTCCAATTTAGCGCGCATCTCTGCAGCTTTCAGGTCATCGTGCCGTTTCACTTCAAAGCCCAACCAGGAGAACACTTCTTCTAAAGCCTCTTCAAGAAACCAAATAATAAAGACAGTTTTTGGTCAAAGTTTCACTTACACGACAACATTTGCTATCCTCCAAAAGCATGCATGGCCATTTTATGTTAAGAGCTGTTCTAAAAGAATTTAGGAAAGGCTAATCAAGTTAGCGATCACCATATAATGAAGATATAAATAAAAAAAAAAGTTCTGCATTAAATTTAGTCTTAAAAATATTAAAATAGTAATCCCAAAGCCAGATGAACTTCTCAGAAATACCGCTTACTCCTCTTCTCTCTTGCCACCACTAATTGGGACATACAGTCTTAATTAATCTGGCTTGTTACATTCAAAGTTCCTCTATTGCTTTAATCCCAGCATGCATCAGAATATTAGCCACACTAAAAGAGGAATCACATATCACATCCACTAGATATCAATTAAATCCAAGCCGTTAGACCACCCACTGACATTAAAAACCAACCGAATGCTGTGAGCTCAGAGGTGTCTTGGAAATTTAAGGGCTGCTGTTATGTGGCAAGTCAGGCTCCCTTAAGACTCCCTTAAATATGCCAGCAGCCATATCACCCTGCAACTCACAACTGTCAACCCACTGAAGCTCAGCAGGTGAGAGCCTGGTCAGTACCTGGATGGGAGACCTCCTGGGAAAAATGAAGGTTGCTGCTGGAAGAGGTGTTAGTGGGGCCAGCAGGGGGCGCTCACCCTGTGGTGCATGTGGGTTCTAATGCCCCAGTATAGTGACGGGGACACTATACTGTAAACAGGCGCCGTCCTTCGGATGAGACATAAAACCGAGGTCCTGACTCTCTGTGGTCATTAAAAATCCCAGGGTGTTTTTCTCGAGAAGAGTAGGGGTGTAACCCCGGCATCCTGGACAGATTTCCCATTGGCCTTTACCAATCATGGCCTCCTAATAATCCCCATCTATGAACTGGCTTCATTACTCTGCTCTCCTCCCCACTGAGAGCTGATGTGTGGTGAGCGTACTGGTGTACTATGGCCGACGTCGCATCATCCAGGTGGATGCTGCACATTGGTGGTGGTGGAGGGGACTCCCCATTACTTTTAAAGCGCTTTGAGTGGAGTGTCCAGAAAAAGCGCTATATAAGTGTAAGAATTATTATTATTATTATTATTAAATCTCTGGCTGCACTTGTTTGAGCCTCTCAGGAATCTCCCGTTAGACTTCCACACAAATAACTGATTTTCCCATGGCAAAAGTGCACTAAATGCAAAAACATTCAAACAATCTTTGACAATACAACATGAAACTATAATACTCTATCCAGTCTTGAGCTGCTATCACACGCTTTGTTACTGTACTTCAACGCCTACCAGAGATATACAGTACAATCCTTGTAACTGCCAAATGAACAATTTCTTGTAGAAAAAAAACATTTTATGCCTTTTATTCTTTTTGTAACGCACTTACTTGCATCGTGCTCCGTTCCCCAACGTTTTCGTATCCCTTCTTTCACAAAATCAAAGTTATTTAAAATCAAACAGTACCCTCTGGGCAGGCTAGACATTTTGTATTCTTTGTTCTGTAAAAGATTACAAAACCAAAAAGGTGATTTTTCTAAACCTCTGCTTGAAATGTTGAACCATTTTCAAGAAAGATGTTTTAGGGAAGTGGAGGGTCACCTAATACAACGAGCCAACTTGAAATGCAGTTTGCATCGTACACATGCATGTTTTTATTTAACAGGTAGAAAGTGGGGTTTTTTCCTTTAAAAAAAATCTTCATTTTGTTCTTAGTTTTTAATGTTAATGAAAACGGGTAGAAAAAAGATCATATCTTTTATGAGACTTGAACAAAGGCAACAGAGTTTAAAAAAACATTCACTGAAGTATAAGCAATAACAATAATACAGTAGAAATGGCAATTGGAAACTTTTATCAATGAAACAAAGAGGGAACTTTTTCTCTGCACTTCTTTTTCTGAACAGTACGCTACATCATGTTAAGAATACCCTTTTGCAAAAATATGCATGCAGGGAAAATTACTGTGCAACACATTTAAACATCGCCTGCCATTTCAAGTGCATATTGATATTTACAAAAAAGACACTTCAGCATTGATCATGGTGTGAATTAATCTCTGAATGTATTCATTTAAAAATGTACGCGTTCAAAACGGATAACAATTCAATGGGCTTATGAAACCATTGTGCTTTACTGCAACACCTAGAAATGTTGACTTCAGCTTAGTTTACATGACCTAAAAATACATAATACAAAATGTTTTCTCAATTTTGTAATTGGAGTCGTAAAACCTGTTACCTTGTTCATAAATGAAATCTATCAATCCTGTTGTATGACAACAGGTTTCTATGCGAGTGTGGATTTCTGGTCAAGTCCTGTATTAGAGTTCTTGGATCAAGCAACAACAGTAATGGTTATGAACATCACAAATGAGGTGGCACATTTAGATGCTCTGAAGACTCTTTTATTTAAAAGATTAATTCTACAATAGAGAGCAGCAAACATGCAAGGTAATGTACTTGGATTGAGAACAGGTTATTGCATAGAACACAGTACAGACATAATTGGTGGAGTACTGTGGGGACAACAGCTTTCCATACTGATTTCACTGATCCAGTAGGATGCTTAGAATAGTATACTGGAAACCGCAGCAAAGGGCATTTAAAATTGAGACCCGATATTAACAATGTTGTGGAAGAAGATATTCTGGCTTCCTTTCAAGAAACAGCTGAATGAGATCTTTCCATCACTTATCCACTAGCAACCAAAGAAGCTAAAGAAGACGGACCAAAATACCCAATCCTACATAAAACAAGTAATATTCAAATATATAATAACTCCTTTTGTTCTTACCTGTATCACACAGCTCTCTTCTTGACTCACCGGTTTACCTTAAAGGCAAAACAAAGCACTCTTTTCAATCTTCCTTTTTGTATCCTTTGCAACATTATTTGCTCACAATAAGTACTCAGTTGGCAATGCAACATCCATGTATTGAGCCAATACAGGATAAACAAAGGCAGGTGGATGCTCATTGTGTAGGATGCCAGTCCAGATTCAGATGCATATGCAAACGCATGACATGCAAACACAATAGGGCCAGTTTCCCCAGAAGCTAATTAATCTACCAGTGTGTTTTGGACTGTTGGACGGAACTGGAGCTCCTGGAGGAAACCCATGCAAACATGGAGCATGCAAACTCCACACAGCTAGCACCCTAGGGCTCCAACACCCTGCACTGTGCCACACCAACTATGCGGCATTCAAAGAACAATGCTGCTTAAATTGTTCAGCACCATGAATTATTTTAATTAAAAAAGCCCATACTATAAAGCCTTAAAATGAAAACAACCCACTGAAGAAAGCAGCACCAATTTGCTGATGAATGTGAAATACAGACAAAATGCATCAATTACAGATTTTCTTTTACCTTGCAAAGGAGCTCTGCGGTTAAATTCCATGCTAAAGCGTTAGGCTAATGCGAGAATGTCAATGATCCTTAGGAACGGCAGCCAAGACAGAGAAGTCAAGATCACGAAGGTGACAGCTGTCCCCACGGTTTCAGGAGACATGTTGTAGACTTTATTCAAGAGAAAGGCAAGCAATGCTATCGGAAAAGAGAGCCAGAAAGAGCAAGAAGCCTCATGGTTTGAAGAGAAGCACAAATCTACAATTTCTACCTTAGAGAATTAGAATTAGATTAAATCAGAGATCAATTCAGTAAGCATTTTACACTGCTTCAGGTTAATTGCAGTTGTTTCACACAAAAGAAAAACATCACCATAATGCCATCATCATCATCATCAACAGGTCTGATCACAATTTGTGGAAAACACTGTCCTCTATAAAGCAGATGTTAATTTTTCAAAAGAATACCTAGAGTTTCACAAGTGGAGCGCATTCTGCATTAAAAAACTAAACATGCAGGTTTAAAAAAAAAAGTCTTCATGTTAATAAAAAAAAGTAAAAAACTGTGTTCTAGAGGGGATTTTTATCATTTAAAACTGACCACAGAAAATGCTTATTTATACGAAGGCTTGTGGGAATTTGGGACAGTCGACTCAGCCATGTTGTCAAAGATGAAACCCTGGCTTCCTTCAAGAAACACTGGACTCAAAGTAACTGAGTCTAAAATGTCTGCACAATGAGTCACAGACGTCATGCAGTTATTGCCTGAAAGCGATGTGCCACCTAATACCGACTTCAACACCCTGAAACTAAAGTGAATCACAATACTTAGTCAGTGGAAATCACTGGGTTGAGGACACAAACTGTTTACCTTTTAATATGTTCAATTGTATGCATGGAGTCATCCAAAAATAGAGCATACGATTATGAACATAATACAGATGCAGCCATTCAAAATGGGTGAGGTATTTCACGGCATACCGCGACACGCCCACCGGGGTATCACGCGGTATCACGTGTGTCACGTGACTAGCTATCCGGCGTCGCCTTGTAAAACCGCCAGGGGGAGCTTAACCTCTCATGTACAGCATTCGAGCCTTTAATTTTGAACTGTGTATTACAGCATGTTAATCATCAGTCATTCAAATGTTGGTATATTTTATGAAAGCAAGATTGCTCAGTTGGACAAAAGTACACAACCTACCTTTATCAGAAATATTTATGCATCAAAGCCTTTACTGAAGATATTACTAATAGTATTAATAATGGATGACTTTGGACAAGCTGTATACTCAAAGTATAATTTCTTTAGCACATTTGTACAAGCACTTGGAATCTGTCCAAGCCATACTTTGTCAGGCATTTTGTTTTACTTCAACGGGCATAAAAACTTCCTTGCTTTTAACAGGGCGTTTCATAATTTCTAACTACGAAAATGATTTAAAATGCGACACCTATCATGAAAAGAAAAAAATACACACCAGTATTCCATTTCTCCCTAAACATTGTAAGCTTCGAAGTCTTTAACTAACGTGATACCGGAGTCAACAAGCATACTTTTAGAATTTGATTTAAAGGGAATATAATATGGAATCGCGTATCTCAAGAATTTAATAACGGTATGATTATATCCGTGTACTGCGGGAGGGCTGTTTCGCCTGCCTGCTTATGCGAGCTGTCTTGTAGCCTACTGGTCTAGTTGCGTGACTACCAACTGGCAGGTTGTGTGTTCGAATCCAGCTGGTGCTGGACCTTTCAGTTTTATTTATTTATTTTTTAATCGCGTACCATAAACATATTACCGTATGCAAACTGTACTGTATACAATATGTATATGTATATTTAATGTCTTAACTGTGCCCGTTTAAGTATTGAATATTCATATCTAATTTTACCACTGAAGGGAAATCTTAACATAAACATACAGTATATGGCTGGTCTCGGTACTTTAAAGAAAAAAATACACACCAGTATTCCATTTCTCCCTAAACATTGTAAGCTTCGAATGAAACCACTAAATAAAGACATAAATATAGAAATCTTAAGATTTGTTTTATTTAATGTTGGTAGCAGGATGAACTGTCAGAGTGTATATTTTGTCGCAAAGTTGCTACAAGATGTTAACAGTGAAAAAGGTATTTAGAAATGAGTTATTTCAAGATGAAAAAGAAAACATACACGAAACATGGTTTCATTACGACCAGAATCGGTCTTGAGATATTTTTAACTTGATTTACAGTATTTGAGAGGTATGTCTTAACACCGATACTACAGTGCTTAAGTACTGCTCACGTATATGTTTCTAGGTTTATATTATGCATTTCATACGGTCAAATTACTTTTGAGCAACTAATAAGAAGCGCGAAACGGTATGCGTTTTAGTTTCGTTTTGTGCTGGAACCCGTGGATTGATTAGAGATATCAAGTACACACAAGTCATTTTTTAAATGTTGTAGTTCGTCTTGAAAAAATGTTACGAGTACATCATCTATCAACAATTACACAGGTTCTGTTTCCATATTGCGGATTTTGGTTAGGTACAGTATTATCAAATCCAGTGGCGCTGTGTGTTACTTTACTGAGTCCCAATCTGTGATTGAAACCTGTAAAACCGGTTTAATTCGTCACAGCCAGCACTCTTCAGGTGTGAGGGTCTTCTGCTCAGAATGAAACGCTAAAATGTTTGTGTATATTCTAATGGTAGTGGGGGCAGGGTGTGTGGGAACAGGTTTGTTCTTCACACCTGAAACATTTTCTCTGAAAGGATTTTCTTAGCAGTTTAACCGATCTTGTTACAGCATGTTACAGTTTACTATTATTAACCATATTAATTTTAAGTGCTTAATGTAAAATCTTGTAAAAATATATTTTCATTGTTCAAATATACATTAAGTCTGACTATCATATAATAAGTTAAATACAAAACTAAAGAAAAAATAGGGTTAAATATAATTCAAAATATTTTGCTAACAATGTTAACTGTTTATGAATAATAAAATGTATTAACTAAGGAGTAGGATGGCACAGTTGTTAGTATGTTTTTTGTTTTGTTTCTTTTTCATAAATACAACAGTAGTACCTGATGTCTCAGTGGCTTTCAAAATTAAATTATGCATGCAAACCTGTGAACTAGAAAGATAACTAAGATTTTAATACTAATTAAATGACCGCGGGCACTTCCCACCGCCTCTACATTCTCAGAGTAGAACAGACTAACCTTCTAACGAAAGACGGTCCACCCCCCACGGACAGGAAAAGTGCCCACAGGCACTTAAACTTAATATGGTCAGTAACGGTAAACAGTAACATGGTCAGAAGGAGCACGTACAAACGTTTTCGAAATAACCACATGTAAGACTCTGATCCTAAAAATGTTTAGGGAGAAAGTGGAATACTGGTGTGTATTTTTTCTTTAAACTACCAATACCAGCCATATACAGTCTGTAACGTAGCGATTTCTATATGTCTTTATTTAGTGTTTACATTAGCGACAAAGGCTAAACTTTTAGCTTCAGTAACGTGTACATATCTCCCCTTTTTATAAAACGACTTGGTTGAAAACTGTTCCAGAGCCACTGTTGTTTCATCAGTGAAAAGTACATCATGAAATGCCTCTCCCTGTTCAATCCACTGGAAAAAAGAAAAGGAGCATAAAGCTTCTGATGGTCATAAACGATATTCATGTAGGAGCAGCATCAGAGGTATGTTTTTAACTGCACTGCATTGGAGAGAATACCATAGTGTGTTTTTTTTTTTTACTCCCTGGCGGAAACTGGCTTCCAGAAGAATCAGTATGGCTCAGAGATTAAATAAAACTTCACAGACATTAACGAAGAGCATAACGCGTGTACTGTATACACTGCAAGTACAACCCAACTCTCTGCAGGAGTGCTGGCTGTGACGAATTGAACCGGTTTCACGGGTATTTTCAAAGTAGGAGGCGAGATTTCCAGCGAAAGACACCCCCCCCCCCTCAAAAACCCAGTAAATACAGTACTTACTAGTTAAAGGCTAGGCTCCCGACTACGGCGAAAGGAACCCTTCTTTCATTAGAAGACAATGAACATATTTTAGCCCTGAATGAATTAATAGCAAACATAGTTTACATAAAAGACATTTTTCCAAGAAAGTTTAGCCTTTGTCACTAATGAAACCACTAAATAAAGACATATATAGAAAAATCTTAAGATTTTTAAAATACATGACTTTGCTAAAATTTATTTGAAAATAAAAACAATTACAACCGCCAGGGGAGAGAGAGAACAGGGGAGGGATGTTGGTTTTGCATAAGGGGCGGGGCTATGGAAAGTAGGTCTGTTTGGGAATGTGTAGTTACATGTTCTGGCTGTTTTAGAATTATCGTTGTTGAGTATGGAGTGTTGAGGTATTAATTTTGTGTAATGCTTTATGTTGAAAATTGAGGTGGATTTTGTTTATGATAAACAGGATAAACTGGGATGGGAGGAAGGTTTGGTTTTGCATAAGGGGCGGGATTATGATAATTGGAGGACTTGCGAGTGTAAAATGGTTTGATTATTTGATTTTGTATTGTGGTTGTTATCTATGTTTTTGGTTGGTATTATGTTTATATGGTTGTTTTTGTTGGTTGGTTGTTATTATGGTTATTAATAATACGATCTATAGTTGAAATCTGAGCCTAAATAAAAAGAAAAAGCAAGTGATTAGGTTTATGAGCAATCTAATTACTTATTCGTTTAAAAAGCTATATAAAATAAAGTTTATTATTAATTTGCTGGACAGAGCGGTGAACATTATTATGCATAAGACAAAGATAACGATCCTGATCAGTTTAGAAATCTGTGTACGCTGTAAGGTTTTTATTTCTTAAACTTTTAAAATACACGTTTAGAATTGAAAGAAATCCTCTTCCTGGTATAGCAAACCAGCACGTCTTTTTTCTCCAATCAGAGGGGTGTCAGATGGTGTCAGCCAATCACCATTCTGCGTTGGGTAGCAACGGGTGACTGTTCTCAGGCGGAAGATGTAAACAGCTTAATGTTCGTGTTAAATATTTTTTTTTAATTAAAATTCATTCTATACAGCAATCGCATATTTGGGTACCGTTTCATAAAACTTTCATGCTTAAAATGTTTAGGGAGAAATGGAAGACTGGTGTGTATTTTTTCTTTAAACTACCAAGACCAGCCATACACAGTACAGTTTACATACATACAGTAATGTTTTAAATTAATATCGTTTATGACCTTCAGATGCGTTATGCTCCTCTTCTTTTTATGCTCAGCTACTAAAATTTCCCTTTAGTGGTAAAATCCATATAAATATTCAAAACTAAGCGGATTAAAATGTGCACAGTAAAGACATTAAATGATTAAATCTTTGCACTACCAACCAATGCACCACGAGTGCCCCTGTCGGTCATTTTGGCCAGCCAATCACTTGCCCTGCGGTATGCTCCGGTGCCCCGCGGTGGCTTGTGGGTAGGTTACCGTACCGCGGGTTTTTACCGCGCATTTTGAATGGCTGCATCTGTAGATCATTTCTGTTTATTTGACTAGCACAAATACAAAGTGTTTGCGTGTTAAGTTGAAATCACCATTTGGACTTTGTTGTTCCAATGACACTATGCATCACTCCTCACTCCTCACTTCACGGAATATATTGAGTGCCGTTATGATTCATTACTGGTTTGGTCAGCTTAGATCCATAGATCCAATAATTAAATCATGAATAATAGGCACTATGGCTCACAAATCTGATTGCAAGCTAGCATGACAAAGGAGGAAAATTAGAGTATCACAAATGTCTCATCAGTGAATCATACAATACAAGAGTGTCATCTCTTTGAACCACTCCAAATAGTTATGACAGGAAAAAACAGCAAGAAGACACAGAACCATTTCATATTACAAGGCCAATGTGGCCAGGACAATTTGGGGCAAGTTCAGAAAAAGGATGAGGTTTAACAAAAGTACAATTCTATAATCACTTTTTCAATTAACACTTCACAGAAAGGTTTATTCACAATTCACACACTGCTATGGAAGAATTGTTTACTGAAGGATCACAATTCATGTACTTTTAAAACATTAATTTAAGTTCTGTTAACATGCCCGAGAAATGACTAGGTCAATAGTTCATGTTGGTCTAAAAACTAAAAGTGGCAAATTGTTTTTACAGCTGTGACATATCCAGAATGGAAAACCTACCTTGTTCTGTCGTGTTACACAGGCTCATTTGTGACAAATTTGAAACCACTTCTGATTCTTCCTGAAGCGGTTTATCTATGAACAAATAACACAAATACATATGAATATACAGTATCTGAGGAGCTAATTCTGAATAACTCTAAACTGCTTTCCCTTCCAAATGAGGGTGTACACATTTATTTTGATGGAATATCCAAAGAAATGTTGGTCTCTGAAAATCCCTCTTTTCACTTAATATCAAGAGGCAAAATATTGTCCATTTAGAGAGGACAACAGAAACAAAGGATTGATGTAAATAAGAAATGTTAATGTGAACAATAACTTTAATCCATTTCTATTACCCTATTATTATTTTTGTGTATTTTGTGTATTATTTTTACAGCACTTTAGGATCCTTTAAGAAAAAGATAATTCTCTACACTTTTAATGTACTATTTTTTATTTCTACTGAGTAGAACTGTATATGGGAATCAACATACTGTACTTTCACCTTTATTATGTGTTTCATAGTCTTCAATTTTCTTTAAAAGTCTAGGTGACATTTGCCCAAATATTTTTTTCAGCTCTTCAAAATTATTGTCTGCCAGCATCACTCTCTTCTCCATTGCAGTAAAGATGTCATAGATATCCTGGGGGAAAAAAAGAACTTTATATGATTGTTCTTGCCTTTATTTAAGTGGCTGAAACATCAGTTTGCGTATACAAAATAACAGAATGTGCAATATCAGAACTGTACATTAAGTTTTACCATGTTTTCCAGTGAAGCGCCAAACTTGTCAGACAGGAGAAATTTCATGTTATTTAAATCATCACTTGATATGTCCTGAGAGACTTCGTACAAAATCTTCCTGTCATGAACAGATAAAACAAATGAACAACGAAGACAGTTAATAATCACCTGCATACTTGACTAAAGTACCAAATTTCCTCAATACATGAAACGCAGAATATTTATTTTGACAGCATTCTGGAAATGTGCATTTCCAGCCTGTATTTAGTTACTTTTAAATATCAGCTGCCTTGACAATTGATTGTCTCATAAACTTAAACATAAACTCACAACAGTGCCAATTAACCTGCCAGCGTGTCTTGGACTAGGGGAGGAAACCCACACAAACACAGGGAGAACATACAAACTCCACACAGACAGCACCCCAGATCCAGGAATTAACCCAGGACCCCAGCACTGCAAGGCCATATGAGACTGTGACTATAATATTAATATAACATTAATACTTTTAGTATTAATAGGACATGTATAACGGTGCTTGTGTGTAGCACCAACTTTAACAAAACAATGAAGGCGGGTGTTGGTCTGATGATCGCAAAATATTTTCAGAGCAACGCAAGATGAAATCCAGTGTGTCACAGAGGGGTTTTAAAAATCTTGTAAAAGACTGATTATGAGAGTCAACGTGTTCTAGAAAATGAAGTGAAAAAAAAATCTGACCACAAAAGAGCAGCACTTTTAAATAAATGTCCGGTAAAAACATTTTAAGCAGAAATCACGCCGGGAGTTTTGTATTAATTGTCTGAAGCAGCACAGGTCAGAAGCACTTCTATTCAGTAGGCCTAATAGAACAGGTCTTGCTGCTTCAGAGTAGAGATTATTATACATTTAAAAACTTCATGCACCACATACTGTACTTAACAGTGCTCATTCTCAGCTGTAACAAAAGAAAACCCGTATTTCGATATAAACATTGATATGAGGAACTAAACATAATAATATAATAAATATAATAACAGAAAACAATATCAGTCGAGCAAAAAAGCATTTCAGGTAAACTACCTAACCTGAATCACGCCCCATTTCCACGAAACAGACAACACCTGGAATTACTCATTTCCGCTGGTTTTGGTTACATTTCAAACTTTTAATTAAAGAACAACAACAACATTTCGCTTACCTAAAAGGTGACACTCTT
Organism: Lepisosteus platostomus; assembly: GCF_059453375.1. Classification (NCBI taxonomy): domain Eukaryota; kingdom Metazoa; phylum Chordata; class Actinopteri; order Semionotiformes; family Lepisosteidae; genus Lepisosteus; species Lepisosteus platostomus. The sequence goes on from NC_142624.1 coordinate 7,092,014, forward strand.
GATACATTGTTATTCTGGAGCTGTTCTTGAACCATCTCCTTGGTGACGTTCATGTACTTTAACAATTTGTTCTGGCCGATCCAATAAAGCAGCTCCGCCAGAATGAAGCAGTCTCCTTCCTCCACCAGCGAAGCCTTCCTTAATTCAAGAATTAAACCCTTTCCATCGACTATCTTCTCCTGGGATTTAGCAGTGATAAGATCGGAACATAGGAATCTAAGGGCTGGCACATCATCTGTGCTAAGCTGTTCTGTGATTTGAAAGAGATCGTTTATAGCTGTAGCCATGCCCCCCTGAGTAGTCAAATACGGTGCACGCCGTCACAGCTACAATAAAAAAACAACAACAGCATAAGCAGTCAATATGCGTGAATATTTACGAATATATATTCACTTAAATATAAAATATAAAAACACGCCAGAAATGCCAAAATGGTCTCAAGGTCCAGGATATTAAATGCGATTAAAGACATAAAGGGATCTGTACAAAATGGTTAAACTGCACAATACACAAACTACTTAAAAGGTAAAGACTAAAGTCATTAAATGTACGTTTTTGTACAGAAGTCGGTCTGGATCCACCGACTTCTTGAACTGTTATATTGGCTTTCAACTACTGTGCTTGAAGTGCGTTAACGCCTTACGGAATGCGACGCGTGAAATGACTGAAACGGTACTTACCTTTCCTTTTAACCAGAGTGGATTTAAATTGAAAATTCAGTGACACTCTTTTGAAGTAGATGACAGCTGTAATGGGAGAAGTACAGTCAATGTTTTTAGAAAAAAAAACCCATCAATAATTACTTTCGGTTGATTGTGTACATGTACTGTATAAATGCGAACCATATGCAGGTTACCCTACCTGTATAAAAAACGCTATTAATCACACGCTGAAGTCAGCGTTGTCGAATTAGGCAGAGGCTTTTTCTCCCCCAGCTGAAACTGCTGTGTCATGGCTTTCCTTTCAATTTCAGTTAGGAAATAGCCAACTGCTCCTCCGTGCTACCGGAGGAGTGTATAGCAAACCACATATCAGCAAACACACAAACCCCGAGTTTGTGCCCTTCTCACGAATAGGGTTTGTATAATTCAATGTCTAATATCTCTCCCCCCCCCCCAGTGCTAGGCTGTAGAGTTAGAGTTAACACAGGAGCGCTCAATTAAAGTCACAATTAAAATAATTTTAATATCAGTCAGAAATACTTTCGCACATCCCAGGTTAAAATGTGGGAAGGCGCACGGAGACGTGAAGAGAAAGCACTAGTTTCGGCGGCGGATTGACTCATTTAGATAACGTTACTCAGTTCAGGACCTTTCATGTGGGACAACTTTCGTTTCATTGGACTGCACTGCGAACAAAATCCAACAGCAAGTCTTAAGCAGATGGATAAGGGCAAGACGCGACTTTCCTTCCTTGCTCCACAGCGGTGGTTGTTAACCTTTACCGACGCCGGCAGTCCCCTCGGTTCTCAAAATATGTTCTCGCACCCCTCAAAAAATATAAATAATTGAAGTAATTGGGGTTCTAGATTAGATGATTTATGCTTTAGAAAGGTTTTGAACCACTGCTCAACGCTATTACCTTGGTTTTTTCATCCCAGCCAAGAGCATAGTGGGAGAGCCATCGAAATGAAGAGAAAATGAGAGAAGGCTATTTAACTTTTGGTAGGTAGTAGCTAGTTGATCCAGAGATCTTATCCAACCATTTCTTGAAAGAAGCCAGTGTACAGGTTTCAGTAACAAGTCTTTGGCTACTCCTTCATGTAAATATCTGGGATAAAATGTGAACTTGTCAACTCATTTCCATATTAAAATCAAGTAGTGAAAATAACCTAGGACTATAGCCTAAAGTGCTCATGGAGAGATTTGTCATCAGTCAGTTCTGTATAATCACATCCATATTTGACCAAAATATCATTCTTTTGTTTCATACTAGAACAAACTCCTTTTAACATCTACTTGCCCCCCTATTCTCCCAGTCCAAAAACAGGGCCTCTACTGTCTCTTTAATCACAGAAACACCAGAGTCCTTGGTTCTGAAAGTGAACAACTGCCTTTTCAACAGCTAAAAGGCTGACAGCTACTGTACAGCAAAACCATTCGCCATTATCATTTACTGTACAACAATAATGACAAGTGTTCATGGAAAAAAATTAAACATTATAGCATTTTATAAAGTAGATAAACTTCATATAATTGGCATGAGTACGTCAAAACTTTTCCAAAAGCTATGATCCTGTGCTACTATATTCTACATACTGTAGATTGCTGTGTAAAACCGAACCCACTATCAGTTCTCCGGCAATCAACTTGCAAGACAATCTGTCATCGCAGATAGCATTCATATCCGAAGAGACAGGTTCCAGGCATTGTCCCCTGTAAGTCTGCTCTGTGTCACATGACTTCAGTTCTGAAGATCTGTAGCTGCACTAAGAGCAGAGTAATGCAGAAAGGGTTTTATGAAGTTTAGCAGTCAAGCGGTTAGTTAAGTTGTCCTTGATTTGACAGTGAATTATAGTGGTGATGAAAGAATTGCATTAAAAATTAATTATCTTGGTCAGCTACCCCATACATGTAGGTATGTAGCTATGTACACGACAGCAATTATAATTATTTATTAACATAAAGAGAAAAGAAAAGTAGGAAAAAGTCATCATCACTGCCCGTCAGCAATGTTTTTTTTCCATGTGATGTTAGTCCTTGAAAAGTGCTCAGGTGTTGCTCTGCTAACATCTGGTGAAACCTTTGCAATGATGACTTTGGCATGAGATGCATTTTTAATACATCATATTGTTTTACACTAATTGGTTATGATAGTCCTCAAGCACTGTACACATAACAGACCCACTATTTACAGTATATAAATATACAGTATGTATAATAAATATATACATATATATTTATATAAATAATATAAACCAGTATAAGGTGATAATGTTAAGCCAAATTATATTGCTTTATACCTGTAAAGTACTGTGTTCATATGAGTTTGTTGTACTGTACTTGATTGCTGTATTTATTTCACTGTTCCTGTGTTTTTACTGTGTGTCTCATGGCTGTGTTCTCATACATAGAAAATATTTCTGACATCGTTTATGTTTACCAGACACACTTGAACTCTAAGAATGTGACTCAAAACATTAATTGAGCTCAATTTTTCAATATTTGTCACCCGTATGTTTTTTTTAATGGAAACAATTCAGTTTTTGTCTATATATGAAGTCATTTAATGTACGGGTGATATACTGTAACAATTCTGGACAACTGTAACAAGCCTGGACTACATAATTTTTTAGCTTGTTTATTAATACAATCATTTATTTTCAATTAACAATACCAGAATTATCGGGTATTTAACTATATTTAACCTAAAGCATGTTTTGTATATTCCTCTTTGTACCTGTTACAAATACTATATGATGTCATATACATTTTCCAATTTATGTTTACCACAACGTGCACAAAGTTCGATTCTTACAGGAGTAATTCATAAAAAAATCTAGCTGTTAATATTAAAAATTCATACTGTATATACTTGAAGATGGTCCAGGGAAATACAGGACTGAATTATGTCATTTTCTTCTCTGTCTCTACACAGGCCTTTGTGTTGCCAAGGTAACACAATACAATTGGTTTTGAAGCTGCACTTCAAAGCACAATCTCACAAATACAGCACACATACTGTACCTTTCTTATTCTGATGAACGGCAATTCATTTTTGCATCTCAATATTTCTACAACTGCATGAGAGATAATGAATGATTTATAATTCTAGTAACATGAGATTCAGCACAAGGATGACATTGCAGTAAGGTTACATGCAGCACAGTTTAAAAGCTGTGTGTTCCCAGGGAGAATGTGTTTTGTTCACCGGACTGAGAAACATGGATAGTCTCGAGAACTCAGGATTTAACTGGGACATCAAGAGAGGTGAGTTCTTTCTAAGGATGTGATTCTTTTTCCTCACAGCTGTATTCATGGGACAAATGATGTGAGAGCTCTGTGACAGTCCTATGACAAATTAAGCTTGAAAAAATGTAAAATGGTAGAATTGTGACATGGTGGTCATTGTTCAACCCTTATGAAAGAAACTTCAGAGTTTCTTTAGAAATGTTTCTGTAAAAACATATAGGTCTTTGATCTTAGGTCATAGGTTATGTGAGGGAAGGTTGTGAGCATGTTTAATAATAGCTCCTGCCTAAGACAAATCTATTCAAAACTCATCTTTTAATTCACTAAGCCCTTCATAACATTGCCTATGATCTGTTGTCCATATACAATATACTTCCATGGGGAAATTAAAATCAGTAGTTTCTGGCCTGCTGGTCACTCCTGATTGCTACACCTTGGTAATATTAAATCAGCTATAATGTACCCTCATTTTGGTATTAGAGAGGCTATCATCCCTTAGTTCACTTAGAAACCAATACGAAAGACTCATGTGAACTCTTCGGCCTGTTACAATTTTCTACAGCGTGCAATATTGTTCTCCAGCTGCATGTCTTATCATATCTTATCACCACTGCCTGTTTTCTTTCTGTGATTCACTTTTTAAAAAATCTTAAGTCTTGAAATATTAAATCTGTAGGCTCCAATAAATTGTAAGAATTTTGTCTCAATGCTTGAAATCTCCACTTTCCCCCTAAGAATAATTTTTAACAGATAGGGTTTTTAAATGTGTATTGAAAGTCATTTAGGAATCACAACTGTGTTTAAGAATACATCTCAATGTAATGTAATCTTTCAGACAACACCTTCATACTGAATTACCTCTAAATCAGCCTTAACCCCAACCCTTGAAACAAAATATACATGTATACATAAAGTCTTATTTCCTGTATTAAGGGAACTGTAATCTTTGTGCAAATAGTATTTTGTTTTATTTATTTTTTTTGTCTGAAAGCTGATTACATTTGGTGTTCAACCAATACCGTACCTGATAGACCTTATGAAGTCCTTTGGTTAGATACCCAACATGAAACCATGCCAAGAAATAAAATAAATATAACTTTATGTACTGTATACACAGTATATAATACACAGACTCTGTGAAAATTAGGAGTAAATGCAACTCTTTAAAAAATACAGCTGTGGGAATTTCAGTTTCGATTAGAGCAACCAGCAGATGCATTAATATGTTTTGATTAATATTGAAATTAACCTTCTCAAATGTAAAAAATAACCAAGTATATTATTTGCTGACCTTCACTAGTACACTTCTCATTTAAAATGTTCCACCTACTGTATCCTCAGTGACAGTTAGCAGTCACAGGTTAATTGGGTACATTAAAGTAGGTTTTCTGACAACAGGTTGTACTGGTGTGAGGGCAACTTTTTTGTCCATTCATTGGTAATTATTTCTCCATGATCTAGACAGAATTATTTGTAACCTTCACTTTTCCTTATTCTATACAGTTCCAATAGGGTTAAAATCATGGGACCAGCAAACCACCAACAAAACATAATCTTTCTGTAAGTTACCAAAACCATATGATGGATATCGTTGGACAGTGCCAAAAATGGTAAAAAACGTTTCTTTACAAGCGCTGCCATGTTGAAAAAAATATTTACTGATCAGGTCACTTCGTGAGAGTAATGCATGACCTTCAGGAATGGAATTATAGTCTTTGCAAATGCACCTTCTAATTTAAGCAAGTCTCTTGATTTTTAAACAACTTTAAACCTATAGGTTACTGCAAGCATTTTGAAAATCCCCTTACCTGCTTTTCTTCTCACATTCCTTTTCCTCTTGGGCTTCAAACACTGGCTAGGTTTTCTTGAGAGACAGATTGGCCAACACCCCTACTAATGGAGCTCGCTAGGGACCTGTCTGCACATCATGTTCCTCCTTACATCTGTCATTTTTCGACTCAGTTTTTCTTTTCTCACTCTCTCATGTCACAACGCTCACTCACATGCGTACACTGTAACTACAAAATAACGCACTGTCAGATGTGTACTCACCCCTGCCAAGGAGCTTTTCAGTCTCTGCAGTGGCATGTAAACACCAGAGAGTTTTGCTCCCTTCCCTGGAGTCACGGTAACTCACTTCCTGTATTCCATTCTCTTTCAGACTCAACCCCCCAAAAAAGCCAACTGCACTGTTGGTCTGTCTCAGCTTTTTACATAACTCTTCAGCTAATTATTTCTAGCCTTATCATCTAGCCTTATTATCTAGTTATCTTCTGACTAGAATCCACTTTCTATCACAACCATCAGTCATTTATTTGGAGGAAAATGTGTCTGCTTTAAAAGTGTTTTTTTAAGTGGCTAATAAAGGTTACAATTTGGACATGCGGTTGCTTATACAGTACATTTTATGACATAGGCTTTGCTCCTTGACTGAAGGAGATTAATACAGAACAAAATATGTAATCTTTCTCCTTGGCTGTGATGACTCAACTGGACAATCCTGTTAGTAGAGTTATAGCAGAGACATTATTTATGAAGCTCTGGGCTTTTGAGACTGGGGTTTCCCCAGGTAATTCCCCGACTGTAATTTGGGCTTTAGTGCAAGGGAGAGTTTTTCAGTTAAAAGATGCCTCTCAACAAACCTAAAAAAGCTAAAAAACTGTCAACACACCTAAAAAAACTGCCCATTAAAATGAACTGTAATCCTAATGTTTAAAACGGAATGTAATTAGCCTGGTTAAAATGAGGTAAACAATTTTGAGTTGAGTTACTTTGGTACTAACATGCCGCAAAGTTGAAGCACATCTTACAAACCAAAGATGTCTTTTCCCACAGCTCTCTTATGAAACACTTACACTACACTGTACAGGGTATTGGGAGACATCTTGTGGTATAGTGCTGTACATCACTCTGCTAGAACATTATAAATCATTCAAGAAATATGTACAAAATACATATCACTGCTATTGTGTCATGAGTTTAGAGTGATGTACTCCTTTTAGGTCTGTGTAATGCTCTGTGCATTGACTGTGTATGTACTGTTCTAAATATTCTAGCTCTCCAAGTGGGAAAGAGTGGATGAGAACACGCAAAGAAACAGTGCAGGGCTTTATCTAGTGCTGCCCCCTGAAAGAGAAAACACAGATATCCATAGAGTAGAAAACATTACCTTACCGCATGGCTTGTATCTTTACCAAATAGGAGAACAACGCAGGGACGATACCAAAAAAGAATGATGTCAGTTCCCTTAAATAAGTCAATCAGGAGCCCTCATCTTTCCAAAAGTGTGAAATTTTAGTGGCATTTTGTGTTGCAAATGGTGGTGTTAAAAGTACATCTTTTTTTGCCATTTTATACTATAAAATGAGCACCATAAAACATTTGGATGATGCCTGGGCATGACTGTGATAAGTGATCATTTTCTCCTTGATCTGTATTCTGCCACGTACAGAGGAGTAAGACTTTCCACCTTACTGGATTAAGGTGAAAGGCAGTTATGCAGTGGTGCATTGTTTTTGTGTTAGTCTTATTTGCATCTTATACTCTGACAAATTGGATATAGGCGGTTTGGGCCTGTGATCAGGTTATGTTTTATTTGCACAAAAAAAAACTCTGTCAGAAGTATAGTAGATCAGCCACAGGTATGGTATGCTTTTGTTAAGGCTGGGTTTGATGCCAGGAGAGGTCACCATACAGTAGGTGCATTTGCCTGCCAGTTGAATAAATAAGTAATGAGTGAGATCAAGGAAAGTCAATCGCTACTTTGTGTGTCACCTAAAATTAAGGACTGTGAAAGAATATCGGTACTATTTTTATTTACTGTAAGCTTAATAAGGCAAGGATACTGCATGTATTCTTTTTCGGCAACTTGAGAAAACCTAGAAACGTATCGATGTATGTACAGTCAACTCCGAAGTAAATCCAATATATGAATAGTTATTTTCTTGCCAACATATTTCATGAGCTTCTTTCAGAAGTCTGCTTTATTATTTCAAGGATGATACGTACTTCTTTGGATCCAAGGCAACACACGGACTGTACACTTGTTCTCTTCCCTATATTTATATTCCTCTCAGGGGTTTTCAGCAGCTGGCCTGTTCCAAATTTTAACTGTTCTCTTAAATGAAACAGTTCGACCGGGTAGCTCTGCATTTCTGATATAGTAAAAGCTTTGATGATAGCAAATAAGGTATTTTTGTAGCTCAGATGTGGTAAGACTGAGGTAATGTGTACCAGCTCCATAAAAAACATGCCAGAATCAACTGATTTCAATTGATGGCCCTATGCTTGAATTATGATCCCCAAAAAACATTTCAGAATCAACAGAGAAAAACAAACCAGTCAACACAAGTGGATACTATGGGGAAGCACATTTAAAATTCAAAACACAGGGTAACTTTTAAACAAAGGGTGCAGGGAATGTGGAGCAGCTCTGAGCCACGTTGTTGAAGATAAGACTCCGTTGTTGTTTTCAAGAAACAGATGCCTGACATTTGTGACTTTTCTTCTGTTTTGGGGAGTATGTTAATTCTGATTTCAAAATTCTGGGGCCTTTATGGAATTGTCCTTATGTTTGTTTCAGATTAATGCATCACGGCTGAACAATATTTCATGGATCCTGATAAAATAGGTATGCAATTTGTTTTACAGTAATATACAAAAATCTTCTGTGTCTACGTGGTAAATGACAGCAAAAACTCCATATTCCTACTGTAAGTGATTTGGTAACACTTAAACTTGGAATACACCACTAGAGAGCTAAGGATGTTGTCAAATCAAAAGGCAAAGGCTTTAAAGTATGCTGTTTAAAGGTAATTGACAGGTCATTATCGGTATATTTACAAACATAAATTGCAGTTTCCTAATGTGCCTCTGTACATTGCAAGTTAATACTAATAAGTCCTACTTGTTAGGAAAACGTTTTGATTTATTTACGTATTCCATCTGCTTATTTAGTTAACTTACATTGGAAAGTTGCACTCAATTGTTTGAGGTCATGAAAAAATACTAAAGCAATTTTAACAGTAGTTAACAGCATTTAGTTTTTCTAAACCTATTCTAAACCTACCAACTTTAGTGTTTTGACATTAGATTCCTCTTCCTGATATTGAAGAATGAGCAGTTTTTCAGCATTTTTCTAATCTTCCTGTTTGAATTTGTTTGCAGATTTGCTTTTCAGAAAATGTAACATGCATTTCTCAAGTCCATTTACAACGATAATTCCAACAGATTTGGTCTGTGTGCTCGTCTAGATTTCTTTCTGGTTTGCTTTTCTCAGAAGGTCTTAATGAAATCCAGCATTCAGTGTACCGAACGGCTTTCAAGCTGCGATCCCTGCAGACACAGTGCCAGCGTAAGTGAATATTGAAAATAGGAGTCTTTTGTGAGTGTAAGTGGGGATAATTGATACACAAGTGATATTCAAGCTGTTACAATAATTTTTCATGACTAGGGCTTTTTGTGAATGGAAGGACTGCAAAATGAAGTTGATGTATTGAAAATAAGTATACAATTTACAATTACTACTACAATTTAGGGGCCTACTTAATGTAACAGTAGACAGAATTAGAAAATCAGGGCATAAATCTTCTGTGATTGGGCTTAATCCTCACTGACACCATGCTCCCAGTGGCAAAAATTGTTTGCTCTTCTTTCTACTCACCTGTAGTGGATTTGGTCGATCTTGAGCTGGTGAAACCTATGCTGTATGGGTTGAGGACGACGCTCCAAATTGATGGCAGAGTCTCTCTCCGGGGAGTGACCCAGAGTTTGCAGAAGCTCTTCCACAGAACTGGGCAGGAAAAACCAGGCCAGGTAGCCGCAGGAGCCACAGAGCACACTGCCCGTCTTCTGACCACACTGTATGACAAGTGAGTGTGAACCGCTGTCCACACCCGGGCTAGCAGGTGGTTAGCAAGAGAGAGGTGGCGGAAAATCAGTTAGTCTTTTATGTATACTTCCCTGTGTCAGGAGAGATCGGATATATGTCAGAAAGTAAAAAAAAAAATCTTGGAGAAATAGATTTTACACGCTTTACATATGGACACACTTTACAAATTAGGTGCAGAATATTTTTCTACATATAAAAGTAAACCAATAATAACAGGAAAATATCGTGATCAGCACCTCTCTATACAGCTGGATTCTGTATTTCCTGACTGGCAGACCACAGATTATTAGGGCCGATGGAAAGCTTTCTTTCACGCTGACCGCCAATATAGGTGTCCCTCAGGGCTGCGTGCTCAGCCCCCCTGCTGTTCTCCTTGTTTACCCACGCTTGTTTGGCCAGACACCCCTCCCACTCCATCTACAACTAAGCCGATGACACTACCATCACTGGCCGAATCACCGGTAATGATGAGACGGCCTACAGGGTGCCTTGACAATAAGCTCAATAATAGTCTCAATGACAATAATAGTTTGAGGAAGGCTGGAAGTATCACTAAGGATACCAGTCATCCTGGTTTCTCATTTTTCTCCCCCCCTTCCCTCTGGTAAGCGTTATAGGAACATAAAGGCACAAACGTCTAGATTCAGAAGCAGTTTCTTCCCACGAACTGTCAGTGTCACGCCCTCTGATGCTCCTACTCTGTCCTGTCCCTAGTTTCCTGTGCTTTGCTGTCCTTCCGGTGTCTCTCTCTCTGGGGCTATATATTGCCAGGTCACTGATTCACCTTCGCTCAGCCTTGATGTTCAGATGTCCTGAGACCTGCCTAGCATCCAGGTTGCCCCATGTCCGTTGCCTGAGGGTATAGGTTTCTATACGACTCCTGAACTGCTGAGCCCGGGCTAATCATCCGTTCCACAACTACGCATATGGGTCTTTTTCTGCTCTCCTGCCTCTCAACTGTTCATCCCTTCCGACATCCATGACAGTCAGATAACTGAACTCGACCCCTTCCACTGACTCACACTGACGTTTTTTTTCTCTTCTCCACCGCATTAAAGTTGTATGTTTTTTAACTTGCTGCTGCTGCTGCTGTTCTGTGTTGATGTTTTTGGTCATTCCTTCATGTCCTTGTATCGGAGCATACATGCAAATAAGCATTTGATTGCTCTTGCGCATATGACAAATACACTGAACTGAACGGAATTTACACAAAGTATTCTGGTCCACAATGGCTCATTCACTGAAACACTTTTGGAGACCAGGAAGAATCATAATGACTGTTCAACAAGTCTCAGGGAGTAAGGCAAAACCATTCAAGTTTCATTTAAAGTGAAAGCGCTCCCTAGAATCCACAAGAGTGTTCAAATCTCCTAAATTGCAGGTTAGATCTTTGACATGGCGGGTTTGTTCAAGTTTGGGATTTCAGGTTCAAATCCAGGTTATACCACTAGTGGGTTTGCTAATGGATTCTCCTGGGGTGGAAAAGATTAATTTCCCTGCTGAGATCTGTCATCAGTGATCAGTACTTGGACTGTCCTGTTGCTGACCTGCTTTTTCAGAGGGTGTATACAGTAAGTAAGATGAATGACTCATTAACTTAATAAATAGGTACCATATAATATCCTGTTTTCTAGCATTGGAATGACCATTTTACTGAAAATATATGAACTCTTGATAATTTTGATGCAAAGTAAAAACAAATATTAATGATTTTTTAAGGGATCGCACTGGCTTCATTCCTCTGAGATCTATGGTCACGGCTTTAGTAGTGTTCTCAGGAGAAAAGCTCTCTGCAAAATACACAGGTAAGTTAGTCAAACTAAAAACCTTGTATAGGGTTGTTTCCTCTTTTTAGGTAATGTTATCTGTGAATTCTACAACTTGCACGCTTGATAGTTCTGTACAAGCATTGTTATCCTTGCTGGTCAATGTGCCTGATTAATATCGGTGGGACATCTAATTCATTTAGTAAAGCAGAGACATCAAAGAGCTACTTGTTTTTTGTCACTGTTTCTGTATATGTTTTTGCACCAAGACACCAGATCAGATTACTTGTACTGTACGTGTAACACACTTGGCAAGTAAAGTGATTCTGTGGTTCTGATTCATATTCTGATTCTGATCATGCAGGTCCTATAGGCTGCAGATCTGCAGGGTTTTTAGCAATAAAAAAGTGATGAATAAAGTAACGTTGATATTCTCACTCTTCAGATGGATTACACTACAGGAGAGAAGAAACATTGTGTTTATTTTCAAGTTTACAGCACTGTAGCCCGCCAAAGCCACCGCAATCTGAAATTTGTTGGATACCCTAGACATCAAGACTCTTTTTTTGTTGTTGTTCTTTAACCAGACTGTGGTGATGATTTTAAGAGGTGTATGCATCTAACCTTATTTCAAAAAGCGTTTATGGTCTTTTGATGCTCGGCTGTAGCTCTGTCGGAACTGGCTGTCCAATGTAGTGTCAGTCAGAGTGTCCCCAGTGCTCATGTGACACGAAGTGGCCTGAGGATTCTCTTAGAGGACCTTAAGCAGGTATGACTCTTTTAAAACTTCTAAATCGGGTAGCGTCGTTCATCATTTGCCATTTTATAGTTTCAGAATATCTAGTTTGCAATGCATATACTGTAGATGACAGTTTTATGTATTATTTAATAAATATTGCAGAGTATGAGTTGAGACATGATATGCTGTATGTAACATAACATAATAAACTGCATTATGCTATGTTAATACCTAAGTTTGTTCAAGTTTTTTTAATACTTTACTTTTCCATGGTGATAGATCCTCTTATGCTATAATTGTAAACGTATCCTTTCATCATTGTCTGCTCTCAATATCTTCATGCAGATACCAGGGTTAGCACATGAGAGCAATGTCTTTGGCTCAGTGGAGAGTGCGGTGCGTTCCTGCTTTCAGGGGGTAGGTCCGACTCGTTAATCCAAAACATTTTCTGCAGACCGCAACTGTCCCTGGTGGTATACACTATTAAAAGCTAAATTGCAGGCCCAATTCGCCAGACCCCTTATTAAAACTCGGAACAAAATAAATTCATCGACGTTATAGAACAACTTTGCAAGTTTCGAATTAAGCACAAAATCACGAACTTCTTGAAAATACTGCAAGTCACCATGTTGTCGCGAACCTGCTTTCTAGTGCGCATGAATTGTGATGTGATGCCAACCTTCCTGCTCACTAGTCACTAATGTCATGTAGGATCGAATAAGTACAGGTTGTGCAGAACACATTTCACCGCAAGAAATGTTCCAACATGATCTGCCGGTAGTAAGCAGTTTTGTCAGCAAATTTTGTCTTGAAATCCAGAGCAATATTTCTATTGGATTAATAGAGATGTATTTATCTTCCGCCTCTGGACGTTTTGTCGCCTCGTTCTGAATCCCAGATTATGGCACTGCACATACTGTACCTTGAAATTTTATCAAGTTTTGTGATGCAATTAGGTGGTTTTACAAGTTACTACAGTATGTGCGTTTTGCTTTCATTGTGGTTTGAAATGCCCTCATTCATGCTGATTCTAACCCTGAAATATAAAAATAGTGTTGCAGTTCCACTTTAATTGTATGTACTGTTGATATAGATTAAAGGATTTATTGGGAAACAATATAATCCTGACTGGTTGTCCCTCATTAACTCGTTTTTTAGAATGAGAATTCTTTGCTTAAGTAATTCAAGGTTGTAAACAGTTCAGCTTTACTGTCACACACAGACCACGCGGTGAGCGCTCCCTGCTGGTCCCACTAAAACTTCTTCCAGCAGCAACCTTAGTTTTTCCCAGGAGGACTCCCTTCCAGGTACTGGCTAGGCTCACACCTGCTGAGCTTCAGTGGGTTGCCAGCTGTGAGTTGCAGGGTGAAATGGCTTATGTTGTTTCAAAATTGTTTTTTATCGTACGTGTCTTCTCAGGTTCTCACTGCTTGGATCCCGGAGGGCAAGTTTGTGGAGTGGTTGCAATCAGATCCCAAGTTTCTTCTGTGGCTTTCCACCTTGTACAGGATATCTGCCTCCGAAGCTGTCACCCATCACTCCCGCTGTGACATCTGCAAAAGCTTCCCCATGTGTGGGCTCAGGTCTGTTTCCTTCATCTTCAAATAAAAACAAACTCAATTACATGGAAAACTGGGTGAAAACCATCAACATGCACTTTGCGTTTGCATCGCCTTCAGTTCTGTATTTCACCGTTGTTTTTAAAGGTACAGTACACCGTCTACAGATATGCTCTCATTGCAGTCCTTAAAATACTTTTTTTTTACAAATCTATAAAAATGGCATTTCAGTTTATAGATGTAGGGATGCAAGGAGTCACAGAGGACTTCAGTGAAGGTTTGAGGTGACTTTAATTAGAACGACGTGATATTTCATTAACGCTCCGATTTGTTTTTTTCGTCGTTCCACATTTTTAGGTATCGATGCCTGAAATGTCTGAATTTGCAGATTTGCCAAGTGTGCTTCTTAACTTGTAAGACTACGAAGAAACACAAAGAGTCTCATCCTGTAATGGAGCACTGTACACAGGTGAGATATCGCACTTTTCCATATTAAAACTAAGAGTATGTAGTAATGGAGGTCAGGGTGTGATGTTACCACACGTAAGAGAAATTTGCCTAATAAAGCCGGGTTTGTTTTAAGAATGGTTACAGAACAGTACTTACAATCAACTAGAATCTGGATATTAACTGTGGATAAGAACATGAAGAAAAGTTTCCATAATGAGATTGAATAAAACTTAAAGGGCACTCCACACCGATAAGAGTGGAGGTGGCTTGATTTGAAGTGCTCCTCTATATCTTTTTGATCCAAGAATGGTATTTATTTCTTAAGGTCAGGGTCTCACTTTTAACTTTATAATATGTCCAACATACTATACATGTTTTTTTTTTAAAAGCATCGCCTGTTTTTAGCCCTGCCTCCACCTTCTTTTCCACCTTGGTTCTGAGTTTCCTTTGGCCTTATTTGAACAGGAAGCTGAGGTAACCTTGTAATATACTGTAAGACAAAAACTGCATCCACTAGTCAAAGTATTAGGAACCATTAATAGTCAAAGTCTCAGTAACTATTCATCCATCTTCTAACCACTTCATGCAGTTATCTTACAGTTCACCCATTTCTCCAGACAATTCTGAGGATTTTGCTTGACTGGGAAAGTATTTCAAATCTGCCTCATGCTGCCTTCACACACTGCCTTCTATAACACCTTTGCCAGTGCTCCTCTCTCGTCCTCTATCTCTGCAGCCCTCCTTGAAGGAGACTCTGAAAGTGTTCACCCGCACGGCCCGAAACAACTTGCTCCCCAGGCGCTGTAGACAGAAGGAGGCTCACAGAAGAGAAGCTCTGTGCGTGGTGGAGAGCGGGGCGCCCTCTCCAGATATCCAGCCACCGTGAGTCCATGAGGATGAGTGGCATTTTCTTGAAAACAAGCCGTTTGTTGCTACTGTAGCTGTGTAGCCAACATGGAATATACTGTATTTATAGCAATATTGCACTGACACTGGAAAAAATGCAAATTGCTGCAGTTAAAGAAGGGAAATCGCGGTGGTGAATACATTTTGATTACAATAATGGACAGCTGATTGCAGGAAATTGTTTGGTATTGTAATAATTAAAGATCTAATCCATGAATGATTTTTTGAAACAGTCACAATATATTAGATCACTTAAAGGTGCTTTTAAACCTGTGTTCTTGTTTCAGTTCAAAGCAAGCTCTTTATTTTTTCTAAATTGGCTTTATTAGTCACCAATTGACCTAAAACCTGAAGGCGCAGGGCTGGAGACCACAGGTTTAAATGTTACGACTAACTTCCAGGTATTTAGTGGTACATCTACGCAATATGCCATATTTTTTCATATTGTATTGTTTTTATCTTTACAGATACAGATTTTATTCATTTCTATATGTCATATATTATGACATAGGACATATATTATGTCCTGAACAGTGAAAATTTTCATTTTTAATTTTACCTTCCTTTGGTATGCATGTTGCATTGGAAATGATCATTAACTATAAACTGTAATACAAGGTTCAGTTTTATACTTTTATTTACAAGTAGCCGGTACGAATTAGTGCAGGAATGCATAGAATGATATTCTCTTATCTCTTTTTCCCTTTTCAAGTCCTCAGTCAGGATACTTGTGCATTCACCTTAGTTGCCTCGCCTTTATTCAATGTCTATTCATACTGTAGCCCACTCTCAAATGCCATCTCTATCGAAAAGGCTTTGATGATGGGCTACATCTTTAAGGCTCTGGCTTGACTAGCCATGCTGCGTTTGAATAATTCCTCTTCTTCTGGAACAAAACATCACAATAGAGACAGACGTAACAAGAACTTGCATCAGATTTGGTAGAGAACCTTGTGTTTTTCTTTATTGCATTTCAGAAACAATAAAATGTACATTATTCATTCCCACTCTAAAGGGATAGCCTTTGAGTTTATCCTTGAGTTTCTTTGTCTTCTTTGCAATCTCTAGTCTTTGACTTTTGCAGATTCTATTTCTTCATTTATTCATCTACTTTGTTTCTTTTGGGCACAGAGAATTCATGATGTTTCCTTTGTTTGTTTTTCAAAATAATGTATACTCTACCCAAAATGCTAAGCTTCTGTTGTTGTAGCATAACACTTCAATCTTAGTTTTACCTTTCCAGAATTCTACTTTGGTGTCGAAAAACAAAACAGCTCTCTCCTGGAGCTGTGTGAAGCACACCGGGTCATTCCAAAGAACATCTTCAGTTCTCTACCATTTGCTCTGCCCTTTTCTGTTTCAGAGATCATGTTCAGGCCCAAACAGACCCTAAACACAGCTCTCCATCACATGTCTCCCACTGCATCGAAGAGGTTAAGCTTAAACATAAAGGGATCATTAAAAAGGAACTAAAAACCACTCAGACAGATACAAAAAAGCTACCAGAATCCAATCATCAGCCAACAGGTTCACAGCAACACCAGGTAAGCTACTGAGATATTGGATAAGTTGCCCAATTTTTACTGGTGCTGCTGTATTTTGATTTGAACCAACTAGACCTATTGTCAAAGTTTCACACAGAATATACAATAAATGTGTATTTTGTTTTGTGGTACACAGAAAAAGGTAACAGCATATCTGAAAGATCAACTGAATCGCACACAGGCTGCTGTCAGAAGTTTGCAAAGGGACAAATGGTTAGTATTTTTGTACTTTCATTCTACTGCTGCTTTCATTTAAATGAAAAATGGAAAAAGTAGCCAGATCTGGTTCTCAGTGGTGTGCAGAGTATAGTGCTGTACTATACTCTATGTGCTACAGGTCTGACAAAAACATTATCCATGCAAAACTAGGGAAATGTATTGAATTGATCCAGTTAGGTCGACAATGTGCTTAATGAGGGGCTGAAGTGCTATGCTATAAAAACTAGAGAACAGAACATAAAGAAGAAAATCAAACTTATTCATTTGTTTGCTAGTTTGATCCCTTACTCTAGAGCAGTCATTCACTACTGGTCATGGAGATTGACAGCTAATTGATAAACCTTAGCAAGGAAAAACATAGAGACATATACAGTATAGAGCCATACATGTATATGTAAGAAAAAAACATACATAACATTGAAAGATCACTTTCTGTAAATTTATTTTTGTCATAAAACACAGCCATGACATAAAAATAGTATCTGTGATTTGTGGGAATCCTAAACCTACCCTAACTAAGGATTTTGGTTAGGGATCAGACTTTCTTCAGAGAGTTTCCACAATGTTCCAATGCATTTCAGCGGAAAACCTACTCCACCACTTCAAAATACTAAACTGAAATGACTAAGCACGAAAGAGAATGTATCAGCAATGGTAAAAATGTACAGTATTTTGTGATAATTAATCTGGTATTGCAAATTTCATGTTGAATGGTGTTCTCAATGAGCATTGCTTAACTAGGGTAACAGTCAGGAATACCCAATCAAATATGGCTGTATTTGATAGTATACTGTACTTGTGTCTTAAATACCAAATGCAAGAGTTTGAAAAGTACAATCACTTTCTTTCAAACATTTGCTACACTGTTACAATGCAGTGTATAGTATATAGCTTAAGCAGTTTTTTAACGTTTAGTTTTAGACTTTAATGATTTCTCTAACCTTGACTATGGTTCGCTCTTTTGTACATAGTTATCTGGAACATCAGGTTCTTCTATGGAAGGGTACCTCTCAATCTGAGCACACATCACTTAAGGACATGTGCGGTCAGCTTGAAGCGAAGATGGAAGTCCTGGCAGAGCACAATCAGAATTTACAAGACGAGCTGGCTCGGGTCTATCAGACAATGCAGGTCAGGCAAAAGCCACGGAGGTTTTTATACCTTCCTATTCTTCAGAATGTCTAGAGCTTAAAGGCAAACTTCGTCGATTTTTTTAAGAATGTTCATTTTATTTCGTTGGCTGTGCTTGGAATAATTGTATCTGAGGACAGTATGGTGGCACAGCAGCTAGCATCGTGACCTCAGAGTGCTGGAGCCCTGGGTTCAATTATCTGCGTGGCATTTTTATGTTCTCATTGTGATCACGTGGGTTTCCTCTGGGTGCTGCAGTTTCCTCTACCGTCCACACACATGCTGGTAGGTTTATTGGCTGGCAGGTTGATCAAAAATGGGGCCCTGGTGCGTGTGTGTTCAGGTCTTTCTGCCCTGACGTGGACTGGTGTCCTATCCAGTGTGTACCCTGCCTTGCGTCTGCTGGAAGCTTCCTGTGACTCCTTGTTGGATAAAGGAGTTAGAAAACAGATGGCTACATGGAATTGTCAGATATATTAGTAAATGCACAGTGCCAAAAGAGGTATTGAAGAATCTTAATTCATAATCTTTAGGTCTATGTGGCAGAGCTATGTGTTTCCTTGCTGTTAATGAATTGTGAGTGAGCTGGAATGCCACAAGACAGCATCTGATTGATAGCTTGACAATGCCTCAACTTAACCCTGTTGCAGTCTTCTACTTTCACTACAGTAAAGAAAAAGCATGTTTCTGTCAAACATTAAGAAGCATTTTCAGAGCAGATGAGTAGCAAGTCTCCTGTACAATCTCTAAAGTGCTTGTGGTGTAGGATTGTGTTTTAGATGCTAAAATGTTCAGCTTAGTTTGATACCCTGCAGTTGTACTGAAGGGGTGAAACTGAATCATCAGCTAATTTGACCTTGTTGTGTATTATGCTATGAGTCAAGTAATCTGAGATTTCCTTTCCTTCCTTTTCCTTTAGTTGAACCAGAAATTCCCCCAAAGCATTGTATCGGCTGCCTCTCTGCCTTATACGTTAAGGAAAAAGGTGAAAAATACACAAGCTGTTAACTCACAACATCTAAAACTCCTGGAAGAAGTCAAGGGAAAACCCGGCAAAAATAGTGACAGGGTGGAGCCGTCTCCCGAAACGGAAGAGCCAGCCCAGAGACAGTTCCGCATCACTCTCTTGGATAAAAGAGAACGCACAACCGGTGACTCAAGTGCCACAGGCGCTGCAGTCAGGATAACGGAATGTCTTGGAGAAAGCGATTCCCGAAGCCATCTGAGACAAAATCCTCCAGATGTGCATAACGAGGATAAGATGGCAGCGTCAGTTCAGGAAGAAAAGTTCTTGCCGGACGCTGCAGATGAGAAAGGGCCATCACGCACTGACTCAGCCAAACTTGGAGAAGATCACAATCGTGACGAGGACGATTTGTTTGAGCTTGTGCAGCAGCTTAAAAAGGCCCTTTCTCTTAAAGTACAAACAGGTATTTGTTTCTTCTGACACTCGAACTGTAGCAAACACTGTAATATACTGTACATGAATATTCCTATTAGGAACTGTCCGAGAACTGTTCCTATTTCATGACTTGTGCAAATAACCTTCTCATCCCCTTTTTTGATCAGACTCCATTCTCGAATGTTCAGTACAGTTCTTGATCAGAACGAATGCAATGTTAGGACATACCAACCACGCCATTTGATTGAAATTATTTAGTGTTTGTTTTCCTGTTTCTTGTATTGATGCAGGTGAACTAGTGATGTGCTGTAGAGACATTCACTAATGCCACTTTACTGGGATACTGGTTTCCCATTTCAGCTCAGTCCATTTAAATAACTGCCTTTTACAGTACATCCTGCTATTTCTGCACTGTACCAGTAATAGTGATGACAGCAGGAGACCCAAATGTCTTTCAGCTTGAAAGAATGAAATAAATAAAAATGGAATAAAAACTGGGGACCCAATTTAGAACTCCTTCTGGACTCTGTGAGAAAATTGCTGAAGTTTTATAAAAAAATGTCTCCCTCCAACAACATGTACTGTAAATTGCATGGATTTCCACTTGATTGTTTTTTGTGGTTTAAGTGCTTACTAGGAACAAGTGTCACACAGTCAATCCTTTTCAGTTTTTTTATATTTTAAGAGTCCCTTTTCTATAAAAGAAAGGATAGCATTAATATTTCTGAAATTATGAAACAGTCATCTTCAGCTGAAACAGAAATATTTTTTTACTCCATGACCGTTGTTTTCTGTCTTTTGCAGGATCACACTCTGCAACAAAACAGGAGCTGATAGAGGCAGCAGAATGTGTGGGAGATGCCATGTCTCATCTTGTCGGCAAAGTGTCATACAAGCTAACCTAACTGTACTGTTAATAAACCTGATGCCAAATTGGTAGCACTACTACACTGACACTGTTTTTATAAGTGGAATATAAATGATATATTGTTCATTATTATTCAATGAAACTAAATAATATCATCGTTAAACAAATCAGCACTATTATCATCAGTTTAGAAAGCATATATTAGTCTTCACATAAAGTAGAATAAATATTTTTCTTCCTTTCAGTTTTAATTAGGCTGCTCTTAGTAGTTTCAATGTAATAGTCAATTATTTTAGAAAGCAAACATTTTTTTTAAAAAAATTAGGGCATCATAGTCAGCCCAAAGAGAGGCATGAAAATTGCACAGAAGGACAAAACTCTAATTTCAAGACACCTTCAAGAAACTGATGAACCGAGGTGACAAAACATGACATTAAGTGCTGAAAACATGCTCACCTCAGACCTAAAGAGTCCAAGTGAAGGTAAACATGGCCTAAATAGCTTATCTGAGATATAAAGGAAGAGAGTGTTTTATTGACTCCCTAAATGTGCCCAAAGTTCAAAAAAGAGTCAATCGGGATTGGGGTGCAGCCAAAAAATGATTTTAGAGTTGCCAGGAGGGAGATAGAGACAAATATTGCATTAGAACAGAAATAATACAAAGCATTTTTCCAATATTTTTGGAATCAAATATTTCCATTATGTGACATTTGGAGATAACAGAACACATGTTGAAATACTGTACAACAGAAAAACATCAATAAAGTGTCACAGGTTATAAAATTATTAAATCCAGGTTTTACAGAGGCTAGAGTAGGTAAAATCCCAGGCCCTACTCAGGGAAATGTGACTAGCACATTGGAGATGCACAGTAGCACCAGTTTATAAAAAAGGACATACAGAACTGATATTTCAATCCATCTTACTTTTGTCGCACATAAAGGTTTGGAAAAAAAAATAGAAGAATACTTAAAAAATGATGGCATCTGAAGAGAGCCTTGAAGTCTACATGAAGAGTAGTCCTTGTGAACGAGCAGCAAGGATAGTACATGAAGCCAAAACATGCAATATCATATAATATTTCTTATATATTATACAAGAAAGCTTTATTGTAAGGCTCCTCATAAAAGCTTGATTCTCAGATTAAAAGCCATAGGAATCCACATTAATGTATGCAAATTGCTGCAAACTGGCTAACAAACAGGAAATAACACATCACGATAAGGGACACAACTTTGTAATTGGGAAGATGCAGGTGCTCGGGGATGTGTAGCAGAGCTGTTGCTCTTTTTGATCCATATCAGTGATTAATATAATGATATTATATTATAAGGAGTTAAATTTTCAGAAAATAGATCATTCAGAAAATAGGGGTTAGCTCCAAACTGAGCCATTGATGTACTGCGATGAAGAAGAGACTGGGCACACACTTAATGTATGTCACGATCGTAAACCCCTCCTCTAAAGGACGGTCCAGCCCTTCCTTGTTCTGTACTCGTTCCCTGCACCTGCCTCTAGTTCCTGACCCCCCGTCCTATAAAAGCCAGACGCTCACTCCATTCCGGGCTCTGCATTGGTTCCTGTCCCGGACTCGCCTGGTCCCGTCAAGTTTTTAGTCCTTGTTCCTGTCCCGGTTCTGACCCGGTTCCTGTTTTAATCCCCTTCTGTCTTCGTCTCGGATGGACCGCCCGGCTCTGGACTTTTGCCTTGTCTCGGATTCCCCTTCGGACTCAGTTTTGGACTGTTTGCCTCGGCCACACCTCCCCCGAACACCAGCGCACCTTGGACATGCCCCGTTTTCCTTCCTTCTGCATGCTTTTTCCCCATGTTTTCCTCACTCTAACCCGGATTGTGTCGTCTGAATAGGGTCCAGAAAGAACGCTTTCATTACCACTTACACGACTTTCACATACAAAAAGGATCAGGGTGCTCTTATAGATGTTTTTCATGTACTCTCCAATACAAGGTGGGAAAGCTGTAAAAAATGCTTCAGTTTACAGGACTGAGTGTGAAATTCACTGTATACCCAGGAAGCTCTGCTAAGAACTAATAAACAATATTGTGTTCAGTTTCAGTTTTAGTTACCATGCTAAAAAGTATGTTATATCTTTAAAAGAGCAATAAGAGTGATTTTAGTCTTCAGGAATTGTCATAAACAGACATTTTGAAGAGAGCAAAATCTCTTTGGTCTATGCCTGGGACAAGGGAGATACTGTAGAGAGGAAATTGGACTCAGGTGAATAAAATCCAGATCGGTAAAGATAGGGTGAATCCAGGGATTTTCTAGGAGAATTGCATACTTAGTAGTGGAAAACAAACAAGGGTTCACATTTGGAAAATAATTGGGAATTCATCTAGGGCTGAAAATGAGGAAGCGTTCTTTACTCAAGGAGTTGTGGCCAGGTAGTTGAGACCAAAACTCTAAACCCCTTTGAAAAACGGCTTACGTTTTAGTTTCACTTACCTAGTCAACTACCGAAAATCAGCAAGCTGTGCAGGTTGGATTCCTCTAGTCTGCCTTCTTCTAATATTCTTCATACTTGTAGCATTAAACAGATATACAATTGGAACATACTGTAACTGGAACAACTGGCTACCATGTTACAATGTTGGACACATTACAAAATGCTTTTTGTGTTTATCCTTTTGGTTTACCATAACTATACATGGTCTTGGATCAGTGTAAGGTAAGTAAACTGTACATATAATTCATGAAGCCAATACACTTGAACATTTGGAATGACATCTAAACACCTCTACTGTGGCTTGACAAGGGTATGAATGCTCTAATATTAAAATGGGATTTCCTGGTCCCGGAGCCTTCCCTGTAGAGCCACTGTACCTGTCATCACTGCTGTTTCGAGTTCAGAGAGTGACCTACATGGGATTAAAGAGGAAAATCCAGGCGTGCAAGATTCCAATATTAAGGCGAGTGGGTTAACAGTTCTCCTCTATATACTGCACTGTGGCCTTGACTGTGTTTTGGCCACATTGATGGTCCCTTCTAAGAATATTGCAATCATCCCATTCTCGGCATTTGAACATGGCTTGAAGATGTATGATGTGGGTGATACTGTGTTTGAGTGGAGGTCTGCTTGCAATTGGCAAATGCACATTCCCATTATTTTCTGTTCGATACGTTGACTCCATTCATTTTGTAACCTGTCTTGCGTATCACCGGAGATGTAAATGTATCAGTGTGTATCAATCAGTGAAACTCTATGGCTCCCACTGTGTGGATCATTGTATGTCCTGCACAATGACGTACCTACAATGGCATCTACAGTATGGCATCCGTTGACTTATGCCTGTCGTTGTGTACCAATCCAACAGTTTGACCACAAAGCCCTTCATGGTAACAGACACTGGTGACCCAAGCTACTGTTCATTGTGAACAATTTGTTTCTAAACCATTCACACCATTATCACTGTTTTTTCAGCAAATTTTGGGATGTTAAAATTTTTCCATTCTTGTTTGAATGTCAAGTGGTTTGACACATTTACTAATTAAAAATCAGATTACGTCTTGGTGTCCTGCACTCTTGTGGAGAGAATCTGTACGTACAGAATGACATGGATGCACTGTTTGTGACTATATATTCACTTAACTTCCTATACCCTCTAGGATGAGTGATTCTCAAATGTTGGGTTGAATGTCATGGTGAGATTGAAGTTATAATGTGTTCATTTGTGGTAAATACCGTATGTGTAATTTTGAGAACATTTTGCTCTGAGTTACTTAATTGAACTCATTTCTTTACTTAGAGCAGGAGTTGGCAACCAAAATAACAAAAAGATATGCTTTTTTTTTAATTCAGTAAAAAATACACTGCATGTGAATCTGCTGTGCAAGTCTTTACTAAAATAGTCAAGCCTCGATATGAATACAAAGCTTTTCGTCCAACAACAGCAACCACTGCGTAACCATACTGCCCAACTTCAACTTGTTTCATTTCATGTCATCCTTTTCATGTTCAAAAATCAAGCAACACAGTCAAAACACAAAAACAATATCCATATCCCACAATGCATATGTTGCACATACTGTATTATAATGGAAGGTGGTATGTAGGTCCCTTTTCAGGCCATAAAGGCTCATGGGGGAATGGGAGGCAAGGACCACCATTTTCTTGACCATCCGACACTGGAGGTGGAGGTTATGTGATCACACTCCAGTTGGCCTATTACCCCCAGAAGGATTAACCCCCGGTACTCATTTGGAAAGCAGGCTGAGTGGACCTGGGAGCCATCTGGAAGGAATTAGAGCAAGCTACTGTAAATTGCTTGCTCCTACCTAGGATTACACCGAGGACCTTCCAGTCAAGAGCTAGACACCCTTGCTGTCTGAGCCACCATGGGTCCGGGGGAAGGTGGGGAGTTATCTAATGTTTCAAAATCATATGTCATTTGCAATTGAAGATACAAATTGTATATAGAATCAAAATTCTTTAGCAGGGTATTGATGAATGTGTTAGAAACTATGAAGGAGTTCTTAGTCATTTGCGTTGCCAGCCCCAGAGAATATAATTTCCAGATTTAAGCTAAAAGCACTTCACTAGGAACAACAACACCCAAGATCAAAGCGTGATGAACTATTATGGACCGGATATTGGCTTAACCCGCTTGGCCATAGGACAAGGAGGCCAGGACCCCCACGCAGGATAACCAAGGAGTAGCTGCAGAGGTGGAGTTGGGGTGGAAGTGGGATGCAAAAGTCATACGCGAGGGAGAGTAGGAAATCACGTTTTTATAGTGTTTGGGGGAGGAAGGATAACTGGAGCGATTACTAATTACTGACAGCTGAGTATGATTGAGCATGGTTGTTGTCATCCCTCCTGAACTTTCGTTATAAACTCCATTTCAGAGCTATAACCCAGTACTTCTTGAGTCAAATTACTTGTAAATTCGCTTTCACCCTCAATCCTCCGTTACGTGTTTTTGCGGAAAACCTAGAATCCCATCACATAGCTAAGACCAATGAATCCACTCCCTAGAGTCCCCTCTGTTTAATTTCCTTTAATTACATTCAGCTTCATGCCTGCCACATGAAAGGAACACAAGGAAATAACTGGATGGACGTCTTGACTTCCGAGATTAAAAAAGATGAAGTTCCGCCGCTTTCATTAAAGACAGAAAAGGTCCAAAAGGAGTTACGAGCCCCTTGATGTCTCAAAGGGGCTACATGCTGGAGCTCCTTTTTATGCCCACAGCCCTTGTTATCCGGCCCAGGGTTCCAGGTCCAATCCTGTGCACCTGGATTCCTATCAAGTCTTGGGTATATTCTTTTTCTTTGGAGAAGTTACTCCGCAGGCTCCGGATATATGATTCTGAAAAGCAAAACAAGAACATTTTCAAATCGGGGAAGAGTTTTCTACCATTCAGTTCCATGGGAGGACTTTGACCCGACCAGGTTCGCTGGAGCAAAGACACACAGTACAGGGGATGGAAAAAATTAAGCACCTTGTATTCAAAATGTATCACTAGCTCAAAATCTATTAACTGTTATACTGCTAAATATAAAGCATACAGATCATTTTGATATACAGTATGCAAAAATTAGCCATTTGCATTCCCTTTGAAGCAAGATATAAGATGTGAAAAAAAGGGTAAACTGATTTCTTTCTGCACAAAGACTTATTTTGGTACAAGACATTCCACGCTTCAGCACTTTTGAGTTATGGCAGGGACGGGAGTTAACCGATACGAGATTCCAAGTGCGAGCTGGAGACTCCCTAACCGTGGGAAGAAGAGACCAGCCATTCCAAGTGTTCAAAAGGTCTGGAGAATGTCCGAACACAGGTGACCTCCCCCCATTACCATACAGTAGTAACAATTTGTGTCAGAAACGGCTAAAGTTTGCTACATATACTAGGGGCTTTACAACAATTCTCTGAATAATTCTTCGATCTTATTGTTCCTTGCACGCAATAAACTCAGCTGTTTACATGTCATCTCGGGATCCAGAACTTATTTGTCTGTTACAACACCTGGTACAGACATTCTCAGACTCGGACGGAAAGATTAAAACTATAACTGATTTCGCATTGTCCACGAGCATTGGCTAAGCACAAATAGCCCAGTGCTACTGATCATCCCATTGTATGTTCATGACGTGATGATTCGTTAAATGTACTGCCAGAAAAACATTAAAAAAAACCATGGAAGCTTAATCAAATCAAAATCAAACCAAATCAAAGTTTATTTATCAAATGCACAACAATACAGCGTGCAGCAGTAGTTGCTGGCAATGAAATGTCTTTTCTGCGAGCTCACAAAAATCACAAGAATCACAAAAATCACAAAATCAAGGTGACGAATATTAAGGTTACATAATAATAGACGTAATAGAAATTGAATAAAACTCAATGTATAAGAAGTTATTATGGGTGAACAGCCATTCTTAATTGTACATGCAGTGAAAGGACAATTTGCAATTAAAAATATATGTATATGATGTTATAGTTGATTTTGCTAGCAAGCGTCTTTGATTTTTCAGGCGGTAAGTCAAAGGGAAGATCAATGAAAAAAAAACAAATATTGAGGAAGTGGAAGAAGCAATTCTGGAATGGTTCAATGGACAAAGAGCTGAAGGTTTGCTAGTATCTGCAAAATGATGCTCCAAAAGGCTAACCTGGCAGAATGCTTTTTTGTGAAAAAAAGTCTTTAATCATCGAATCAAAGCCTCTAATTTAACCAGTAGATTATTTTAATCAGAAAGTGCCGTCGATTTTGGAATTTTGCCACTGATCAAGACTTTTATAGTTCATCTTCTTTTTTTTTTAATTCACTGCAGGAATTTACAACACAACAATAGGGGCTGTTGGAAAAGCCTGTTAATGACACGGAGATGATTCATTTTGGTAGACACGGGACGTTCCGAATTTAATTTCTGAATTAAGGAAGAAAGAAATCCAGCTCAGGGTGACATTGTGGCACAGTGTCAGCAAAGCTGTTTGCAGAACTGGGAACCTGAGGTCAGTTCCTGGGGGTGCTACTTGTGTGAAGCTTATATATTGTTACCGTGTACTGTACTTCCCAAATCCCATTTGAGGAGATTAAAATGTTAATCCGCAGAAAAGTCAAAGCTGCTTTTACCCACAGTTCTGCATCAGTTACAGAGATGCAAGAATATTGCTACTCAAAACATTCTCTCTCTTTCCTAGCGTTAATCCCACATCAGCAGGGTCCGCTTGTCGGCACGCCTGTCTCCATTTGGTGGTTTGAACCAAATCTTTGAGCTGACGTTGCCATTAACTGCGACCGAGAATACTCCAACCGGCGTGTCGCTCCGCCTGCCGTCAGAGTGGGGGGGAGGAGAACAAAGTCATGTAGCCAATTCATAGAGGGGGATTATTAGGAGGCCATGATTGGTAAGGGCCAATGGGAAATTTGGCCAGGACTACAGGGTTACACCCCTACTCTTTTCGAGAAACACCCTGGGGTTTTTAATGACCACAGAGAGTCAGGACCTCGGTTTTACGTCTCATCCGAAGGACGGCGCTTATTACTACTCAAAACATTAACCAGCAAGAAAACAGACTGACAGACTTTTTGGATTTACCAGCATGTACAGTAAGCAGTGTATGGGCTGTGCAATAGCTTTCTGTGTTTTTTTATATACTATGCTGTGCTTAAATCCAGCATAGCCTTGTCTCTATTTTCCTGGTTAATTGAGATTTGGCTGTATGATGTCGTGAAAAATATTGTGGGTGAATGAATATGAATACACAAACTTTCACATTTCAGAAAATGTTTTCTACCTCTTGCAGAGTCAGTTCTACATTCACCAAAGTTTAAATCCTATATTGAATATAATGTAGAGATCCTAAACATCTCTCAGAATAAAGGCGATCAACATCTGACAGGGAATCATTTGGGCCTGTGCATTTTCTGCCAATGCATTAGAGTCTTTGAGGACAAACCTTGCTTTAACCACAAAATAATTTAGAGATGGCTTTTGGAAACACTTTTTGAAAACAGAACTTTGACACATCTGTGAAACACTAAGAACAGAAATTCCACAGTTAAGAACTCAAAATCTATTATTGAAAACTATAAGCACATTGTGAGTATTTGGGCATAACATATTAACTGGGCCAAAACACAAAGTAAAACTGAATGCTTAAAAATTTTAACAAGTGAAGCCTAAAAATTTCATTTCTACCAAACATTTCACAATGATTGAAAAAAGCATGAGAGACTTTGATCTTCTGGATTAAGAAGGTCTCTTTCTCCATTTGTGTCTTAACATTATCCTAACTGAAAACTGTCTTAACTGAAATAATTCAGTTAACGCAAGGCAGAATTCTAAATTGTCAAAACAGGACTCTCCGTAGATTCACATATACCCAAAAAGTAGTGAATCAACACAATTTAGAGTTCAGGCAAATACAGTGGTCTGTTATTCTGGTTGGGAAATATTGTACTTCATGCCTGAAGTGGTGTTTAGGAATGTAGCAGGAATCATTGTGTTTGATAAGCATATTGTGGTGACACAACCAGTCACCTGTCTCCAGGTTATCCTGGAGAGCTGAAATCACATTTGATGCATGCCCTGGGTACCTGTTTTACTTTAACAAAGGCTGAAATTCTATATTTTGATCTGAAATACAAATTTCATTAGTACACAGCAAACATGACAGATTTCTCTTCACTGTCCCTGCACACTCCTGCACTTTCACTATCTATGATATCCAGAAATCTTTTGCATATGCTGTATATGACTCTGTCTTCCACCATTCCCGAACACTCTTCTGACATGGAATTGATAGAAGGTGTTTTAAGAAAATGTCATTACATTTGCCTTATTTGTGTTTCATACTGTGTATACAGTATATCTGTGTTTCAGATCAGTCTTATATGTACAGCAACTCAGAACTATTCCATGTGTCTTATTACTACAGTACTGTATTGGGTTCTTTAAGTGTTATTTTTTATATTGCACTATTCAAGTTTTAAAGGCTTTGGCCTTTGAAGGCTTATATTGTAAATCACTATTGTATGTTCCAGAGCCAATTTTAAACCAGAGGGAGAGGTTGTAAAAGGAACAATTAGGACAAAAAGGTATTAGAACAGGGTAATGTAAGTGGACAGGTTTCAGTCTGACGTTAGATTCATAAAAAGACAATACACAATCTCAAACTAAACGCTCACATTACTTTGAATATCTACTTCTAATTTCAGAATTAGCTTTTGCTTAGAATTGCTCTTGAATGAAGAACCTTATCAAAAGTCTCTGCAAATGTAACATAATTATATGAGCAATGGGTATCCATTACAATTGGTGCTCGGTCAAAGAATAAAAAGTTAGTCGTGGATGATACTCTAGATCCATACTGTAGTTAATGTCAAAAGACATTAGGCTGCAGAATCAAGTGGGAACTGGTCAGAGTTTGGCTCCCAAAGAGGCAGAAGTGAATTGTGTGCCACTGAAAAATTAAATCTCCGCCATATTCAATGTGTGCTCTCTGCAAGGATTTCTGAGTCTAAATGAAAAAAAGAAGTTTCCAAACACAAAAATATTTTTTAAAGAAATACCTGAGTCACTTTTCTAGGTGAACCGTTATAGTATGAATGTTTCTCACTCATTACCCATGAAGCATGGATAAAACCAATAATTTTATATATGGAATTAAACAATATAGGCATAGCTTAAACCAACCTAAAAACATCAGATTATTCAACATGCACATTCAACATACCGTAGGTCCAGACAGACCTGTCAGGACTTTTAATGTGCCCGTACATATTGCTGTACAACAACATTTTGGAGTTCTTTTTCTATCAGTATAATACAATACAAGAACATTTCTTACTTGATTTACACCAAACAAAAATTCAAGCCTCAAAAGGTTAAAGATATAGGAAATCAATATCCCCACTACAATAGTCATTGCTGTGCTTGCTTTCAAGTTAACATAATATGTTTCATAAATACAGTGCCTCCAGAAAGAATTCTACCCCTTAAACAAATGAAATACTAACAAAGATATTAAATACATTCAGGAGGAAGGATCCTAATCACGTTCACTTCTGCTCGCCTGCGTATATACTGGACTAGTAGTGTCGCATCCTGTACTTCCCATAGTGAATCCCTCCTTCTTCCCCATCCAAACCCCTGCAGCAGCTCCCTAGCTCATTCCTTGCAATGCTGAGGGGGTCTGGGCAGCCTTACCCTCCCTGGCAAGGCTGTTAATTCCCTCAGCCAGGTGAGCTACGCCAAAAACACTCTGCCTAACTTGTCTCCTTCTCACATTTAGTAGGATCCAACCAAACTGCTGGATTGCAAATAACGTTGTGTTACGACAGAATTTGCCATGCAAACTGAAAAGAATGCATGAAAAACCAATTCGCACACCGGCTTCTGTGAATTCCCAGATTTGGGCATCCTGACGATTGTATCACAGAGTTGTATAGAGAGCTCCTTGATCTTTATGGTACAGTTTTTTTTTCTCTGACAGACATTGCCAACTAACGGACCTTATACAGACAGGTGTGTTTCTTCTGAAATGTGTTAACCACCTGAACCCACCACAGGCGCACTCCATTCCAATTTTAAAGTGACTGCACAAGGAAAGTTGATACCGCACCCGAGCTTGATGTGGAGTGCCATGAGAAAGATAACAAATAATTATCAAATCAATACATTTCAGAGTCTTCCTTTAAATTAACAGTAATTTGCATTGATGAGGGACAAAATTCCTATATAAATGTATTTCTATTTTTAAGACACAATGCGTTCTGAACAAACTCCAAGGGGTGTGTGTATGTGAATACATTCCGAAAGCACCGTATCTTAAAAGTGCAAATTATTGCTTTTTTATTACAAGTGTGATAGAATCAAGATATATTTAAGTCATTTGGTCAAGTAGACTTTGCATTTTTCGACTGAGAATTGAGTTGAAGGGAAGATTAAACCAGCTAAACTTTGTTATCATAATTTGAATCCCCTTTAAGCCTTTTTACTCCTTCACATTCCACATAAGGTGAAAAAAGAAGCATGTTTACAGTATACTATGGTCTACTTACTGTCTGTCACCAGAGAGTGGAGGGCTGTTATTTCCTGTTTCCCCTCAGAGAGATGCCTGCGACCCAGGCCATGGGTCCTGGAGAGGACACAGTCCACATAGATATCCCAGAAGACTTGGGCCAGGTCCCAGAACAGAGCTCCGTGCTTCAGGTTGTCCGAGGACTTGAGGTAAATCATGAAGTCCCAGAAATCTGGGACTGTGTCTGAGATACGCGGTTTCCTCATCTCTAGCAGGAGGGCTGAGGACGACTCCCAACACTGGGGGTCAGCCCGCCCCAGAGCCAGGGGGTCGATCAGACCATGACACAAGTGTGGCCGGACACACATCGTTCCCATGACCAGCAGGGTGTGCATGAGCCTGAGGATACCACCGGTACTGTCCATTGGGGAGCTAAAGACCTGCAGGGGAAAGAGCACTATGTTCTGAAACATAGAACGTCATCTGCTGACAACACAAAGCATGTGTGATTCCACATAGTAGTTCTAAGCAGACATTTTAGCGTCAAAGCATGGGACAGTGACTTGTGGGTAAAGTAGACATCCATGTCCTAAAACAGGTTTTGAATGCCCTGGCTTCAGACTTTCTTGACCTAAACACTTTAATGCCATTAAAAGGGTTTGGAATGAGCTTGACATGAAAATAATATAAAAAGCTACAGTAGCAACAACAACAGAATGCTGTATTTGGATTGAATGGTCTAAAAATGAAGACACCATTCTTCAATCTGCATGAATGATATAGAGGGATTTCCCTGACTTTAGTCCGCAAGACCTACAAAGTATCTCGATCTTTTATTGACAAACTGTTTTGTTTCTAAAATGTAGTAGAAAGTTTAATGCTAAACAAATAGCCGTCGAGTTGAAACTGTGGAAATGGCGAAACATTCCACTGAATAAAGAAATGATTATGCCCACAGTATAACAGTACACAGTATGTGTATACTTTGTTTTCATGTAAAAATGTGTGCACATTTGTCGCAATTGTTCTAAAAATATCCCCAAAGTTATCGTTATTGCTTTCTCTATTTGGGCTACAGCTAAACTGTTGAATTCACAACCGTGGTTTGCTTGGAAATCAAATAATAGTTATTAAAGCAACAACAACACATAGCCTTAAAACCCTTTGAAACATTACATCGAATTCACTCAAGTACTTGCATACAGTACCTCATAAATGTCAACTTTAGCTGCCTCTTATTTAGAGTATACGGACGCATACATGAATTGTAATCCACTACACAACGTAGTGTTGTTCTTCAGTAGTCCTGTTACATTAGCTAAGTGCACCGGAATTTAAATTAGTATATCAAATAAATCAGAAATCGATCAAGGCAGTTATCGTTAATTTCAGTGTACAACAGGTAAATAGAGCCAAGCCTGTGAGTCTTCCTCACCTGGGCAAACGAAGATTTCAGCTATTCACTCTGCGCAGTGTGAAAAAATGTTTGGAAATTACACAACTCTCCATTGTGCTGGAGAAGATCTCAACTACAGTTCAAAACGTTTTGAAAAAAGAGCGAAATTAACATTTGAATTCGATTTTCGCATGTTTAAGCAGCCTAAACAAAGTTTGTGAATACTATAAAGTCCTGGGTATTTTCATTTAAATATTAAAACTTTCGAAGCACCAATTATCCTTTAATCACAATAAAATACGCAACACAGTACTGTACATCTATCGATATTGCATCTGATACAGTACATCACAACATTTCTGCTACTTTTAATTTAAACTTTTCTCTACTTCCAGTTTTGTCTGCTTAAATTACGTAGTTGCAGTATTAAAAAAACAACATTTGAATGGCTTACCTTTGTACGGTGTGATAGAAACGTGCCTTACTTGAACCCGTCCCTGCGTTTGATCAGGCTGTCGCGGAGTTTAAAGGCAGCAGAGATGCCGAGTTTAAGAAGAGGGTGTGTACACGTAGGTTCCTCAGCGACGTCAGTCACTTCGCAAGATGTACATCAGTTCGTTATGAATGTCGTCCAGGTGTCTTTTTTGAACATCAGAGCTTTCTCTCGTCATCCCCATGATATGTTTCTTCAGCCTCTGGCGTGACTTCAAACAAAACTTTTCCCCTTTTCATATCATTTTTTTGCTGTCTGAAAGTGTTACAAGAGAAAGTTACACATTTCTTGTTTTGTAATCAAAATAAAGCGACAAATGTGTAAAGCATATGCGGTTCATTCAGATAACTTTTACACAGGATTTACAGCTTTCTTTCTACTTAGAAGAATAATTGCTCAAACTATTATTCTAACACGAAAACAAATACTGGCATACAGTACGCTAATAAATTACAACTTTTTTTTTGGACCAGTTTGATGTTTGTACTTCAAACACATTCAGACATGTAACTGTATTTTGTAAAAAATATGTCAAATTTATCCTCAGAAAGGTCACTGCTACTCTCTGGTTCCTGCCAGTTTATTTTTGTGTGTTAGAAAACTGTAACTGTACACTAAAAGAGACAGTAGACAGATGAGGGGGCATTCTTACAGTATATTACAGAATGGCTTTAAAGGAAAGAATTGAAGCAACATAGTAAAGAAAAGAGAGGAAACTAATCAGTACACTTCTAATAACTGCTCATTCCTGGATTTTTCGTGATGTAAATTTAAGGTTTTACAAGTCACTGTGAACATTTTACTTTTATGGTGGTTTGAAATAAGCTCATCGATGCAGAATTTGTCTAACCGGGAAACCTTTCTAACTTTGATCTTTATTTCTCTATTTCTGTGATTTTGATTTTTTTTTTACCCTGTTTTTACCCAAAACACTGTTGGTGTACATGGGCACAGAAATAAATCGTTAGCCTTATATAGATACATTTCTAAACACACAGTAGTTTATAAATCAATATTTAATACATGACGTAAGTGTCATTGAAGTTACATTGTGTCATGAAGTTGCATTAATCATCAACTTGAGTTCCAAAGTCCATTACAGTGCACAATGCATCCAAATACAAAACAAAAACGTGCTTTTATTATTGGTGGTTGGCATTTTTCACCCTAAAATAGAAAAATACTACAGTGCAAAAACATATTTATGCTTGAGGAGGGCAATGATGACTCTTTGCTACATGAGCCTTACCTGATCTTGAAATCCTGCTGAAATGCCAGCAACCATATCACCCTGCAACTCACCACTGGCAGCCCACTGAAGCTCAGCAGGTGTGAGCCTGGTCAGTACCTGGATGGGAGACTCCTGGGAAAAACTAAGGTTGCTGCTGGAAGAGGTGTTAGTGGGGCCAGCAGGGGGCGCTCACCCTGTGGTTTGTGTGGGTCATAATGCCCCAGTATAGTGATTGGGACACTATACTGTTAAAAGGCACCGTCCTTTGGATGAGACGTAAAACCGAGGGTCCTGACTCTCTGTGGTCATTAAAAATCCCAGGGCGTTTCTCAAAAAGAGTAGGGATTCTACCCTGGTGTCCTGACCTAATTCCCCCCTGTCCTTCACCAATCATGGCCTCCTAATAATCCCCATCTATGAACTGGCTTCATCACTCTGCTCTCCTCCCCACTGATAGCTGGTGTGTGGTGAGTGTACTGTCTCATCATCCAGGTGGGGGCTGCACATTTGAGTGGAGTGTCCAGAAAAGTGCTGTATGAGTGTAAGGAATTAATTAACCCTCCGAGCCTGAGGAGAGGTCCCCCCAAAAGGGAAAGGGACACCAGAAGAAGGAACATGATGTGCTGCCACTCTTAGTAAAGGGGGTGTTGGTAGAACCTCCCAAGATCTCTGTGGATACCACCACTGGTGTCCCCAAAGTTGCCACCAGTATTCTGGACCATTCAGTATTAATTCCAACACACACTGCTCATTTCAGACACTGTAGTGAAAGCTGGCATATTTACACTCTAACTGAAATGCCATGTGCATCAGAAGCTAATTACATTCCCATAGCAAAAGCATCTAAGTGTGCTTGGAGCCTTAAGACCGAGCTGTTAGACATTTATGGCTACTTTTATGGAGCATAAAGAAAATGTTGACTAAAGTTCAGTCTTTCAGTCACAGATGTTTCAGTGATGTAAAACACCGCAGTGTTGCGGCTGATGACAGAATTATACACCCTAGTACTGGCACCGTCAAACTTTAAATGGCAAAACACCCAAGAAAATACTATGTGAAGCACTTAAGATTATCCAACAATTACATTTATTTCCTCTAATAGAACTACTATTACAGGTATATCAAAAGTGGTAAATGTCCCCACTAAGGTCAAAGTCATTTTTGTTTTAGTATCTTAGCAATAGTGCATTTTTAAATCGGGGAAAGAGTATCAAAGGTACTGTACACAGCCTGGGTTTTGACCAGCTTTACTGAGACATTAGAGGGATTTGGAACAGATTACATTTGATGTTTTTCCAAAGTTCAATTATTTCTAGTTCAGAAAGTGTTTCACCTGTGACCAATGAGGATTTAAACCTTCCAGTATTGGATGGGGTCGACCCAAAAACTAATCTCAGCTCTTTTTAACAATAGATTTTTGAACTGGCACTAACAGTGGATTACAAATTTCTGGCTGACACATTATTTCTCTATAAGGATCTACTGTATAAGGAAATTAAATCTTGCACAACATGTGTAAGCACCCATAACTAAACTCCTTTAGTCTCAGAGATGTGACTTCTTTTGATCCAAGGGTGACTGACATTTTCCTTCAATCCCAAAAGCTCATTCAAATACTTTATACTGTTCATCAGCCCCGTGACAGAACATGATTTGCTACTTCTTTAGGCGTTTCAATATACTTATAATTGATAATTAAAATAAAGTTTATTATACTTAACCTACATTACCTTTGCTTACTGTCCTGTCTTTCTCACACCTGAAGAAGACTCCACAGCCGAAAACGTTGTGGTTTCTTTCTTCTCTTTTCAGCATGGAATAAACCTATTACTTTAAAAAATACATTTTTTTGCATCTACTGTACATCTGAAAAGAGTTGTCAGCCGAACATCTTCTCTGTTGAACATAGCGGAAGAAAGAAAGTGCTACACAAAAAATGTCAGTTTTTGACCAAACAAAATCTAGGCATGGGACTTCCAATACAACCATTTTCCTGTGGGACAGAATCTTGGTGGAGTGTCTAATTCACTGACGAATGTTGTTGCTTCCTTGATTGGCTTGAGTCTACAGTGTAGACATTGTAGTGAGCATTACACTTACCGATCACTCAAACACATGAGGGTCTTGGAAATGTAAAGTTGTGAGGAGGAATCTCATTTAAAACAAGCCTGCCTTTGTTTGCCATATCAGGTCATATCTGGCCAGAGTCTTATCAGGTCTTATATACAGTATGACCCATCGTATGCTGATTCTGTTAATAGTGAGGTCATACCTGGCATCAGTATTATATTTTAATTTTGCCAGTCAAGCTTCATATTAAAATAGTTATTTTTCATTTGAATTTTTTTATTCTATATTATTTAAATATTTAATTAAAACCATTAGAACTGAGTGTTGCATTTCTTGTGTGCATCAATATATATAATGCTCCATATTATTCATTTCAGATGCCATTGGTTTTTATAGGGTACAGGGAAATCCCAAGGTTTTACACCCAAAACTTTCAAATCCATCTGAATTGTAACTGATGTCCAATACTATCGCTCTTTCATCTGGTTTCATGCTGCAGAAGCCCAGCAGTCATGGGATAATGATGTGGCTTTCTCACAAAAAAAGACTAGCTGTAAAAAAACCTCTTTTGATTCAAAGTTTGATTGCTTTTGTACAGGAGATGTCTGACATTTTATCCTACCTCAAGGATCAGATGTTGAAAGGAAGAAATCTTTTGTTTTCTTGATGGCATCTTTTCTTTCTTGTTAACAGGAGGATAAACACCTAAAAAAACCCTAAATTGTGATATTATATTATTAGTAATATAAATAGCCCCAAGTATATATGGGGATATATTCGGTACATAAATTGTTATGACACCTTGACTGCTATAAAGCGTAAATGTTTGTCCCTTGATGTATTGAGGAGAATGACTGCCATATTGTGCTGCACACAGAATTGTGTTTTAAAAGTACGGTCCCATAAAACAATGCCACTGTGTTCGTTAAAGGCTGAATGACAGAAGAACAGAGCAACCTTCAGACACCTGATATGTCATCATTAAAACGTATCTCTGTCTTGTTCAGCAAAAGCAGTAGTACAGATTCTGGAATGGGTAGGTGAGGTGTCTAAAGATTTTTCTCCTTGCACTGTCGGTAAAGAAGCTGGATGGACCTGCTTATTTTTGCTTCAATTATGTGCAATGCTTTTAAATGTTCTGTGGCTCAGATTGAATTAACTGTTTTGCGGCAGCTGCCTATTATATTTTGAGAGCCACAAGTTGTATTTTTGTAACGGATGGCAACTAAAATGAATCAACATACCACTTTGAGCTTTGCGGGGTGTAAATACTCAAGGGAGAGGAAACCATTGAGTAAATCTTTCAAAAACTCTTCTTAATTTGGAAAAGATCTTTCACCTTGATCATTTTGAAAGGACTCGCCACACAAATGTAGTCTTCCTATCTGAAAAGCTTGCTGCTGGTGGTTATTTTTTCCAGGTTTACCTCTAAGGAAACACTGGTTGGCATGAGAGAACATTAAAATAAAAAAATATTCAAATTGAAAGATTGAAAATGTTACCTAGTAAGGCCCATATATCAAACTGTATACATTTAACTGTCCAGAAGTGACAATTACAGGCTGTAGCCTTTTAAAACTAGCATATATGGTATGTACTGTAACAATGTAGCAAACCTGTTATACACAAAGAAGAACATTCAATTAAATTACTGGGGAAGACTTAGGAGAAGGTGTAATTCTACTCTGCGATGAGGAGAATGTATCTGAGGTGGTGAGGAGGAAAAACGCAGGCACATTTTTCTGAAAATCTTGCCCTTATCACACATTTTACAGCACTTACAGCAATTACCCCCCCCCAAAATGGTAATTTAATAAATTCAAATTTGAAATTGTATCCATAAGACCAATTGTAACTTCATCTCAAGGGGTCCAATAACATCCAAATTATCCACAGATATGACTCAAAATTTAAGAATGCCTATACCGACAGGGATATACTGTATAACACATTATCTTGTGATTCTCATAACACATCAGCACTGCGTGTCAATAAAAACGAGAAACTGCAGCAATAAAATAATTTAGTCATTTATTACACAATGCCTTCCATTTGAACATGAAGCTGTGTTGACACTGAAACAGATTACTGTTGAAACCTACACAACTCCATCAGAATGCAAAGAACAAGAATGTTTTGGACTCTGTATGGATGTACAGTCCACAAAGGCTAACGTCTCTGTGAAAACAAACAAGTGAACTGATTGGACACTCACCCAAACCATCTGTCGAAAAGGTCAATTCACTGTAGAGTAAACCTAGAATATGGAGTGCTCATCAGATAGAACCACAATGCATGTTTGGAGAAAACAACAAACTCAAACAGGGTTGGCTAAATAAAACCAAAAAGAAGCACATGATTTTATTTGTCTTCCTGTGATGTAAACAACAGTGTCACTTCACTTTCGGATATACTGTAACAGTTCCACCTTTTTTGTATTGTCTAAAGCTGAAATTAAAAGTTAGATGTGGGAGTCGTTAAGCATATAAAAGTTCACCCATTTTTTATTTTACATTTACTAACCTTTAACTTTGTGCAATACCTTCCTTTGCATAGTAATTAAAAGTAAAATGTTTTGTTATTGACATGCACCTATCTTTTTTTTAGCATATTCTTGAGGATGTAGGACTCTCTTACAGAAAGGTAAGCCCAGTTTGTGTACACATGCAGCATATCAGCAAGAGCCATAACTTGGTTTCTAGAAGAATTCATGAGTATACAAGGCCAAGCCAGTATAGTGGGTGTTAATGACTACTTTGTTTCGCCGAATACGTTAATTAACGAATGTAGGTTTATTTTCTTTATTTTGCTTTACTTTAGTCAGAATTCCTGGACTCCTGCATTTTAACACCGTTCATATAATGTGGAACTGAAGTTAAGTGGAAAGAATGAAAAAACTATCCTTTATCATCAGACTACACATCTCACAAGTCTGCTTTATTCTTTGGCTTGATTCACCAGTGGGGAGTTTTTCTGAGCTAAAAGACACCTGTTGCATATTTGGTAAAAGGGTGAATATACAGTAAAACTATATATTCAGCACAAACTTGTGAAAACAAAGGCAAATCTGGGGTCTTGGAGTAATGTGCTGAAATCTGAAGTTTCCACATCACGTATTCAACAAACCCTAACCATAAATCGAATTTTAATTTTCACCTGCAAGCCCAAAAACACCCGCTATACGACATGCTAAAAAGTAAAAAATTATGTCAGTGTGTAAAATGATATGTTCCAATATTCGTTATTGATAGCGTTCACTTTTTTTTTCTTCGTCTGTACAATCATTACTACTGTATTTATATGTGGTTTCAGTCACTGCATCGGAAAGGCAAATTCAAGTCTGTAGCAGTGAGGGAGCTTTGCTCTGGTGACGTTTCAAGAAGGTGGACCTGAGTTTGGATGAGAAATTCTGCCTTTGATAATACGAATTAAGAAAAAAAACTTCACTAGGTGCCAGTGACTGTTTTTTTGTGAGGCTTTCTCCTCATTTTTTGTTCATTTTATGTTTTTTTTTCTTAGCTTTTGCCATGCAGGAACCCTCAGGAAGAAATCTTCATGCCATGGTAGAGAGTGTCTTTTGAAGGAAGTCATGCCTAGTAAAGTGGACGTTGTAGAATCCCGATGTACAATTAAGAAACATACATCGTTGCACCGGCACTTAAAAAGATTTCTGTCATTCGCGTGATGTGGGTAGGGCTGGGAGTGGGCACGGGGAGGGCCAATCGGCTGTATATGTCTGTATTTCAGTTTTTATTAAGTTATTAGTTTTTTCCTCTATGGTTTTTCAAGTAAAACAGTTTCCAAGAAACACCAGCAGCTATTCCAGTCCTGCTGCCTAGTTTTCAGAATCCTCCTCGTCGCGTCTCAGACTCTCCCACAGGTCTCCTTTAGATAGCGCTCGCGTTGGGATCATACCTCCTCTTTTTGACATTTCTTTCAGTCGGGTTTGGAAACGGGAGAGAAGAGGGGAGACAACGATTAGCAAAGGACCAGACCTTCCATACAAGCAATGACATTCAAAGTGTAGCCCACTTGCACCATGCCCTCCCAAGCTAGGATAAAGGATTACACTGCGCCGAAATGTTTCATGAAAGCCACTCTTAAATTCAAGTGCCTCAGTTATTTGGCTTTGATTTCTATAAAAATACAAGCCTAAGACCATTCTCAGCACAGTTTTTTAAAGGGTTTTGTTAAAATATATCCTCTTCTAACATTTCACACTTTACAAGAATTGGTTTGTGCACTGCGTAATTAGAATTTAAGTTAAACGTAATAAAGTTCAATTTAAAAATCAAATTGAATTAAAAACAAGACCATGATGAAGAGTTGTGCTGCAAACATCTGGAACGGCTTACCTAAAGTATTGTACAACAGGTTTCACACAAAAATTAAAGGTCTTATGTATACCTCTCCCTTATAGTGAAAGAAAACTACTGTACTTACATTTCAGGTTTTCTATTTTGCTTCCAGATCGTTTACCTTTTGCTTTTATTTGTCACATATTCGGGCTCAATGCTGAATATTTTTTTAAATATGCAAATGCAACAAGCTACACCAACATCTGTTCATGGCGACAAAGCTCTTAAGAATAATATGTCATTAACAACAATGATTCTAACGCTTGTACAGTGCACTTGCAAATAAATTATTCTCACACGGAAAGTGAAACTTTCTGACCGTCTTTCTGACTAAGGAGGAGTCCCTTGCTCAGGAGAAGGATGAATATAACTTAGACCTGGGTAAGATGGTTTATCTGCCTGTCAGGCAGCTCAATACAGAAGCACCCAGCTAAAATACCTGAAAGAAAGACTAAAAGTTTGAGTTAAGCTTCTGACAAAATAGAACAGGAATTAAGAGAGTGTACTGACACTATATACTACTGGTGGAGAGGGGTATCAATTAGACCTTTAAAAAGGATTACTACATTTACTTAAGATTTAGCTTTTCTATACATACAGTATATTACTTAATGTAATAAATTAAACACTACTATGCAGCCAGATTGCTTCCAAATAACTGATGTTTAGCACAAATCTGAGGTATAAATCCATAACTCTGTCTCTTCTTCTGAATTGCTTTGTTTCCATTTTCGTTCACTAGCTATGGAGTGGCGCAGTGGTACGCAATACTACACAATGAATGAGATTCCTTTCCACATCAGAAGTAAATATTTATAGATTACACTTGGGAAATGACGTACCATTCTGGTTGTGGCTGTATTTCTTTCTTTGAAAAAAGAAACTCGGAACAGCACCTTAACAGACCACTTCCCTCGAGTAACAAGAAAATGTAATCTATAAAACAACTGCAAGACACCACATGAAAACAAAAGGGTTTTGGCACTACCTCCCCAAAATCTGGCTTTATGTGGGGCATCAAGCAGATTTTCATGCATCTACTTCCAATAGTGGCCATTTCAGAAACCACCACTATTGCCATCTTACTGGCATGCAGTGCAGATAAAACCGTGAATAGAAGAGTTCTGTGAAGCAGACACCAATGAAAGCTGACAGGTACATCTCAGTTGTGTCTAGCAAATATCAGCGCCAGAGCTTCTCTGTGAGTGTTAACAAGTTATGACACAAAGGTTGCAGCCAACATGGTGGACGATTTCTAGCAGGTTCTGTTAGCGTTTTTGTTTCATATAATCCGATTTAAGGCGCAAAATCACACCTGTTGATTCAGTACCTTACTGCAGAGTTGACCACAGCCATTGTGCAAGATAGTGACTTAGCTAACCAGGCTGGTTTTGTGAAGTTACATGCAAAGCTTTTGCTGGTGTGACTCAAGATGCTTAATATTAACATGCCATAGAGATTAAGAGAATAACGGTTTGGATTTTATTTCAGACACAATTTCAGAAACATTGCTGTTCTGTTGCAAAACTGTGAAAGAAACCTAGTGACCAATGACATTATTTTAAAAACGCCTTCACCTGCCTCTAAAAATGAGGTATATGCAATATTTACCATTCCTTTGCATGTTATGTGTATCTAAAAGCCACATTTATGCATTATTTCCATATAAGGTTTACTGACATTTGTGTTCTGTTACTCAAATGCCAGTAAAAAATAAACTCCTTGGCTAGTCTGCAAGGTGGGAATCATTAACCTTCAAAGACCTTCTCAGGAATCCTCCTAAATAAATTATATTTCTGTCTGCCTAGGTACTAGATTACTGGGCAGTGTAATCGCGACATTTCTAAAACACTAAATGGACTACTGTACATCCTTCCTTTTATTTTTCCTCATTTGTCACATCCACACAAACATCAATGTGACAAGGACTATGAGTATCTCCCGGGCTTCACAGCCACACAATGAATCTCACAAGTGTTGGCCTTGTTCTTGAAAAGAATAGGGGTGTTACCCCAGTGTCCAGGCAAAATTTTGCCCTGGCCCTTACCAATCATGGCCTCCTAATAATCCCCATCTATGAACTGGCTTCCTTACTCTGCTCTCCTCCCCACTGAGCTGGTGTGTGGTGAGCGTTCTGGCGCACTATGGCTGCCGTCGCATCATCCAGGTGGGGCTGCACATTGGTGGTGGTGGAGGGGAATCCCCATTAAGCGCTTTG
The DNA here is from genome assembly GCF_059453375.1 of Lepisosteus platostomus. NCBI lineage: Eukaryota > Metazoa > Chordata > Actinopteri > Semionotiformes > Lepisosteidae > Lepisosteus > Lepisosteus platostomus. Next base: position 7,135,153 of record NC_142624.1, read on the forward strand.
AGTGGAGTGCCCAGAAAAGCGCTATATAAGTGTAAGCAATTATTATTATTATTATTATTATTAATTATACAAGGGTGACATACTGACTGTACCCACATGAGGCAGCCAACAACCACACAAGGTCCTGGGCCTCTAAATTTGTCACTGATAACGCGTGAAAATGCAGATGGTGTACCATGCAACGACACTGCTTACAGTATATCACAGTGCTTTACGTGGTTATATCTGCATAATCAGATCGCACAGATCTGAGTTTCTTCACAACAATACCACTCAACTCAAACCTACGGGCAAGAACACACTAGATAAAAGCATGCCTCCTCACCAAATCCTACAGTTCTGTCAGTAATTACAGGGAAAATGTCAGCGCTTAATGTCATTTTGGAGGGTGACAGCTCGTGGTCCAGGCCTACCACCCTGATCTCAAAGCCTGACTGGAAATGGTGAGGTTTGCAATGATTTCAGGATGCTTCCAATGTTCCTCAAGGAGTATCTCATAGAAAGACTAGGGCAAGCATGATATCTCAGCATCCTTGACCTGGATGCTGGCAAGTGCCCTTGACACCCAAAGCCAAACACATGATCTTTTTTGTGCTGCGCACATGTTGGACTATGTTTTGGCTACTCTTATGATGGAGTTCTTTTTTGTTGGAACTTGGGACTGACATCTCCAGGATTGCCGTCCTTATCCCACTAAGAAAGGCCATGTTTTACATGAATCCCACAAAGAAACTGTTCCGGTTCATGACTTTCAAATACCTGGAATACATTTTGGAGAACAGACTGGAATGACTCGTTTCCAAAACCACAAAACAAACTCCAACTGCAGGGCCTTCCTGTGACTCATCATCTACTATCAACGTCTCGTTTCCTACTTAATGGAACAAAACCAGTCCTGTGAAAGATGTAATGGAAGGACAAAAGGGAGTCTAGCTTTATATTCAACTGTGTTCTATCCCATGAGATCACCCAGGTTCGATCTCTGAAAAGAGAGGTCTTGGAATATTCCAGAAACAAGAGTGAATGGCAGGAGAAAGGTCTTTCTGTCAAGACCTGAAGCACAGGAAGCACAGCTGTCCAATGTTCCTACAAAGCGGAGAAAAGGACATGATGTCCAGCCTGAAAAGAGGACCTAGCAACCCATCATGACGTCTCCATAACCCCAGCTACCCTAAAGAGTGAAGGCATAGATCAATCTTCAGGATAAAGATAGACTTAAACTGAGGGGAACCTGTGACCAGGTTCCAGGCCACACTACCCAAACTGCTTCCATACTGTGTGTAGTGTATCTATTATCAATTAAATTAAATTAAATTTATTCCTGAATTTCCTCATCAATATGGACCATTTGACCATTCCTCTGCACTACTGAAACCAAAGAAAGTTGATGGAAAAGTCTCAAATAGGAAAGCATCTCTTTGTTTCAACCGCTGCAGAGACCTCCTTTTCAAACTATGGTACTTATGAGAACTGATGTTACCAAGGCATTGAATCCAAGTGGATTAAAATGTTTTTTCATGGTCTCGCTAGGTACGAAGCGCACAGCCAGCCAAATGAACAAGGCAATTTCCCCTAAGCTATGTCTTTCAAGCACTCTGTTTACACATTAATCCAAAGGATGCAAAAGCCACTTTTGCACGAGTGCTTCAAAGAATGGGAACAAGGCATGATAGGGTCTCTTTTGTGGGTTCCAAACTACCGTTACTTGTTTTCCTCAACAGCCATTATTCGGTCTATTTCCCACTTCTACACATAAGGACATATAGAAAATCAAGGCATCTTTAAAAAAATCAGATCGCCAATTAATTTGGTAATATGTACCCTGGAACCAGAATGGCCAGTTGTTCAATTTTACAATTCGACCTGCAGCTACTCCACGCACAGAGAAGAGAACAATTGTGTAGGGAGATTCCTCTAACCTGCCTAATTTCAAGCCACGCATGGCAGGCACCACAACCCTCTAACTGAGGTTCAGTTCTGAGAGGAAGAGAGCTCTCCCTGACGGTGAAACACACCTGCAAGAGCCTCAGAGGCCTTGCAGAGGAAAGACATCGCCTAATCCTGCCCTACCCTGTACCCACTGATTGGAATCATAAACTCAGTCGGCTAGTGACAAAAATTCCAAGCCCAAAGCTCTGATCAGAGTGCTAAACCTGTGCTCAGGTGACTGCTATTACACGCTTGTCTAGTTGCCCCTGTACAGTATAACTTGCTTTTTCGTTGTTCCAGCTGAGAGTACCAAGTGCAGCATGTCAGGTTTACGAGAATAAATAATATCTTTCAAACTGAATATACTGTATATGTATATATGCATCATTGCTTTGCTATTAGTTTAGGTTATACAGTATACTACAAAAAATCTTCTCAAATTAGAATGAGTGAGACTTTGAGCCAGCCATGCACTGCCTAAGATCAGGAGGACTATTTGCCAGAAGTCATTTTATCATAAAATAGATATCAGTGCTTTAGAATGAAAAGAGAATAGGGTTCACAGGCAAAACAGGTCTGATGAAAACAAGAAATGAAACACCGGGGGAATGGAGATCATTTGTTCTTCAGCATTAATGATGCAAGTTTGATATTTTGCCAGATCTCAACAGGTGAAATAGCAAAATGTTGTTCAACCACACTGTTATACTGCCTGACCTCCTTCTTATGTTCATTATTAGCAAAATTCAGTTAGATTCTATTGAATACAAAGAAAAGTGGGGAGTGAATAAATATGTACACAGTATATGAAGTACTGTCTTTGGGCAGGCTTCCATAGCTGAGTGAAGGGGAGTCTATCAAGGGCTGGATGGCCCTTTCCAACCCACCTCCACCCACCCCACTAGTGTGACGATTGAGCTAGGGCATCTATGGGTGATGTGAGAGAGATACCTGTAAGTGAAAGGATGTCCTGGGTTCGAGACTTCAATATGCAGTAAGTAAGACCTTCTGCCCAAATTTCTGTCATACTGTAACTCCATTAACTTTCACAGTAATCTCTCAGAAATCTTGTATTGTAAGTCGGGGCTTATCACAACAGAAATGGTTTAAAGATAAAGATTCCGTCACAAATAAAATCCAAATGAAAGACTGGTTTTAAAAATTATTCTGTAAGCCCAATTTGAAAGTGTTCTTTAACCATATCCCTACCACACAAGCATTTAGACTTTTCCAGGCTGTTAAATTTTTCATAGGAAACAGATGCTCTGCCAGGAACACATCCATTATTAAAGATGACGCTATTGCATTGTACGTCATTGTGGAAGATTCAGTAATTAGACAAAAGTTAAACATCTCCAATTAAGACTTTAAAGGTCATAAATAAGAACGTGTAAGGTTTAAAGAAAGTGAATGATTAGTAAAAGTTCTTATTGCTTTTTATAATATTTTTAATGTATGTTGAAAATGTATTAAACTAAAATAGATTCTACACCACAGTATAAAACTGGTTTTCAGAGGAACAAACATATACACTTATTAATCTTCCCATGTTGTTTACACTGAAAACCATCATTTTATTTTCCTACAGTATATGTATGGAAACATTTGTTAATGAAATCTTCTTAAGGATTGCTTCAGAAATTTAGACAATTATTTAACACATAAATGCAATGTGTCTAAAATTGTCAGGTTCTTAAAATCAGAACAGACAGAGTAGTTAAACTTTTTAGCACCTAGGGTAAAAATTTCAAGGTGTTCATTATTTCTATCATAACCAGTGTATTTCACGAACATTTCAGGAAACGTTCAGTATCATTCAATAGCATGTAAATCAGGATGACAAATACAGTATATTGTTACACACTTACTGTAGCTCTTTAATTATAAAAGGACTTACAGGCTGAATGAAAGTCCATCAGAAAAATTACTAATCACTCACTAATTTGTCTTAGAAAAAAATGCTTTCTATATACATTTACATATCCTACTATTATTTCATACTGGATATGTAAGTTTTACAGAATTAATGTGTACTGTGCTACATTTTATTTGACAAGGTGGACATTGCTATATTTGACTTTTTCAGCTCTTCATGAAAATAACTTGTTTTACATGCTGAACCTCAAATATATCCATAAGCAGTTAACTACAGTATTTGCATGCATAATATGTACTTTCTGCACAGACACAGTAAGAATTATGCATATTATAATGATAAGAAATATCATCCAATGAAATTAACTGTGCTGTTTAATAATTCAACACAGATGGGCAGTGGTATTTCAGAACTTGTTGTTTTTTTGTACAAAAGTCTAAGATTGATACCAGCCGGGCAATTTTCTACCTTGGGAAGACTGACTTTATTCACATACTACAAAACGTAAAGTTATAATCATGGCTCAATCAAATGTAACCATTTACAGTAAGTGATATGTACAGTCTCACTGTAATACTAATAACAGTAATACAAATCCACTTGCATGCAACATTTTTTCTTTTTAAAAATTGACCATTGGGTCCTCCTTCAAAAGCTACAGTACCTACATCTTAATAACAGATCTGTTTAGGTTTATAGCTGGAATTCTAACATAAGAAAAGCAACTGGTTTGATGTCTGACATCTAATTTTGAGCCCATGCACTCAGAAATCCTCATGAAAGTAAAGGTGACCTTTCATTTTTAAACCTGAACAACATTTAAGTTTATATCTCACATAAAACAGATCTAGATTCTTGGCTTGTGGTTACTTTACTGAAGGTTTGAATATGTGACTGCCCTTTCATAGTGCTAAAAGCGTTATTCTAGAAAACATGCATGTCAAGCTTTGAGCTAGGCGAGTCCAGTGTGTTTGAGGTTCTGCTACAGATCCACATTTCTTTTAAACTAAAGCCTTCCTCCAGCCCAAACCTACCTTTCCTTCTTATGTGGTATACATATCTGCACATTCGAGTGTGCAGTGTTTACCTTTTGTTTATCTACTGTCTGTAGCAGGAACTCGAAACCCAAGTTTTAGAAGCAGAAGGCGAAATGCCACAGCCACTAAAAAAAAGACATGCGACGTTGCTTACTTAAAGCCCCATCCTGTACCCCCCAGGACAATGGCTGCCACCAGGATAGCGCCCGCGATGGAGCCTATTATAAGATTGGTGGCACTAGGACCTGTGACAAAGGATTATGGGAAGAAAGACGTCAGAACCAACTCTGCAGGTTACATTGAAGGGAAACACTTTTACACAACGTAATGAACAGATTACAAATAATCTGATAAAACTATAAAATTATGATAAAATCACACTTTTTCCTACACTACTGGATACATCCATAATCTTGGAGCTTTGGGGTTTTTAACATTTATTCCTTTTACTTGCTAACTGCTGTCAAGTTAAGAAAGGCCATGATGCCTATAAACTTTGCATTATTGTTCCTGAACTCTCAAACCTCCAAGACTGTCTCTTTCTCAGGTAGTAAAACAAAGGCTAAGATGATCTTTTTGAAAACATAAATCTCTTCAGGCTCGGCTGCTTTCACTCAGTGCCTTACTCTGTTAAACTAATTCCCTTTTCATGGCTTTGTTCTGGCTTTTATTCTGCACATCCTGGTTAGAATAGCACTGGGTACTAGAATTATCTAGGAATGTACTGTATATCTTTGTATACAGATTTTTTTTAAATTGGGGCAAAAGAAGCTAATTCGAGTATACAAGCCAAATTATATTTATATCCATATTTAAGTATTTTTGATAGATTAACTGTTAACTGCATCATATATATGTGATTGTATTTCACAGAGCACTATACCTCACCACAACCACCTTTTAAGATTGGAAATCACTTTTTAAAATGCATGTCAACCGTATTTTACCTGTAGTTTATGTAATCATTCAAGAGATCATGTTTACATACTGAGACTTTTTTTATTCTACTGCATGGATGCCTATGTATATTCAACTAATCTTACCCAGCTCTCCTAAATACTGTGATGGTGACAAAACATTGCACTTCGAAGCTCGTCAATGATTAGTGACATTTTGATCTGCCTGTGACACACGTTAAGAAAAGCTTCTCTTAAAATGAAGCAGCTATTACAAATGAACTGTAATATGCTTACAGTGTACAACTGTACTGCTGCACATCTACAGTACACAAACGCTGAAAACAAATATACGGTATGATGTTCTTGAAACATCTTTTACAAAGGTATATGTAATGGATTTGTATTATATATAATTTGAAAGTAATGATATCCACGATGACCTTGATTTTATTTCTGATCTTAAAAGGTATATTTCACCACTGTGAACTTGCCCTGTGAATTTTTTTAAAATATTATTATATATTGCTTGTGCACAAAATTACCGTACAGCTCGCAATGACCTCCAGTGTTAGTGGAAATCTGTATACACTCACATTACATGCCTATGTGGATTTGCCAACTACTATATAACTGGAAATTAGAAAATGAAATTAAAAGCACTGCATATACAGTATGTTCCTGTATATATTGTGCACGTTATATATACTGTTTACAGTATAGTATGGCTACAGAATTAAGTATGATTATTTTTCAGTACTTTGGTTCCATCCTAACGAATGCAATAAAGAGACATACAGTAGATTTCCTCTACTACATTATTATTGCGATCTTTCCAGCAGTGTGTGCTGAAGAGCAGGATTTATACTGTATGCGTTACAGAACACGTATTGTATGGCCTGACAAGAAAATGAACTGTATAAAGATAAGGAGTTAAGGTCTCCTGTTTGCAGTGCTTTCCTCAGACATTCCTACCTGTGAACAAGCCCTTCTACATACTTCTAGTTTATAGCTGTACTTTACATGGCTGAGTTTAATTTTTTTTTTACAGTTAAACTATCCTTAATTCTCCACTAACACTAACCGCATGGAGAATAGCTGTCTCTGTACCAAGGTTTCTCATCCTATACTGACTTCTGCACCCGTTTTCAAGATCACTGGGAATTGAGCAGGGTGTGAGACATACTCTACAGTATATGTATATTAATTAGGCAAACGGGCCTTTTAACTTTCTCAAGTTTATACTTGTATAGTCAGCTACACTATGGACTGTAGTTCAGGTGGGTAGCTGCATCAGCATGCGTAGTCTGCAAAGGAACAAGTAATAGGTTTATTCCATGCTGAAAAGAGAGGTGAGAAAACACAACGTTTCAGCTGTGAAGCCTCCTTCATGGGGGGAAACTATGAGCTGTATTTTGATTATCGTCACAATACCAGCATTAGGGAGTGTTATTAGGAGCAAGATACATCATTCTAAACATCATTTTCTTGGTGTACGTGGAATATTTTTTGATGTTGTTCATTTTCAAAGTAAGAGAATGCATCGCAAGATAGTACATTGCACTTTAAAATAAACATAAAAAACATACAAATATTTGCTTAAAAACAACTGGAATATAATGCATATTGTTATTAATATTATTGAAGGTAACCAGTGACACTAATTGCTGCTGTAATTGACTACCACAGTAATATAGAGAGATGTACTCCCTACATTGTAACCCCTTACATGTTTGTGTAAGGAGAACTACGTGTGTGTCAGCAGAAAAATAACAGAGAGTACTGACAAAATTGAGCCTTCATTTAGTCCCAATGCACAAATTATAGTCAAGATAATGCTCCACTATATTAGCATGTGTAAATGTAGTAAGAAAGACATAAAAAGGTTAAAAATGGGTCTGGTGTGTTTTGAACAGATGGCAATATAATGCATATACAGTATGTATTTATAACATTCCCAAAGAGCTTGTGAATCAAAAGGGTGTTTAATTAAGATATTAAGGGAAACGGTAATATTGCAATTTTCCTCCACAGACAAATTTAAGAATAGGTACTGTAGTTCAAGGGGCAAGAATACTGGAGAAACATGCAAGCAGCTGTCTTAACAGCCTAAAACAGCCTTCAGTCCATGTTGTCTGTGGTCACTTCTCTCTAACCCCAGTCCATCCCTGTTAAGGGACCGACTTTATTGGTGTCAAGAAGAAGATATAGGCTCACATTACAAAAAAAGAAACAATCCCATATTGCAGCATAAGCTTGGAGGCATATCAACATTAAAAAAAAACAGCTTGAGGGATTAACAAAACTGAAGATATTTTTTCAATTTAACATACATGTACTATGACTCCAGTTTGCTCCAAAAAATATCACTGTTGATCTTGGATTGGACACCAGACTGTGAAAGGTTTGCAGACATATATACAGGTATATAGTACGAGCACAAACAATACTAATTTGTGCAAGACAATTGTGTAAATTTTGTTAACTAATTCTTAAATAACAATGATTTTAATTGTTATTTTTATTTCAGCAAACTATTAGCTTAACAATTACTGCCAATACTGTAATCTCAAACTGCTAGCAAAGACAAAAATGTGCTCTATTGAATATTCATTCAGAGAATGCACCATAGCCACAGTCCAAAGGACTAAATCTAGAAGAGACCTTTGAGTCACACAATGGGATAAAAAGAATAAACAGCTGTCAGGTTGAGAATAAGGAAAAGAAGAGTTACATTCATATTACTCGAAGAGTTGAAGCAAACCTATCAGAACCTTTAATTGCAAAAACGTATATTTGATTTCGTATTCGGACTTGAGATTGTTGTGGAGGCTTGAAAAAACAGTCATTATTGTTCATGGTTTGATCTGTTGGGAGGGTGCGATTGAACTGCCTATTGGAACACAGGCCAAGCACCTACTGACACTATCCAAGTGACACATGGTCACATAGGAGAAGCTGCAGAGCTGTGACTTCAAGAATCTCCCTTCTGACTCTTGAGCGTCTGGAGACTCTCTGGAGACTGGTCACAGTAACCACTAGGAGTTGAATAGCAGCTTCCCAAAGTAAGGTTTTAAAGGTCATTCTCCACTCCAAAATGAGGCTCGGTCCAGATGAACCTTAATTTAGCAGTCTGGTTGAAAAAACTTTGTAACTCAGTCAACTTCTGAAATATATATTTTCTTTTATATAGACAAGATATGAAAGTGTGCTGGTTCTAATCTGTTAAACTACAATGAAGGAAATGTAAATGTAGGTATTAAAATATGTAGCGATTTTAAATTGTAACATTAGACACCATATTGCAAAATAAGCTGTGTGAAAAAAATCAGATGCCTGAAAAGCCAACAGCTTCCAAAGAATCACATTTCCTTAATCATGTGAATGCAGTTTTAGGAATAAAAATTAAAACGGATTACGGTAGACTCAACAAAGACACTGATTTGAGGATACATTTTAACCAAGAGGTGCAGAAAAAGAGCCAGAACTGTCCAGAAGACAAGGAAAGGGCAGTACTGTACATGTGTTACTAAAAGGGAGTTTGTTTTGTGTATCATTCACACGCACAACATATAAAGAAAGACTGAAAGAAGCTCCAGATATAGCAACTGACACATTGCCTCAAGAAAAGCACAGTCACTGGACAGTACGTCAAAACATTTCACCGTCAAGTACTGAAGCGACAGACGTGAAGTTTGACTGACAGAGTGCACCTGAGAAGTTGAACAGTTCTGTTCTTTGCTAGAAACTAAACATGATGCTACCCTGTCTTCAAAAAGCAGTTTGTGTTCTTTATCAGTTTGGCAGACGAACCAAAAACACCGATATTCTGTTTGAATCACAGTTCTAGCCAACATATAAATGAACGCCTTCTGCAGGTGGCGTAACCAACCACGTCAGATTCAATGGTGTTTAAGCCATACTTTTTTTTAACTATCAGCGGTATCAGTGGAAATCTGACCCATGTGTCTTTCTAAAATGGTATCCGTAGACCTCTGCAAAAGTGATGACACCAATTGATAAAAACAGCAGCCTACTGATGGACAATCAGTATCACAATTTTTTTTTTTATATGCCCCACATGCCCCAGAAAGGAGAGGGATTAAGACGGCATGACAAATAAAGAAATCACATGACACTGACACGTCCAACCACATGACGAATACGGTCACCACATGAAACAGCCACTGGGACGGCACACACAGGGTCCAGGGTGCTCACAGCAACCTCACACACTAGGCACCAATATTCAAAGGAAAACTCTGAAACTGAGAAAGATGCTTACTCTATTCCCCACCCAGTGCCTCCAAAAATCACCCCCAGGGCCAGAATGGTCCCTGCTACTGCACCTATCAGTCTGTTAGTGGCCAAGCTCACTGTACAAAGGGAAAAGGGATAATTTAACGAAGAAAATTATCAACTGTTTTCGCAAGGAAAAGGCTCATTTCTTTGCCTGAGTAGAAGGGTCTCACTGGACCTAAACACAGCCTGGACAACATTCCATTAACCTGACTCACAGCTCTCTGACTTGTCCTTCTTCTCCATGGAGAAGTGATTCATTCAAGTTTTACATTTTATTCTGTGACGGCAGAAAAAAAAACACTATGTATTTAATCCTTATCCTCCCCTGTCCTGAAAAGATCCACTTATTAATTTAATGAAATCAAGCATGGTCTCTAACGCTTGTGGGGTGAACTGGAATTCCATTTTAGTTCAGTCTTGTACCTTCATGAGATGTCTAATTAATACACTTAAATGGACAAATCGTAGTGCACTTCATGCAGCCTGCTCTTCAATATCCAATTTGTAATGCGCAGGCATGAGCCTGGCTAATTTATTCTTGAAAATAGCCTCACTTTATGCTGACATGTCTCCAAAATGAAGAGAAAAATATCTATTACTCCGTTTAAAGAGCTCACTTTAAAAGCCTGTCGGTCAGATTATTTAATAAAACAATTCGAACTCAAAAACCTGATTTAGCTAATCACCTGCAACATTACAGTATATTAACATATTCTGAACAGCACAGCTAAATGGAGAGGCTCTGTTAAGCCAGAGATTTTTTTAACTCCTCTGCAATAGATTGGACTTTAGGTACAGTATGCTGATATAAGCCAGAACGTGATCAGCAGCTATTTTGGCAAAAGTTTACCACAGGACAAATTGGGAGAAAGACTTATTTGTTTTTTTTTTCTTCTCTTACAAAAAGAAAGGATGACTCATGTAGCAAATATTTCAATCTGAACCTCATGAGAAAGGGCAATTGATGCTTAGAAAAAAAAGGAATTGCAGAGAACAGGAAAGAATGCATTTATACAGTATTAATCGTAGCTTGGCTGTCCGAGAAATTAAGAGAGCAACAATATAAGTGTAATTTTCAGAAATGTTTTCAATACACACAGATACAAACACTAACCCAACAGGTCACTTGCCCTTAAAATAAGTTGCTAGAATTGCAAATGTACATACAGTATAGACCTCTTATGACTCTAAATATACCTCTTTATGATCTAACATATTGGTACTGCCAACGCCCTGCTGTAGTGAACAACCCACAGGCCTTCCATCACAGAAAACAACTGAAATAATGTTCTTTGGGATTCACTGTAAATGCATCAATATTGTTCTCTCATTTTTTTCTGGACAGCCAGAGTACGATTAATCTTCATTTCATTTTTTAATAATCTGTTGCAAACAAACGTCTTTAAAGTCTCTGTCAGATTTTAGCCTCTCTGCAGAGCCGTTCAGAGTTTTATCTGACAGAAGTTACACTACTGTAACTGATAGAGGGTAATAACTGAAATTAACATGTATTTAACTACTGATTTTACTTTTAAGGTCTTCATATGCAGTCTCAGGAAAAAAACAATATTTTGCCTGAAAGCATATTGCAAATATATACTTCAGATAAAAATCAATGGAAAGAGTTTTGGACATATTTTTATAGCAGCAGCCGAAAACGCTTCTGTCACCAGTTAAGTCAATTATATCAAGATTAATTGTCTCTTAACCTCTGCAAAAAGGTGTTAAAAGGATTAGAAAAAAAGTCTCAAAAACCATTTAAGCATTTATGAATTCATATACCGTATTGTTTCCCAACTTAGGGTTGTTTATTAACCTCTTAATTATATTTCTGTTTTAAGAACTTTTGGCAGAAGCCTTAAAGGTACACAGACTGCACCAATTCTGTCCCTGTTAACCTTTGTCTTCTTAGTTCCTTTATGAATCATTTTTTGATTTTTTTTCGTTTTCCATTATTTAAATCAATCTTTATTTATGCTGAATAATAAGTCTAATAAGGAAATGTATAGTTGTGTTTGCCTGTTTACTAAAATTGTACTGATATAAATATAAATAAATATAAAGGTATCAAAGTATTTATCTTCAGATTTTTGTGAGCCTTTTTTAACCACCATTTTTTTAAAACATCACTTTTTCAACATTTGGTTTAATGGGATTTGTTCTCATCATTAGATGATGCGATTAACATCTAATATAATTTCCATCTAAAAATTGTGTTTAATGTGTTTTAACATGGGAATGTCTGGAGAGAATATACAGTCTTTTTCATATCTATTTAGAGACTCTGAAAATAGTAACTCTTTTTAACTGTAAAAATAATATCCATAATGTTTTTACTTCTAAAAACACATTGCTCAGTTTTCCTTATTTTCAGGCATGTATAACCATTTGAGGGAAGAGCAGAAAAAATGCAGAAACTGCAGTTTTCGACTCATGTCTTTGCAAATTAAATTAGAAAATGTTTTAATCTTCCATAACCCCTTTTTAAAAAAAAAATCTGTTCTACATGGACGGTAAATAAAGGTAAGCTCCAAATAACTAAGCCATATTTTAAAAAGATACCAACAAAACCAAGTTATTGGGCCCATGGGGTTCAGCATGTATTTTTTTTCCCCAAATAATGAAGAATTACTGTTAAAAATACCATCCTTTGTTTGCCTGTTCAGATCTGTTTCCCATTTCAAGAAAATGCCCCCGCGGGACCACTGTGTTCATTACTAGAAGAAAAAGAGATAGGTTACATGTTAAGCGTTAACCGACTAAAGCTAAAATTAATCTGACAAACCCTTAGGGCCATCGTCTTGGCCGGAAGAAGTGTCTTTAATGGGGTCGTGCATGCTGCAGTCTGTGCCCGCCCATGTGCTATCACACGTGCAGGTAGCTTCGTTATTGCAGACCTGTAAGGCAGGAGAGATCATCTGGTGAGGAAGAGGTTTGCACACACCAACATACAGTTAAGCACAGGCACCATACAAGGTGCTAAAAAGCCATCAAACACAACCATCAAAATGTTCTCTGCCCGATTGTTCCGTGAGATATGTCTGCAAATGTAAGGAACATGACTGGTTTTTCTCTACCTTCATCTTTTTATTCTTTAAGAAAATAACGTGCAGTAAAAACGCACGAAAGAACGTCTGTCAGAGTGATAAACAGATAAGTGTACCACACACACGCGAAAGCATTCACCTGTTTCAAGAACCTGCTGAGAACAAAAACAGAAAGGCCTGGAGTGAAGTGATGAACAATTTCTGAGCTTGTCAGGAATGATTTATGGTTGGTACATTTGTATGAAGACTGTCGCAAACCAGTGAACAGCACTGTCCCCAGACCTTGGCTGACATAATTGAAGCAGGTTAGACACAGCGTTTTCAGCGACAAACAGTAATATAAACACATGGACCATACGAGGTGCTACCAGTCGCACAATTTTTTTAAAATTAAGAAATGTTATCGGTTTTTCTACACCTTCATCTTTCTTTTTATTTTGAAAAAAAAGTAACATACATATAAAGTATAAAAGTAAGAACGTATCTTAGAGTGATAAACAGATTAGAGTGCCCAAAGATCTGGCACTGGAGAAATTCACCTGTTTCAAGAGTCATACACCTGCCGCAGACAAGCCACGGGCCTCAAGTGAAGGGATGAACAAGCACATGGATATTTCTGAGCTTTTCAGTAATGCTTTGGGGTTTGCGGGCTTGTAAGAATACTGTCACAAACCAGCAAACCTTCAAAAGTCTGTGTGTGAACCTTGGCCGCCGCAATTAAAGCAGATACAGCATCTTCAGTCATGATGAATTAATTAATCACAGGATGAGGAAAAGGAAGGGTATTTTGTCCCTTCACTATCGTCTAAAAATTGGGCAAAGACCAAAACAGGAACAGATAGAAACAAAAAAATCTAAAAGATGACAAGCTGCCTTTTGCCCAGAAAACCTGTGAGACCATTATTCACCCTGTATATTCTTGCTCTTTGAGGGAACTGTGGCAACATTTCACAGCTAGTTGAGGAATAAATGCTAATAAAAAATAATTTCTTTGGCATTTCTACTTTTCCCAATGTCTTGCACACAACTGACTTAACCACTGAAACCTTTAAACTAAAACTCACATACCAATAAAAGTTACAGTTCTTTCTGTTCATGAGCTTCGGAATAGATTGAATATGCTTATTCTATGAGGCATTAGACAAGCAACAAATGCTGCCGTTCTCCTGTTGTATTCTCGCATTTACTGCTGTAAAATGCAGTACTCCTTTGTAATTTTTATTTTCTCTCAGTTCATGAAGGCGCAGGTGGTATTCTTATCCAAACTTAAAAATCCCACCACAGGAGTCAAGTCAAGGGGAGTTCACCATTCCCCGTGAATGTAAAAGGAATTCATAACCTCACATAATTAGTTAATTAAAAATTAGTTTTCTGTTCTTGCTGTCCCTTCCAGTGCCAGGCTACAGTCCTGGTTATGATCCTGTTGAGGCAGACCAAGGCACTGTTCCAGAGCTCAACAACACATATCCTGGAACAGTATACTGTAGCAGGCTACCTATGTCGGGTGGCACAGTGGTGCAGTCGTTAGCATTGTTGCCTTGCACCTCTAGGGCTCTGGAGTTTGTATGTTCACCCTATGTTTGTGTAGGTTTCCTCCCAGCGGGACTGGTAGGTTAACTGGCGTCTAGGAGGACTGGCCCTGGCGTGGATGTGTGTGAATCTGTGTCTGTGACACAAACACACACACTGGGACTGGTGTCCACCTTGCACTCATTGCTCACTGCAGCTAACTGTTTCTGGTTACCAAATGAGCAGAGAGTAAGGTGGAAGAGGAAATGAGACTGAAACCGCACCACTATTGAACAATGTACAAATCCTTCCCAAACATATACACTCGCATTTGTCTTAGAATTACTAATGTGCACCTTGTCATGGATTTCTCCCAAGCAGTTCGGACAAATCGCATACAAAACAAACCAGCTGTACACTGTGCAATGGTTTTCAAAACCCAGACATTGACCCAAGGGTCATTCAAACATTGGAAACAAGTTGTATATTCTTTTATTTTGGCTTTGGAGATTACTGATGATACCGTATTCTCTTTACAAAAAAAAATCATAATAAGTATCTCCATTTCCCTCTCTTAATGTCTCTGAACGTGTGCCTTTTTTGTACGGCTGAGTGGCAAGAAACGTCCCAGACTAGCTTTGTGACATCTGCTTCATATCCCTGAGAATCCACAATCAGTACATCATACACAGCACTTACAGCAGGAAACTGAGATCAACAGAAAGTAAATACAGTATCAACCAGTGACCTTCATGTGACTCAGCCCTTTAGAATAATTCACTTACTGCAAAATAATACAGTATGTTAATGGCATGAAGTTATTTATAGTCTATATTAATTTCATTTCTGACTTCATTTAAAGCAGAGCTTTTACAATTATGTGGCATGCCCTTTCAAGACCGCAAATGAAGGACAACGTCGTTACTCAAATCGATCAGCTGTCAGCAGAGAAAAGAGAGCTCTGTTTAGATAACTTAGATTATCTGTACAGGTTAATTTCACAGAATGTGAATGTGAATAATTTCAGGTCATGAATGTGGGTATTCTATTTTAACTTAAAAATCCCACCACAGGAGTCATGTATCCTGGGGTAGTTCACAGTTCCATAACATAATATAACATAATTAATACGAACAGCTGCTTTGTAGAAAAATGACGTATATCATGTAATTTAAACAGCGTTGAACTTAGTCAAGGTGGGGTGGGGTGGGGGGTGTGTGTGGACAAACATCTGTGTAACTTAAGGGGAGCACAAAACAAGGTCAATTTAACAAAATTAAATAAAGAGTCCAACATTCAACAGGATCCTATTTTATCATTTAATCATACATACACTAAACTAGTCAAAATCCTTGGACCTGCCAGTCAGTCAGCAGACCTTGAGCAGCATGCACATTTGGCTTTTACAGCAAATACAGTCTTTTTTAAACAGATCTGCACGCCTACACGGTCCTATTTCCTTCCATTCTGCTTCTTGCCATGGCTGGGGATCGTCGATGGATCAACAACTTTTGCAAGGCATTGCATACGCTTAATACAGCTTTTAGGGCTAAGAAGGAGAAGAGGTGTAATTCAGTGACATATTGAGTTAAGCCAAAGACTCACCCCATGAGCAGAGCAGACTTGCCCATTGGATCCACTGGGACAGGCGCTAATGTTTAAGGACTGTATAGGCAAGCATTTCCTGTCAAGGCACATCATAGCCGGCCCACAGGGGGTCCCATCTTCAACATATCCCAGATCAGTCTCGTCATCCAGCACCACATGGCCTCCACTGAAGGGAGAGAGCACATCTGATTGATCAGAATCAAGAACTATGCATGACTGCTCCAAACTGTTTGGTTAAAGGCCTTCCCTCGATATTTGAAGTTTCTTCTTCTGTATGAACTTGGTAGTGGCAGGTATTAGGTTTGCTGTGAGTTAGAGAAGTGCACACTTAACTCTGCCGCAAACATACATGATATACAGTACACACCATATACAAAATGTAAAGTATAAACCACAACAGGCCATGCAATTCTGAGGATATATACCACACCTGCAGTAATGCTGATTTAATCATCCCATAAGTGGTATATATCTCTGGATCCACACAGCCAGTGGTTAAAACAGTCATTTATACTGCTTACAGCATGGGGGAGGCAAAAAGATTAAAAGAATTAGAACTAAATCAATTACCCTTATTACATAAACATCTCATAGTGTTATATAACCCTCAATAGACTATGGTCTTTCATTTCATTTGCTATTTACATACTAAAAATGATCAGTACATATAAAATAAATTGTTTGACGCAGCGTTTGAGAAGTTTGAGGCCAGAGCACAGGGCACGTTCAGTTTTTCACATCACACAGGGGGAGGCTGGGATCGAGTTGTCACGGTAGGTAGGAGTAGCATTTTCAGACGAGTTTCTGAAATGGAATACGACTCGTTTCCAGGCGGAATAATACCCACCTCTTGAAGTGGCTAATCATCGACAGCACGTTTTTCTGTCTGCAGAAATATAACAAGCAGGCTGCGCCAAGCGTTTGGACATTTTTGACATCCGGTGGCGATTTCTTAAACAGTTCTGAAAGGGACGCTGCCCATTTACAGAATAAATAAGCACGCACATTGGTACGAGAGAATGAGAGTCGTCATCTCACCTGCAATCCACAAGCCTTCCCTGATGGTTAAAGGTGGTGGCAGTGATATCACCCTTCATTAAGCCGACACGCGGAGTCCTCTCGGTGTTGGTGCACAGGAGGTAGCCGCAGAACACATCACTGATAAAACACAGGAAGCGCACGTTTGTTTTGACCTTCGGGCCTGTTCTTCTCTCTTTTGTCTATTTGCGATTCCTTTATCTTTTTAGTTTTTGGGTCATACTGTACCATCTTGCGATTGGCAAAAGTCATGCAGCTTAGAGCATCATGTTTCAAGCCAGCGCCAGTCAGGGCAAAGGCATGCTTTTTGCCCAATTAATCTTAAATTTGTTTTTCTAGATGGTGTTTGAAACTACCAAAAATGGAAAATTTCCTTAAATACAACAAACTATTATCATTTATAATAGGAATTTAAACTCTTCCCCTTTACAAACTTTAATGACAATGTTATATTGTATATTTTTTTCAGACTACTACATATTCTTTAATTTGTAATGCAATGTTAAAGATCTGTTATTGGTACATGATTTACCACTTAAAATGTATATATTGATAACATACTTTTATTATGCTATCTTATTATTCCTGATGAGACATTTGCTTAGGATTTCAATACAATAGCTTTCATTAACTTATCAGTCTTTGTGTATATGAAAATTTCCATTTTGATGATGTGCAATGATGTCATGTTCGTATCTCAGCCTGCCTAGAAACTGAATAATTATGTGTGCATAAACTATCTATTTGTAGATCAAAAGCATTGTAACAGCACAGAAAATTATATTCAAACTTCCAAAATGATTCCTCTGTTTAATGAGTGACTTAAAATAGACAATACAAACGTGATTGTTCTGGAGAATGTCATATAATTAATACTACGCTTGGAATCAAAAATGAACACTTTGCCACAGTAAGAGTTTGTGCAGCTCAGGTCCTATGCCAGCTTCATGAAACTCTTTTATGTGCGTCTGCAGAGAGATTATTAAACCTGGAGCTTATTATAATTTACTTCAAACTAAAGAACAGCTTCAAAGGCCAACTTCCACTTCAAAATATTAAATCACATCTGAATTTCAAATGTCAACTGAGTATGGTGAGGACACTTGGAACAAACTACGACAGACTGTTTTACTTAAACTGTTGCTTTTTTTTCGTTACTTTAACCTTGTGAGCAAATTCACTGGGCATTAAAGTTAATAGAAAAATGTTGGAATTTCCAGTCTGATTGTACATAAAAAGGCACATCATCTCAATACCGAAAACACGTGTTAATACTCCCTACTTTTTCTCACCACTACGTTAATTAAAAACAGGGTTGAAGTTTCATCTTAATTTATGCATTTTGTTAAGAGCTTTATTTGAATATATCTTTTTACATCATTGTTTCTCCTGCCTGCTTCCAGCACAGACATCGGTCACACAGTGGCCTAACAGATGAAACAGACTTTTGTAGTGGAAAATGTGGCTCATTAAATATATCTCAAGTCTAAAGCCTCTCTTCTGAACCTGTGCTACAATTAAACTGAGTTCTAAGAGAATGGTAAAGTCACACATTTTAAAAATAGTTACTGTATATGGAAAGTGTCCATGTGTGAAATCTCAAAACAAAGTTCAAATAAAGTTTCAGGTCTGGGTTACTTTTTAACATTTCTTCTTTCAGCACTGTATAAATGATAGACTCCTAAACATAACCTCACTAGTGGGATCAGTGTGTGGCACAGCAATACTAGAATGAGAGATGCACTACAAAGGGTGCAGAGAATTAGATTTAAAGAGAATTAAAGGATGTGATTTACCAGCATCCGGTGTCGCTATAAAGCCCAATCATGATTCAGTATCCCAGCCATCCTGGCCACAGACTGGTCTCTCCCCTGTGCTCTGGCAAGTGTTACCGCAATATTAAAGCACAGACCACTAGGCTTAAGAATGGCTCCTACCCTACTGCAGTACACATCCTCAACAGCTAACTGCAATGCCTCAGACTCAATGCATGTCTGCACTATGCACTATTTGCATGGTCTACCATGTTGTTTTTCACTACTACATATTTATTGTTCCTGTTGTTATTATTTATGATGTGTGTAATGTACCATCTACATTGTGTGGTGTTGTCTGTTGTTCTGTGTACAGGTACTGTATGTCCTGAGAGATCAGAGCGAATAAGAACTCCAACATACATGTACAGTACATATGGCAATAAACTTCTCTCCACTACATGATGGTACAGCATCCAAGATGGAACTTCTAGCATTCCTGCACTTGTAGGGGCTTTTAAACTAAAACATTTAACACCCAACTTGTAAAGAAGTAAAGAAAAAAACAGTAAAATCAGAGTCTGGGAATAGGACAGTATTTCATGCCCCTCCTAAAGAACCACCATAACCTCCTCTGTGAGCTCTTCTGTGTCCTGTGTTTGCTTTTACATTAGTGGATAAAGGCATGTGAGTCAAAGCTGTCTTACACTAAACTCCTTAATGTACTTTATAGGAGTTTAAATTTGGCTCTGCTGAATACCTATGGAAAAATTGGGAGAGTGTCCTTTTGTTTCCTCCAGGCAAGGGTCAGTTTGGATGAGAGATTGATTTCATATAGGTGGAATAATGAGGATACATTATTCTGTTGACTGTATTCTGTTTACACTCACAGGAACAGAGATCTAAACTCGACTTGATTATGAAGCTGGTTTGTAATTCTGCAAGTGCCGAATGACATCTTTTTCTTACTGTTTGCTGCACTGGATCCACTTGTCTCCATCTCTCCCACAATTCCCCTTATCTGTGCCCTCTGTGTTCAGCTTCTCATAACAGAACTTTTCAGACCCACCAGCCTCTGTCCAGGAACAGAACGGAGTTTAGCATTATTTACATTTCGGAATTCATAGTTATCATTATACAGATAGTAGTAGTAGTTCAGGTGGGGAGCTGCGTCAGCATGTGTAGGCTGCAAAGGAACAAGTAATAGCTTTCCATGCTGAAAAAAAGAAGACAGAAAACACAACGTTTCGGCCGTGGAGCCTTCACACCTGAAGAAGGCTCCACGGCCGAAACGTTGTGAATTATCTGTGCATGTTACAGTTAAAATGAATTACTCCACAGTCCAAATAGATACAGTAGCGGTAGGTTAATTGTCTCCTACAGTATGCTTATTATTAACTCTCTTAAGGTTTGGCCTGAAAATAAAAAAAATATTTTAATATTAATAATATTTTAGGGTGGCATGACAGTTTGAGTATTACCTCACATCTCTGGGGTTCAGTTCTGGACAGGTTGAGAAATTTGCATGCTGTCTTTGAGTCCACCTGAGTTAGCTCCAGCTGCTGTAGCACAATTCAAAGACATGCTGTCTAAATTACTTGGTGGCTCTTCACTACCTCTTGAATGCTAGTGTGTTCTGTGTGTGTAATGATAATGTGATTTTTGAAGACAGGGGGAGGGAATACATTGTTTTATGATGAAAGACCAATCTAAACCAGGAGACTCACTGTTTGAACAACATGATCAAAAAATTTAAAAGAACTAGACTGCTGTAAGTATTAAACACAGTACACCCAAGGAGGATCTTTGATACCTGACTGTCAGGATGTCACTCTGTACATCACTGGTTAAGCCAGGAGTACTGTAGGTAGCAGCACAAGAAAAGAAAGACCTGGATGCTATTGAGGACTGTAGAGACACAGGGCAAATGGAGTGCATATTGCAGGTTGATACATGTACAGCATAGACATTTGTGCTGTATTTGTGCAATTTATGCACAGTCCTTTTAGACGTCACAGTTCTGAGAATAGGAATGAATCACAGTTAATAAGAAAAGACCCCATTAGGTGCATAATAAGTTGTAAATATTCAATCTGTAGTGTTCTGATACAAACACATGGTAATGAATAAAACATCTTATCACAAGGAATTAACAAGACTAAGGAAATAGTCACAGGGCCCTGTAATTGGCCTTTTCACTCAATGATAATCATCATTTCTAAAGAAACATTAATAAAAAAGGGCCCAGATTTAGGGCACAGACTGCATGCTTTCAAATGGAATAAGAGATCGGAGTTATACTCACTCGGGCCCCATATATATTTGCACTGGTTTTCTCTGGTCTTGCATTCCCCATTGTAGCATCTCCCCTGCAAGAGAGGAGCACAAATTAGTGCACTGTGCAGTTTATTCAATTTCAACAAAGACCGTGCTAGTTGTGATAGTGTAAAAGTGAGCAAACCTCAAATTCACCATAGAATTCAAAATAGGTACTGTATATTGCAAAAAGTGGATTTTCTCAACTTTGCAATTCAGAGGTGAGGTGGTAGGCTTGATAAAGTGTTAAACAATCACACAGTTCAGCACGATTTTTGTTTCACGAGGAGGTGGGGAAAGAGAGGTTGAAATTGTGTTTTGTCATAATTCATCCTTTCCACCATTTTGAAATACCAGGGGTTAAACACGTCACATTAATCCCATCCAACCAATCGTTAAAATGGCGTTCCCAGATCAAAGAGCCCTAAAAAATAAGGAACTACCTGACTGAGGCTGCAAGCATACCCATCCTGCTTATGAAGGTTGGGAGGACACTAGAAAAGGAAATAAAACAGGAAAAAGGGAAGGAAATAAGAGAAAAACAATTTTAATACATATGGCTTGCTTGTCCCATCTTACATATTGTAAAATAAATACTAGATCAACGGATCTAAGTAACACATTAATCAGATAAACAAATGTATTTCAAGTGAAGCTGTACAATACAGTACGTGCACATACTGTACAGTATAGGCATGTTTGAGCAACAATTGTTTTTTGGGTTCTACACATTTGTAGTATCTTGGAACAATTGAAATAAACAAAGGCCAGGATATATGTTCAGCAGAAAAAAAAAATCCGAAGGAACATGAGAACAATTGCAGTGCTCATATTGATGCTCTCACATCATGCTTCACATGAATAATTTACATCACCTGCTTTACATTGTTACCTATCCCCCGTCACTGTCTCTGTTTAAATTGTATCCCCCCGCTAATTAAAAATAGCAACAAAAATGCTTTTGAAAAAAACAGCAATTATGCATATAGCTGAAAAAATTTGAATATTGTGAAACTAGGCCCTTTTGTCCAGTCACAAGAGCAGAGATACACTAAAATACTGTCTCTAGTCTTTGTTTCCATTGAGTTCTCTGAAAATCTTGCCTTCTAATATTACTTTACTTTGCAAGTTTTACTTCTGGAAATATGGCTATCGTTAATCTTTGTTTTTATTATTTTTATACTGTTCTCCTATTTGTTTTCATTTTATATTTTATATTTTTTCAATTGCCTCTGAAATCTGTATGTCTAGAAAACAATGTAGCAAATTAGTTAAAGAAATAACCACATAAGCTTTCTTGTGCAGTTCCTTACTGCGATCCAGTTGGATGCTGATGTCATTCTCAATCAGCTTTTTTAGATATTATTGAGAAGATAGCTCTTCTGTCACGGTTATCATTACAAACAGTAGCAGTTATATTACTGTTATAGTTACCCTCCATTACATCACATATCCACAAAGTACAGTGAAAAGGGAAAAACAAGAGGGACATTTAACTGTGAAAGTCACTACTGGACTGTAAAACGTTCAAAATAAAACAATATCTGATCATTTAACGTAAACTGAGAAAAGACAGAGGAAATTGTAATTAAAGAAAGAGTTGCGTTGGAAATGCAGAAAGTGTTGTAAATTAAGAATATCACACCACAATACATTTTTAAAATATTTTTCAAGCACTGTGTTATACATTTTTTTTTCTGAATTGAACATTATTTTGCAAACATTACCAAACCAGGGCCCAGTAAGAATGAAAAAAGTCCATACTGAAAAGCCCTCTTAACCAAGGAAAGCGGTATAAACAACTACAGGAGCCCTAACTGAATAAAATGTGCCATACCTGCCCAGAGTCCCCAGAACACACTTCTGTGATGTCACATTCATTCACGGCATAACGACAGCTGTATCCGCGGGGATAAAACTAGCAAGAAACAAAAAGAAGGCGTTCACTTCCGAGCCAAGATCTGCCACATAAGTCACCTCCCCACAAAATTGAAATTCATTAACCTATTTTACCGTAAACGTAAAACCTGAAAACATGATACAAAAGGCATAGGCACACAAACACATTACTATAGCACATCTTCCTAACATCGGAGAATATTACCGTGTTTTACATTCAGAAATCTAATGAAGACCATCATTGGGAACCTCCAAATACATTTCCTCTTGGGGTCTGACTGGCTAACGCTGTGTTTCTACCAGCTGACTGTGCAGACGCGGGCCAAGTATCGGTTGTTCCACAGTTTCGTCTTACTGCTCCAACTACCGTTTGGCAAGGTGACTTAGGTCACTGGCCGGGATGTTACACCACTCATAGTAGTGGTCAGCCGCCATATCACCCTGCAGCTCACAACTGGATGCCCACTGAAGCTCAACAGGTGTGAGCCTGGTCAGTACCCGGATGGGAGACCTCCTGGGAAAGCTAAGCTTGCTGCTGGAAGAGGTGTTAGTGGGGCCAGTAGGGAGTTCTCACCCTGCAGTCTGTGTGGTTCCTAATGCCCCAGTATGGTGATGGGAAGACTATACTGTAAAAAAGGCACCGTCTTTTTTACATTTTTAATTGATTGTAAGTGGTCCAAAGGTTTTATCCAGAACCCATTCTTGAATTAAGCCATGCTATTGGCTCTGACCACATGGCTAGCTCCTTAAACGAAAAGGCCAGGACGTCCTCTCCAGTACTTACAAGGCAGGTGTTGTTACAGCAGGGTCCGTCACTGCAGTGGGCGCCATTGGAAAGGGAACACTTTTTACAGCACTCCTTGTAGCACTCCTGCAAACAAGAGCCAGAAAGAACCTGGTCTGTTCCACTGTCAGTCCAGATGTCTACTGGTCGGAAAAAAACACTCCAAAATACTCTTAAAATTCTTCAAACTAGATTTTATTTACATCAATTATTTGCTCGGCAGGCTATTTAAGTAGATGTCAAACAGTATTTAGAATGTCATCAAGTCAATATGATAAAAGGGAAGATTATGGGCATGTTCAAGATACGGTCCCATTAAGATTTTGCATCTGTGGTTAATCTATTCTCTTTTATAATTCCCAAGAAGATCTTAATACATTATGAGTATCAGAGCTCCAATTGTCTAAAGAAACCAAGTAAGCCTACAGTATAATACAGTAAATCCACAGTGTTATAGTTTAAACACTTGAATACATATTTGAGGCTGCTTCCATGGCAGACGGCAAATCTATGAAAACTTAATAACAGTATGTCATGAATGAACGTAGGCGCTAGGAATGATGTACTGTATAATCTGCTTGAACGTACTGTACACTGTAAGCATCCATTCTCTCAATAATAACCATCAAACCTTGTTCTCTTAGAAATCCGTCCTTCGGATGAGACGTAAAACCGAGGTCCTGACTCTCTGTGGTCATTAAAAATCCCAGGGCGTTTCTCGAAAAGAGTAGGGGTGTAACCCCGGTGTCCTGGCCAAATGTCCCATTGGCCCTTACCAATCATGGCCTCCTAATAATCCCCATCTATGAATTGGCTTCATTACTCTGCTCTCCTCCACACTAATAGCTGATGTGTGGTGAGCGTTCTGGCGCACTATGGCTGCCGTCGCATCATCCAGGTGGATGCTGCACACTGGTGGTGGTGGAGGGGAGTCCCCATTACCTGTAAAGCGCTTTGAGTGGAGTGTCCAGAAAAGCGCAATATAAGTGTAAGCAATTATTATTAATAATTATTATTATAAATCCAAACTGCAGTAAAACGTGTTGCGCCTCCTCCAAACTACAGTGGCACCATTCTTCAAGCCATCGTAAGAGCATGAGAAAGGTTACTTGATGAGACCAGCCCATCCAGTTTGTCGTATTTACGAGTAATTGATCCAAACCACTTCTCGCATAAAGCCATTAGATCAGCTTTGACAACATGGCTAGTTATCTCATTACAGCTTCTCATTTTATGCTATTTTATGCTCTCAGTGCATGCAGAAAGCTCCTCAAGCCTGGCGATCATGGGTTAGGGTTCACGCTGTTAGGAGTAGAAGGGTTAGGGTTAGGCATTCCCTGAGATGGGGAGAGGGAGAAAAGCCCATCTCGGTTCTTTGTGTCTCGGTGCACAGGCTCGGACTTTTCTGCACGTCCTCGAATGAACCGAAGCAGCCCCTGAATCTGAACGGGTTCTTGTATCAAACGCATGATCCGAATGAGCACATCTTGGCTGCAGTGCATTACAGCTCTGGAAGGAAAATAAGACCTAAAAAAACATCATCAGACATTTCACCAAACTTCACGATATCAGTAAATCACTTCACTGAGCTCTTGACAATGGTTTTCCTCTTTTTAAAGGCCATTTGAGCAACGACTGTAAATCATAAAACAAAACTATTTCAGGAGGACACCCTTCAGATAGGAATCAAATGTACTTTTAGCAGGATTTAGCACTGAGAGTCGGGCCACCATTCAAAAAGATACTTGTGGCTGCATCTGCTCAGAGTGTTGTCTTAATAAATCTCTCTTGCAAAATTCAGAGAAAGAGCACTTACCACTCGCCCTCCACAGTCACACTCCTCGCCTACTTCCATGTAGCCATTGCCACACTCCGTCGCCTCAAGCAGCTACACAAAGTCACACAAAACATCAAATCACACATTGTGAATGTGGGGGGAATTGTTTGTCCATATGTGCAGCAGCTCGCGTCATGTTCAGAACCTCAAGTCCACTTCATTTTGTAAATCCTTCACTGGGCAAGCCAGGAGAGGAGTCAAGGGAATAAAAGTAGATTCTACCTCAAATCAACCCTACAGATGCGGACATTAAGTTAACTACAGAACTGTTGAGCAGTTGGTACTTGTTATTACGAACATAATTGAGTATGTTGGTACGGCAGACTCTACATAAATAATCAAATGAAAATCAAATCAAATCAAAGTTTATTTATCAAATGCACAACAATACGGTGTGCAGCAGTAGTTGCTGGCAATTAAATGTCTTTTTCTGCGAGATCACAAAAATTCACAAAAACCCAAAAATCACAAAATTGAGGTTCATATAGTACCACACATTACAATAAGCTCACTCCCCATAATTGTCTATCCTTAATTTCATTCTGTTGATGTATGATTTTGCACATCTGATGTTGTTTTGCACATTACCTGTTACCTGTTGTTGTTTTTGCACATTGCCTGTTGTCTCTGTCTTTCTTTTCTTATACAATTGTATTGTTTTATTTGAACTGGTTACCGTCTGAGAGCTAGCTAAATAGCATTTCGTTGTACCATATACCTGTATATGAGTATAATGACAATAAACTTGAACATAACGCTGTTAAATAAAGGTGTTTTAGTCAAAATATACAGTACTACAGTATAAACAGAAACATACTAGATCAGACGAGGGTCGTCTATTAATTGACACTGGTGCTAAATCTCAGAACATTAATGAATTCACTTTTTTTTTACATGCACTGATGGACAATCACCTGTAATTTACTGCCAGCCTGAGTTGGAATTTCAAAATTACATCACGTCTGCTGTTACTTTGTGCTAACCTCGTGTTAATGAGGTAGTGGGGACAAAATCAGGGAAATGCTTGTGTTTTGACTGCTTCTGATTGTGCAGAAGAAAGAATGGTATCTTCCATCCATGCACTTTCTAACTGCTTTTTCTCATACAGGGTCACAGGGGAGCTGGAGGCTAACCTGGCAAACAACAGGCACAGGATAGGATACACCCTGCATGGGCACACACAAACAGAAACACGCGCACACTCACACCAGGGCCAGTTTTCCTAGAAGCCAACTATCCTACTGGCATATCTTTGGGTTGTGGGGGGGAAACAGGAACACCCGGAGCAAACCCCGCAAAAACACGGGAAGAACATGCAAACTCCACACAGACAGAACCCCAGATCCAGTAGTGAACCAAGGGCCCCAGTTCTGTGAAGCAGCAATGCTAACAAATGTGCCACTATGCCATTCAAAAATGGCGTCATGTAACAGTAAAGTATTCACACATCATCTGTTTTTAAAGCCCTCGAGTATACCGATACATTTTTTCAGGACTCATAGTCCCTGCTCCCTTACTCTTACTTACAGTACTGTTACATACTGTTACTGTCACCTAGGAGTATCCTAAAAATATAATTTCATTGTAGTTCATGAGGAAAGCCTTGCTGATTAAACATTTAAAATCCAGTTTCTTTCTGTTTATAGAAATGTTTTCTTCATCAAAATAGCACTGAAGCAGCTAAGCTAAGGCCTGGCTGTTTGGACAGCAGAGCCACTGAGGCAGGGCACGTCGTGTGGATGTAAGTGGGTACAGAAAGGAGCCAAATGGTGCCAGATGGAATATCTCTCATCCTTCACAGCTGACAGCTTGGAGTTCTGTATGAATCCACTACACGGAATTGGTGGTGGAATAGAAGTATTTCTTAGTCATACAGTACTACATCTCGATTGAAACACCGGCTATACTGTACAATTTTCGGCAATGATTCACACAATTTCAACATAGGTTTGTCTAAACCTTCCCAATAATGCACTGCAAATACTAGCACGGTCACGGTATTCCTGTTTCAAGTCTAACATGCTTGCAGTGAAAGAATCTTTGCCATTTTACCTTTGTCGGTCTGTTGAAAAGACACGATCCCCCACCCTTCTGCAAAAACTCCTTGAAATCAGCAATGTTGCATTTGGAAAACTTCCGAGTGTGCTGAACCCTAAACCCAAAACAACCAAAAAAATCATTATTTATTTATCTAACTCTTATCTAAACTCACTGGTACTGTAGGCATAGTTTTAAGCTAAGGTTGCATGCGGTTTTCTCCAAGGTGACCTGGAATGCGAGCAAACTGAAATAAAAATAATCGTGAAATAAACGTGAAACACAAACACAAAAAAAGGTAAGTTAAGTTGCATATCCTCGCATTTACCAAGTCTCATTTAAAATTATTTAGGTAATACAAAGAAAAAAGATTCAATTTTTATAACCCAGAGAGATTCACTTTAGGCAGTCAAAATCGGGAAAATGTATATAAAAAGATTGAAGAATCACATTGGGCTGGGGAGAGCCTACTCTCCCTTTTGCAAAACTGCTAATTGCAAACTCTGGAGTTTTTGGTTCATGTTGAAAAAGCAGCTTAATTTACGTTCAGTCAAAGAGCTTTTTTATACGCCCAGTTCTCTGAGTCCTGGATATGTTATTTCATCTGAATTCTTTGAAAGGAAAAAAAAAACTATGGAAATCTTACATCATTTAAATATGTGCCCAAAGTCTATAATAGTGGAACTTTGTGCTGTGAAATTAAAACTACTTTCATCACCAAACATTATCAACCCCTAGTAAACATGGCCAGATGCTTGCTCTTGATCAGCCACAAACCACTTGATGTCAACACTTCGGTCTGCAGAAGATCTGAACTGTCGGAACTATCAAAAAGGCAGTCATTTCCCATAGCTTTTGATTATCGTTCCATTTGCATTTAATAAGCTGCTCCACGTTCAAAAAAGGTCAGGGGAGAGTCGAATCTCTTATGTCTTGGTCTATGATCAGAAAATGAACACTAACAGACGCTACAATCTTTGCAACGGAGGTGGCTTTGAACTAAAACATTTCCTCGGAGCGCCGTCAAACCGCTGGCCTTCCCTCTAAGTGGTGACTGCAATCAGCTCGCGGACAAAGTGGATGGCAGCTGCTCTACTTAAGTATGAAAGCTGAAACTTAAGACACACATGAAAGGCATGAGTGGGCAACACAGCCAGGGTGTTGCCAACCCAGCTCCAGGTCAAGGGGCTTGGTCCTTGTATTGAGCTCTTGTTTGTTCGTTCCGTTTCTGAGTGGGTTTTCACCAAGTCTTCCAGTTCCCTCTCCCTGAGACACACTAGGCGTGACTGGCTGTCCTATACCACCTATATTTCTACAGCCCTGGGATGGGCCGACTTCCTGTCCATGCAGAAAGCTGTCCCATGCTCTCAGGCCTGCTTTGTGCCTTTGGGTTCCAGCTTAGACACGGGCCACCTGTAGCCCTCACCAAGATAAGGGACGTACTGTGTGGATAATGGATGGAAAAAAGGCATGAATTACAAAACCGGTGAAAAACAAACCCTACTTTGGAAAAGGAAAGGTGCAGTTTTTGCTGTTTCGCAGGCAGACTGAAAGTACCAAGAGGCGACTGACTCACTTTGAAGAAACGATAAAGCAGAATATGAAAAAAACACGGGGTAATTCTATTGAAGCTTCATTGTGAATTTGTGACAAGCTTTTTTCTTGATTTTCCAGATTCCGAGATCCCCCACTGAGCAGAAAACGTAAAATGACCAATTCCATTACCCTGTGTCTTCCATGATGCATCCTCCCCAGGACTCTGAACAGCCACACTCCTCTGGAATGAAAAGAACAAAGCAGTGTGCATCTGTCACCTCAGAAATGCGGCATTCTGAAAATCCTCCGTGCAATAGGTTTCATTTACATACCTGCAGACAAACTCATCCTTTTGTTCATTATGGCACACTGTACACCATTTATCATTATTGTACCACCATGAATTGATAATTAACTTATTCATTATTCTTGTGTAGGGTGCCACAGTGGTTAGCATTGCTGCCTCGCAGTGCTGGGGCCCTAGATTCAATTTCTAGGGTGCTGTCTCCGTGGAGTTTGTGTGTACTCCCCGTGTTCGCGTCCTAAGACTTTTGGTTTCTGGGAAAACTGGCCCTGGTGTAAGTATCTGTTGATGTAAGTGTATGTTGGTGTCTGTGTGTGACCTGCGATTGACTGGTTTCCTGCCCAGGGGGTGCTTCCTGTGATAGGCTCTGGGCCACCGTGACCCTGAACTATTGAAGCAGTTACAGAAAATGATGTGATTTGATTATTCTTCAAAATGCCGTTTTAAGAAACGTTGTCATATCAATCTTCATTCAGCTACAACTTTAAAAGTTGACTCTATGTCACTCAATCCCTTTCTTCCGTTGAAGATTTTAAGATATCACCTTGCCGTTACATTTTAATTGCCTTGATAAACAGGTGAATTGTATGCTCTACGATATTCGTCTCTGGATGAGAAGTAGGTGGCTGCCTACTGTAGGTTAGAAATCTTCCAAAGCCTGCTGTAGATCTCTAAATGTTTCCCTTGACATTCATGCTACTTCACAGAACAGTATTTTTAAAGGGTAACAAAGGAAAGAAAGGAAAAGTGCCTACTTCTCATTGAGGCGGGATCCCACTGCATCCCCAAATTCTGACCCAGGCTCTGTGACAAAGACAGTGCCATCGTCCATGTTGCACCATACTAAAATTAGAAAGGAAAATCACAAACCCACCTCTCAAATCAATAAATACAGGATTTTCTTTAAATGTTTATTTCCAGGGTCATTCAGCAGAGATAGATTAAAAAGGGTATTGGGTCGGTGAAGTGCAACTTCATTTTTGCTGTGTACTAAATCCCCAGAAACAAGCAACACCTGAAAGTGGCTGTGGTTAAGAATTGGCAAAGCATCTCAAAGAAGCATATCAAAAGCCTGGTGATGCTGATAGGTTGCAGCCTGGAAGAAGTCATTTCATATAAGAGGTATGGTAAATACTAACTTTACACTGATGTAAGTCACTTTAAGTTAATTTGTCCCAATGCTGACTTGAAATTTGGACTGAACACGGAAATATTTTTTTCTAACATTGGGTTAACATGTACGCACACAAATACCCAAAAGCCAAAGCTCATTTTCTAAAATATTGCCTCAAATTACACCTTTCATCAGAAAAAAAAAATATTTACGGCACAGCAAAGATGACACATTTCACAATCCCAACAGCTTTTCACTGTATATTGTATGAAAATCTCAGAAAATTCTGAAACACCTTTTAACAGAAGCTTTGCAGAGCGTACCAGAGTACACTGCCATTTTGTGCACCTGTGGTACTGTAAGTGCTGTGTTTTTAAACAACCTGTCTAGTCACACTGCCTGAGCTCTAAGCCCTTTGTGAAACTCACCTCATTGACTCCTACACCTCTGCTTGCAGAGCAAACTCCTGCAAAATAGGCAGCACTGCTCCTTCTGTAGTGAAATGTTACATTTCTACAAGAAAACATAAAACATGTTTTTGTTTTATCACAGCAGTTCTGCACTTACTCTCAAGTATACATTCACAAAACTGTGTTTAGGGGAAAGATGCTTTGAGATATACATCACAAGAGACATCTTAGGGGAACAGATAAAGCTCTCATTGCTTAGTACTTTTCCAAAGCATTTTGGATGTTTCAAGTTTGTTGTCTTATTTCAAATACCCTCTATATTGAAGTGTGTTAAAAATGACTCCGTCACTTCAAAATAATTTAACATAAAGTATGTGTACAGAAAGGAAGACTTTGTCCATTATCACCAAACCACCGTTTTATAATAAAACCCACATGCAGATCAGTAATTCCTTTTCTTGCTTTTGTTAAACTCAGTAAGTTAATTAACCTTAAGTTAAAGTTTTGAGTAAAGGTAAGAAAGACATTGTTTAATGTGTTATCATCTTTTGAACGTCCTAAAACACACATTCTAATATATACAGCACCAGTTCATGGAAAAAGATACACAAAGCACTTTTGGGACAGGTATTATTTAAAAGACAAATGAAAGAATCAGTAATTTTTGTATCAAAAATAAAGAAATGCACTGTAAATGGTTCAGTTTTGACTACTGCAATTAAACACTGTTATAAAGTACCACTACAGTGTTACAGCTTAAATACAACTTACACTGTCAACAACTTCAACACGTAGATGGCTTAAACACTTCTTGTACAAAATTGTGTTTAGGAGAAAGATACTTTTAGATATACATCACAAGAGACATATTGGGGGAACAGATAAGGCTCTAATTGCTTAGGACTAACTCTTGTATGATACAACATTTTCAAATACCCTGTATAGTGAAATGTGTTACAAATGACTCAATCACTTCAAAACTCAAAATGTTCATGTTGTATTTATGTTTATGTGTACAGTTTATGTGTATCCAGGTTTAACACTCTTATTAGTAACTAAAAGCAATCACACATTTAACAAAGTAATAATCCCTTATTTCCCAAATTAATTACAAGGGAAAGAAAGTCAAACTCTTTGCCTAAGGTGAACCCTAAAAGGGCCAGCAGAATGTGCAGTAAGTCAGTGGAGCCCTCAACACACAAACGGCTTTTAACCCTCAGAGCAGAAGAGAGCAGGGATGTGGGAAAAAACAGGCCAGCTTTAACTCGGTTACATACGAGAAGAGATGGACCGCGTCGGCGTGCTGCTTAATAAAGTGCTGCCTGTACTTGGAGAAATCCCGCAGCATTTCCAGGGGTTTGACGCCGATCGGAATCTGGTCCCTTTCCGTCCAGATTTCCACGGCAACGAGCACCACCCTGGTGTGCAGCTGCTCTTTAAAGACCTGCCGGCAGAGACAGCACAGGCACAGGAGTCGAACACCGGGTGTGGGGAGGAGCCGGGCTAGTGCCAGGCCAGCCCGAGCCAGTGGAATCACGACACAGGGGCCACAGCACAGGGGGCACATGGGAGGAACAGGTTGCCATTAGTTACCACGCACACAGACACACACAAAAGATGCCATAACCCCTATTTTGCAACTGCCTCAACTATTTAGAAGCCTTTTTTTACATTTACTTTTCATTTTTATTCTCCACTTAGTCTCACGTATGCCGTTTTAGCTTAAGAGCTTTTAAAATGTTATTACCCACAGTGAAACAATGAAACAAACAGTTTCTCTATGGCACCAGAGTTTTACACAGTCTACAAGTCTACAGTCTACAAGCTGCAAAGTTCACTCAGCGTTTGCCTACAGTATCTATACGGTTACTTACAGCATCCACCAAATTTACCACAGATTTGGCATAGTTTTTTGTGTGTTGTCTCGTCTTGTGTCTCTTAAACTGCACGAAAGGAGGGAGGAAAAAAGCAAGAAAACAATTACAAGTGACAAAAATGACATCTGATATCCACTACGAGGAATGTAATATAAGTTAACAATAACAATTCAATTGTTTGCCACAATTTAAAATTAAAAACTGAATTAAACAGTATATTCAACCTATATGTTTACCAGAACTAGGGCAGACTTTATTCACCTTTTGCAGTGAGATATGCCATACACGACAGGCACACATGAATTTATGTACTTCTAATGGGCTTGCATAGTGGCAAAGTGTGTTAAAAATTAACAGTATCCAATGCATATTCTGCTGTGGACTATAAAGACGATGATTGTCCATATCAAGGAAAAGTTTAAGGCAACTGCTCTTGCATGTCCTGAATTGATAGTGATAAGATTCAAAATAACAACAGTTAAAATAACACTGTTCCTGACAGAGGACTAAAGACCAAATCCAAAACTATGTGGCAGAACAGCATGTCCATCCATCCACTTTCAGACCTCTGCATCCCATTCAGGGTCGCAGGGGGAGCAGGAGGCTATCCCAGCAAGCAACGGGCACAAGGCAGGCTACACCCTGGACAGGATACCACGCCATCACAGGCCGCACACACACTCGCACCACACCACTCAACCTGACAGTTTGTTTCTGGACTGTGGGAGGAAACCGGAGCACCCAGGGCACGCAAACATGGGGGAGAACATACAAACTCCACACAGACAGCACCCGAGGTCCAGAAAGGAACCAGAGCCCCAGCGCAGCAAAGCAGCAATACCAACCACTGCTCTACCACGCTGCCAGAAAAGCAGTTGTCCACAGGGATTATCCCAAATTATTTTGATACTTTTAGTTGGTAAGAAGTCAGATTTAATTGTGAGTCATATTCTTTTATTAGAAGATTTTTTTGAATCTCTTTTTGAGGTTTTGAATCTCTTTTTGGCCTAGTTAGGTGCTGGGTATTTGTATCTGTAAAAACTAAGCCTGCGAAAATGCATAGATCGGTACATACTATACAGTAGGAGTTTTGTGGAACTGGTTTATGTTGTGTAATGTTTTGTGTTGAAGAGATTGTCTGTTGTTTTTTGTTGGACACTCTCCCCCATGTTGTGCCAGAGAGCATATGGAACCACAAGACACATGCCTCAAGACTTACTTCCTTTTACTTCCCACAGTTCAGTTTACTTAACCACTGCTGCTCATTTTTTTTTTACAATAGCACTCGAAAGCAATGACACAACCACCAATCCTCTAGGTGTATCTGCGACTTTAAATGTGAAAACGCCCTCCTGCTTCTAGAAATATTTGCTTCAGCTCACTTTTTCTGCCGAGTTCTGCTTTTCATAGTATCTCCCTGCAGTGTACGAGTCAAGCTCAGGAAATCTTACTGAACTGTCTTAAAGAGACAGTAATCGCACATTATGAGGATGAGACCGTGAAACATCTCTCATGGTGTGGGGTATGGTTTGATTGTGACTTCTGCTAGCTAAGGCAAAAAAAAATGCTGAAGTTTCTTGCTAATTATTGCTAACAATAATAATTAGAATAAAAATTGCTTACAGTTATATAGCGCTTTTCTGGACACTCCACTCAAAGCGCTTTACAGGTAATGGGGACCCCTCCACCACCACCAATGTGCAGCATCCACCTGAATGATGCGACGGCAGCCATAGTGCGCCAGAACACTCCCCACACATCAGCTATCAGTGGGGAGGAGAGCAGAGTAATGAAGCCAATTCATAGATGGGGGTTATTAGGAGGCCATGATTGATAAGGGCCAATGGGAAATTTGGCCAGGACGCCAGGGTTACACCCCTACTCTTTTCGAGAAATGCCCTGGGATTTTTAATGACCACAGAGAGTCAGGACCTTAGCAACCTTAGTTTTTCCCAGGAGGTCTCCCATCCAGGTACCGACCAGGCTCACACCTCCTGAGCTTCAGTGGGTTGCCAGTTGTGAGTTGCAGGGTGATATGGCTGCTGGCATGTTCGCCTATTCAAAAAAAGGCTCGCGCTACACATTCAATAAAAAGATTCGCAACTCTGCCACAGTTTAATCAAACCCTAGACACAAATTCCAGGGACCATATGTGGTCTTTCATGTGCGAAAGTGTTCAAGCAGTAAATATCCATCTCCTGCAATCATGAAGACCATGTGGAAAATGCTTATGACCTGAAGAGGAAACATACAACATGATGGAATTACAGATGATCAGAATGTCAACATCCTTAAGTGCTTCTCACCACTAAGGATATGGTTACGCAGTGTGGAACCAATTACAGAAAGCGTAATAGGCAATACAATTTAAAACAACAAATTGAATATTGTTTTACATTATTATTAAGTGTAATGTAATGTGATCATTAAAAAAGCATTAAAGACTCCAAATGAATTAACTGCAAATTCTTATGTACTGTATGAGCTGCACTCACGCACGACCACAATGAAACTCTATAGGATGAATCAATGGGCAATTACATTTAAAAACATGGGCTATAATTAAAACATTTACTTAAATTAGTGGATTGCTTTAAATGAAGAGCACCAATACATTTGTCTATAATTATGCGTATGTACAATGTTTTACAATCTTACACATTACCAACAATTCAATTGAAAATTTCTTCAGGATCTAATGTAGTTTTGTATTTTATTTTAAATAGACTACTATGCCCTCTTGTGGAAAAGCTACTTCACACTGTAGAATTAATCACTGCAATTTAAAATGAGGCTATACAGATAAAGAGATAGTGACAATACATTTAAATTCAGCTTAGACTAGGAAATATAAATTTCTCAACACATGTATGAAAAATATATGGTCCTTCTATGATTTTTCTGACAGAATATGTGAACAGTTGTTATAAAACAAGACGTACAATATACTTAATAGGTTTTTAAAGTTCTCTCCCATGCTACAACATGCAGTTGTGTTTATATGTAAAATATAAAATATAAATAATTTAATTCCCTATAAATACTTCGTTATAAATGTGTACCAGTATTTCTATGTGCAGTACAACTGGGCAGTGGGCAGTGTATGTCTTTTTTGTGCCCTAATTCTATTAAAATTTAAGGACATGAGATATTTGATTTTTATAGCTTATAACAATTTTATTTCCCTATGGCAAAATAATAGTCATTTTCATATAGAAGAATAATACTATTACATTAACACCTCTTGATCATAAACCACCTTCAGAAATGTTTGAAACCATGTTCAAATTTGTTATGTTCCCCATTAAACTTAAATTGTACACTTGATTTAATTAACTTTATTATACTGAAAATATCGGCCCTTAATTCCAAACGCTTAAGTGCCTAAATTCCTATTGCTTCCTATAATAATTTAAGCACCTGTATTTAAATTTGGTTTCGAAAAAACTGGGCAGCCTCTAAACTTAAAATATTTATTTAATCAATCCCAAAAAACTCATAAGGTGCCAGCACTGCGAGAAAACCACCACATATCCAAACGAAACAGACTTCTCTGGCCAATATAATTATTCAAAGCCCATCATTTATACTGTAGATGTCATCATAATCAGATTTTTTTTCTTGATCTGTTTAGAATTCATGCAGTTGTTTAACAGAAGTTAAGGGGGAGGTCAAATTCTCCCTCATTTCTACTCTCCTGTACAGAAGCATGGCATAACTTAACACATCTTTTCTAGCACCCCAACCTCCAGTCCATCTTGACCTTTGCAGCTGCCTCCCTGGTTCATTCTTAGTGAAGGGGGCTGTGACGGCACTGACCTTATGCCCTCGGACAGGCAAGAGAACTCCAAACACCAATGTATTAGGTAAGCTATCCCTTTACAGTATATCTGTCAGCCTGTTTCGTCATAATTAAATGTTGACTGAACTACCGAAAGAAGCACTGGCGCATTTTGTGTGTAACCAGTACATTTAAATCAGCTTTACAGATCAACCATTTTCTTTAAGACATTTCACAATATAAAGAATGGCTTGGTGACCTCCACTGTAAATGTCTCCTTGAAACTACTGTAATAATCTCCCTTTGGTTTAATTATGCTCATTACAACAACACATTTAGAGCTAAGAGTTTTACACGTTCCGCAAAATCGTATTAAACCAAAGGTTCTCCCTGTGTTCATGTGGGTTGCCGTTGGGTGCTCCGGTTTTCACCTAAAATCCAAACCCATCCTGGTAGGTTAATTGGCTCCTGCAAAAACTCGCCCTGGTGTGAGTGCGTCTGTGTGCCCCGAGATGGACTGGCACCCCGTCCAGGGTGAACCCTGCCTTGCGCCCATTGCTTGAGGGATAGGGTGACACTGAGTTGGATAAAGCGATTTGAAAAGATGAAAGGAACATATCATTTAAAATCAACAAAATCACCTTCACCGTAAAATCAGAATTACTGGAGAATTTTACGCTCACCACTTAATATTTAGGAAAGATGACTTTTGATAGAGCACAAAAATACTACTTACCGTCTTATGGTCAATGACTATCATGATTTCAAGATATTTCATTTCCTCAAATACGTTACGGGGTACCTACGAAGAAAACACCAGTTTGGTTGAACACTAGTTAAAAAAACGCATCCACTGTTGTTGTTTGCCATTTATGTTAAACCCAACATAAATGAAACAGCAATTTAACAAATTGCAAATGCTAATTGGTCCCACTGGGACATTAACCACAAGTTACCCAGAAGGTATACACCAGTTCTTGTATTTTATATTTCTTATTATTTAAAAATCTAGATGAGTATCTGATCATTAGACTGAAAGATACAACATGACTTACATGAGAAAAAAAAAGTGACTATTACTGTTATAGCGGCAAATGTATTAAATGAAGAATTGAAGCTAATATAGAAATTCATCACCTGCAACCCTATGTCTTTACTTATACTTACAGTGTTGCATAGCTTTCTTTCAAAGGGGAGAATGCACAAGGGAGTTCAGAGGATGAGCAAGACTTTAAGAACATACTTATTTAAAAATAAGCTACAAGAAAACAGTGGGATTTAAGCTCGTTTTAGTGAACAAAACAACAATAAACCCCAAAACGGGTCTTGTACATTTGTTAGAGTGATCGCCATTCTTGTTTATGAGGGGATTTGTGTTAGTCTGATACTTACTGCTCTCTTTTTCCTTCTTCTCAGCCACGTGAGGTCAGGCAGATCGGACAGCATCTGATCCATATCCTCTAATGACACGGAAAGAACCACACCCAGATGTTATCGAAATACAATGCATGGATTGCTCGGGCAGCCAGAGGAGTGGCACAGAGTGGCAATTATCATCCCTAAATTTGGCTCTGTCACCCCAGCTGCCACCCCACCGTAAGCGTTACGTAAAATCCCACATTGCCTCAAGTTTACCAACAAAACAAAACGTAGAACAGGAAACAATTCCAATGTGTCCTCCACACATTTCATTGCACTGGTGCGTGTGGCAAAATAAACGCAACTGATTTGTTAAGAGTGTACCCATTGCCTGTATGATAAAAGGTGAGTGTTGGCAAATGTGAGGCAAATTGTTTGTTCCCATGTGGCTGAGAGAAAACTGCACAAAATGTTGGCTCAGGGACGTGACATCGCAGCTCGAGCGAAGGCAGAAGCTGACAGCTCGGTCGGTGAGAAGGGAAGGTTCAACACCAGGAATGAACAGATCTTGATACCTGCACACTGATACCAAGACGCTTGATTCTGATAGTGGTACTCATGATGTTTTTGTCTGATTTACTATTTATAAATGTCACTTATGCACGATTAGCTAATGTGGACATGAGGAAGCAACAACAGAGACCACATGCAAACAATAATGAGCTATATAACAATCCTTTCAGATGACCATTTGTTCTGTTATTTTAAATTATCATATGTTATGGCACAGAGAAGAATAGCAGTACACCTTTTAGTAGTACATCCTATTTTAGAAGGCAAATAATATCAATTAAAAATGCCCTCCCCATAGGCATCCCTGCCACCCCAAATATAAAATCCTGGCCATGCCACTATTATTTGGTTATCCGCTTGGAATGTGGATGGTCTTCCAGTGGAAGGAGGCCTTGCCTTTTGGAGGAACAGAATCTCTACTGACTACAGAACAGCGCTGTTTGGCTCTGATCTCATCCCAGTATGAGAAGAACTGCACTCATCATCATTAAGCAGTGGACATCTGGATTGGAACATGAACTACCAGTGCCCTGGCTGCTGGCCAGTCCACTCCAGCTGGGGGCTTTTCAGTACCCTATACCCTTGGGGATTGATTAATACAGACTCCTCTTTAAGACCAGTTATTACTTCCAGCAGCAGAAAACAGATCTACACAACAGCAACAACTTCAAAGGTTTATAGGCTCAGAGCGATTAGGATGCTGTCCAGTTGCCAATAAACACAATATATTTGACAAGGACAGCCATTTGCATTTTGACTGCAACATAAGTCACAGAAGACTCAGAATAGTCCTCAGGTCTTTTTTCAGTCGAGGCATAAACCACTAATGTGAGAAGGTGAGGTGATAAAGAGTACGAATGCAGCAAAACAGAAAGCAAGCATAAACTATCTCAGCCTAAAAATTGGAACATTCAGTTACTGTTTATGCTCCAAAATGTTTGCATAATGCCACACTGTCAGTCTTCTCAGTGCAGCTTTCTAACACAGGAGTGATGTCTTCTCCATGTACAGTATGGAGGGACATTTGTACTGATGTATTCCAAAGCATGCCCAATACAGGCCTCATAGACACACTTAAAAGCCTGTGTGGAACAACCAGCACAGGGCTGTCAGCAACACACAGCGAAAGTGCTCTTGTTTCAGTCACTAGAGGGCAGCAATGTTTTGTATTCAGAAATCTTAACACCTGTTCTCCTCCCTGACTATACAGTATCTGCCTCCACCTAGCGGAGAGAAGTAGACAAATCTGTGGATGCCACATTTATTTGACAAATAAATAAAACATTGCTAGCTAATTTACACAACAAATTGTAGAATGTTTAAGTTAGAAACGTTTTTAAGATCGTTATCTGGGGCTCAGAAATACAGCAAATGTAAATTCATCACACATCAAAGATAATAAATAAGCAGTTCAAAATAGCCTCATTTGTGTCTTGGAGACTGAAGACTCCAGACTGTACCACATGGTTTTCTGAAACAACTTTGATAGAGTATATAACGGGTGTGATAAAATAACACACACAGAGCTTTGCATAGGAAATACAGAATTTCTACCACATCCCTGATTTAACACTCCAAAACTGTGATGTGTGCCTAATGCTCATTGACTAAATTATAATGTGCTGCAAACACTGCTATGGCAGTGTGAAACAAGATATTCAGCCATGTTATTGAAGCAGGTATCCCAGCTTCCTCCAGGAAAAACAGTCCTTGGATCAATTATAATCGGTTTTATTGCCAAATTTCCCATTGGCCTTTACCGATCATGGCCTCCTAACAATCCTGATCTACACTATGAATTGGCTTCATCACTCTGTTCTCCTCCCCACTGATAGCAGCTGTGTGGGGAGCATACTGGTGCCTTATGGCTGCCGTCGCATCTTCCAGGTGGGGGCTGCAAATTGGTGGTGGTGGAGGGGAGTCCCCATTACCTGTAAAGCGCTTTGAGTGGTGTGTCCAGAAAAGCACTGTATAAGTGTTAGGCATCATCATCATCATTATTATTATTATTATTAATTATGTGCTAGCTCCGAAATTGTTTAGACGGGCCAAAAGGCCTCGTTAGTAAACCGTTCTTATCTTCGTAGTAGATCAACACAAGGGTTTGACTGTATTAGCTGCATTACCAGCACCGCTTGCCTCCACATTTCAACACCCCCCTCCCACCTCCAGCAACGCAGGCACAAGCAGTAGATAATTTCAAGATGACGGCAGGATTAGCAGGACAGGAGAGAATGTGGAAGGCATTGTTTAAAAACAGGTGGTTTTTAAAAGACAACTTGTGTTTAAAAAGATTACCACTATTTAAAAGATACAGTATGTACTGAATAAAGAATTCCAGTGCCATATACCATTTACTTGTTTACTATACAGGAGGTATTTAGGGTGTCACATCAGCGTGTAACTGTAGATCAGTGTTCAGACTACACCAGTTCTACAAATACCAAAGCCTCCCATCGTACGCAGCACGGAGGGAACTTTGCCGTGCAGTAATTTCTGAAGAGGATTTTGAAAGGGGACTTCCTTTTCTGCCACACTTAAAAATATAATGACATATCTTTATCCTTTTTGCTTGCCTTGAAAAGTTTCTACTAAGGTTTTCTCTCCCACGATGCATGTCTAAAATGTTCCATCTCTGTTGGCTCTTTTCAAATGTTACGTGACTTCTGTCATATCACCACACCTCTGATTCCATACCATCAGCTCCTGACATTTCGGTGAACGGCAAGTTCTGAGTGCCTTGAGTTACCGTCTTACGAGCACCAGAGCAGGTGCAGCCCTATAATGTCAAAACAAAAACTTTTCTGCTAGTTGCTGACACACAAAAGATCATACGGGAAGCTATCTGTGTGCCTCAATAACCACCATAAGATAAGAAGGTGTTTTTCAATATAGTCTATCCAACGGAAGCATGAATGCACAAAATTCAATCTCTTTATTTGGGCACACTGTGCTAGGACAAAAAGCCACTCACCTATATTGTATCCATCCTACATTGTAACAGCCAGAGCCTATCCCGGCAAGGAATGGGAAATGGTTACGAGGCAGGGTACACCCTGGACAGGAAGCTACTCCCTAACAGGGCAGACACACAGACACGCACACACTCACACCAGGGCCAGTTCTACCAGAAACCAATTAACCCACCAGCATGACTTACTTTAGGTCTGTGGGAGGAAACTAGAGCACACAGAGGAAACCCACGCAAACACAGGGAGAACATACAAACCCCACACAGACAGCACCCCAGGAACTGAACTTATATGTGAAATTTCCACATGACACCAGAATAAGAAAATTAACAAACACCTTGGGGGCGTAAATGAAATTTGAGAAGACAGATGCAATTCCAACAATGGGCAAACACCAGACATATAACATTCAAAGTTAACGAGCAGAAAACGTGAAGAAGCTGCTTATGAAAAATTGAGGTGTTCGTGTTGACATCCATTACATCTTCTACAAAATACAGTGAAACAATAAGGCAGTGTTAAGATACACAGTTAAAAGCTTAGAACTAGGGACAGGATATTAAAATTTTAGAGTGCACTATTACGAAGGCATCTTTATTTTTTCTAGTTTTGCTTAGCACATTACAAAAAATACAATGGCGCTCTTAAATCGATCACCTACTGGCAACTAATGAGCTGATGGTCGAAAAGGCCTCCTTTCATTTGGAACCTCTCTCGGGCTCTTAATTTAAGTAAGACAGAACAATTTAAAGGCATGAAACCATTACAATCAAAGCTTGTAGGATGCCCCTTGGGTGCTGTGCGCATATTATAAGCAGAACCTTTCAGCCTTCGGGAACATATGGCTCGGCTGCTCTTTGAAAAAAGTGTGTGTTTGCCAAACTGAAGGTCACTCTCCATTAATAGGTGTCGAGTGTTCAGAAAATGCTGCACAGCTGCCATTTTTAATGAAATCACAAAGATAGTAACAGCGTTACCTCTTAAAGAGGTTAGGAACAACACTGACTTACAGATACCATTCTGTCCTCGGGCTGTAAATAATTTTTTGAAACACTAATTCGGTATTAAAAAAGAAAGGCACATTCTGATTCATCTGCCATGTGACACTTGTAAATCAAATTATAGGGATTTGGATGCGATTCTTCAAATGATTCAGGCACACACACACATTCTGTGACCGAAACTTGACAAAAAAGTGTAACCCCTCCATTTTAAAATACTGTTGCAGGCATCACAGTGCCTGCTACTGAAAAGACAGTGGGGGAAATTGCAGTGGGCATATTTTTAAAGAATGTAACATGCTTCATAGAAAAGCTTTTTACAGAGTGACGGTATCAGCAGTTTCGTTCATGTGCTGAGCTAGCTATCCTTATGACCTCCAAATTGTACTGAACTGAAGTATGTCGAACAGCTTGCTGGCTCATGATCAGGTTTCGGCCTTCGTTACCAGAAGTACTGTATAAACAAATCCCTGGATAAGAGATACTGTACTACAGAACATCGTTCCAAACTTAAAATGAATGAACTAGATATGAAGGTATTCATTTAGTTTGATTCATCATATTTCACTGAAGACAAAAAAGACATCTTTGCATCAATAGCATAATTTTAAAACTTATTCCAAGGAGACACTTGAAAAAACCCTTTTCTCCTTCCTGATCA
The DNA here is from genome assembly GCF_059453375.1 of Lepisosteus platostomus. Lineage (NCBI taxonomy): Eukaryota > Metazoa > Chordata > Actinopteri > Semionotiformes > Lepisosteidae > Lepisosteus > Lepisosteus platostomus. Next base: position 7,178,610 of record NC_142624.1, read on the forward strand.
TTACATTCTGGGAAAAATGGCCACTTCTGACTGGAATGTTCAATTTATAACAGTAACCTGAATGATGTGCTTGTGTTGCTGGAAATTTTAGTAAATGGAATATAAACTGGAATATGGAATATAAATGCCAAAAAACTTAATTTGTTTGATACATAACAATGCTTATCATGGACAGAATATAGTAGGCGCATGACTTGTACTTGATGTAAGGTTATGTACTGAGTATATTTCAGTCATTGTAGCAAATAGCAAGAAAAGATCTGCAATAAAATTCGTTTGAAATACTGGTGGAATTGAGAAGAATGGGCTTAATTTAAATGTTAATAGATGAGAGAGGTTAGAGGTAACATCAGAGGTAAAGATCACACAAGAGAGATCACCAACAGTTGTGAGAACCTGGTATATCAGTCTCTTTACGTTAAAATCACAGTTAAAAGGTTCCCCTTGGTCTCTATTGTAAGGGTTAGATGGGCTGGTTTGGACAACTCCTGGAGAGCAGTTTCTGAGGGAAGACAGGTAGGGGATGAGGAAAAGTTATCTTCCCACATGGGTTAGATCTTATTACGGGGCCAAAGGTTAACGTTGACACAGCTCTGGGGTGGAAGCTGTCTTAGTGCCACTTAAGGTAATATTTCCTGCTGGCAACACAACAAGGTAAAGCAGTAGCTTTAGATTCAGCTGTTGGCAAGTCATGGGTCCCAGTACGGTTTTGTGTCCCTGGCCTAAGAGGATCAGCCAGTCTGTGGTTCCACCACTACTACTAAAGGGTTCTAATAATAAGGTGTGATGTCACATGTCAAAATTTCATGGCAGGGGAAAATAACAACCTGCCCAGCCAGTACTGCTCTTATTAGCAGGGGTGGTAACATGGCGGGAGTGGGCAGAGATGTGGTGAGCACCGGTAAAGTCAACGCCCCTAACTGAGGGACGGAAGCACCGGTGTGAGGTTAGCAAGAACCACAAATAACACCAAAAGAACCTCAAAAAAACAAGAAAAACACGAACAAAAAGCAAAAAGAAATGTGTCCCTCTGTGCATCGCGAGATCAAGGCTGGGCTTATCCTATTCAACGGGATCCAGCCTGGGAAAAAGAAGCCCCTTAGCACAGCAGTGACTAGACTGGACCTTCCCTATTCAGCGGGGTCCAGTCTGGAAGAGCAGGGAGCGCAGGGCCAAAGCAAAATACAAACTCATGGATTGGAGATACGCAACGGGACAGGCAAAAAGAAAAGAAAAGAGAAAGAATGATGGCCTTTACGTGGGTACAATCCCCCTCCGGGACTGCCAGGGAAATGATCCTTCCCTTCCGGGGGTGGCCCTGCTCGTCCCTTCGGGGGTAGTCCAGTGTGCCTTTATAGAGCCCTCACAGCTGTGGCTGATCCTCTTGCAGCCAGAACAGCGGTGATGACTTCACCCAGGGCTCCGCCTCCAATACTGAACACGCCCCCGCATAATGCCACCGGGTGTTTAAAAACATCTCAACAGCAACACCCCACTCTTTTATCAGCACTGCTGAAAAGTAATATTCAGCAACAGGTCTGTTCTTCGGCAGAGCTGGTGAAATAGCACAAGAGAGGTGCTGTTCTTTTATCAGTGCTGGGAAACATAAAATTCAGTAACATGGCTGTTCTTCACCAGCACTTGTGAAATAACATAGCAGAGGTCTTCTATCAGCTCTGGGGAGAACAGTCAGTAACAGGACTGCGTCGACTCTAGTGAAATACAACTGCAATTCTGCTCCTTCTTACCCTTACAGGAAAGTAAACTCCTGCAAAGAGACCAATCTAGTCTGTGTGGAAAAGGAGTGGGGTGATCTGAATAGCCTTCCATCTGGAAATCAGCTCATTGTATACACACCCATCTTCCTAGTTGCTCAGCACTCTATTTATTCTGTCTGGAGCAGGACGAGCAGCTGATTCTGCTCCAGTGATTGTTGAGTCTGTCAACTTACCGGGATCTGCACGCCATCTTGTGAAAGGTGAAGCATCAAAATAAACACACATAAACCGAGGCACATTCCCACACGGCATCACAAAGGTTATGTGATTGGTTAGTGGAATAACTCATTAGGCTTAACGATGGAGAGACTCGTTTGAGTTTATATTGGTTACTATTCCTGGAGGGGATCTGGAGTTACCTGAGTCATTGAACTGTTCTATTGACTGGATGCTCAGGCTCCTTCTGATTGAATGTGGTCGAGCAGCTGTGTCCTGCAAAAGAAAAAAAACAACTTATTAAGACTAAATTAAATATATTTGATAAAATCAATGTCTGCATAATTGTATTAAAGATAAAAAATTGGAATGCAGGTTTTAAAAATTGCTTGAAAAGGGTTACCAAACAGGCTTCTAGTAAGAACACATACTGTAAGAGTTACAAACCAACTGACAACATCTCATGGGCAATGGAAAACAGTATCAGAATTTCATTATGTCAAGCTTTACATTTTCTGCCATTTGAAAACCTAGTGTTAAAGTAAAGATTCTACAGTTAAATTTGATTCCAAAATATATTTTGCCACATATGAAGTACTGCAAGTTCTAAAACTCAAACTGAACTGACAGTTCATCACCAATTATGAAATAATTAAAATAAAATAAAACAAAAGATGTCATTATTTTGAAAACATTGACATTGATACAACAAATGTGCTGTAACAAGAAAGCATTGTCATAGATGAAGAGTACCTAAACGTCTGTATACGTACTACAACATCTGCTATATTTAACAAAACTCAAATCTGGGCACTGTGTGATTAATGCAGCTGTCAGTGTGATTAATTTCCGCACAGACCTATGGGGAAGGGAAAAAAGCTGAAATAGGGAAATACATTTTTTACATGAAAAACCAAAGGCATGTTATTTCAGCAGTATTCTCACACAAGATGTAATCTTACTTCACCCTTATCCTTATTAAAAAGCATTTGAAAGGGAAAACATTCACATTTTAGAAGTTGTATTCTAAAATCATCCTGACATTAAATACAGTCACAGTAATTTAAATTTCAATGTGTGGCTATGTATATGCTACTTCTACAGTATTTATTTCTTAAATTTACACATGGAGAACTTGGAAGGTCTACACATCACAAACCATGTAAAACATAAAAATAGAGAGATATTCTGGAGCAAAAGAATAAGGGCACCAATAAGTACTATAGTGACACACTTTTAACACCTGGGTCTATGTTTCTACTGTGTTTGCATTGATCAGTTAGCATTCCTAGTACAAAAGGTAATTTTTTCTCAATTTTCTCAATAGACTATGCACTGATCTCCAAGTCATTGTAAAATAATGTTCCGGACAACTTCATTTGTCAACAAGGAAGATTTCTATTTTAAAAGGCCATTTTAATTGCAGAACGTGTGCCCTCAGAAGACTGAGTTCACAATTATACCTGCATTGCTTGTATGTTGATTACAATCAAATTACAATTACAGTGACATCTCCTGACTATATATTTATTTTAATAGAAGTCCATTGTTTTACACTCTAATAAACTGTACAGTACTACTGAATACAGTAAGTAACTCAAACATGTTTTACATCTGTATCTTCGGAAGAAGTTAAACCCAGGTCTGTCAGTTCTGTTGGTAGTTATTAAAAATACAGTCTATGGTCTGAATGATGCTGAACAAAACATTCTAAAAATGAGGAATCCTTCCTCAGATGTTGCTTCAACGTCTTCTGGTGTTTCTAATCCAAACAGAGAAACAACCACACTAATAACAGGAAATGAGATGTTTTTACCAGTCAAAACCACACAGGATCACATGCTTTTAAAAACATTTTTCTTTCCTTAGCGATGGGAAGGGGAAGGAAAAGACTCCTCATCTCTTGATTCCTAAGTGTTCCTATTAAATCTTTCCTAAACTGAAATGAGTTTTCATGTGACACCTAAAACACCACAGCAACAAACAACCAAAAGGGATTAAAGCAGGTTTTTTTTGCGATGTACTTCATTTTTTTTAGCTGTACTAGGAAGTTGGTTGGTGATTTTCAGACAAAGATGCTTATTTATACAGACTACCATCTGTCTGACCTTGGTGACAATGTTTTTTAGAAGTTCATTGTAAAGTTTACTGGCATGATACTGACGTAACCAAGACAAGATACTGACGTAACCAAGACAAAAGGCAATACTATCAAAGTACCCCGTTTCTTACATACACTGAAATTAGATCATTAAAAATGATTAAACAATTACAGTACAGGGTTATCTACAAAAAAAAGCTTAATGTTCTTTGATTAAATGTTCCAAAATGTTATTTTAATGTACAGCATATACTATAGGTACTGTTTGGGGGGGGGATAGAACAGAGGTTAGCAATGCTGCCTAGCAGCTCCAGAGCACTGTGTTCTGGTCTCCCCCCATAGACCAAAGTCATGCTGGTATGTTACTTGGCTTCTGGGAAAACTGGTGTGGGTGAGTGTGTTTGTGGCTGTGTGTGCCCTGGACTGTGTGTGGACTGATGTCCTCTCCAGGGTGTATCCTGCCTTGCACCCGTTGCATGCTGGGATAGGCTCTGGCTCCCTTGTTCTCGACAAACCAGTTAATAAAACAGATGGATGTGCTGCGGCTTTGTGAAATATTGCAGTGAAATGTGCCAACAATTTTCATTTGTGACAGTAACATGTGTGGTACAAGTAAGGTTAATTTGGCTCAGATCGTTTCAGGACAGGGGGAATCGATCAAATACACTATTTTAATTCAATGTCTTTTGCCTTTACCTTTAACAAGTACGATTATTTGTTGATGACCAAAAAATAATTAACAACTTCAAATCAGGAGCTGGACCAAAAAAAACAGTTCCTATGCCTGACAAATCACACTATATCTCCTTGTTACTGACTCATAACAGCAACATGTGAGATTGCATTGTTGGACAGGCTGGCTGCCAATGATTGTAATTTAAATAAAATACATAACTTTTACTGTATATTTTCTTTGCTTTCAGTGTTAGCACTCTCCCCTGCAGTCTATCCATCTATTGAGTTTCCTTTATATTTCCCTTTTTTCCATATTATTGATTCGTTATTGCTACTTACTGTAACTTGAGAATAACTGCTTAATCTACCTTTCATGACAAGTCCCGGTGCTTTTTAACAGGGCAATGTGAATATACAGTACTGTCAAATTTGACCAAATAATGTCCAAAAAGGTAAATTGTAAATATTGTAAGTAAAAAAAAACTGTTAATATTTTTGAAGACAAATACTTAATAAAAATCTTAGACCTGGTTAGTGATTAGTGACACTAAAGGTCAAAACTCAATGCCCTTCCACAAACCTACTTTTTGTCCTGGAATCAGACCATTTAGCTCCAATTGAATTTGTAACTGCTATTCACTTGGTAGAGACATTTGCTCTGCAGCGTCTGAATGAGAAGAGAACTTACTATAAAATGCTGCTGGTGCAATGGTTCAATTAGGTACATATGGACCCCATCGTCAAACATGCCACTGTGAGAGACAGAAAGAGAGAGAGAAATATTAGATCCGAAGCAGATGCTGTTGGGAGAGCAGTCGGTAAATCAAAAGAGCAGTAGATTATATTTGCTTCTGTATATTGCTTTCTAAATCAATCTGGATTGTTTTCCTTTGGATGTTGTAAACATCTGGAATGAACCAAGGTTAAGTTTGACTTGCAAAAATATCCACAAATTGGACTATTGTTTGTGATATCAGTGGCGCTAATTTGACTCTAGAAAAATGGGAAAACACCTAGCCCTCTTAATGGATGTGATAAAAAGAAAAACTGAAGGACAATTTGCTGCATAGTCTCACCACACAAGGGGTCTGAGTGCTGGTAACTACTCAACAATAACTGAATAACTACAGTAAGCGTAGATTTCGTTTACAAAACAGAGATTTGAAAGAAACTCACTCAAATTTAGTACTTCTTATACAGAATATCAGTAGTAAACATTTGAATTGCCAGTTCCTTTTTGTCAAAGGTAGTGGTTAAACTATAAAATAGCTCCATGCAGTCTAAAACATTGTGAAGAAGCCTCTCAGGTTAACACAGACTTCGTTTTGATCCACTGGACCATGTACACAAATTAAAGTCTGAGTGTTTATACACAGATGATAGCAACCAAACGCAGTGTGTGTAAAGAGGGCTTTACTGCTGACTTTGTCAGAAAACAAAACACGTTTCACACCCTGAAGAGACACAAAGGACACAATCTGTCAAGATGCTGAGTATGCATTTGGAAGGGCTATACTTGGTTCCTTCAAGGATCAGCACAATAAGGGAGGAAATAAATTATAACACAAGACAGTTAACATGACGCACGCACACATGTTCGTGCGTTTCGGTTATTTTTAAACGCATCAGTTTGTGAATTTACATGATAAGCATATAGGCAAATGTTTAGCTTTCTGCCCACTCACACTTACATTTATCAATTTACTTCTTATTATAGATCTCAAATTGGTTTCACTTTCAAATGTGTCCTGACGGATGGAATGCAAACGCTTGAGTTGAGGGGAGGCTCTGTGAATCCTTACTCTTTTCCTTTTGGAATTCTAAATGGAGCTCCTATTGTCCAAAGTATTGTCAGCTCTTTGGGTATTGAAATCCAGTGTATTGCAGGCAGTGATTTCTATACTCCTAGACTTCAGACAAGAAAGAGATTGCAGATAAAAGACTTCAGCCCACACCCAAGTTCCCCTCACTGCCAGAAGACAAGGCAACCACCAAAGCACTAGACACACCCCTCCGGTGCTGAATGAGAAAGGTTGAGCTGAAATAGGTACTATGCAAGAAGGCACTTTAATAACCTTGGTGAAGCCGAATTAAAATTATTTTATATCAACTACTACGAAGAAAAAAAGGCAGAAAAAAACGTGTGTAAACAAAAATCGATTTGAAAGGTTTCATTTATGAATAATGAGAATGTGTTAACAGCACAACTTTTGTATTGGCTGTGTTTTAACCCGGACCCTGTCGCCTTAAAAAGGAGAGAACTGTACCACTGGGCAGCCAACACGTCACTTTTTCCATTACAACAAATCTAGTTAAAACCCCAAAACATTATAAAGCACGTGACTGGGTTACTTTGAGGCATAAATATTTATGAAAAAGATGGAATACTTTTGCGGAACTTATTCTTTTATTTTTAGCTACCACTACCTGGTATATACGAATATTATATTTTTCATTTATTTCTTACTCATAAATTAATATTGTCAACGATGTTCAGAGACGTTATTATACTTTCATAGATTCAAAGAAGTACACTAGCAAAACAGATTAAATGAAGCAATTGTTTCACTAACGTCTAACGCACTTGGGGTGCTATCTATCAATCATCAAACAGTGCAAAGTTAGATTTGGTGTGCCAAATATGCAGATAGCACCCCAGGAATTAATCCCAGGGCCCCAGCACTGTGAAGCAGCAATGCTAACCACTCCCAATCACATCATTATCAGTGGCACAATATTCCCTTACAATGAAAAACGCTTGGAGGTCACTTGGAGGTTGCCAGATGGACAATATAAGAACCAAATAGATTACATCATCATAGGAGGAAGATGGAGAAGTCTGGACTGAAAACCTATTATTGATACAGGCAGAAACGGTTACCTAATCATTGCAAAAGTCAAGATCAAATGAAAGAAAACTAAAAGTCCAGGAGCAGCGATGAAATATGACAGCAAAATAGTTTTTCCTATGAACATGTTCTGCCAACTATCACTTCAGAACAGCATTCAAGACAGGGAGAAACAATGGGTTGATTTTAACAAAAGTGCACGAAAAGCATGTGACACACAGGCAAAAGAAGAAAGGGGAATAGATTAGTGACAGAACTTGGCAAGGGAACATACAGAAGGGGAAGGGATTGCAAGCAAAACTCAAAAGATGCCAAGCAGCAGCTTCTAAGCCATTAAAATGCCCAGTATAATCTGGTCAAGGATAATGCCAGAAATGACCACACAATGTGGGTAGAGAACAGTATCAAACCTGCAAAAGATGCGCTTGTAACAATGGACATGGAAACACTCTACAGAACAATTCAAACTCATAGGAAATTGAAGGAGGAAGACACTCCCAGTGCACAGTAAGGATGGGATAGTCATTGCTGACGGAAAACAGAACAGTTAAAGGAACACTCTGAGGAAAAGACCCAAGCCCACGCCTAATGGCAGTTAGCAACACCTGCTTAAAAGGGCAGCACATGGAAGTGAGACATAAACATGGGGTTGTTCAGCAAAGGTGAGAAAAACAATCAAGGTCTTGACAAACATGTGGAAGATAGAGGCAGTGCCAAAAAGAATGGGAATTAATCACAAACTTCACAAGCATAGTATTCAATTCTGAAGACCTACACTGCACCAGTTGGACGTCAATGGGGGGGGAGGGGTAGGAGAGAGAGGAGGAAACATGTCACCATAGCCCTAGGCCTCAAGTATAACACAGGCAGAAGAGGCAGTGAGGGCTCTGAACTGATCCCAGTACCAACTGAAATCAGGTGCTACCTTGGACAGAGTGACAGTCAGTGACCAGAGAGGCTCCCTCCGGGGCAGAAGAAAGGAGGACTGGGGCAAGGGAACACCCTATCAAAGCCAACAGCCATATCACCTTGCAACTCACAGCTGACAGCCCACTGAAGATCAGCAGGTGTGAGCCTGGTCAGTACCTAGATGGGAGACCTCCTGGGAAAAACTAAGATTGCTACTGGAGGTGTTAGTGGGGCCAGCAGGGGGCGCTCACCCTGCCATCAAAACATTGTGTTTCTTTTTTCTCCTGTTATGAGCATGGAATTACCTGTTCCTTTGCAGCCTACGCATGCTGACGCAGCTACCCACCTGAACTAATGTCAAATTACGCAATGCATAAATTAGAACTGACTTGAAATATGCTCAGTTTTGGTCACCATGCTACTAGAAAGAAATACTTCATGTGGGTTTAGAGACTGTACTTTTACAAAAAAAAAGAGCAGAGGGGTATCAGTCATTTACATTTTGTGGAAAATATTTATGTAGCTTTTAATGCTATTATTGTAATTGATAAACGTTTTTTAAATGCCCCATGCTTTGGACAGGTTAGCAATACTACTTTAGATGGCTGGTGTTTCATTACAGCATTTTTTACACAGCAAAAAGATAGGGACCTTAACTATAAGTTCATAATGCCTACACGCTTTTACCCAATTTGAAGAAACCTAAAAATGAACTACTAATGAACTATTGAGGGACTACTGCATGTAATGCAGACATCTTTGAGATTACTGCTAGAATAAACCACTCTTCCTAGTGTTTATCAGAGTAAAGAGAAGGAGGAGGCATTCCACACCAGACTGTACATTGAGCAAATTTCAAAATTATTCAATTATTTGTCCATTGTTCAGACTCTCAGGAGAAAGATGAGTTATGTTCAACCCATATCAAAGTAAAGAATGTGTACTTAGTTTGAAAGCATTTTTTCCTACTCCTACTGAACGCCATACTGTATATCATTTAATGTTATGTCACAGGTCCATGTAACTGGAATAGGTATTTTCTACTAAAAATGCTTACATCTGTAAATGGTTTTCCACTGTTTTTAGGCACAAATGCATTCAACTATACACTGAATTCTTTCTTGGTTGCCGGTAACAGTTTTTGTTCTAAATTATTAGAATAAATCAAACACTTATGCACCAATATATCACAATTTACTCCTAATATTTCATCATTTTGTCTGGGAAATTTTGTTCCTCGTTATATCAGGGATACAGTAATGACATTGCTAAAATAGATTCAAAACACAGCTTTTATGTCTGGCTTTTGGTCATTATTTTTATCAGTATTTTTATTCTAAAGTGCCCTGTGATTTGATTTTCACATGAAGGGCAACGCTGATGTCAGTGATTGCATTGGGCATTAGGCTTCATTTAAATTAAGATCAGAGGTTACACAATTTTTTTAAATTTTCACATTTTCTGTTTCTTAGGGGTGTGAATGCAATCGAAATATTGCAGTAGTTCTGCTTAAACGTTTTCTAAAATCTTTTATTTTTCTTGTTTTGAGATATAATGCTTGCTTTCTTGTTTTGCAGGCTACACAAATAAGTAATATAGGACCATGTACAATATAATCCTCGGACTTCTTGTGTTATGGGTATGGGTTGACCTGCAGTTGTTACCTCCCACCTAACCACTTATGTTTGTTGATGGGGATATTTCTTTTTAATGACATTTGTATCAGAGTATCCAGGACAGACATCAACGGATGTTTAAGAAATAACCAAAACCTTTGGCTCTAGGAGGCAGGATGTGAGATTCTGAGTGGGTGTGAGTGGATGTCTTTCTCTTTTTTTTTTTTTGTTGCCTTTTTTCAATGCACAGATGGGTTTGCAGGTGGATGCTTAAGCTGAATGTCATAAGCATGAATTTTTAGAAAATGATAATTGTAAATATTCAATCATTCTTGTTGCATTTTACTTGCATCTGGTTATATTACAGTAAATACCATTATGCTGATGTAACTAGATTACAGAATTTCATACTATCTTCTTAAATACTAGTTTTGTTCATAAGCGTCTTTGAAAATTGCAAACATTTATTCGCACATGTACATCACTATTGATGAATTATTAAGGTTATATTGATATATTATTATAAAAAATCTTTTTTTACCTTTTTAAGTGCAAAAGCTTTTATATTTTTTTAAGTTTTTGAAGTACTATACACTTTTGTATTGTGTGTCCTACACATAAAGATATCATCTTTCCAGTTTGTATTCATATTTTGTATTAATTTAATAAATTTACGTCAGCACAGATGTGATCAAATCCCAGATCAAACAATGTCTTGCAAAGGAACCAAAGATCCAAATTCTTCAACAATATATTCAGGGAGTATTGTAGGGCTCTTCAAGTAAAAACAAATTCATATATGTATCTGATTTTGTATTCATTGACTGGAAAAGCTGCAGAATACATGGTCTTCAAGGGGTCAATAAACCATAGTCAGTTTTCTGAGAGTTTTATAAAAAGCTATCTTTATGACTTAAGCAGAAAAGGAAATTCAAAAATTAAAAAAGTCATTTCTTTTTTTAGCAGGAACCAGAGCCATAGTTGCTTCCTCTGAAGTACTTCCTGTTTGCTAGTCCACTGAGGTAAATAAGGTCTCCTAGTCAGTTTTGCAGGTCTGCCAGTGAAAACCCTCTGCTTAGAATGCCAGACCCAGCCTGAAGGCTCAGATCAAGACCATACTGAGCTTGAAAAGGGTGACAGATAATGAGATCAACACATCACAGAGAGCAGTCAGCAGCAGGAATCTTAGACATATAATGCGACTGAAGACCTGTCACAAAGACACCCATCCTTCTGCTATCCAACCAGAAAAAAGGTCCTAGTTCATAAACCTTCGGAAAATTGTAATTCTCCCTGACTCCAGATGAAATGTCTTTTCAACACTGAATTACTCCTGGAATGGATATTTATGAAGAAAAATATACTGTACATGTGCACCTTTTGGTTTTCATTTTGAATTCCAATTCTAAAAGTAAGGGACTTGAGGCTTTAAGTTCTCCTAAGCTTATCGGGGTGATACCAGATATTTTCAGTATTGTGTGGCACAGTGGTTAGCGTAGCTGCCTTGCAGAGCTGGGTTCCATTCCAGGGATGGCTCCTGCATGAAATTTGTTTGTTCTCCCCATGTTCCTGTAGGTTTCCTTCAAATGTACTGCTTTCCTCCCACAGTCCAAAGCCGGTAGGTTAATTGGCACTGGTGTGGGTGGGTGTGTGTGGTCTGCAATGGATTAGGCATCCCATCGATGTACTGTACAGTATATCCTGCCTTGTCAGTTTACTAATTGGATGGATATTTTCATTATGGTTGAACAGTGATAAAATAGCGTTTCTGTCAAGAGAGATATATAACATGGTCTCCGACAACCTTTGACACAATTGTTTGTTAGTGTATGGATATGTGAGCTCGCACAGGATCTTCTTGAACATCTTACAATTGCTGCTCTTTATCTCAGCCTATAACCCCCTCAGCTCTTTTCTGGCAGCTTACCAACTACGCCAGTGCATGTTTTGGGATGAGGTTCTACACCCACAGCAAAACACATGAATGATTTATTGTAACCCAGGATCTGAATTATAATAGAATTTATACAGGGGTTAAGTCATTACAAAGTATTTCCCACTTACAACAAACAAAGACCTCTTTGAATTTGAATATACAGTATGTTTTTTTCCTCATGTAATCCCTCAAAATTCACTTTTCCCATCTTTTGACAGCATGTGTCCAGTTTTGATTAAAATCTTTGAAAATAACAGAATACAATCACAGAAGATTCTTCATACACTTATAGTACAGTATATACTTCTTAATGCATTATTATGATTATATTGATCCTCACGGTATGGCACAAATGTTTCTGAACCAGAATCATTTTGAAGACAGTGCTACTACAGTTTAAGTTTATGTCGAATTAAAGTTACCAGAGTTAAATATATGTTAATTTCTAAACCTATAGTAATTGTTCATTTCTAAACCACCTATGGAAACTGTCTTTTTACCTTAAGGCTATGAGCTCTAGATACAGTGCCTTGCGAAAGTATTCGGCCCCCTTGAACTTTTCAACCTTTTGCCACATTTCAGGCTTCAAACATAAAGATATAATTTTTTTATTTTATGTGAAGAATCACCAACAAGTGGGACACAATTGTGAAGTGGAACGAAATCTATTGGATTTTTGAAACTTTTTTAACTAATAAAAAAATGAAAAGTGGGGCGTGCAAAATTATTCGGCCCCTTTACTTTCAGTGCAGCAAACTCACTCCAGAAGTTCAGCGAGGATCTCTGAATGATCCAATGTTGTCCTAAATGACTGATGGTGATAAATAGAATCCACCTGTGTGTAATCAAGTCTCTGTATAAATGCACCTGCTCTGTGATAGTGTCAAGGTTCTGTTGAAAGCGCAGAGAGCATCATGAAGACCAAGGAACACACCAGGCAGGTCCGTAATACTGTTGTGGAGAAGTTTAAAGCCGGATTTGGATACAAAAAGATTTCCCAAGCTTCAAACATCCCAAGGAGCACTGTGCAAGCGATCATCTTGAAATGGAAGGAGTATCAGACCACTGCAAATCTACCAAGACCTGGCCGTCCCTCTAAACTTTCAGCTCAGACAAGGAGAAGACTGATCAGAGATGCAGCCAAGAGGCCCATGATCACTCTGGATGAACTGCAGAGAACTACAGCTGAGGTGGGAGAGTCTGTCCATAGGACAACAATCAGTCTTACACTGCACAAATCTGGCCTTTATGGAAGAGTGGCAAGAAGAAAGCCATTTCTCAAAGATATCCATAAAAAGTCTCGTCTAAAGTTTGCCACAAGCCACCTGGGAGACACCCCAAACATGTGGAAGAAGGTGCTCTGGTCAGATGAAACCAAAATCGAACTTTTTGGCCACAATGCAAAACGATATGTTTGGCGTAAAAGCAACACAGCTCATCACCCTCAACACACCATCCCCACTGTCAAACATGGTGGTGGCAGCATCATGGTTTGGGCCTGCTTTTCTTCAGCAGGGACAGGGAAGATGGTTAAAATTGAGGGGAAGATGGATGCAGCCAAATACAGGACCATTCTGGATGAAAACCTGTTGGAGTCTGCAAAAGACCTGAAACTGGGACGGAGATTTATCTTCCAACAAGACAATGATCCCAAACATACAGCAAAATCTACAAAGGAATGGTTCACAAATAAACGTATCCAGGTGTTTGAATGGCCAAGTCAAAGTCCAGACCTGAATCCAATCGAGAATCTGTGGAAAGAGCTGAAAACTGCTGTTCACAAACGCTCTCCATCCAACCTCACTGAGCTCGAGCTGTTTTGCAAGGAAGAATGGGCAAGAATTTCAGTCTCTCGATGTGCAAAACTGATAGAGACATACCCCAAGCGACTTGCAGCTGTAATCGCAGCAAAAGGTGGCTCTACAAAGTATTAACGCAAGGGGGCCGAATAATTTTGCACGCCCCACTTTTCATTTTTTTATTAGTTAAAAAAGTTTCAAAAATCCAATAGATTTCGTTCCACTTCACAATTGTGTCCCACTTGTTGGTGATTCTTCACATAAAATAAAAAATGTATATCTTTATGTTTGAAGCCTGAAATGTGGCAAAAGGTTGAAAAGTTCAAGGGGGCCGAATACTTTCGCAAGGCACTGTACAAGGTTAAGCTGTTTAATTTACAGTAAAAACAACTCTATACGTTTCACTCAGGTGTATGTTAAGATTTTAGAACTGCTGATGTATGGCACTATGGCATTCACCACTACAACACAACCAATACTCTCAGGGTCCGCTGCCACAATATCTCATGCATTAGTTCCCTCATCAGAGAGGATAAAGCATTTAGTAGTGCTGTAGCCTTCATGTTCTCATGTTCTCAAGAACACATTTGCAACTGTCTTTGGGATGCAGGCCAAACTCTACAGACCTTCTGGGCTTTAAGGCTTCTGAGAATTTTTGACACTTTCACTGTTAGAAAAACTTCATGTCTCACTGTTCCACATCCTTGCTTATATCTGTCTCTGTCATTGTGTTTAACTTTTCACAGATGTGTAGTTGGACTCTTTAGCAGACACTGCTTATTAGCATTCATACACCTGGCAAGAGATAAATTATTTCTCTCCTTTTTGCCTTCTCTGCTCTGGAAATGCTAATATTGAAATGTTGTTAGTGACCGTCATATTACTGAAGAACGTAAGCAGTCATTATTGTGATTATTAGTAAAAATGATCCTTTTAGGTTTAAGTAAACTTCCGTAATCTTTATATTTTATTTATTATTATTTCTGCTAATCTGAGATTTTTGTTATTCTTGACTCTGGATAATTTCTTGGGAAGCTGAAACAGGCTTCACCCATTTTTGTACCATATCCATAACCTTATTTAGCTGATGCTCAGATGACTTTAATAGCACGGCATCTTTTTAGACACAGCACAACTACTTATTATATTACAAAAACTGTGACAGTTCGGTATCAGTTACCTTATTGTCTATTGTGACTCATTTTCTGAAAATAGTCATATCTTATTGATCTAGTAACTGAAAATAAAGGAAAATATGTTCCTAGCCAAAAATACTGAACATACAGTAAGCATTTTTATGTGGTTAATGTGGTTAACACTGCTCTACTTACACACCACGAAAGAATTGATTACCTGAGTTCCCTTCATTTTGTGAAAACTGTAATAAATATGACAGCTTTACAATTTTCTTAAAAATGTAAAAAAAAATCTTTGTAAAGGGTAACGATTTCTTTTAAAAATCGTGGTTCATTATGTACACAGCGTATTTGATGGTTAATTCCTTGTAATACACGAGAACTAAAAGAAGTGAAACTTGCTGTAAAATGTCAAAAGCAGAATTCTCCACAATTTTAACAGCATCAGGTGTTTATTAAGCAGAGTGCTTGCCACCACAAAGCCCAGACCAGCATGAGAAGGATTCGGTCTCTGGCCTGCTTTCTCCAAATGGGCGAAATGTAACGTTTCACTGTGTGAGTCCCTCAAACATCACCAGCAGAGACAGCATCACCTGAAGGACCAGCGCTGGGAAACTCTGAGACAACGAAAGGGAACTAGCTGATGTAGGAAATGAGTATTTCACTCAGATGCTCATTAAGGCAGAGGACAAAAGCATGCCTTGAGCAGCATAAACACAAAGTTCTGTATTACACAAGATTAGCAAACAAGAGGCAGAGGTGTTTACCAGACACTCTGAGGATTAATAAATCTCCAGGGCCCTGTGTTATCCTACAAAGAAAACAAGCGATCATTTAGAAGCAACTGACAACTCTTCTAAGAGTCGTTCAAGAACATGAACACTGACTCAGTAGACTGAAATTCTGAAGGTCATTCCAACGTAGAGAAGGAGGTGGAAGCACAACTTACTGGAGACCATTGCATGTGGAAACTGCCACTTTGGAGTCGTCATTTCCCCTGATCTTACCATGGTAGTAGCAGTGTTCTCCACCCTGAAAACAGAATGAAAACTATTACTGAAGCTGCTCTAGGGGAAAAAAAAGAAAGCAAAGTCACATCACCATTCTGAATAATGAATAAGGTCGAAATGCCTTCCAAAAATCCTTTGAAAAGACATTTGTCCACAAACACAGGAACCCGTGCTAAATACACTGCATATTATCATCACACGCAAACCCAAATTGTTTTTTGGTATGAAATATTATCCCGACACAGGATATCTATTGCAGCTCAAAGAAAAACTAAAAGCATCAGAAATCTTATACTGCTGAGACACACTTCCACGATAAAGGTTATGGGATAAATCACAAACAACAGTGTCAATCATACAGTAGCTCACATTTGAAAAACTCTAAGTGTGATTAGAGAGAGACAATCATTGCATTCTTTTACAGTATACACATTAAAAAAGGTATACAATAGTCTACATTATTTTATTTGCCTGTATTTTATTGGCATTGCACTGTAATATGCACTCCGTGTGACACAACTGCAGCTGTTCTTGTTTAGACTGTAAAGTCAACAAAATTGTGCAGCACAAACAGCTTTGGAAAAGATGTCTTAAGGTCAATTAGCAATTGTGCAGAGGTCTCAAATAAACATCATGTCATTATCAGAAATTCAAAGACAAAGGTAAAACACACAGGAATATCACTGATTTTATGTCTTTGATTCCTTCTTCTCGTTCAGACTTCAGATGTCTTAAAGGTTCTCTGGAAGACTAATTTAGTAAGGTAGAGTCATTTTGGTAATTAAGTAAAAAGTGAATTACAAAAAAAGAATGACTGAAAAAATGTCAAAGTGCTGCTTCTACCCTGATTGAAAGTGTAAATGCAGACACACCAAGCTTTTTATGAGCAGGAAGTAAATGAGTAGTGGTTTAATGTTACCTTTGAAGTGTTCTGCAATTTCATCACTACCCTCTATTTGTTTTCTTTCAAATACTTAGATCAAATAGCTTAATGATACCTCCAAAAATAAATAAAAGGAGACAACAAAAGGAACTGCAGGTATTTGACATGTACTGTAATTGTGCCTCAAAAACCCATTTACTGTATGTAACATACTCTTATATTTATATTCCTATGCCCAGAAAAAAAATATTTAGCGGGATTCAAAATGCGTCATAAGGGATTTCTGCTGAGAAATGCAATCTTTCAATATTTCAAATAATTTCTGCTTTTATTACAGAGAATTTCTTTTTTCCGGGACTTCTGTGGGAGGAATGACATTTTAGGTGTGTGGGGACTTTAAAACTTTCCACTGACCCTCACTTTTAACAGCGAACTCCAACTAACCTCTCTGCTAGTACGTCTAAAAAGCCTTAACTCAGCACAATATGCACTATTTTTTAAAAACTTCCTCTTATTGCTTCCTGTCAAAGAAATCTTGGCTTATACCAACATTAAACAGATATAGACAGTTTTATGTAGGGGTAGATTTATGTAGGGTTGGCTAGTGTCAATTGTGATGTAATTATTGACTAGATAAAACTGAAACTAGTGTTAAAATGGATTAGGTGAACAACAATGGACATAACTGGCAATGGGAGCATAAAATAGAGTTAGTGAACTTTGTCTTTTTATTTTCTATTCTATTTTTCTTATTTTGTTGTGTTAAGGGACAGTTACAGATATTGATATTATTACAGCCTTTAATGAAATAATGAAATAAATCCCCTTGAAATACAGCCAATAATGAAAAAAATCCCCTTGTTTGCATCACTGTGCTCTATAAACCCTCACAGAGCCACTGATATCACCTTTTCCCACCCACCTGATCACAAATCCCGGGAAACTTAATTAATTCAACCATAATTACAACGTATTCTAACACATCACATCACTTACAGGAATATGTATGAATATTCGATGGATTAAGGACCGGGAAGTCTAACAGGAGGTCTTCCAACTACTGACGCTGTCATTATTTTTGGTTTGAAAGCTGTGTCGCATAACCTCCCTACCCATCCGAAGCCGCACCCCCTGCCCTTCCCAGTACATAGTTCCCAGATCTGTGAGGGACCGCTGCAGGAAGAGATGAGCTCCTCCGGCTGCCTGCAGAAAGCCACATTGTGCTGAGTCAGCAGCACGCTGCTATAGCAAGCCCACCTCATGACTCAGCAGCTCTCGTCTGCTTGCACTGCTGGAAGGTAGGGAGTGCCAGCGCCCTCTCATCCCTTACATTGCCTTGTGTGCAGCCCCCCAGTATAAAACAATTTCACCTTTACACCAATTTTCCCCTCTGATAAACAAAACCCATCATTATACACCTACCTTACAACAACAGTTGTGGAATCAAGCACTGGATATGAAATAGAAATGTAGTCCTGTATGTACCAAATCCTTGCAATATATAATAATAATATTAATATTAATAATAAACTTTATTTTATATAGCACCTTTAAAGGTGCTTTACAGGATGACAACAATAAATAAGAAGAATACACAAGATAAAACACAATTACAATATACAGAGGAGACTGTGGGTGGTGGTACTAAGAAGAGCAGAAGGGTGAAGAATGGAACCAGTTCAAAGGCTCTTCTGAAGAAGAGGGTTTTGAGTCTGGATTTAAAGGAGTTTAGAGAAGCTGACTCTCTGATATCCTTGGGGAGAGAGTTCCAGAGCTTGGGGGCATAACGGGAGAAGTCCCTGTCACCCATACAATGTAGACAGGCTTGGGGGACAGTAAGGAGAGCAGAATTAGAAGAGCGGAGGTTGCGAGGTGGGGAGTAGGGTGATAATAGTTCAGACAGGTACTGAGGTGCCAAGCCATGCAGAGCCTTATAGGTGAGCAGGAGGATTTTAAAGTCTACGCGGAATTTGACCGGAAGCCAGTGCAAGGACTCCAGGATAGGAGACCTGCACAAGACACTTGCAAGCAAAAATAATTAATTATAATGTATCAGATTAAAATAAATCCACCTCTGATTTCAAGATAAATCTGTTGTATTTACTGAATTTAAAAAAAACATATAATGCTAAAGCATCAAAAGAGAAATATTCTCTTTTTATCTAACAGATTCTACCTCTTCTTGAATGACCTGCTGTGCTGATATCATAGAGAACTGTGACAATTCTGCACGGCCTTCTTGTCCACAGTTCCCTCAGTCGTGCAGTCACCAGTCACGCCAGGCATTTCTGGATGTCACACAAGCGGAACACATATCTCACGGCACGCATACGCAATAACACTTTGGCCATTCCGATTATCCACAGTGTTTCGTGCTTGTCCTGCAATGTCACGTATCGCCACTGCTGCAGAAGGAGCCTTATTAGTTATCTGGGCAAAGCAGAAGGAAAACTGTTTCAGGGAACATGTCAGAGTAGTGAGAATCAAAGACTGTCCATTTTCTATGAGAGGAATGGAACAGAATCCCATGAGCATCTATAACCTGGTTAATAAAATGCATCTCAGGTGTCTTAATGGAGTTTATAACAGAGGTTCGGGAAAGAGGTGAGTTCCTAATCTCGCAAACTTCTCCTCACAAACGTATACTAATCTCACACCCACCCACCTCACACATTATCCACTAGGCTAGGCAGACCTTCCCTCATACAGGCGAGTCACACTAACACTCTCTACATATTAAGTCCCTCTGTCTCGTTAAGATCCAAACAAGCTATCAAACTTTATTTATTCCAACAGCAGAAACCAACGCAACTAAACTGTGACTTTCACAACAGATCCCCTGTCGATCAGCACTGTTCATGTCTGTCAACAAAATGCCATTCTCCTGGTAACAGTTTTGAAGTGATTCATTTCTTTAGAGGCTCAGTATATATGCCATTTGTTATGGCATTTGCCATGATGTTACTTCCTGTGACATGGTAACACTGTATATTTAGAAAGGTGTTTCTCAAAATAATATATAATGATGTGCATGTTAAGTTCTGTTTAGTTTAACATTTCCAATGTGCTGCTTGGCTGCATTACATCATCTTCTTGTACAGTAACTGAACTATTATTAAACCAGTTTAAATGCAGGTGATGTAGAGGAGTGTTTTTCATACAATACCGTAAAATAGGAACCCATACAGAGTGTACAGTTCCTGTTTTTTAAAAAATGATCAGTCTTCTTAAAAGCCTGGGGTAAAACACACAGGAGCCAAATTCAGAAATATTATTTTACTAAAGTAATATACTGTACAATGTTAAATATCTAATATCTATATATTTGAATAACAAATAATCTGGGTAACAAAAAAACTGAGTAACAAATCATTGATGCGCACTCAGTTATCCCGTGATCCTTAATCCTTTGAACTATCGGATCGCAAGCTGCTTTTTTCATGTACTGGTTCTTTACTTAGCTAGTCATAACATACAAATATACATATTTATTATATGTTTATACCATATGTTTTGACTTTTCTAAAGGGAATAGAAAATATTGGATTCACGCCTAACTGAATCACACATTTCAGTGTCGTTAAATCTTGGATAAACAGTTCATTTTATTGTTCTAATCACCACAAAAACAAAATTATTTTTTTCTATAATTTCTTGCATAATAGCCATATGTGTAGATAACAGTTTCCCATAATAACTCTTACTGTATGTATGTACATTGTTTGAATTAATTTTGAGGAGCACACTATATTATTCTTGTATAGGAACAAGTAATGGGTTTATTCCATGCTGAAAAAAAAGAAGAAAGAAAACGCAACGTTTCGGCCGTGGAGCCTTCTTCAGGTGTGAGGGAACATATATATTCTTGTATATGTGATTGTCTTGTATTATAAGGACACTAAAAGTCCATTTGTTTAAGGATTTATTTGGAATTGTGTATAAACCTTTATAATATTGGTGGAATGTGGAATGTGGGATCATTAACAGTTTATTTTGTTCATTTTAGTTAGATGTTTCAAGGAAACAAAAATAAAGTCCTCTAATTATAGTGCATAGTTTATCACGGTGTGTTATTTTTAATCCATTCAACAGACAGGTACAGACAAACACACTGATGACTGCTCTTTGAAATTTGAGGCTACAAATGACAGGCCTGCTGTTCAAATACTGTCAATACCGATAATAAACATCTACTGTGAACCACTCAGTGGGAGTTTGGCTTTTTTGAGCTATTATTATGCTGAGACATCCACACATTTCAGACACAGACATGGAAAGGGCCAAATCAGTCTGTCTGTTTTGCAATATTTGTCTTTAAAAATGTTCCGTTTTGTTCAAAGTAAAACATGTTTTTTACATGATCCTGTAGCACAGCTCCCATTTAACTTGGAGAGCCTCTGGCCCCTAGATATAAGATATAAGTTGTAAAAAAAAAAGGCAGGTGTGAGCCTGGTCAGTACCTGGATGGGAGACCTCCGGGGAAAAACTAAGGTTGCTGCTGGAAGAGGTGTTAGTGGGGCCAGCAGGGGGCGCTCAACCTGCGGTCCATGTGGGTCCTAATGCCCCAGTATAGTGATGGGAACACTGTACTGTAAACAGGCACCGTCCTTCAAATGAGACGTAAACCCGAGGTCCTGACTCTCTGTGGTCATTAAAAATCCCAATCCCAATTTTCCCATTGGCCCTTACCAATAATGGCCTCCTAATAATCCCCATCTATGAATTGGCTTCATCACTCTGCTCTCCTCCCCACTAATAGCTGGTGTGTGGTGAGCGTTCTGGCGCACTATGGCTGCCGTTGCATCATCCAGGTGGATGCTGCACATTTGTGGTGGTGGAGGGGAGTCCCCATTACCTGTAAAGTGCTTTGAGTGGAGTGTCCAGAAAAGCGCTATATAAGTGTAAGCAGTTATTATTATAATCATTATTAATTTTTAAATGGGATTAGTGTGCCTTACAAGCATGTCTTGCACACAAGTGCCTTTCAAAAGTACTTACAAAACTCGCAGGTTTCACAAATCAGTGCTGTAAAGCTTGCAGCTATGTCAGTTTGAAGAAGCAATTAATATTTGTTATATACTCAACAAACAACATACTCCACACAATCAAAACAAAGACAAAAAAGAAAGAAGTGAACAGATAATAAATATGAAAGAGCAAGGGGACAGTCAGGTTCCCATATGTATTTAAACCCTTTGCTGTGGCAAACGTAAAATAATTCAGGTGCATGAAATTACCCCCCAAATGAACCTCACAACTAGATGAATGGCCTCTGTGTGTAATAATAGTCGTTAAGCATGATTTCAGAGTAAATACACCTGTCTCTGGAAGGTCCTTCAGTCAGGTAGTCATTTTAAGCAAAGGTTCAACCGTGAAGACCACAAAGCTTTCGAAGCAACTCAAAAGATGTAGTTTATAAAGGCACAGATCAGGAGAAATGAAATATTTAAAATACCCTTAATATCTCTTGGAACATAGTGATGTTGCTCATTAAGAAGCAGAAGGCACCCAGACTCTGCCTAGATCTGGCTTTCCCTCTAAACCAAGCAGCTGGGCAAGGAGGCTACTGGGTATGGATGAAACTGTGAGGCCAGGGGCAACTTTGACTGAGCGAGCACGTTCAATGGTCACATAGCTGGCCACTGTGTGGCAGAGTGGATCTCAAATCTCACATGGAGTTTGCAACAGAGGATTTAAGTGCTACTGCAAAACATGTGGCAAAATCTTTTGAGGTCAGCCAAGACCATATTTTGGAGCTTTGTGGTCTAAATGCAAAGTGACGCAAGCCCAATATAATTAATCACTTCTCCCAAGCACAGCGCTGATAACATTGTTATATTTCTGCTGCGCATCAGCAGGGACTGGAAAGCCTGTCACCAGGACTGATGGGATCATAGGTGGAAGGCAAAGAACAGCTTCAGACCAAAAACCTGCATAAAAATTAATCTTTTCAACAGGACAATGACAGAAAAGCACGGGGCTAAAACAACACTGGAATGGGTGGAGAATAAGAAAGCGAACGTCCTTCAACGGCCCGGTCAGAGAACGGATTTGAAACCTATTGAGAACGTGTGGGGGAAAAAGATGATATTCATAAGCGGTTGAGAGAGCTTGAGCAAAACTACCAAAAACATGGGCAAAAACTACACCAAACAGACGTGCAATGTCGGTAGAGATGTACACGTACAGTAGCAACTGGGGCAGTAACTGATTTCACTGGTCTGAATACGTGGGCCATCAACATATTTTAGGGTTTTTTCTCTTTAGTTTTGATTGACGTTTACTGTAAGTTACCTTACCCTCGGAATCTTCAAACTGAGCATTCAACTTTGGAACAGCGTATTGTTTAAGTTGTGAAGGCATCACTTTGTGATTTCACAAAATGGGATACCATGGCGATGGTCTGAATAAACTTGCAAGGCACAGCGCAGGCTCTGCTGTTGGTTAGCATTGCTGGGGCCCTGGGTTAAACTCCTGGGGTGCTCTCTGTCTGGAGTTCTCCCCGGGTTCATGTTCATGTGGGTTTTCTCAGGGTGCTCTGGTTTTCTACAACAGTCCAAGGATATACTGGTTAATTACAGGAAAATGGACTGTACGTGCCCTGTGATGGACTGGCGTCCCATCCAGAGTATATCCTGCCTTGCACTCATTGCTTGCCGGGATAGGTCCCCCCATGACCTTGTATTGGGTAAAGTCGTAAGAAATGTTCTATTTGGTTTGTAAGCCATTAGCGAATTTGGCTGCATCCTAATGAATGCCTGGCTCTAAACCTCACATCGTTTTCCAGCAATTAGATACAGTAAGCAATCAATCAGAGTCTGCAGAGCTTTGCAAGGGTGATGCTTTTATTTAAGGAAAATAATATTCACAGGCACACTTCACAGATGACTGAGGAGTTGCAATTATGAAAACTCATTCAGACTTGCGAATTTAAGCAGTAAAGGGAGGGGGTCGGTGTCTGAATTAGGTTACAAAAAGTATTAAGCAATGTATTAGCAGTGCCACAACCTGTTGTTATTATTTATGATGTCTGTAATGTACTGTCTGCACTGTGTGGTGTTGCCTGTTGTTCTGTGTATGTCCCGAGAGATCAGCGCAAAAAAGAATTCCAATGTACGTGTACATATGGCAATAAACACCTCTACTACCACCGTTATAGGTTTAACAAGTTCTCTCAACACTCTAACAGTTCTTTTCTATTGCTTTATTTTCCATTTTAATTCATTGTAACATCCTGTACTGCTAGAAACCTGGGAAATACAGAAACAATATCAATATATTAACCTTTCTTGATGTAGATGTTGAACTAAAAATATGTTTGGTCAAAAAAAGTATTTGTCAAACAGATCAATATGTGTTGCATTAATAGATCTGCAAGTTTATTTCAATTAACTGACTGCCCCTCAATTGTCTTCCCAATGGTTGTCAATTATCACCCAAGGATGATAGAAAAGATCAATACGGGACCCACACGCTCTCTGGTAGGATGAGTAGGTGTCGTTTCCAGAAAAATCCAGCCACATACTGCTCACTCCAAATTCTCTTCAACGCTCTCTTGATTTGGGCATCACATTTATCTGTTTCTTGCCACTTTTGATACTAAAAATGTTTTGATAGGTCAATGGCAAACTCCACAGATTGTACTGCTGGAACGCTCCCATTCTAAAAACAAAATTACATGCGTAACAATATACTGTATATTTCTGAAATATAAAAAGCAAAGAGAACTGAGTCAACATGGTCATGATGGACAAGAGATTATATGAGAGAAAGTACATGCAGGCAAATTCTGGTGGTAGTATGACCAGTCAGTCCTAAAAAATGAATACGTTTTACAGCTGTTCCTCACTACATTTTGAAATGCATGTTGAAAGCAATGTAAAGGAACCTGAAATATGACAACTCAGTGGTTATTTATAGTAAGTGCTTTAGAAAGATGGCTGTGTCACAGGCTGGATGCTAGGATATTTTTAATATTGCAGAGTTTAAACTGAAGATGGGTTATTCATTTGTTCTGATGGATTTTGTTCATACAATATCAGACAGATAAACTCAAAATAGTGAATCTTCAACACTATTGTCATCCTAACAAAATCCAACAAATATTTCTACAGTGGTAGTTATCCACATGTCAGTTTGTTGTGATTCCTTCATCTTTTCACAATCAACCATACAAAAACAATCTAGTTGAAGAATTAAGTCCTTAGTAGTTTGCGCCAGAGAATTAAAGGGTATCTTACCTTTGACAAAACAGGCTTGTTTTTTTCATAATGGATTTCCACATAGTCAGAGCATAACAGGTCGCTGGAAATAAAAAAACAAAACAACAAATTACATTAAATTACATTTATGTTCTTTCATCCTTTACTCGTTTTAACAAAAGCAGTAGTGCGAAGCCAGAATTCTTTCAGTTAAAGAAAGGTCATCGAAATAGCCATTAAAGTTAAGATAAGAAACATGAGTAAGTTTACAAGCGCAAAGGGACCACTTCGCCCATCCAGTTAAGTGATCCCATCTCACCCCTTTCACTCGGTAGCTGGTTTCAGACTCCTCCATTTTTGCGCATAAAGGGATATCCCCTGTTTTCAGAGCTAAAGGCGATCAAAAACTAACTGTGTTCTGTGTATGTAACAGAGTAGAGAGCTCAGCTTACTCCCAGGCCTAACCACTGTCAGACCGACACTGAACCGACTGACTTATCCATCTTACAAGTCTTAGCAAGGGGCTCGTCCGAAGTGCAGGCTGAGCCCCGTGATCACAGGCCCCATCCTGGGTCACGTCACTGGCCGACAGTGACTGGGATTCCCCAAGCAAGGGCACATAATTGGCTGAGCACCACCGAGGGCAAGGTGAGGATTGTCAACCAGGGCTCTGCTGTGACACAGCGACCTCTGGGGCTTCCCGCGTTCTTGCGGGTATGCAACGCTGAAGAAGAGGGGCATTTCTTTCCTCCAGTCGCCCCTGAACTACTGTTGTGGGCCCGTGAACGCGGGCCATTACCATTAACACATCGCAGTGTAGTGTGTGATGTGTTAAAAGCCAGATGGCTCGAAGGCGGAGAGCTGGGAGGAGGGTGTCTACACGTCTTCATTTTCCTCTACAGTATGTGCACTCACACATAGAGGGGTCCTAGCTGAGAGCTGAGATGTAAAAAACGCACAACTGGGTATTGCGGGCAGCACAGTGATGCAGGTGTTGGCATAACTGACTCTAGCAGCAGCACTGGGGCCGTGGGTTCAGCTCCACACCGGGTGTGCTATCTGTCTGGAGTCTGAATGTTCTCCCAGAGTTTGTGAGGGTTTTCTCTGGGTGTTCTGCTTTTCTCCCACTGTCCAAAGACATGCTGGTAGCTTAATCGGCTTCTGGGAAAATCGTCTCTGTGTGTGAGCTTGTGTCTGTGTTGTTTTCTGTGTGCCCCGGAAAGGACTTGCACCCTGTTCAGAATTTACCCTGCCTCGTGCCGGTTGCTTGCTGGGATAGGCTCCACCTCCTCAATCCATCTCAGAATTGGAGCAGTACTGTTATTGTAGATCTGTCGTTCAGCTCATAAACCGCCACATTGAGCTTCATCGAACTGCCGCCCCAACAAAACAGCCCAGGAGCACAGGAGACTGCAGCTCTGTGTCAGACTCGGGGGAGTTGGTACTGGAGCTTTCTGTCATGTTCCACTCTGTCACCTGCAGTGGGGGAGCAGTTTCCCCCACTCCAGATCTCAGTGCTGGAAGGCTAATTTAGCCTGGCTCTCGGTTTTACAGATTGAAAGATGGTTTTTCATTAGTTCCACCTCCTCAGTCATCAGTCATCTTCTGACTTTACTGTCTGTTCTCACAGTGCTTTCAGGACCCAAGTAAAAAATAACTGATGTTACTTTGATTTTTTTTTTTGGTCAAATGATGTAAACATCCTTTAGAAAACGTACATAGTCTATGGGATACTGTACTCCACATACCGTCAAAAGGCAAGTCCAAAGTCAGAAAAATTAGTCATATAAAAATCTGAGTTTAGTGTGTTTCTTGACTAAAAGGAGAACTGAATCTCACACGACAAACGTTCAAGGAAATGTTACATATTAAACTACACATTTCATCCCCACAGTCTGACTTGGATCCTACCTAATCCCCCAAAATCTAGCCACATTTTCCAGTGGCTGCTGTTCATCAATAAGGCAAAAGGAAGACCATCTACCCCTGGTATCTTTCTAGTATAAATATTTGTTGAAATCTATGACAATATTCTACCATCTCCCTCCAACCACAGCCACTCTGAACAGAGAAACTGGAGGTAAAATTGACTTGAAAGCCATATACGGTCCAAGTTTTTTTAATTAGATTTTTCTCCAACCAGTTAGCCACTGATGAATGGACTGAAAGCAGTTTCCATGTGTTATTGGCTATAGCACGGTAAAGCTGGACATAACCGTAGTTTGCCTTCTGGGACTTTAAGTAGTGTAAGGTTAAACATGAAGCTTTGAAAGCCAGTTATTTTCCGGTTTCACTTAAGAAGAGAAATGCAATCTGTCTCAACGTGGAAGTGCAGGCCAATGTATCAATACTACCTAAGCCCTCCAGGCTCCAACCCGAGAAAGCACTGAAAATGGAAAGAGAAATGAACATAATTAGATCTGAGCTATTGTAACGCTACACTATCAAAGGTTAATGTTCTGTTTTCCCCTTTCGGGGATGACCCGTGAAGTCACTCGTGATAGGAGCGCACGAGCTCGAGCGCTCTAATGGTGAGAAATATAGTGGGGTCCAAGTGATTCCCCAGGGAAGACAAACACAGAAGCGCCACCGGCAAGTGCATAAAAATAGAACTGGGACAGGTCTAGAGCGAGGCAGGTTTCAAGGGAAAAAAAAACAGTCTAGGTAAAGAATGCAGGGGCTGAGAAGCCATACTGTTTCACACTAAAAATACCTCAAAGTGCCACAAAAGGGGAATGTGAATTCGTTTATAGAACATAGTGCATGCGCATGAACAGCAAGGCAAGGGAAAATCTGACAGCCAGTGCTTCAGCTGAGCTTGAACACATACCTCCATTTCTCTACAATTACACAATCATGTGTCTTCAGACCAGACAGCACAGTGGCGCAGTGGTTAGCGTTGCTGCCTGGCAGTGCTGGGGCCCTGGGTTCAACTCCTGGGGTGCTATCCTGTGTTTGTATGGGTGTACTGCCATTTCCTCCCACGGCCCAAAAAATATGCTGGTAGGTTAATTGGCCCTGGTGTCTGTGTGTCTGCCTTGCAATGGACTGGCACCCTGTCCAGGGTGTACCCTGCCTGCTGCCCTTTCCTTGACTTCAGCTCCCCTGTGCCCCTAAATAGGTGGTTAAGTGGTTAGAAAATGGATGGATGTTTTTTAGAGCTGATAAATTTGTGCTCTCAGCACATGCATATGTGCACCAAACACATCTAATGACCTAATGTTCCATCCCATTCATCCCTTATTGGAAAGCCATTTACTCCTAGTAAAATCACAGAAACACAAAACCAGATCCAGAACTACACTAGAAAAGAAAAGAAAAAAAAGATTATTAGGCATATTACAATTTCTGGAATTAGGAATTTGTATTTTTCGCATACCCCAACTTGCTCTCCATGAGACACACAGACAGGGAGAGAAGCTTGGGGTCAGAGCGCAGGATCAGCCATTTATATGGCACACACAACTTAGAAGCACCTAAACTCATATGTCTTTGGAAGATGGGAGGATACTGAAGCACCTGGGGAATAGCCATGTGAACAAAACTGTCATATTCTGTGTGTCTGCTAATTCTGTTACTCCTTCTCAACCTCCTCTCACCCAGTGTGTTCTAGCATCAGTTAACAGAACCGAAATTTGAAATTTAACAAGTAGAATGAGGATTAAAGGTTCAGCTGGGAAGAAATCACGCTTCCAGACCTTTTAAAACTTCTTCAAGTTTGGCACATTGGGTCAACAAGATGTGTAGGCCAAATACTATCATTAATCTTTTACACAGGCCTTATAACAATTAAAGAACATGAAGCAGATATCAGCATTTCCTTTTTAAGATAGTGTAGCGCTCTCGGGTTCACGTGGGTATGCGCCCTCATGTGGGTTCATCAAATTAATTCTTACAGTTAACATATTCAAAGAGGAATGAAAGATAAATTCTCAAATTAGACAGCTCTGCATTCAGCATTGTGCTTTCCAGTGTTTTTCCACAGGAAGAATAGTCTGTCTGCAGGTTACAACTTTAAATCCCCTATGTACTGTAGACACTCTGACTGCACCAGCTTGCAGACAGATAGCTGAACACCAAAAATCCTCTCTAGTCAGCTGCTCTGGAGATACTAATCTATTGAACTGCCTCAAAGGTCTGTCTGGAATTCTAAACAATTTCAGTCTTGTAAAAAAGGCACAAATTTTTTTGCTTTGTCCAGTCTTTCATTTGGGCTTGTTGATTTCTTTCATACCACCGAACTACGTATTATGTTACTTAGAAAAATATATAAGGTAACCAGCACTTATTTTTCTCAACATTTTTGTCCTGAAAATTACTGTAGACACACAATTGCAAAACAATCTTGCCTGGCATGAGCTTTTATTTATATAAACACTTGTTTTGCTCAAACTACGCTTGCATATTTGTTTTTTTTTTAAGTTACTGGTTCAGATGATTTGTTATAGCAGTAGCTCAGTGTATTTGTATAACACTGACAGTACCCTCCAAATCTATTCCTACCCTCAATGAAATAGGCTTAAAGATCAAATAATAGATTTTCAGAGTGTATAATGATCCTGGCATTAAAAATATAAAAATGCTACCTTAACAGTGTTGCACAGAGAAACATAAATGTTATGTCCAGATAACATCACATTTATTCTCAGCCCAGTAGTTAGTATTCTATGATTCCTCCTCTTGCTGGCTATTTAACTGAAAATATGCCAAATGTAGAGTGCTGTAAGGTTCTGGGACTTCCTAGGGAATGTTTAATAACATTCCCCCATGCAGAAATGCTCTATGCCATTGTGAACCAAGTTAGGATCAAAATGTTCAACTGTACTGAGGTACAAATTGAGATAGCCAGTCAAATTTGTGTGCAGTTAACCATTCCCTTGTCGATTTGGATGTGGTTCTGGATCAATGGCCTGCTGGAAATCCTGAAACATTTTCTGGTACATGCCGAGTGGTCATTAATTTTTCCTAAGGGTGTCAGGACCTGTTCACTAAACCAACCCAAAAACATAACAAACCCCCACTACCCCACACAAACAGTATTTTCTCTGCATGAGCTTCCATCTTTTTACACCACACATATTGCTGATGAGCATGTCCCAAAAGCCCATCTTTTCATTTCATCTAACCACAAGACGTTGTTCCAGCTGTCATTCAGATTTTGTTTGTTACGTTTGAGGTGCTTGTTTTTGTACTTTGGCCTCAGAAGAGGCCTCTTGCTTGCAGCAAAGCCTAGAAATACCACATTCATGCAGACAACTATAGATAGTTTTCCAGACTTGATATCCTGTTGCCTTGGGATTTCCGGTTACCTCCGAAGCCACTTCTTTGACAGCCCCTAGTGGCAAGATACACTTGTTTCCTCTTCCTGCCTTGGCTGCCACTATACCAGTAGTCTAAAATGTCTTACCATTCTTTTATAGCCTACCACATTCTCTGGAGTCGACAGCTGTCTTTGAAGAGCTCTGCCTTAAACCATGATGCAGAATGTAACTACAAAATGTTTTTAGCCTGTTACTTCCTTTATCACCCCAGGAAAACAGGAAACCCACAGTGACTGCTTTATGGTTCTGGGGGCTTCCTTTGTATTTCCAAAGAGCAGAATGTTACTGTAGACTTGTTTTAGCTGACATTTCACAGCAAACTGGGTGAATTTCTTTGGTGATTACAGCATAGCTAACCTGTGAGGCTGTGATTATACCATTTCAATAACCCATTCTGCTATAAATGTGTGTTTCTTCATATTTCAGGACTATATGAATAAGCAGGGCATTTACGGTGCAGATGTCACTTAAAGGAGTTTAATTGGATTCAGCATCTGGGAATGGGCTTTCAGTTCTTGGATAAGATTCCGAAGTTAGTTATGGGGACGTTAGTTATGTGCCAACAGCCCTGCTACGCAACCGATCAGCTAGAGAGTAGAGAAAAAGTGCTTCACGTAGTGCTTGAATTAAGGGGGAGTATCAGGAAAGCCAGACTTTCCAAGCCTATAGTGGAATTTAGCCGGTACACCACAGTAAACACCTCTACTCCTTCATAAGATCTTTTAACGACCATGTCATCAGGACTTTGACTTAATTATGAGGTCTCTCATGGTCCACTTAACGCTAACCAGACCCCGTCTTGCTTATGTTCTGAGATCTGAACAGCTCAGTCTGTTCTTTCTTTGACTACGTGCTAAAGTTCAGTCACAAGCCACTAAAGATAGAGTTTGGGTTTTGTACTATTGCACTGAGCTGCAAGATCCTCAATTTGACATAGCTGTACCTGTTAGTTACTGTATGTTTTACGGCTATTGCTTTCACACTTCAACAGGAACTTGAACTGCACCCCCCCACAAGAGACCTGGTACTGCCCAGAAGAGCAACCCTCCCTCTTCACTGCCATTTAAACTCTATGGAGAGTCTTATACTTGTCCCTTGGACACTGTCTCTAACAGA
This sequence comes from Lepisosteus platostomus, assembly GCF_059453375.1. NCBI lineage: Eukaryota > Metazoa > Chordata > Actinopteri > Semionotiformes > Lepisosteidae > Lepisosteus > Lepisosteus platostomus. Next base: position 7,210,096 of record NC_142624.1, read on the forward strand.
AGACAATTCAATGTCCCACGTGTGGCTCTTAGCTCTCACTGTTTGCAATGGTATGTTCAAAAAGAAAAAAATAATTTGAAATAAATTGAAATTGAATATTGAAAAGGAGGTTCTACTTTCTCACAGAAAACGACTAGGGAAACAGAAAAACCAGAGTCTGAATCAGTGGTGGTCCAGGTTTCATGTCTAGAATATGTCATATTGTAGATCAGGTATCTCAGCTTCTTTGGTCCATGAGTAGTCCAGATTTCGACACGACCATAATTTAAACATTTTAAACAATCAAAAATGAATGACTTGATGGCTGGGTGGGTCAGAAGAGTACCAACCTTACCCATTCTCCCTGTGCAATCAACGAGCTTTTACTACGGTATGAGCCGTGATGAAAAAAATTGGGCTACTCTCAGTAACAATGAAGGTGTCGCTTCAAGGTGTTATTGTCTTTGTCACCTGGGAATGGGTGCGAGGTTCTTGGTTAAACACAATCAATGGACTTATGGTTTCCTGTTGACACTTATGGTTATAGTTACGGTCTGCTAAAACACCGCAATTCAAATTTTCATGGCTGGGTAGCACGTTGCAGACTGCAAGTGGCAGGAGGAAGGTTGCTATGACACTCACGCTAGTGACGAGTGGGGGAGAGTATAGTATTACCCATTTTGTGGTTGGCTTTTGCTACACAGGATGTAAACATAATCTAAAGCTAAGCTATTTGGCTCATGCTCATAACACAGTGTTTGAGGTTTGAGGTTGTAGGTGGTGGCTTACAGGTATTATTAAACTAAAACTATTTTTGTGCCTGTAAAAACCAAGACTAAAAGAACAAAAAAGTCAATCAGGCAAATGACCGGACGACATTTCAATGTGTTGGCTGTTACACCTAGTGAAAAGCAGCAGAATACTCTGGTAAGCCAGGCGGTGTTCAATGGAGGTACAGTTTGTTATTAATACATGTACAATGAAAATTAATTAAAACCAGCTGTTAATTTATTAACCATTCATTCTTATCCAAAACAGTAACGCAATGAAATATGCCAATTTCTTTGAGTAAAACCTTTCTTTTACTCTACCCCTCTCCCTCTCGTTCTCTTCTGAAGAGATCAAATCCCCAAATTCAACTTACACTATTCTTTACCTGATGTAGCTTTCATTTCTCAACATGACACTCTATAAATGCTCTGTAGCATGTTTTTTGCACATTGGGAAATGTGTCCTGAAGCCCTTTTTGCCAAGATTACCAGGTTTTCTATGCAAAACGTGAGAAGAATTTAATTTTCAGTTTCGCTTTTCTCAAAAGTCAATATTTAGGAAATGTTAGACAATGTTATTATGGCAACGTTATATATATAGCCATTTAGTACCAGTGAATTCACAAAAATCATCGTAGTAAGTATAAAAGAATGACAATTCAGCCTACTTAAAAATACTTCATATCTAGGTGGATAATAACAATCACAGTATCAGTAACAGTAAATTAATGAAGGAAACTGGGATTTCTAATCAATGAATGAGAGGCACACAAAGATGGTATTTCAGTCTTGAAAGTCGCACTGGAGCCAAAGGAATCAATGACTTACAGAGGAGTTTGAGTATGACCTCAAAATGCCCATTAAACACATATAATTGTGTTTCACAGGTCACATTCCAGAGATCCTGCTTACTGAATGTTAATGAGGCTCTAGCAATTTTTCAAAGGCTCTGCAGTCACGTCACGTCCAGACATGTAGATTCAGAACATTGGGTTTTTATATTCCTGAGTTAGTTTTATCTCGCTTATGATCGGCCACTGCTTCATGTGAACAAGGCCTGTGTTCTGAAGAGACAACCTGAACAAGTTACACTCAAAAACAAAACTATAGGCACCAGAATCAACGTAGGACTGGGATCTGTTAGCCATTGCAAAAACAATACTGTAAAAGTAACTACAGTATATCATCCATTTTAGGGGTTGCCTCCTTGTTTATATAACTTCTTAATGCAGTTATTTTTCTAATGCGATGGACTTTGTAAGTGCACTGCTATGCAGAGGCCTTGGACATTGTATATTATTTTACTCTTTCATTTAGATTTTCTTACCTGTTCAAAAACACAGTTTTCTCCTCAAGATAATACTTAATCCCGATCAACCTTTCTTGTTATGTAAAACTGAACTACCTTAAGTTTTGCATTTTAAATGTTTACATTTAAACTTTTAAATTTATGAATATATGGAGAGAAATAAATTATGTTAATAAGGAGAGATGCTGGACAATGAGTCAATTCAATTTAATGGGTCAATGTGACAGGTTAGCTACTGCAATACTTTGTACTGGGTACTTACATACTTACATACAGTTTAACATGTGTTGTTAAGATCACAGGTGTGTTCCATGTGTGCTGAAGTGGAGTTTTCATGTGCAAAGTGTTCCTGAGTCACACTTCCAAGACTCTTTCATAGATACAGGTACTGTATATGTTTCACTGCAGTCAACCCTGTTACATAATCTAAGGAAAATACATTGTCTAAAAATGCTTATTTTTCCCCCTTGAGACACTTTTTTACAGTTTATGTTGCGTCACACTACTGTAAATAGCAACAGACTAGACACTAAATAGCTACACACTCCAAGGTGCTAACACTTCATTCAGCATTTTTTTTTATGATGACAATTTTCAAACGAAATTTATGATAATCTGTGACAACAATGTCTCTTCTTGAGCACACACGTAAATTAGCCTTTGCAGAAAGGTCATCTCAAGGTCACCTAGTATCCTGTGTCCAGTAACCCAACAGACGTCTGTGTACAGCTCTAGAGAGTTCAGTACACTCTGATAAGAGTGTATAACACTGACCATCCCCACATCTTGAGGCACAATGACACAGGAGAGAAGACCTGCAGTAGTTTGACAGACAAGCATGAAGCCTGAATTCTACCTCACCGACATATACAGTATCGGAGCATGGAGAAAAGTTGATTTTGGAGAAATATAAAAAATGTTGTTATATTCCGGATACAATAATTATTATTATTATTATTATTATTATTATTATTATTATTATTATTATTGCTTACACTTAAAGTATATAGCGCTTTTCTGGACACTCCACTCAAAGCGCTTTACAGGTAATGGGGACTCCCCTCCACCACCACCAATGTGCAGCCCCACCTGGATGATGCGACGGCAGCCATAGTGCGCCAGAACACTCACCACACACCAGCTATCAGTAGGGAGGAGAACAGAGTGATGAAGCCAGTTCATAGATGGGGATTATTAGGAGGCCATGATCGGTAAAGGCCAATGGGAAAACTGTCCAGGACGCCAGGATAACATCCCATCTCTTTTTGAGAAACACCATGGGATTTTTAATGACCACAGAGAGTCAGGACCTCAGTTGTACGTCTCATCCAAAGGATGGTGCCTTTACACAGTATAGTCATGTCATTTGCCAAACAGCTTTATACCATACAGAGCCTACCCGGCAAGCAACGAGCGCAAGCCATCAAAATACTTTTTTCATTGGTCATTTAAGCAATATTTTTCCTACTCTGCCTGTTTAATCTATGTCACAACCCATTCAGTTCATACCTGGATATTAAAGAGGTATTAACCCTCCTGCTAAAATGACTAATATTTAAGATGCTTTTGGAAAAAAACATGAAACATTTGGCTATTACATGAAATACATTCGACGTTTCAGTCCGTTGGAAATGACAAATTCCATCTTACTTATTAAACTGTATCACTCTGTATTAGACCATGCACAGTATATCAGACACAAAGGATGGTTTGTAAAAAATAATGGTACACATGGAAGAGAAAACACTACACAGACAAGATGATTCTTTTTTCTTAATACTTTCAAAATTATCACTCTTTGCAAACAATAATTATAGATTTAGATTTTGTAGCCATGTTGTTCATATGCTATTTTGGCTTGTGTCAAGAAACAGCTGGATGAGACCCTCAGATGAATTAGGTACTAGCAACCAAATGAACTAAGTGAGCCTCTGTATCCTTTCTAATGTTCTTACAAGACAGATTAATTTTAAAACGTTTTCTTGCGATTTAAATGTCAATAACATATGTACAGATTCAGTACACGTCTCTCTTAATTAACCTAAACAAGGACTAAGGCTCTTGGCTCCTCTCTTGAGCCAAGAGACTCCTTAACCCAGCACTTTGCATGTAGCCAGATCTCCAGACATATCAATCAGCTTTATTCATAATTTATTTCACTTTTATTGAAATGGACTCAGGAAGCCACCTTGCTCAGGCCCCCCAAAAAATCAATGGTGATCAACGTAATAGGCTTTTGTACTACAGGTACAACCGCCAGAAAGACTTCAATTAGCGAAGTACACCTATGCGATTTTAAGAATGTGAAAGAGAAACACGCTCTGCCAGATGATTTCAACTAGAAGCACTGAACGACAAAATTAAAATCCATTCAGCTTTGTTACAACCTACTGCCCTATTTCATAAACTGCTAGAATTTTCAGAATAGAACAAAACTTGTGATATAATACAACATTTCCAATATATAAATCAATTTTTACTTATGAACAAGATTTTCTTTACCTAAGTGGAATAAGAAAACTATAGTATAGAATATTATAGTATATAAGACTATATAGTCTTGTAAACTACCTTTACCTCGTGTTCTGGAAAATGATCCGCATCAACAATTTTTTTTGAAGTATCAGACACCATAATCACACATTTTGGCAATGTAATCCAATCCGTATATATTATGTAAAAAAACAGCTGTATCTTATTGTAGACCTCACTTACAGTACAGTATATTGCTGTGCAACTTTCAATATCCTCAATGTCTTCTTCTGTTTCATGTACTTAAAAAAAATCTATTTCTGAATTGGAAATGTGGGGAAATGTATCTCTAATTTGTTAAATGTATCTAGTAACAGGTCATGTTTCCTGTGAAAAGCTCATAGCATCAGTATGGGACAAAGCCAGAGAAAATGAATCTGTTTAGAACTCTACTGCATTGTTTCTAGATATCACTAAAAAAACTGAAACCTCTTGGTCCTATTTTTAGCTCTCAAAATGGCTTGCTGTGTATGCCAATTTAGCATCACTGAAAAACAAAAGGTAAATTCTAGTGAAATGGCACAAAATTAGCTTTTCTATTACAGTTCCAATCACAGATCATTTCACTGCCCTTCTTCATGCCTTTTTCATGCTTTTCAGGATTTCTAATATGAGACTTTATCATACAAGAAGTTAGGGGGTCCCAATTCAAGTCCAAACACTTGCTGGATTTTGGTCCATCTGAAGACGAATTTAAATTACTACACCTTTAAAAGCCTTCATAGTATTTTCAATTTGAGATGGGTTTTTTTTTTCAGTTTGTAAATTTAAACATTTGCCTCTACTAAGAAAGTATCTTGCGAAGGCTCAAACCAAGCAGCTTGTTCGATCAATTAAGGATTTAAGTAAAATGCTTACCAGCAATGAAACCTGAGAGGTGTGGGTCTCCACCATAATAAACTATTCTTTAAAACTAAAGATTTTAAAAGTGCAATCAAAAAGACTTGCATTGTTAAACTATGTTGGTCTATCAAAGCAACTATTGCTTGTTTATAAACATTTGACAACATTTTCTGTTTTATTTTACTACTGCTTTTAAGAGTTTTGCAACCATTCCTTGATTCATTTACAATAATTAATTTCAAAGTATGGAAATTCATATTTAATGCAATAGAATTATCTATGCACTAAAACAGTTGACTCTTAAGTTACTGCTTCAGAGATGCTCTTTCGAATTATAAAGCAGGCTATAATATTCAAGTTTTGATCAATACTGATAAAATCTGCTTTATAAATCTCCTTCTAAAACATTTTCATTTTTTTTGTTGTTGGCACAGCGTCCTTTATATGAGGTTGTCACAGAGTGTCTCGACGGACGGGGTTGTACAATACAATAAGTCAAAAGGAAATTAGTGTAAGTACTGTAGATGCAAAGTAGCACAGAGGAGAGAAAAATAAATCTCCAAGTGTCCAAGGCACGACTGTTTGTCTCATCTCCAGGCGCAAGCTATTTGTATTTGAATGACAGTATATGTGTGGCCATGCTGGGAGAGGTTGTGTGTATTCTGCGAGCATATGCAACTCACAACTGGCAACTCACTAAAGCTCAGCAGGTGTGAGCCTGGTCAGTACCTGGATGGCAGACCTCCTGGGAAAAACTAAGGTTGTTGCTGGAAAATGGTGTTAGTGTGATCAATAGGGAGTGCACTTCAGTATAGTGATGGGAATACTATACTGTAAAAAGGTGCCGTCCTTTGGATGAGACTTAAAACCGAGGTCGTGGCTCTCTGTGGTAATTAAAAATTCCAGGGTGTTTCTCGAAAAAAGTAGGGGTGTAACCCTGGTGTCCTGGCCAAACTTCCCCCTGGCCTTTACCAATCATGGCCTCCTAATAATCCCCATCTCTGGCTTCATCACTCTGTTCTCCTCCCCACTGATAGCTGGTGTGTGGTGAGTGTACTGATGCTGTTCAGCGCACTGTCACATCATCCAGGTGGGGCTACACATTGGTGGTGGTGGAGGGGAGTCCCCATTATCTGTAAAGCGCTTTGAGTGGAGTGTGTGTGAGTATGTAAGTGTAAGGATATTATGAGTAGGATAGTATTTTTATTTGTGTTTATTCTACCTTATTATTATTCCATTGGGGTTAGTGTAGGACAGATGATAGCAGATGTGCACTGTAAGAGGGAGTGGGTGTGTCCTAGTCCCCTGCATTGATCTGATCTAACCTGGATCTGTCCTGGTTCACCTAGGGATTCTCACCAGGTGGAGTCGGTGCTGTGTGAATGCAGGAGCAGCCCAAGTCTTTCTCATGGAGGATGAAGCTCAGGAAGGGCCAGGAGTCAGGGAAAGGGGATGGGACTGCATATCTTCCGTGGATTTCTCCAATTAAAAAAAAAAGTTTGACTGCAGCACTGCACTGTACACCTACAGTGTATTGGTCAAGTCATTTCCTGCATCCATAAAACGCCAAGTGGTGAAGTCTTCGTATGAAGAAGAAACAGCTGCTAAACTGACAAAGAATAGAAAAACTATTCAAAATCAACAGCTCAACACCGAAGAGCAAAATAAGTGTTGCCAAATCGCATCACTGAAAAGTACTTCAAGTCAATGGGAATTTCTGGCATTTTCTTATGATGGATGAAAAAAAATACAGTTTAGAAGCTAGCAAGAAATAAGTTACCTCAACAATTTTCTTAAACCATTGCCCATTTTTGGGGGAACAGGTAAATTTTAAAGGCAAGCATTTAGAAACCACCTGTCTTGCTACTTTCCTTTTGAACTTGATACAACACTGCGGTAAAAAGGCTGAACTGAGCTTGCCTTTTCTGTTACTCTGTGTACTCTTTCAAGTAGGAGCTCTAACCCAGGAACCAGACAGGAAACCGACAATCCGAGAACATAACTGTCTGGACCTCTGATAATGAAATCCTCTTCTCTCATTTACTCCCTATTTTCCTTGTGGGGTTGAGTTCCCAGGTGCCAGAGAATCCATTTCCATATACTGTACTTCTCAGTTATCACTGTAAGAGCTGGGACCATTTGGAAACTCCAGTTTGCGGTGATACTACCCTCAATAGAGATTTATAGAAATGCTTTTGCTTAAGGCACTTTATAGGCAGAGACCCAACTTAAATAAGCAAATAGGATTTTATCCTGAGTTAAGGGAAATTCAGATATATAGTAAGAAACCTGATCACCAAAGGATCCACCACCAATATTTTTGGTCAAAAGCAATCTGGGCATCCCTCTCTTTGATAAGGGAAACTATAATACATAAAGCTTAAAATGGTGATAAAATCTATGTGACTAAAAACTGGAAGCCATGTGCTCTATAGAGCTCGTGGCAAGGAAAACAAGTCAAATTCTAAAAGGGCTGCAATGCTGAAGGTGAAGATGGAGTTAGGCCAACAGGTAGGGAATCATCACTGTCAATCTCAAAAGCATCAAACAAGAAGGAAAGATTCTAAACATAGTCACCCAGCACAAAAGCAGAAAGCCCCCGTCAGCCTATAAACAGAAAACAAATTTTCATGCAAACCAATTAGCCCATTGCTTATGATCAGAATATTTTGACTGGTTCACTCAAGCAAGGCTGTACCTTATTGCTCAAACCCAAATTCATTAAACCTACTGTACGACACATGCCCTACTTCCAAGCTTCTGCTTCTCAGGCTCTTGCTAGTAATCATAGTCGCAATCTGTGTCTGTTTTCCTTCCAGACGTCTCTCCCCAGTGTTTAGACGACAGACATCTATTCTTCAGTCCCGTAACCACCTGCTGGCATCCGCACTGGGTTAAATGTAGCTCCAGAAACTCACTGTCTGTGCCGCATGGCCCTCTGCCGCATCAACACCTCAGCATTAATGTACAATATCTATCTTTTAAGCAGGTCTACTCAATCCTTTGTGGATCCGACTGACGATAAGTCAGTCTATATCAATATAGACTGGTCTCATTCATCAGATCAGGTAGGTTAAGGTGATCCTATCAATAAATGTTCTGTATTCTATACACTTTTATCATCCAAAACTAGGCAGAAAAAGCCAAAATATTGACTTGATTAGTAAATTGCGGTCTCCATCACAGAGAAGTTACTTGTACACATGGAATATCAATCATTTCCTCCACTTTACCATGTTTCCTTTATTGAATCAATCATATTGTATGCTCAATATTTGTGACATACTGCAGCCTGAAGTTATTGGTATTCTGTATTAGTGTGTGTGGGGCTTTCTCGGTTCATTCTATCTCATCCCTGAGTCAGGCTGGGGTCCCTCAAAACCAAACTCTCATCGATAAAATGTCTTTGTTTTATTATTATTGCAAAAAAAAATCATAATTGTACCGTGGGGGTCTGGAACAAGCAGCTCAGCCATGACCTGGAAAATGACACACTGGCTTCTTCCAAAAATGTCCTAGATGAGCTTCTCAGATCATTTAACTACTACAGACTGAATGAGCCAAATGGTCACCTCTTGATTCTAATCATTATTATTTTCCTAGTGTTATAAAGCAGATCTTTGTGTTATAAAGTTATTTATATTCATGGCATATAAAAACTACAAGATCAAGAAAGAAATCTGCATCACCTTTCAACGCACTGAAAACATCACAAAAACAGATCATTCTCCTGTAATTCTGGTATCAAAGGGAACAAGCTAAAATAATATAAAGTAGAAATGTTGCTTTTTTAAGAACATCATTTATCGTCCAAACTTCTTTGTATCATTCACGCGGCATGTATCCAAACATTCCTTTTAATTGGTATACTTCAAGATAAAGTTAAAACTACGATTATTTCAACCTTATAAAATTATGAAAATCTACATTTCTAAAAGCCTGAGGAAAGTTACTTTTGCTGTACGGAACTAGGAAACCCGACAAATGTGTTTCTCAAACCACTTAACCATTATATACCTCTACAGCCTAAATAGGTGCTTCATAGTCAAATTGAATGATTTAATTTATTATATTTGAAGGAAGATATAAGATGTGAAGAAGGGATTAACTGATTCCTTTCTGCACAAGGACTGGACTTCTTGTGACAGAAGACATTCCAGGCTTAGAGTTATGGTAGCAAAGGGGGATAACGGATAAGGATTCCAGGTGCCAGCTAGAAACCCCCCCAAGGAAGGAAACCTAAAACTGACCATTAAAAGTGGTCAAAGTCTGGGAACTGTCCGAACACCGTGACCTCTCCCCATTAGCATGGAAACGAACTAGGTCAGAAGCAGCTGAAATGTGCTATATAAAGCAGATGTTTTGTACCTGTATTTGGAACAATACTTCGGTCTTATTGTTCCTTGCATGCAATAAAACTCATCTGTTTAAACTTCATCTCGGGATCCAGAACATATTTGTCTGTTACAACATATTCAATAAATGTCATTTTCTGGGAGTGCTGCCTGTTTCTTTAGGCTTATTGCTGAGCTGTTTATTTCTGCAGCTCTATGAGGAAGACGGAAAAGTACATTTTTGTTTGTTCTCTGTAAAGGTTAGAATTGATATTCTCACTTTGCATCCGTACCTTCTGTAGAATTAGTCAACAATTCCATTAAAAGAACATGAGAACATGAAAAAGGTGTTCAGGTTACATGAAAGGGGGGCATGTAGGCTCCTAGCAGCGTAAGGATTTAAGTACTTTGGGAGCTACTGTATGACTTAAATCACCTGACCTTCAATCAGGTGGAAAAAAAAATGCTGGCTGTAGACTAATATACCCCTCTGTGCAAAACACTGTCTCCGGTTTTATTTTTGGATCCTAAATTTAATTTTCTCTTTACATTCACTTGGTGAAGCCATTTATCACTTCTCCTACTTGATCTGCTACTGTATGTACTGGGTATGGTGCAATGATCTGCAGTATAGTGGGGATGCTGACACAATGATCTGCTGCATAATACGAATGCTGGCAAAGTGATCTGCTGGCTAGTGGGGATGCTGGCGCAATGATCTGATTAATGGTGAGGATGCTGGCCCAATGATTTGCTGGCTAGTGGGGATGCTGGCCCAATGATCTGCTGTTTAGAGGAGATGCTAACACAATGATCTGCTGTCTAGTGGGGGTGCTGGTGCAAGATAAGATCACTTTATTGGCCATATACAATTTCTTGCATTAGGAATTTGTCTTTTCACATACCCCAACTCGTTCTACATGAGACACACAGACAGGGAGAGAAAAGCTTGGGGTCAGAGTGCAGGGTCAGCCATTTATACAGCACCCCTGGAGCAGTTGGGGTTAAGGGCCTTGCTCAATGGGGTAGGATTCCTCTGTTGGCCACGGGATATGAACCGGCAACCTTCCAGCCACAGGTCCAGATCCTTAGCCACAGAGCCACCACTCTGATGTGCAGTAAGTAAGTCCCCTTCTATGATCCTTTGCAATTTAATTCAGTTTTATTTTTGTAATAGCACTCCTCACAGGTGTCACAGAGTGCTTCCACTGTTATTTACAATAAAAAAAGGAATGAAAAGTGATTTATAATATTCATTTATTTATTTATAATTTATTTACAATAATCATTATTATAATTATACAGTACAGTATATATGTACTATATACATATAGTCACTCTACTTGAAGGTGTCTCCTGCATTAACTTGGTTGATTGCTTTCAGAAATTTCAATTCCTGAATCAAGTCTCCATACAGTACAATCCCCTGTGGTCCAAGATAATTTATTCCAGCTTCTGCGTTCTGGCATTCTCTTCAAACCAAAACATAGTATTGTTGCTTTTCTTTTCCAAGATCAGCAGAACAAAATTCATTGTAGTGCAGTGTAATCACCACGTGTTCTGAGTTCTGACTAATGCTTTGTACAATTTTAGCATGATGTGGCTTATTTAAATTCTACTCTATCATCAATCCAATATCTACAGTGATCCGTTGTGACCTTTGCTATTGCTGTATTTGCAGCTTTTGAAATTCCAAAAACAGTTGTTAGTACATTTCAGGTTAAGATTAGGACTTCAGTTAAGATTAAGACTAGGTAATGTTTAATTTAGAGTTATGGATAATAATGGGGTCAGTTTAGATGTATATTAAACATATACAGTATACAGTAATTAACTATTCTATCTAGAGAAAAGGTCATGACGAATAGAACATTTTTCCCTGATTAATTTGAAACAAATTTTATATATTTTCCATAATATATTTAATGCGGTTAAGAAGCCCGTTCTTTCTATCTCTCCATCAAAGTTTTTAAATATTCACCTCAAAATCATTTTATTTTTTCTTCTTGGTGGTTATTTCAAGATACATTGCTTCAGATATCTGACCGCTACAATAAAAGGTCTATTTTGATAATTGATCAAATTCAACCTAAGAGTAAGATTGGCCCCATTTAATATGCACTGAAAATATTAACCAAAATAAAAGCTTTCAACAAAGCTAAACTTGTAGTCTGTCCTAAAATATATTCATTAGCCAAAGAGGAGAGCTGATATTCATTGATATTTATCATAGAAGGATCTGCATAAAAGTACCAGGGTTTGTCTTGGTTTGTTTCCCTGATGTTTTTTGATAGATGTCCTAAAAGCTGACATTTAACTAGTAAGTTTTTTTGAATGAACCCAAGATTAATTATACAGAACCACCCAGCTCTCAGAAGTATCAGAACTACGGGTCATTGCACAGGATTTCCTGATGAAGTGGTAGCATCCACTTAAGCTTAGCCCTTTCAAAGTCATGAAATGTATTATCTACAACGTGCAAACACAAAGCCTGAACATTGACAATTCGTCACGACTTCAGTGGATAGGAAAAATAAGTCACTAGCACTTTGACTAACAGCAGTGAGGAGTGTCAATTTAAAACAGTAATCACAACAACAGAAATTCTCTGTCTTCCTTCCAATCAGTTCTTAAACACACGACTCCACAAAATTCATAGTGAATTCTAAACCCCTGACTACGTGTCAGTCAATTCACTCCAATGAAACACATCTCAGATATTTTTTTTAGTTTTTCTTTAAGTAATCACCCCTTCAGCTATTCCCTAATTATTTAATAAGTAATAAAGAGGGATTAATATATATGTACCTAGACAGATGTGCTTAAAAAATGTTTTATTACGACACTCTTCCCTCTCAACACTAATACATGCATCTAATATCTAACCTGTTCATTGTAAATTGTGCTGAAAATGTGTTTCTTTTATTGTACTATGGTTCTAAAGCATTACAATTCAAAACTCTGTGCTCCAATAGAGTATTTGGAAATGTTTACCCAAAATTGCTATTATTATTATTATTATTATTAAGGGATGACTTCTAAGGGATTCATTCTGATGAGCACTCATTACATGAGAGGGATATGCAACCAAATACTAACTTTACACTAGTTTAATTTACTTTAATTTGTCCCAATACTTATACTGACCTAAAATTTGAGATCAAACACAAAGGATCAACTGCAACAGACTAAAAGCAGCATACTAACTGCAATTCAGCCCATGGTTAGCATGCAGCCCTGTGCTAAACTTGTGCACCTTAGTCTGCAGTTCTATACTGAACCTGAGCTTGACTGCAACGAACCCAAAGTACCAGCTTCTGCGCTCTAGAGGTAACTAAATTAGGAGACTGACTTAAACCACCTCTTCATATGACTTAAACCACCTCTTCACCTCTTGATAATTTAGTAGTGTACTAAGCGGAACACTGGATCATGTTAGAATGTTTCCAAATATGGTGGCAATACAATTGTCATTACATAATTAATTTATGCATCCATTGTTTATAAAATTCTGGTAATATATCATTAAAATTGCTTCAATAAACCACCCCACCTCCTCTCTGCAGTTCGTGCTAATTAGAACAACAAAGCTCAGCCCTTTGCATCGTACTAAGCACAAGTTCGGCGTGTCTCCAACTTTGTTCCGCAAGTTTTTTTCATTGTAATCAACCTCAGACCTAGCGATGATCTCCAGATAGTACCATAACTAGTCTGTACCTTCTGCCCGCAATTGACCCAGAAACATTCTAGCATGTTTACAATGTACTGTATGCACAGGAATATCCAGAAATAAACGCTGACATTATGTACTTTAGCCTTATTTATCTTTTGATCCTAAATAAATCCTTTGTATCCTTTGGACTCTGCTTCATCCGGCCAGCCTTCCTGCCCCTGCCCTGCCCCTGCCCTGCCCTTTCCTGCCCTTTCCTGCCCTTGACCTGCCCTTGACCTGCCCTTGACCTGCCCCTGTCCTTGTCCTGTCCTTTCCTGCCCTTGACGTGCCCCTGTCCTGATCTTTCCTGCCCCTGTCCTGCTCTGCCCTGTCCTGCCCTGTCTTATCCTGTCTTATCCTGTCCTGCCTTGACCTGCCCTTGTCCTACCCCTATCCTGCCCTTCACCTGCCCTTGACCTGCCCCTGCCCATGTCCTGCCCCTGTCCTGTCCTACCCTTGTCCTGCCTTTGACCTGCCCTTGTCCTGTCCTGCCCTTGCCCTGTCCAACCCTGTCCTGCCTTTGACCTGCCCCTGTCCTGCCCCTGTCCTGCTCCTGTCCTGCCCCTGTCCTGCCCCTGTCCTGCCCCTGACTTGGACTTCACTAGGCATATCGTTCGGCCCGGTTCCTGGCACCCCTTCCTGGTTCACCCTGCAAGCGCACTTGGATGGGTCTCTGGAGGAGACCTCCCCCCCCACCCTCCTGAACCTGGAGCGCCAGGACCAGTTCCAGACCCACCAGCCCTGCCCTGTCCCTGTCCCTGGTTTCCCATCCTGCTCTTGGCTCAGTGAAGCAGAGTCCCTTCGGGACAGTGCTGGACACTACCCCTGGAAGGCAAACGCCCTTGCTCTTGGGCGCAGAACACCTCCTAACCCACTCCTGGCTCTCTGGTGGGCAGTGTGGCGTAACAAATGAATGATGTTGATTATATCAGGAAATCCCACTGAGATTCTGTGATTCTGTGAACTGATAACCATCCTGTGCAGTCTGTACATTCTGCTGACTGCTGGTCAGCCTGTCTGATATAGAAAGATCTGTAACTGGCAGTCTGTGCATATAATAACTCTCACTGGATACTACTAGATTTAATATATAGAGAAATACTAGACTATAAACAAACTTGTATTGGAGAGAGTGCAGGATTTGCATATTTCCTAAGACAGTCTCCTGCTTTCATTACCCTTTGTCATCCTATCAGCTGATAAATCTTGCAATTCTATTAATATTCATTTTTTTATTTGGGGGGAAAAATATTCAGTTGATAAAGATCACCGATTCTTCACTGCACTGAACTGGATGGCTTATTTTGGTATCAGATGTGATTCTGATTGATAGAGATTTGTGGCCTAGCAGAACTGAAGATTTAAAGGCTTAGCCTATCTCTGAAATTGCTTTCTGAAGTATGTTAAAGTCTTCCAAATTGATAGTGAAACATTGAAATATAGAAATAGAAACATAGAAATATCCTTGGTTATTTTTGTTAATTTCATGCTTAAGTAATAATTTTTTTTTTAATTTTATGATTTTAATTGTCCATCAATGTCAGAAACAGTCTGTAATGCCACAGGTAAAAACAGTCAGGAATTTTTTCCAACAAAGTTAACAGTAAACTGGGATGAAAACGTCTTCCTTAGGCAACAAAGCAGTCTTTTTACCTAGGTTCTCCGTGTGGGTTTTAGGTAGGCCTGATCTTTATACCTATTTTATATATTTGATCACAACTTCACAGCTCACACTGGTTTAACCATATTGAGACACTGGTTAGGAGTTTTTGAATTCTATTTTTTTCTGAAGAAACGAACACCACAAATTTACTAACCCCCCTAATTTCCATCATCAACCTGTTGTCTTCCATCCAAGTTCTAACCAGACTCAGCCTTGTGTAGGTTGATAAGGTTTCAAGGTCGTGCGGCTTACAATTAAATGCATGTTCCACTATCTGTGTGGAAAAATGTGTGCTTTCCTTCCCAGAAGGAACCATTATGTTAGTTTAGGACTGTACTATTGTGTTCCCATTTTCTCATAGTAGCAATTGGAAAAGCATGCCAAGTACTCACTTGTTTAACGAGAGGTCAAGGATGAATCTGGAGCCAAACGCCTCAAGTTGAAAACTTGCTTGGGCCAGATGAACATTCTGCTTAAAAAAAAACAGCAACAACATTATTAAAGTGTGCACAATGCAGCACAATGACTAGAGAGTCCCCTTTTCAAAGAATTCAAAAGAAGTTACTGTTTAAATCAACGAAACTTTAAGTCCACATAAGTTATAGTCTCGTTAACAAGGTTTGTAATATTGACAAGGTCTTCTTGTTTCTTTTCTCAGATAATAAAAAACATTTTGCAACATATTAACAAAAATTCCCCGTTTCCCCGTTTAGCAGTCAAATACCGTAAATTTCGGTATTTGGAAAAGCGGTCTGTCCTTCACCTTCCTGATAATAATCTCACTTCTGAGGTCTGCCAGATATTTTTTGTTACACTGCCTTCCCAGAGGTTCCTACATTCCTACATTACATGACTAATTTGAAAAATAAAATCATCATTAAAAGAGACAGACATAATACAGCACTTGTCATGAACCCAGATAGTGAAGTATCAACTTTTGACTTTCTGTCAGAGAGTCTGGGTTCTCCTATTCTTCCGGAATGTCCAAACGCTAGGGCTCAATTGTACCAAAACTTCCATGGTTGTATGGATTTGATTTTGGCCACATGGCTACGACCCCTGTGATGTGTCAGGTGCTTGCAGTTTTATCAATAGAGCTGCTTCTCTCCACTTTTCAACACATTAGCTATGATGGGGCTAGAGGCTTGCTATGTGAAAAAATAGAATGTTTTTCACATTTGTTGCACGTTTCAGTTTCACCTTGCATTTTAGAGGGTGTGTGTAACTTGTTTGCCTCTCTCATGTGATAGTAAAAGAGTTCTAGCATACAGTCCTTATTTATATTGTAACGCTCTCAGGTTCACGGTGGGTATATGCCCTCGCCACTGCCACCTCGGGTCAGTCCCCCACCATCGGGAACTCGAACCCGGGCCTCTGGCGTCACTCAACAGGGACCCAGCCAGTTGAGCCAAAGGGAAATCTCCTCTCAGCCCGACAGCTGCGGTCCCTGCTATTCACAGGGAAGGGCTGTGACATCACCGCACTGGTAAGCCAGCTCTCACAACCAATGGTGGCCATACACATTACTGTACACTCTCCCCCGCTTAATTTGCTGTCCTCAGCGAAGGACTATCCCATCCCACTACTGACACCAATGTAACACTCTCAGGTTCACGTGGGTATGAGCCCTCGCTGCTGCCACCTCAGGTCAGCCCCCCCACCCTCAGGGACTCGAACCCAGGCCTCCGGCATCACTCAACAGGGACCCAGCCACTTGAGCCAAAGGGAGATCTCCCCTCAGCCCGACAGCTGCGGTCCCTGCTATTCACAGGGAAGGGCGGTGACGTCATCATGATGGTAAGCCGGCTCACACAACCTGCAATGGTGGCCGTATGCATTACAATATTTATCTTATTTATAGCTGAAGAAGAATTGCCAATTCTGAAATGGAAGCATAAAATGAGAGTTGGACATTTTACATTATATGAACTAAATGAGGATCCCCAAAACATACTGTGTCCAGCCTCCACTGCCTCGTTTTTAACACAAGAGAGAATGAATCCTTCACTCATACTCAGTAAAATAAAACAAAGACCGACAGCTGTGTTATTATAATTCAAATGCAGTATTCAGAGAGGTTATTTCTGTCACCAATCTGTAAACACACCAGGCTTTAGGGTTAATTGCTGGAGGATAAATAATCATGATGTTGACTGCATAAATTGTACTGTCTTTGGAATGTCGGCAGCAAAGCAATGATAATGTAACTTTAGCATGTCCTTGCGAGAGTCACTGTGACACACTTGTTTCTACATTATTCAGGCTGAACATGTGCAAAGGTTGTACAAGGGCACAAACACACACATATTCACACCAGGGATATTCTTCCCAGAAGCCAATTAACCTTTCGCATGTTTTTCCACTGTGGGACGAAAATGGAGCATCTGGGAGAAACCTACACAAACACAGGGAGATCATACAAACTCCACACAGATAGTCCTAAACTTATCCCCGGGCCCCAACACTGTAAGGTAGTGCACTCGACATATCACACCTGAAGAAGGCTCCACAGCCAAAACGTTGTGTTTTCTTTCTTCTCTTTTCAGCAGGGAATAAACCTATTACTTGTTCCTTTGCAGACTACGCATGCTGAAGCAGCTACCCACCTGAACTATATTCTAATTATTTTTTCTTTCGGTTTCCCTGACATTTGATTTCTTGCACCAATAGGAACACAGTTTGGGCATTCAAGTTTTAATTAAAGAAAAAAACAATGGATTAGAGCCAATTTCCCTAAACATTCCAGAACACAAAGAGTTGAAAAAAAAGTGAAAAGAAAGTTTTGTTACATTGAGGGGAAATTTGACATTTTTACTGTGTAGTATTAAAATTTGTCATTCGGATTATAAGATAAATATGGTAAAAATACAGAATATTTTCTGGATATTTTTTGTACATACATGTTTCAGGTCAGTATAAGTACTGGGACAAATTAACTTAAAATCAATTAAAATGAGCGTAACATTAGTGTCTGGATGCCTGCCTCTTTTATGCAAAGACTGCTTTAAGTCTGCAACCCATTAACATTACCAGACTTTTGATATGTTGCTTTGAGATTGCTTAACTTCCACCAATTTAAGTTGTGAGATTTTCAGACTTTAGTTTCCTCTTCAACAAGTAAAATGCACACGCAACACGATTCCTGATGAGCTCCTTGGTTAAGCGTATAGTATGTTTGTTTTCATTGTCCTGCTGCAAGGTGAACTGCCAAGTAATGAATCTGAAGGCTTTTTTGGGGGGGACAAGGGCAGACAAGACGTTTTTGTTCTAAAATCAATTAACCTGATAAAAAATGTAGAATATGTATTTCCATCCTTTGCTCTCTTTGCTCACGTTTTTGCTCATGTTCTCAGTGTGCGCAATGAGTCACTTTATTCCACACGCCTTGTAAAATGTGCCACAAGTCTATTTTCTTGGATTCCTCTTAACGTTTCTGACACAAGTCTCATCTGGTTCATGTCATGTCTCTTGGGTAGCTATTCGAATACTTATAGCACTGCAGTTTTCACCTTGATTTGACGATATTAGCAGTTTCGGATCAACCCAGTGTGGTAGTTTATGAAGAACAGAAGAGGTAATTCAGCATGTCCTTTAACTCGTGATGTGCGTAAACTACACTCTTCACATAGCCAAGGGAGGGCTTGTCATCTGACGACAACCAACCACAGCTCCTGGACAGTGTTGCTTTTGCAAACAACAGTTCTGTGCAGAGTAAGCAGGAAGAAATGGGCGTTCAGCATTTTCTGCTGCTGCTGGCCCTGTTGTTGAAGCAGAGGCCAGGAAAGTACTGTACAGGCAGGAGGAGACCACCAAACTCTCAACAAAAAGTTCTCTGAACTCTCACTGCTACCCATTATTTCCTGAAAGACAATCAGATCTTGGGTTTACAGAATCCCAGTGCCAGTTTGCACAAGTTTTAAAAGTCTTGGGCTGTTTCCGGGTTGTTTTAAGCCACTACGGACAGGTTATTTTTCTTTCCTAACAAAATGTCTTAATTATCCTGAGTCTTATAAGAGACTAACCTGCTTTCACCACACACAATTCCTTCACAGAAGTAATGTCAGAATTTTATTTCTGGAATCCTTAATTGGTATTGCATGTAGAAGCAGTAGCTCTGATCACACAGTAATGAGACCGTAACTTAGAACCAGGAGAAGCCTGCTGATAAAATTGGCTCGCAGAGCCAAATCCACAAACACATCAAAACCGGGACTATAAGAACCTGCACTCTTCACTTTTCCACTTTTCACTGCAAAAAGAGATGAGAGAAAGAGCAGTATACCCATTTCCTCTCTTTCTGTTTCTTTGTATTCGCTACGACTGCAATCCAAAGATTGCGTGACTCTCTTTCAACAGTGAAATTTCATCAAGAAGTATGGAAACGAAGCCAGTTATTACAGCGTGGTGCTCTGAAGCTACTGATATACTGCGAGGTGCTGAAAGTTGGCGAAAATGTTCAAAAACTGCTCTTCAAGATGTGAGACAGCCTCTAAGCCAGATTCGAGTGACACATGGATGGCAGCACTAGTATGAATTCAGCTTTCCAGTGACACCTAAGATCCACTGCTGCTATCCTGAATCCCCAAGGTGACCTTCTGCAGCAGTGAGTGTTGCTGTGGTATGCTCAGTTTAAAATCAGTGCCCATTCCAAAAGCTTGATGTAAGGACTGGATAATGACGAGTGATTCTACATCTGAAAGACAGGAATGAGTAATACATAGGAAAAGAGGTGGAGTGATAGTGTTGTCTAAGAGAAACCACTTCAACCACATGTTAATAACTAAAGTAAACAGTAGGAGAGACGTTGGAAATCTGACCGCTGCCAAATGCCTGAAGGGTCAGGAAGGAACATCTTTCCAATGCAAACTGCCTTAATTCAGACTAAAGCTAATACAAGCTGGCAAATTTTCAACTCTTCTCATCCCCCTATGTTGTATATGTTTCAGTTCCACTAAGAATAACATAGTAAAACAAACAAATCTGGAAAATGAGAACAGAGAAATAAACATTGTCATTAATGACCTTGTTATTATTATAATTGGTTCTTTAAAATGTAATTAAGGAGGTAATGAGTGAAATCCCTACAGATGAAATATTTTGCTCAAACCAGATTTCAATATTTTACACAGTTTCTGACCACAGTTTTGAGGTTTTAATAATGATTGCTTCTTTCTAGGAAGCAATTTTCATCCCACAGGATTTTGCAGAGGTGCAGAGCAGATCAGGGAAATTATGTGACCAGCTTTGGTAAGGTGAAATTTATAGAGGAAGGATTTTATGGGCACAGCAGCAAGTACTGGCAGTGCTGGGGCCCCGGGTTCAATTCCAAACCAGGGGAGCTGTCCGTGTGGAGTACGCATGTTCTCGTCAGGTTTGCGTGTATTTCCTCCCACAGTCCAAAGTCATACTAGTAGGTTAATTGCCCCTGGTGTGAGTATGTGCACGTCTGCTGTGTGATGGACTGGTGTACCATCCAGGGCGTACCTTGCCTTGCACCTACTGCTTGTGAAGCTTGCCCCCATCAACCAGTACTGAATAAAGCATTAGAAATTGATGGATTTTACAGTCCTAAAGTAGAATTTCTCAGTTAATGACACAGAAACCTTCATTTAGTGTCTCATCAGAAGGACAGCACCTCTTAGGACTAGGATTTTGATACATTCAGTCATCCCCCAGACGGGGGCTTTGCACCACTAGCTCTTCAGCCAAGCACAGACACCAGATGTCTGAACCTGTGGTTCCCTCTTGTACCGAGCAGGATCA
Source organism: Lepisosteus platostomus (assembly GCF_059453375.1). Taxonomy (NCBI): domain Eukaryota; kingdom Metazoa; phylum Chordata; class Actinopteri; order Semionotiformes; family Lepisosteidae; genus Lepisosteus; species Lepisosteus platostomus. Next base: position 7,231,001 of record NC_142624.1, read on the forward strand.
CCATAGCAACAACACATCACCAGAGGGGTACAACAAACCTGTCTCCCAACATTCTGATCCCAGTTCCTGTTATTAGTCAGTAAACAATCCAATGCTTTGGTGATTTCTGCTTCACAATGATAAGAACAGCCAAAATCGAAGGATTTGCCTCCTGTCAGCGTACTGGGGCATTAAACTCAGCTCCAGAGGAAAGAGTGCCACCTGGTGGTCTACCAACACCACTTACCGCAGCAGCCTGGTTTTTTCCTGAAGATCAGCCTGGCTTGGTTTCTGAAATCTGGGCACATTTTCTATATAGCGATACTATCACCATGAGTTTGAAGTCCCAATCAAAACAAAGGAAAACAAACAAATAGCAGACACCAGCAATTTTTTCAGAAATTTTCCATTCCCGCAACACACCCTGAAACTTTCCCTCAAAAGCAACCACACTCTTGTTTGTCTGGAGATTGTTAACGTACAGTAAGTGCTAAAACATAGTTTATGTCATAATAATTTACAACCTTTAACGTGCTTTATAGTAGTTCAATTACTTTCTGAACTTTTTTTTTGTAAAGTTATCTTCTAAGCATTAAGAAGTTTGTAATTCACAAAATAAGAGTTTGAAATATAAATTCTACAAACTCACTTTCAAACTTTCATTTCCCAAGTGTTATTGAATACAGTAAAATAGGGAATAGAGTCGTTAGGGAGCCATCCTGGCAAGCAACAGACACAGGGCAGGGTACACTCTGGATAGGACGCCAGTCCATCACAGGGTAGACAAGACAGACAAACACAAACACCCGCTCACATCAGGGCCAGTTTTTTCAAGCAGACCTGGGGAGAACATACAAACTCCACACAGACAGCACCCCTTTAGACACCCTTAAGATTACTCCTTTCTGCTTTACACACCAAGAGCACAGTTTGCGAGGAACATCACAGTGCTTAAGAGAAGCAAAATTCACCAACAAATTCAATTTATTAATCACCTCATGGGTCAGAACCTAAACAGCAGCTGAAGCCGAGGAACAAAAAGCAAAATGTCTACACTGACACTGAAAGTTAGGAAGGACAGAGACCATGAGCCTTTTTTTATACAGTTTCTTCATTCCTTTAAACTAAGGTTACAACGCTAAAAAGTCACATTAGTCTACTGTTTGTAGTGTTCTATATATTAAAATGCCTTGGGCAAAAAAAGTGAATACAGTATTTAGTCACAGGGGTACTAGAAGATCAGATTAATTTTTCAGAGCCATAAAGTAAGCTCTTCCCCTTCACAAATGTTTTAGCAATCTGAGTCACCCCCGGATACAGATTCTTATCCCTATAAATACCAGAAAATTATATTTGATATAACCATACGCTATTTTTGATTTGTTCTATTTAGGAAGGAGGGGTTGCTACTCTTGGAACTGCAGGAGAGCACTTCGTGTGACCTGTGACATGAACGTCACATGAACGGGATTAGAAGTAATCAAACTACATGAAGTTTGAGCTCATACGGGCAGGGTCCTTCAAAAGCCACTTTAATTTATGGTAACCAACACACTGATAACAAAAACGCAATGCAAATGCAATAACCTATTAATCTATAAAAAGAAATATCCTATTTATAGGAACTTAAAAAAACTTTATTAAAATGCATAAAAATAATGAATAAAAACACTATACTTTAAAAAATATACCTGTATTAAAACTTGACCGTATGGAAGTGGATCATCCAGCTCTTTACATATAGTATAGTTAGTGGGCTTAAAAACATTTAGCTGTGCATGTTGTTTTAGTTTAATTTAACACTTGGACAACTTTACTGATCTCCACTTGACCTTCCTGTTTCAAAGAAACCTGTGATTCGACAATACTGCTTTCAAAGGTTTATGGTTCTGTTATCCACGTTACATGAGTAAATGAGTTAAATATAAATATCTGAGGACAGTTGTAGAGTACTTAAAATTTGAAAAATCAAGCATCTGTCATAAAACCAGGAATATACTGTAATGTCTATACTATATTATAATGTATATATAGACTAAGTTTATAAGTACCGTAATGTTTACATGAGAACAAAACTGTTTTTCCTTACTAGAATTTGTAAAATTTCCATGGAAGAGGAATGTCAGGTTTACCTTTATCTGACACACGAGAGAGCTTATTCATGAAAATAGCACTTAAACTTTCATCCTTGGAATTCATTCTTAAAATGCAAAATACTAAGGCTTTCTCTCCACACCGAAACATGGAAACTGTCTTAAACCTATGAATAAACTTCTTCGTTGCATATACTTTTATGTGATTTTAAAGGGTAGTTTAGGATATTTCTCTACTCGAAATGAAGAGTCCACGTCCTGAAATCAAAGGGACAGACAATGAAGACAAGCCTTCGAATCTGAGTTGGACTGCTTCATTTGGCAACTATTAAAAAGACTGAAATTAAACATATCCTAACATGACTAGGGCAGCACTATTAATTGCTGCTTTCTAGAGCAGGGACCCTGGGTTCAATTCCTGGGGTGCGTTTACATATTCTTCTCATGTTCATGTAGGTTTCCTGTTGGTGCTCTGGTCTCCTCTCACAGTCCAAAGACATGCTGGGTGGTTAATTGGCTTCTGGGAAAAGTGGCCCCTGGTGTGAGTGTGTTTGTGTCTGTGTGTGTGATGGACTGGCGTCCGTTCCAAGTTCTGTTCATTCCAGCACCCAATATTTCACAGGATAGGCTCCAGGCCCGACCTGGATTGGTGGTTATTGTTAGTGATGTGATGATGATATTACTAAAACACACATGGAAGCTGTAGATTAAATGCACTTCTGGGCCAGTGCTTTAGCTCAACCTGCATTAGCGAGCCAGTTTAAAGCAAGAACGATATCCACACACCACAGTATGCTCCCAACTACAGTCTTACTAATCCCCTTTCTCTGTTAGTATCTCTCTCTCTCTCACTCGTCACATTTCGTCACAGACTTGTCAGAGCAGTGAGGATCAAAGATCTCTCGAAGCCGAGTTTCCCATTTTATCCTTGATTACATTGACCTTTCTGTCCGTGTCCTTTAATAGGGCTTCCACAACACTTAATCCAAAAAGACTTCGGAAGCCAAGGTTATAATAAAATAAAGACTGCACTTTGCACGAGCGCTCAATGACCATACGGGTTCATTTTCAGAGCCTCTCCAAGCATGTACAGATTCCAGATTTTCACACTTCTCCTGGAACCCAAGCCCAGATTTCCATTCATCTTGACACGTTTTCTTATCTATTTTCATGTGATTTTTCTTTTGCCATTTGCGTTGTATGCCAGCCTCTTTTCTGTCTCTCTATCACACCCAAAGAGGGCCGAAAAATTGTTTTTCACCCCAGCTGGTTCCTTTGCAGCCTGCACATAGATTTCTCTCTTCCTACTACTGTTGAACGTCTCCCTCTGAGAATGCAACACAGTGCTTTTACTTTTTCCCTTCCTTCTCTGGTGTTTTTGATGGTTATGACACATTTTAACTGTTCTTTGTTCTATGATCGTAAAATCTTTTGATTCCCACAGTCCGGTCTCGTAAAGAACAAGCGTAAAAACCATTCTTATAACTTCAATGAGAATATTCAAGCTCCTGTTCCATTATTGTTAAGCCATTCCTCACCAAATCTAATAACCATCCACTTATCCGTTTTTAAAACCTTTTTATCGACAGCAGGGGTTCTTGGGACACCAGAGACTAACGAGGCAGGCAACAGGCAGGTTACACCCTGGACAGGACGCCAGTCCATCACAGAGCAGACACACAGGAACACACTCGCACCAGGGCCAGTTTTACAGAAGCCGGTATTTGGACTATGAGAGGACAGGATAGCCAGCGGAAACTCATGGAAACACAGGGAGAACACACAAACTCCACACAGACAGCACCCCAGGAATTGAACCCGGGATCCCAGTGCTGCAAGGCAAAAGTACTACCCACTGTGCCACCATGCTTTCCATAACACCTCCTGTCAATGGCTAATATTCCCTAAGGCACCATGGAGTAACCAAATAACCCAAATCATATAATACTCATATCATAACACCAATCTGGCCTGAAAAATCTAGCTCACCAAATACACCAGATTAGGTATACAATTCTAGGAAAAATGATCAAAAACATCCACATGTGAATGTTTCCAGGGAGATCCATGCCTCTTTTTCACTCATCTACTGTACCTTCCATAATGAGATTAACTTTCATCTGCTCAGGTATTTTTTAAAAAGTGGTAACAGGTTTCAAAGTCTATCGACGATTAAGAAAAGATTAATGAAGTCATTGAGCATCAAGGCCTCTAAACAGGAAAATAAACCTAGCAACACTTATCATAGTGCATTAGTGCCCCATGACATCCTTCATTTTTCTATTTATAAACTTCTGCATTTCCTATGACATTGATCTGCCATAATAAAATTTTCTATATGACATGTTTGTTCAGTACACAGATTTTTAAATAGGTCATACCATGTCAACTGGAGCACAGTTCCCAGTTTCAGATTTTCTTGAAAACAATGTTATTATTGACATTTTGAATGGAAACATTTAAGGTACCCTTAGAATTTTGTTTAAATGTCCCTCCAAAACACAGCCTCCACAGAGCCGTTTGTTCTGAAGCTGTGGGATTTTACAGTCAGTGCTTTATAACTGAGCTTTACTATGGTGTTGAAATTGAAAGCTTAAGTGAGTCCCGATTAGTTTATAATGAGGGGAATTTTGCTACACTGAATAAATATTTCAGGACTAGAAATAACGAGAACAAATCGTTTTGGTTACATTTAATTTCAAATGCATGAGGCCAAAAATAAAATTAAAAAAATGAATATAAAATCGGTCACCCTGGAGAAATGACTATTTCGTCCACACAATATAACTTTTCAAAATAAATTCGCTTATTTAGGGTAACAGGGAAAATTGCAGGAATGCACAAACCTTCAGCAGCTAAAGTGGGATTTCATAATAGGCCAGTATTACCATTTTCTAAGATGTTTTAAAAATTACACAGCAACACAAAAATCCGTTACACTATATGTTTCGATGTTTTAGGTCTCACGCTAAAAGTTTGAAACTATAGTCATGCCACAGTTCTGAAAACAGCTGGGTTAAAAGAAAAAGGTGCATTCACAGTCGATAAACACGTGTGTCAGACAAAAAACATGTCCCAATGGCTTCATGTTTGGTCTGTAACAAAGCAATGGTCTCGATCAGAGTTCTGTTCCAGCTAACATGGGACACCTTCGCTTTTAGCTAATTAGTTAATTACAAATTACAGTTTTCTTGGTTAAACATCAGGCACAGGACATTTTAGACAACAGATTATGACGATGCTCAAATCCTGCCAGCAGTGTCACAAGGCTTTCAATATCTAACATATAGGACATCTATATATCCTATACAGTATGTATAGGACATGTATGCAGTTAGGAGGACAGTTTGAGAATTAATAGCATACAAGAGTGCAGGCCTTCTCTTCTATTTTGTACAGTGGACAATAACTACAACAGGCAACAGTGGCGCAGAGTATTCAAATAATATGAAGCTAAACCTTTATTTGCTTTTGTGAAAAGGATGTGAATGTTTCAAGGAACTAGTGCTGAGAGATTTTACCCCTAAAAAGAGCTTATCATTCAGGGCTTTGTCCAACCTGTCTCCCAGGTACCTGTATCTGCCAAGTGAGGCTCCTGGTAACCACAAGCCTGCGCTTGGGTAAGCAGCTATTGAAGATGGATGGGTGTTATACTCAAACGCAAGGCGTCAGGCAAACGATTAATAAAGAGTTCTGTTACTTCTTCCTCTCATGATCGCAAACACACCACAATGTTGCTGTGAAAAATACAGTGGATCTCTTGTCTTGCTCCCCCAAATCTCACACACAGTCCCCCCAAAAACTGGTACTGTGAATAAAGTGCATTAAAAGTAATACTCTCCCCTCCCCCCCATCAGACCTCTTTCTCATATGGAGGCACGGGAATGAATGACAACACTGCAGTATTTTCTCAAGTACAGCGTTACATTTTCAACAGGCCAGCCCCAAGCCTCAAAGCTGGCCTCGACATCACTGCTGCATTCCATTACTAGTTTAAAAACACGTTACTCAGTATGCGTGAAATGGGTGTGCATATAAAGTATTTAGACAGATTTTTTTTTCCCTCCGCAATACACCCTGGAGTTCACAGCGCATTCCAATTATCCAGAAACTCCGCAGTATTGAAGTATAGACTTACCTGGCTCTGTTTAAGCTGGTTTCTGGCCCGGGTGTCAAGGTCGTGGTATGTGCTCTCCGAATCCTCGTTCAGGTAGTATATGAGTCGGGAAGGGTACGTGATTTCCACTTCACCTGAATGATGGGTCCTATTGACGCTGTTAGGGACGCCTGCGCCGTCTGCCTCCGGTGTGTTCCCCACTGCGTCCCAAACTGAGTCATTTTCTCTCCAGGATGAAACTAATGCAAAATAAACCGTGTTGGTTACGTCCTACATCCAATATTGAAGCAAACTAGACTCTTACTGCCGATAAGTAGGTATACGTGATGAGAAAAAGAAGTTATTTTGTAGTTATATAGGTATTTTATTGTACCATTGCGATCGTTTTGTCCATAAAAAACAGCCAAAGTGTCGAATTTGTAAATTCCTATGATTTCTATCGTAGAACGCGCTATTTCTGTGTGTATACAATTTGTTTTATATATGTATGATAAATACCGAGTCGTTTTATCATTTCGATCCGTATTACGGCACTCTACCTGAATTCTAGAAATTGCTGCTTATGAATATATGCATTTATTTCAGCCATTGAGCTCTGCTCAATCCATCTTTCATCTGGTCTTTCAATGTTTTAACTAAAACCTTTATAATGTGTAATGTATAATGTAATTTGATCTCATCTCAACATGCATGTGTCGGCCTTATTAATACGTTATATTGCAAGACTAGTTGTAACATTGCTTTCTAAAGTCAAAGGTGTACTCACCAGAAATCTTCACACAGTTCAGTCCATTACAATTAAAAACGATGTACAACTCTTCAGTTCCTATTTTATCAATCTCTGCATTATAAATTATAAATTCGAGAAGATTCATTTCTCTAGAATGCCTCTATATCAATAATTTAATTTATTTCTAGTAGGAAATCAAACTGAAAACAATTTACCATCTGTGTCTTCTTCAGTGTGGATAACTGGCATGCATTCGTAAAAAAAAAAAAGCGCTTTAATATCATACATACCAGTCGATGCAAAACTGAATGGTTGGACCCAAGAGAAAACGATGCTGGCACACAGATTTTGAAGATGTATCAAATGCATGATTCATATTTGAATTGTAAAAAAAAAAATCTCAGTTTTTTAACACGTCAATGCGGTGAAGAGCTTCTGGTCCATCTTTCTGGGGAAAGGTGTTTTTTTCATGTGGTGGTCATCGTTATATCATGCAGAAGGGGGGAAAAAACAGCATCCTTGTTGCAGTGTTCAGAGGGATGCTTTGGAAGGCGGTGGCTACGAGCAGAATTGATGAGGCAGTTCCTGCTGCTGCAAACGCGCAAGTGCTGTGCTGTTGGAGTCTCTGCTACACCACCCCACACCCGCCCCCTTCTCCAGGCAAGAGACGCTCGGTCATGTGAATTGCGGGAGTGCAGGGTTTCTAGTGTGGATGTGAAGGAGCCTGTCAGGCTCCGAGTTCATATAAAAGCCCGGTATGTGTGTTGACACTGACCAGAATGTTTTTTTTTTTACCATGTCGTGAGACGGTAACCGGAGTAGCCTGTGACTTTGCCGTCTGATAATGTTGTCCAACGACGCATCAGCACTCCGGCGCAAATTTACACCTCCGTGCACATGAGTGATACAGACAGGGATAAAAAAAAAGTAGCTAAGCAAATTGTGTTATGACCATCTCTGTTTGTGTTTGAAACATGTCCACTGGGGCACCAGTGACCAAGTCTGTTCATGCGCTCACATAAGGGCACTTAATGAGAAATGCAGGTGGTGAACTACATTATGCTGATAGATATCTACTTCAGCTTATGTAGATTTTAAAATGGGACTGTTAATTAACATGCAAGAATGTATGTCTCTTCATCAAGAGAGGGTGTCTGGCAGGAATTCACATATAGACTTTCACCATGTAAGTGTAGACATCATGCATCCATCCATCTTCGAACCACTTCATCCAGTTCAGGGAGCTAGGGTCTATCCCAGCAAGCAATGGGCAAAAGGCAGGGTACACCCTGGACAGGATGCCAGTCCATCACAGGGCACAACACAGACACCAGGAGCAGTTTTCTCGGAATCCAATTAATCTACCAGCATGTCTTCGGACTGTTGGAGGAAACTGGAGCACCTGGAGTAAACCTATGTGAACACAGGGAGAACATGCAAACTCCACAAAGATGGCACTCCAGGTCTGGAGTTGAACCCCGGGCTGGAAGCAGCAGTCCTTACCAGTCCTAACCACCATCACATAGTCCATGTAGAAGTCACCTCTCTATAAATGCTGTCCATTTTCTCACTGCTGGTTACACAGAAGAAGTATGCCTGAGGAATTGTTTTTGTCTTTTTGTTTTTAAATCTACACTTTTGACTTGTAAAATAAAGCTTGAGACAGCAGTAGTGGATGTACTGTAGTTAGCAAATAGTGTTTTCTTTCTGGAATCCATATCTGCCACAGAAAATGTACATTATGTCAGATTTTTTAGACTTAAGATTCAGTGTTTAATTTTTTTAATTGTCCAAAACATGTGGCTGGTCAATCGGTTTGATTGTACAAGCACTCTTACAGACTTTAGGTGAAAAAGCATTAGTTTGGGGGGCGTGTTCGGGGTGTCTCCACACATTTCTAGATGAAACAACGACGACTTCAGATTTGGCCTCACCTAATCTAGCACCACTAACCATAATGTAAAACCTAGTCCTAGACCTAGCCAGCAGCCATATCACTCTACAACTCACAACTAGCAGCCCACTGAAGCTCAGCAGGTCTGAGCCTGGTCAGTACCTGGATGGGAGACCTCCTGGGAAAACCTAAGGTTGCTGCTGGAAGAGGTGTTAGTGGGGCCAGCAGGGGGCACTCACCCTGCGGTCTGTGTGTGTCCTAATGCCCCAGTATAGTGACAGGGTCACTATACTGTAAACAGGTGCCGTCCTTCGGAATAAGACTTAAAACCGAGGTCCTGACTCTCTGTGGTCATTAAAAATCCCAGGGCGTTTCTCAAAAAGAGTAGGGGTGTAACCCCGGCATCCTGGCCAAATTTCCCATTGGCCCTTACCAATCATGGCCTCCTAATAATCCCCATCTATGAATTGGCTTCATTACTCTGCTCTCCTCCGCACTAATAGCTGATGTGTGGTGAGCGTTCCGGCGCACTATGGCTGCTGTCGCATCATCCAGGTGGGGCTGCACATTGGTGGTGGTGGAGGGGAGTCCCCATTACCTGTAAAGCACATTGAGTGGAATGTCCAGAAAAGCGCTATATAAGTGTAAGCAATTATTATTATAATTAATTATTATTATTAATCCCAACCTATACACTAACCCTCACATGGGACAAGTACTGTAGTAGGTTCAGCACTTCTCTTCATTGTTTCCTCTATATGAAAATAATCATAATAATTGCTTAAACTTATATAGGACTTTTCTGGACAATCCACTCTAAGCGCTTTACAGGTAATGGGGTCTCCCCTCCACCACCACCAATGTGCAGCCCCACCTGGATGATGAGACAGCGGCCATAGTGCGCCAGAACGCACACCACACACCAGCTCTCAGTGGGGAGGAGAGCAGAGTGATGAAGCCAGTTCATAGATGGGGATTATTAGGAGGCCATGATTGGTAAAGGCCAATGGGACATTTGGCCAGGACGTCGGCGTAACACCAGATATGGAAATGTAATGATATTGTTTGTCCTTTATTTCTACCACATCTGTTTTTCCTTCCTCCTCTCCTGTCTTCGGCCATCTTCTCTCCTTGAATCATCATCATCAGTGATCTCATGTCACAACTGATATCTCAGATTCAATCTCCAGGACAAACTTATTTGAGTCATACATTTTATTCTGGTGTCCTGGAACACAAAGGACGATGAATCACCACAGGCAATCAGAGTATTCTAAAGACCGGGCTCAGGTGTATGGCAATACTTCAAATGCTCTTCATATCCACAGATGTACAGGTCACATTTTCATTGGTGTCAGCGTTGTCATTATTCACATTGCAAGCACTTCTGTTGAATGGGTTATTGTTGTTATTCTCCATTCTATTACTTTGCATTAATGTGGGACTATTGTGACATTAGGTGGGTTGGTGGAGTGTCACAGCTCATAAGTAGGCTGAATCCCAGAACATAGACACATAAAGTTACTATTACTGTATGTGGAAAACAGTGCTTTTATTTAAGGTGCAGAACACAGTCAAGAAAACAAAAACCTAGCTCTTTTTGCAGGACTCTGTATGAGCTTCTCCGAGTCCCTACCTATTAGATCAAGTAGCTAAGCTACTGTACTTACCGGCACCAAACAGCTTACTTAACCTGATCTTTGCTGTACTTGTCAGGTCTGCAAGAGGTCATCCTCACAGGATTCTGGGTAATGGAATGGGAACAGGACCCAAACTCCTGCTCACCTCCAGCAGTAAAGCACATATACACTATACTGAGCTGATCATGAGGGAAGCCTGGAGAACATTTCAGGGTTATTTTGCAAAGTGCCTGGAACTGAATTGAAATATCTCCAGCTGCAGTTCATTCAGATCATGAGTTGTCCTGAGATGAAGGCATATTTGAGAAAACTCCAACCATTCACAAATGTTTTCCATGTGGCTAAAGATACATCATGCAATCAAAATCTAAATAAAAAGACTTCCACACAGTCACACCTTGTCCTGTAAAAATACCTTCTTTATTTTACATGTTGGAACAAGAGTTCAAACAAAGATCCTACTGGCATACAGTTTGTTCATGTTGCAATTTTCTGAAGACTGGTTGTCTTACAGCTATGTTTGTCATTCCTGCAGTTCACCACTGGTAACCCACAGAAGCTAAGTACCAGTACTTGATTGGGAGACCTCCTGGAAAAGCTAATGTTACTGCTGGAAGAAGTGTTAGTGGGGCCAGTAGGAGGCACTCACTCTGCAGTCTGTGTCAGTCCTAATGTCCCAGTATAGTGATAGGGACACTATACTGTAAAAAGGTGCCATCCTTCAGATGAGACCGAAAACCGAGGTCCTGACTCTCTGTGGTCATTAAAAATTCCAGGGCACTTCTCAAAAATAGTAGAGGTGTAACCCCAGCATCCTGGCCAAATTTCCCATTGGCCCTTACCAATCATGGCCTCCTAATATTCCCCATCTCTGAACTGGCTTCATCACTCTGTTCGCATCCCCACTGATAGCTGATGTGTGGTGAGAGTAGTGGTGCACTATGGCTGCTGTCACATCATCCAGGTGCGGTTGTACACTGGTGGAGGGGAGGGGACATTAATAATAATGTTATTATTAACATTTTGCCTGAAGTCTCCATCAGGTGTGAGGGAGAGAGGCAAAGGGGTCAAGAGTCAACAAGCGAGAGAAAGTGAAAACAGACAGGTTTGGTGAGGAAGAGTGTCCAGACAAATGGAATTCTGGGAGATGAATTCCTGGAGAAGCGAGAACACCTGAAACCTGTAAATGAATGAAGAGGTTTAAAAAAAGCAATAAGTCTAATGATCTAGTGCTGAGGGCAGCATGGCGGTGCAGTGGTTAGTATTACTGCCTCACGGGTTTCAGTTCCATGTTCGCCTGGGTTTCCTCAGACAAGCCAAGGGCATACTGGTAGGTAAAATGGGTTCTGGGCAAACTGTGTGAGTGTGTCCGTTGTTTGTTTCTGTTTGTGCCATGTGATTGTCACGACTATAGTCCCCCCTCCTTAAGGGTGCTCCAGCCCTTCCACTAAAGACTTCATTCTCTGCACCTGTTTCCCATTCCCTGCCCACCTTAAAAGCCAGGCGCTGACGCTCTTCCGGGCTCTGCATCTGATTTCCATATCGTGCGAGTCCGGGACCAGGAAGCGCCTGGTCCCGTTAAGGTTTTAACCTCGGTTCCCGTTCCTGTTCCCCGTCCGCCGGTTCCGACCCGGCCTTCGTGGTTTTTAATTCCTTCCTCTGATGGATCTCCTGGTTTTGGACTTACTCGTGTGTTTTTTGGATTTTCCCTAAGGATTACTCTCGGATTGTTCGCCTCGGCCACACCTCCCCCGTGCACCAGCGCACCTTGGACACGCCCCCTTGTCTTCAGCCCCGTTTTCCTGCATGACGTTTCCCTAGTGTTTCCCCACTCCGTCGGACTGTGTCGTCCGCATAGGGTCCGGAAAGAACTGTTCGTTACAGTGATGGGCAGTGTAGTATAGTAAGTAGACATCGCGAGACAACAGAACGAGAGAGTAGAAGGCGGGAATATATGGTGTAAGGGCGTGATTTGTGTAGTTAATAAACTAGTTAAAATACTATAAGAATGGCTCTTTATTAACATACACAACATTTATGGTGACGAGAGATGAGTGCTTGACGAACTCAAAGCAAGCAGAACACTGCAGATTTTAGTTCTCTTGCTGGTAGAAACGAACTTTTGAGGGAATATATGGTGTAAGGGCGTGATTTGTGTCGTTAATAAAATAGTTAAAATAATATAAGAACGGCTCTTTATTAAAATACACAACAGACGGGTATCCCATCCAGAGTATATCCTGCCTTGCATCCATTATTTACAGTGAAAGGCTCTGGCTTTCTCTCGGCCCAGTATTGTATGAAGAGGTTATGTTGGGTCTTTAACTAGTCCTCTAGTTCAAGGTCCAGATATGTGCAGATGGTTGCATGATTTCTCCCTTGGTTATACGGCTACAACTGACCTTCTCCCTGTGCTGTTGGCGATTGGTTTTCATTAACAATGAAAACCATTTACGATTAATGATTTACATCATTTACAATTAATGATGAGGCAGAGTATATTTTTCGCAGGTAATGATGATCATCACTACCGAGACGTTTTTCCCAGAAAGAATGATGTTTCTTTCATTTACACTGCCAGAGTCTTTTTGTAACTTGTACAAAACCAGCTGAAGTTTTGAAAAGTGATTAAAAAGGTAGAAACTGTTTTCAGATACAACAAAATGCCTGCACAGGGAACAAAAGAGTGCTGATCTACTTCCATTCAGTAAGAACACAGTGAGCTCAGGAAATTAGATATTGCACAATACTGTTTGGCCAAAGAAATTGAATTAAGAAATCAAATTAATTTTAATTCCCTTAAATCACTGTATTAGATATGATATCTATTCACTTTGCCTAGAAGTCAAAACCCATTCAACTCGTGCTACACCTGACAAAACACAGTGGAGGTGAGTCATAGACTTCTAAGAAATGTGTAAGTAATTGCTATATTACATTTTCTTTCACTTATTGGGTGATTTCTTTCCAACACTTTCTCAGGGCGGCAAGACATTGTCTCTGTAAGAACATCCGACCCACCTTTATTTAGTCAACTGCCGCATGCTTTCCTAAATTGCATTCATAGTCTTCATCATGATTTTCAGCTACATTCAACTAAAGTTGAAATCGTAACTCATTTATCTGCCCCAGATTAACAAAATATGCTCTTTGTTAAGCTCAGAGCTTCCTTTGATCAAACCAGGATATTTTGCACACATTATACAAAGGGAGGACACAAAAGACACATGAATTCCTTTCTGTGCTTCAAAGACACCCTGTCTGTAGTGGTATCAAGGCTACGTCCTGGTCCTCTTATAGAATAAAAAATGGGCACCACCAACTGCCACACAAATCTCCAAGCTCTGCCACAGACATGTTGTAATATGTGGAAGAGAATGTCACCTTGTAACATTCTTGTGCTTTTAACCTTGGTAATCCTGTTCTGCTGCGTGAGGTGCAAAGGGTTCCGTCTGACATTTGTTCTTCAAGATTCAACACTTCACTGCCATGTCAACAAAGATGATTGGAATTTGCCCCAGTGCAGCCAAAATAACAACAACAGTAACAGCAATTTTACACTTGCGATAACACTGCATGCATTATTCAATCTGTTAATGTTAGACTCAAAGTTTAACATTCAAAATAAAAAATAGTTTATTATTATAAAAAGGATATTAGTAGTAGTAGTATTTTTTTTTATGATGATAGCATCAACCAAGATCTCCATGCTGATGTGTCTACTGGGCTGTAGATAAGTGTTATTTTGGAACCAAGCAGTAATACATTCTATACTTTGAAAACTCCACCTCAAAGAGAGAAGTTTGAAAAACAGGACGGAAGGGGTCTGTGGACACCTTCTTAGCTTCCTGTTTGATACATCTGTCATTAAATAGAGGCAACAGAGGGAAGACCAAGTCCAGTGATCTTGGATGCTGCGCATCCACCTCTTTCCGGCTGGGCAGTTGTATTGCCATACAGTCCTATAGAAGGGTTTCATTGCTGCAACAACAAAAACTTTCTCGACTGTCACAGGGAGTACAGTCTTTTCCAGGCAGCTTTAAGAATCAGATTTCCTTCCTAATGAATAGCTAACTGGAGATGCCTGGGTTGTGTTCTTCACAATAAACGGAAGTATAAAAATTAAATATCTGTGTGCTTTCTTATTAGCTTACTGGTCCAGACTATTTAGATTTTCTGGAACAGAGTCCTCTTGAGCTCTGGCTTGGTAGAACAACAGTGCGTATCTTTAGTACTAAGACGAGGATGTATGCTGGCCTCTAATTTTGACTGCTCAGATAGAAATGATCATGAGAAAATACTGTATTAGCTTTTACACAACTTTTTATAAATTCTGCAAGTTTGTTGCAATTGACCTGCATGTTGAAAGACTCAGAAAAGGCAGATCGGCTGCCTTTCTCTTTCCACAGCATTTGAGAAGAGCTTTGCTTGTATTTGGTCAAATATTTTGGTTATTTTCACTGCTCTGAAGATTTTGTTTTGTACGAGATTGGGGTTTTCATGTGTTTACTGGATGAGACGGGCAAACTGAAAGAGGGTCACAACCACACTGCAGCCCCGTCAATGTTGCGTATGGAGGAGAATTAAGTATAGGTCACGTTCTTGGGAACAACGCAACCTAGTGGCCAGCGAGTAACAGTCCCGAGGGAGAATTGTTTTAAAGGAAAAAAACTGGGGGAAGACAAAAGCTTCAAGACAATGTTGGCTTTCGGGTGGATGATTGATCCCTCAGGGCTGGAAAAACAAGAATGTTCCTGGACGTTCAGATAAAACTTTTTAAGTCTTTCTATAGATTATAAGATTCAAGCCAGGACTTTGAGCAACTCAGGGACATTCATTATTATTATTATTATTATTATTATTATTATTATTATTATTATTAGCTTACTTTTCAGCCATTCAAGGGCTGAGTGCTTACACAATATGAATTTTCTTATTTTTTCCTGTTATGGAATCAGAATTGCTTTTGGGTTTTTTTTTGCTTTGAATGGTTGGAGGTGGCTGTGCTGCTTTAAAAATAAAATAATCCCAAGATGCGGTCTTCGCATGTCGCTCAGTCCCCATCTCTCTACGTTCCTTCCCATGTTCCAAAAACATCCATCAATTCGAGCCTTCCTCAAGTCAAATCCCCCAGAGCACCGCAGGATTCTCTTCCACAGCAAGTGCCCCCCTCCGAGCACCCACTCAGTTCAGTTCAACCACCCAGACACACTTCTTTCTGGCATACCAATGAAAAAAACAGATGTCTCACTGGAGTCGTGTCTTGACTGTCCTGGAGGCAGAGACAAGGCCGATGAGCAGAGAGCACGCATCTCCTGTCTTCACTGGCCAGGTTCTTTATATAGCCTTTCCGGTCAGAACCCCAGAGCACGTAGGGGGATCAGGAGAGTCCAGGTGATAACACGAGGTAGGCAGACATAAAATATTGGGGACTAGACTGTGGAACCGACTGTATGCAGACGACCAGACGTTAAAGTGCACTGTCCTTCCTTTCTCCTCTGTCTTTCCCGTCTGTCCTTCTGTTCCAGGTCCAGTCTAATACGGCTCAGCACCTCCCACACAACCCGAAGCTGTGGTAATCGACAGGTGTCTAGCCAAACAGTGTGTTGCTCAATCTGTGATGATTGCGGCTAGTGTTCTGTTTACACTAGGTGGCTGGGAGAGGGAAGTGGATGCAAAAGACAACAAAAGATACATACCATACCCAACCAACAAAATGGCTTTTATATGAATGACTAAACATATTTATATGAAAGTAAACATATCCCACAATCCACTGCGCTCCTCCCATTCGTGTCACTCCCCGACACCAGTCCAAAGAATTCTGGTAAATTAAATTAAAGACCTTCCCTTTCCAAAGCGGTCTTTGCTACCTTCTGGCTTTTGTTTCCATAACGTTTCCAGTAACAGAAGACAGATGAGTCCGTAGTTTCCTGGTTTGGGTTTGTTCCCCCTTTTATGGATTGGTGTTGCATTTTCAATTCTCCAATCTGGGGAACAGCTACCATTCTTAGTGGCACATTAAAATATCCCACAGAAAGTGAAAAATCCTCTCAGGCCCTGTTAATTTATTAGTTTTGAAGCTGTCCAACTGCCCAACTGTAATACCTCAATGTCAGTTATTCTAAAATTACTCAATACTATTCAACAGTTACATGCAGTGGAAGAGACACTGGCTATTCTCACACCGCAATTGAAATAGACTTGAGCAGGCTAATCAACGGCAGCATTATAATTAAACACATGGATGGGGACCAGACTGTAATTGACACAGCTCAGTAATTATAACTGATGGACGGTTCCGGATTTCAGTGCCTGCTTTTAATGTTATTATTGTCAGGAACATAATGAACTGTGAAACACTACAGCAGACAGAAAAAAACCAGTAGACACCGATTTGATTCCTTTTTGTGCTTTGAAATGTCTGCAGTTGTGATGTTACCGTTCGTTAAAAGTTTGCCCACCAGTGCCCAGCTGTTAAAACGGAAATAAATACTTGTGCTTAACAGATTGGCAATATCACCTGCTGCTCTGCTTGAAAGTCCAATTCCTGCAAAAGGTTGGAGATGTAACTATCCATTTTTAGTGCTGTAGGCATTACTCATTTAGCTAAATTACTCGTTCGGAGCAATAACTGAAGGGCATGCCCCAAAGACAAAGGACTGTTCCTTTCCATTTGCTTTTTCCAACAGCCTCTTTTTCACCAGTACGCACGTGTAAATATTATCTTTGGGAGGACATGAGTGAAGTCAGGTGACACAGTGAACACAACTACAGCCTTTTTTTGCACCTTTATCCTCACCCATTGCTGAGACCATGAGCTCAGAACACACTTTTGCATGACAGAGTAAAGCTACTTATTTTCAGGTTTAAAAGTAGGAAAAGCCAGAGGGCATCACTGTCTCACTACTCTTCATTGCACCTGGGGGTCAGAGACTATTAACACTACCAAAAAACATTACACTATGTAGAAATTTCATTTTTTACCCTGCCTACCCTGACCACAGCACCCTGCTACTGAAGCACCTACTGCACTATAATTGAAGGCATTGTTTATGAGATTTTTTGGAAAACCTTGACATTTTCATTTAGCATATTTACTGTTTCTGTTTCATATTTTAGCATGGAGTCTGTATTATATCACAGTCTTTTAACTTTGCCATTAAAAGTTCCTTCGGTGTCTTTTTTCCTCTGCTGCAATATTTCGTCCATCTTCACAACACAAACAGATTTCATTTTTTTAAGTTGCCTCTGTAGCATTTACCATTAAGTAGGCATGTCCACATCCAATAGTTTGAGACCTCCCTCCTGTATTGATATGGGTTTCCAGCAATTGCTTTTCTGACCAGAAGTGTTTCAATTTCCAGCCTAGAGTGGGTTATTGAAGAACCATATCTTAAGACTGTAAAAATAATAAGGGAATAATTGGGGAAACTAATGTGATAATTGAAAATAATATGGTATAGAAAAGTAAGTCCTTTCAGAAGTTTTTCTTTTGTTTTCCAGACATCTTCTTGTTTCATATTTTGGCTGGTGTGGGCATGTTGCACAAATTGGTTTTTAAGGCTGTTTTCATTGAAGACTATTGGGCAATTAGCAGAATAAGATAATTTTGCACGGCAACTCCAGCTAGGAAGAAATTAATTCCCTCTCTGGTGTGAACAAAAACACAGTATATGGCTCATCTCTGATATATATTACAGAAGGATGATGTCATAAACACTGTAAACTAGGAAAGCGCTAATCCTCAGCTTGTTTTGAGGTGATCTTTTGTGACAAGTTTTAGTTTCTGGACTGTATCAAGCACCCTGCGATAAATGCAGGCAAAGAGGCTCATCGATCTGTAGCCTGCAACTGCCAAGCCAGCAAATTCCTATATCTACGCCCTCAGCATAAAATACACTGCGGAATGGTGTCACTTTTGATAATTCTGTCTGCAAAACAATACTCTGCAGCACGACTGCTGTCGGCTTCCCTCTGTGTGGCATATTGGCACTCAGATCAAGGAATGCATCTCAGTAGCAATGCACCGAAAATAACCAAGGGAAAAAAAAACAGGTATCTTTGAAAAGCCTAAGTTAATCAAGATGATAGAGAACACCAAACTTTAAAAGAATCCTAAACATGTTAAATTAAAAGTCTGTTCAGTGTTCACGGTTTATTTTTTAAGATTTATCCCTGCACACTCAATTCCAGGAAACTTGAGGATGATCAAAGCAGATAAAAATAATCCAAACCACGTGACATTCAGACAGAGAGGTGAGTTACAGCCTCTTTTCGTCTGGAACACTGAAAGGTAAGGGTTCTGTGACTGATTAATATGCATGAGGGATAGGATCTGTTCCAAAAATAGATGTGAGCTTCATCGCTGTACGCAAGTCTGCGTAACACCGTCATGACTGCTTAATAAAAGAATACACCGACTGGGAGAGATGACAGGCTCTTTAATGGAAGGAATTGCAGAAAGGTTGTAATCTAATTATCCAAACATTATAGAATGCAAATAGATTTACATTATCCAATGTTCATTCAATACGTAATTATATATGAATCCATACATACAGTACACATAATATATACTGTATGTACGACACACAGAATTTATATATGTGTATGTGCACTGTACACTAGTACATTTATGGAGCCAGTCATGGACAGTCATATAAAAATACAATTACAAAGACACAATTGTTATACATATAATGTTTGTTTTTTGTAAAAAATACAGCAGCAATTAACCACAAAAGATTCTGGTAGACACGAACATTACATGCCTTTTTGTTAGCCATTGCAGCTGTGTACCCCAGACTCTCAGTACACATCTTCAGCTTCATTGCAGGTTGTTTACTGAGCAGTTTTTCTAATCTTCCAGAGAATGGATGAAGTTATCTTGCCCAGCTCTGTAAAATTCTTCCCCATGCAGTTTACCATGATTTTGATCTGAGGAACGGTCAACCAAGCACATCAATTCTGGTGCTACTGATTGATGTTTAATCTTTAATCTTACATTGTATTTAGGGTCATTATCATGTTTTGTATCCACAATATGCCTTCCTGTGCCCTGCTACTGTATCTGCTCTCAGATAAGCAGACCATTTATATACAAATGTATAGCTTCTATTAACTACTCATGCTTTCGTTGTATTTCAGTGAGGTTGCCCAAGATTGCCTAAGTTGGCTGCCTAAGGTATCTTCTTTATACCGTTATACATAACTAAAGGTGTCGTTGTAGGGACTCAAAGTCTTTATGGATATGTGGTAGAAGAAAGAAATGATTGCTCAAAATGAAAAGCAACTGCAAGAGAACACTCCCAGCATAGAGTTTTTAAAGATGAAACACTGGCAGAGAAAGTGCTCTGATGAAAAGACTCGAAAAGGATTAACTTTAAAATTAAAAGCTAATTTCATTTAAATTAAAACCTCGGCGTTCTTCAATTTAGAGGAAGCCTATATGTCTTCATGAAATGGGAACCAGATGCTAGAGACAAGCTAAAGTTAAACTTGTTGCTAGAAAATACCTGTCTGTCTCCTGGGTGTTGGTTGAGGGGTGTTTTTGTGCAAGGGTTGATCTCTTTAAATGAAGAGCAAAGTTATCGGGAACATTTTAATCTGCTGTTGTTAAACAACGGCGTGATAAAGGACAACTAGGTGACAGAAATCTACAATCACCTGAAACATTTGCAAATCCGTGAAGCCCATCATGAGATATAAGAAAGACGTGTTTTAAGTTCTAAAAGCTGTCTGTATTGAAAATCTATACAGAAAGACATCTTTAAAAATATTAGTTCATCACAAAAGTGGAGTTTGAGCGCATCCCTCAATCACAAGATTGTTTACAGAGCATTTTGCCTTTTTACCTAAGGTTCACATTTAGCAACCTGCATTTCGCGTTTTTCATTAACCCACTGATGTCACCAAGAGCACTTGAGATTTGTTGTACAGAAGAGGAGGGGAGTATGACCCTCAAGGTTATTGAGATTGTAATCTTACTTGCAGAGACATTTGCATGTTTAAATAGAGTGCGTTTTCCCCCACAAACAAACGTGAATGGAATACCTAAATCCCCTTGCCTTACAGGAACTACACGACTGAAATTGCTCTTTCTCACCTCTCCCGCCTTTACAGTGCTGCATTTCAAAATATTGAGGAAGAGTATGAAATAGCTTTGTGCATTTCAGGCTTCACGTTGTTTCACATTTGAAATTATTATTACACTTTTCATGCGCAACCGTGGCGCAGAGGTTAGCATGGCTGTCTTGCAGCACTGGGGCCCTGGGTTCAGTTCTTGGGCTGCTATGTGTGGGTGGAGTTTGTATGTTTTACCCTTGTTAGTGTGGGTTTCCTCCTACAGTCCAAAGACATACTGGTAGGCTAATTGGCCCTGGTGTGAGTGTGTGTGTTTGTGTCCAAGTCTGTGGCCTGTGATGGAGTAGTGTCCTGTTCGGGGTTTATGACTGTTGCTTGATGGGAATGACTTCAGCTGCTCTGTATTGGATAAAGTGGTTAGAGGACAAATGGATGGATTAGAAGTTTCAAATTTGGAATAGCTGGCTTTACAATAATGCCGTTTTGGTGCTATGAATATCACACTAGCATGAGATAGTGAGGGATGTGAGCTAGCAGTGATTGAAGGAGTAACAGAGCTCTCTCTGGCAGCACCATAAAATCACAGTGCTCTTAGCAGGTCCCAAGAGATACTGTTGCAGAAGAAGCTCTTGTAGACCTTGTGATGCATAGCCAGCTGTGCTCCAGCCAGCTCAACCTGCATTCTGAATGAAAATCGTTACTGGTGGAGCCACAAAAGAATCCTATGTTTTAATGGGGGTCTTATTTCACACTTCTGTGAAGGCGAGGGGAAGAAAAAAAGGCTTTCAAGATCAGTCCACACAGTAAAGCAAAAAGCATCAGTTAAGTGAACAACTACCATTATCCTCCCACTGTCTATAATGTCACTGTCTGAAAATGTCTAACAATCCATTGCCCGTACAGCACAAGGAAAGTCCCTCATCTTGAGAAGGAGAATTTGACAAATATCTCGACTACAGTACTCCCGATGTCACTGAAATAGATTTTTTACACAGGGGTCAGGTATTTCCTCTCCAGTCCTTACCGTTAGTAAAGTTCAAGTGTTCTCCACAAGCCTTCAGTTCTTTCAGATTGCTTTTACTAGTCTCAGAGAGATGCGAAACGAAACTCCCAGAAACAAAAAGCTATATGAAAAGTTCCAAAAATACTGTAGCAAGGAACTGCAATTCACGATGCCGGTAATACTCAAAAGTCACAAGGCTGGGAATGCAATGCTTTGCTGGAAAAAGTTGATTGCCTATTCATAGTTGTGACTTGTAACCTACCAAAATCCTCTGCAATCACCTTGAACGTAAAGACTCAATTTTCTAAAAATCGTACTGTGGGAGGAGCTGGTAGAATTTGTCTCTGTCTATCAAATAGACTTTGATTGGATGTATTACCTCTAGACTTTGCAGAGGTGGGCCTGTACCATATTATATTTATTGTGAAATCTCCTAAATAGTAACCTATAATCCCAGTATTTTCGATAAGTATAGCTTCTGTGACAGTTGTCTTTGATATGTAATGAATGACCCTTCCAGGGATTTTTCACGCACTGATGATGCACTTTTTGTTGTTTTCTTAATTGTGAACATCACTTAAGATGCTAACTTGTTTCCTCATCTCAGGCATGAACGTTTCTTATTTATTAATGGGTTCATGTTGTGTAATATGGACTGTATTATGTCTTGTACCTGCCTGCTAAGCAAATTTACCATCTGGGACAATAAATGAAATCAGAAAAACACACAGAGATTATAACAGGCTTGCTAGGAGTACGAGGCGTACATATTGGTAGAAAAATGAGGGATATAGATTTATAAACACTGAAAAACCTTCCAGATGTCTATTTAAGTATTAAGTTTTTACTCACCAATGTTTCTGGATGTTGAAAGGATAGGAGCTAGAGACAGGTGTGTAAAAGTTAAAAAAGGAAAATATTATTGAGGCAGTATAACGAACACAGTACAGTCCAGACCCTTGCACAGTTTTCACAATTTGTGGTGAAACCTGTAGTCATGAAGTACCTGGAAGTAGCAATTAATATTTGTTAAATGCACAACCTACTACATACATTTATAGCGAGAAAATATACAATTAGCGTGAACGAAAAATGGAAAAGACATGACTGCATAAATATTCAAATACTTTGCTGTAGCAAACTTAAATTGATTAACAAGCCACAAATTTAGTTGAGTGGCCTCTGTCTCATGAGGTGATTCGCATGATTTCAGAAAAAATAACACCTCTGTCACCTATCTCGGTCAAATGGTAAAATTCAAGCAATCAGTCGAGACTCATCTATGGGAACATAGATGGAGCAAAGTATTGACACACTTAGTGCTTCAGACTTAAAATTGGAGCAAAAATTCACCTTTCTGCAGGACACTACTCCAGAGCACTAGGCTAAAGCTGTGGCTTACAAATAGCAAAGTGAATGTCCTTGAGTGATCCAGTCAAAGCACTGAATTCAATCCTACTGAAAATCAGTGGAAAGACCTGAAAACAGCTGTGTACACATGATCCCAAAGCAACTCGGGAGACCTTGATTACATCTGTCAAGAAGAATAGGCAAACGTTGTCCATCTGCCATTAGAAGTCTTCGGTCTGAGCAGTCAGGTTTTGAATAAAATGTTTAAAAAATGTGCATGCAACATTTTGCCAGTCCATTCATTTTCTGATCTCCTTATCTAGCATGGAGCCGTGTTAGCTCAGACGGCAAAGGGCGTCTAGCTCCTGACCGGAAGGTCCCGTGTTCAATCCCAGGTAGGGGCAAGTGATCTAGTTTGCTCTAATTCCTTCCAGACGGCTCCCAGATCCACTCAGCCTGCTTTCCAAATGAGTACCGGGGTTAATCCTTCTGGGGGTTATAGGCTGACCGGAGCGTGATGCTGACCACATCACCTCCACCATTGGATGGCCAAGAAAAACTGTGGCCCTTGTCTCCCATTCCCCCATGAGCCTTTAGGGCCTAATAAAGGGGACCTACATACCTACCTTATCCACTATAGGGTTGCAGAAGGAGCCAGAGCCTAACCTAGCAAGCAACAGGCACAAGGCAGGATACAGGACATGAACAGGACACCAGTCCGACACTGGGAACACAGATCTGTACACACTCACACCAGGGCCAGTTTTCTCAGAAGCCAATTAACCTACCTGTATGTCTTTGGACTGTGGGAGGAAACCAGAGCACCTGGAGGAAACCCACTTGAACCTAAGGAGAGCATACAAGCTCCATGTAGACAGCAGTCCAGGGATTGAACCCAGGGCTCCAGGAATTGAACTTCGAGGTTCAGTTTTGCACTGCTTCCCATATAATATATATTTTTGTAATTTCACAAAATGGGACAACATAGGAAGAGTCTGAATGTTTGCAAGTCACTGTGCAACTGAAGTGCCTTATAGAATAATGTTCTGTAGTGTCAGAGGTCACTATAATATATGGAAGCATACAAGATAAACAAGTTAAGATTTACAGAAATAGATAAAAGTACTTCCATTACAAAATAAAGGAAATGAGGCAGTAATAGCAGTAATCAGTTCTCTCTGGGCATGTAATGAAAGGGCGAGTGTTTCAAAGAATGAAGAGCACAATTTAGAATGAAGAGCACAATTTATGTAGCATTTAAAGAAAACAAAATTACTATATAAATGTTTTTAAGACTGTACAATTTTTTTTTTCCACAGGTTGTAGACAGCAGAACCAGAGATGACGGAAGAAGTGAAACTTTGCCTTACACTAGTGGAGGAAAAAAAAAAGCTTTTTCCAGAATATTAGCACTTTTTCAGCAATTTGTAGATTCAACCAATGAGCATTCTTTGAAAATAAAGCAGTTGCATTTTGGATATTGACTGATAATTCCTGAAGTCATTTTTCTAATATGAGCGAACAGCCTGGACACGGGTCACGAGGTAGTTTAACCTTTTGAATGTCTAGCCTGGCGAAAAGCAAGAAAAACACAGACAGGAGCCAATATGCCCTGGTTATCAAGAAAACAACGCCTTTTTGTCAGCAGAATATTGGAGGCCAGACTAGTCTTGTCGGCACACTCTTGTTCACCATCTGGGGTGTTCACAGTCAGCAATGACTAATCTAGCAAGACGTTTCACAGCCTGTCTGTTATAGGCCATGATCTGGGAGACATTAAATCAAACAGCTGACTAGAAGGGACATACTATTAGGCACCATCTTCGTGATCATTTTTAGCACTGCCAGTTCCACTGCCTCAGAAACGCCAGGTGGCAACAACCTACGCATTAGCTGTTCGGCTGCGAAGAAGTAGCCAAGCAGTCAAGGTTTGCAGGCCAGACGACCACACAGGTGCCCTGTGCTCACCGGCGTTCATCAATGCAACAGAATGATGTCGTGTGTGACAGCGAGGGACTGGGAGGAGCTGCGTTGAATGCTGGTTAAAGTGGACTCCCTGTCTGAAGGCATCGGGCAGGGGAGGCTAGCGAAAACAGGAAAAAAAAAGGAAAAAAGAAAACGCACACCGCTTTGCACAATAGCGTCCAGACTGGACTGTCCCTATTTATCGGGGTCTAGTTCTAGGGGAAAAACCGCGTGGAACAGTGGGAGCCGGTCTGGACTGTCCCTATTTAGTGGGGTCCAGACTGGAGAAAAAGAAGAACAAGGCCAAAACCTGAGAAAACTCAACCTGCCTTGGTGAATCCTCTCAGCGGGACAGGAGAAAAGAAAAAGAAAATAAAAGGTAGCAAGAACGTGGCCTCAAAGCCCTCTCCACAATCTCCCTCCGAGACTCTCGCTGGAACGTTCTCCCCTTGCGGGGGTATCAGGACTGCAATCCTGCTTGCTCGCCCCTCCGGGGCAGCGTTCAGCGTGTTCTTAAAAGGCTTCCACAGCTGCTGCGGCTCACCCAGAAGCAGTCAGGTCAGTTGTGGTTGTTAAGGCAACACGTCGCCCTTCATCCAGGGCTCGGCCCCCACACTGAACACGCCCCGCGTAATGCCACACACACAACAGAATTTGAAGCTGAAGCTCAAGCGGACCTGATAAATCGTGGTTTTTGCGAGAAACACAGAAACAGCTAATTATGTACAACAGACGATGGGGAGGTCCAACTGTGATGGTCTAGGTAGGAGTGTCAGGTTGCTACAGACCACCTTTTGTAATGATCGATGACTTCCTCACTGCATAGTGCTAGAACGCCAGAATGATAAAGCCATGAGACCTCATTTGTGTCACGGATGTCCAAAGGGACTAACCGTGGGGAGCAGGAGAGCGGAAAAAGACCCATATGCGTTGCGGCGAGACGGGAAAAAGGCCCGGGCTCATTAGTGCAAAGAGTTCAGGAATGCCGTATAGAAACCTATGCCCTCAGGGAGCGGACGTGGGGCGCCCTGGTGCTAGGCGGGTCTCAGGACATCCGAACGTCAATGCTGAGCGAGGACAGGGTGCAAGACCCGGAAATATATAGCCCAAGGGAAAGAGAGGGACAGGAAGGACAGCAGACTGGAAACTAGGGACAGGACAGAGAAGGAGCGCCCTCTGGCTGCAGAGGGCGTGACAATTTGTTGCCTTGCTGCTGTTAGCTTATCCTGCTGTGACATGAGATGAGAATGTTAGGCTGAAGGTGCCCCACTTACCAGAGTTGAGCCCGACTGAACATCTGTGGGGTGAGGTGCCATGACTTGGCATCTAGGATTCAGAGGCTAGTGGGCAGGCTCACGCCTCTCCAGGCTAAGCAAAAGCAATAAAACAGAACACCACCAGACAGCGTCTGCAAATCAGTGCACAGCATGCACCACAGACGTACAGCTTATATTGCTTCCAGCTCTGGCCACGCATAACGACAGACTGTGTTGTTCATAGTCAGCCCTCACTTGATCGATCCCGTTGGTGGCAAATGTTACTATGGTAATGAGTCTGTTCAATAAATCGTCAGTGCACCCGCTTCCAAAAGCAGGCCCACTGACCTAGCATCTGATACTTGAGTTGGAAAAACTGACCCTTCAAATGATTGTTTTAACCCTTTACAGCTGCTTAAAGTTGTGCGGCATTAGAATCCATTTTCACAGGTTTGTCGAAGCGCATACTTTATATGTGAGTTTAAGATACAGTAGCATGTCAAAGCTATAACACTAGGGACTCCTCTCCGCCTTGCTCTGCTCTCCACCTCCACTAATCACTAACTAAATGTACTCTAACTGTCTCTATTCCTTGCAACTCCTAATTAAGATCTATTCAAAGCATCCATCCATTTTTGAACTTCTTCCAGTTCGGGGTCTCAGGGGAGTTGGAGCCTATCCAGGCATTAGATCACAAGCACCACACCCCGAATAACAGACTTTTAAAAAGTACATACAATTGACTGAAACGATCGAATGTGTAGGTCTGCTCCACTTGGCATTTGATTACAGCGTTTAATTTTACACACTCACAGTCACATTCCTAATTCATTTAAAGATACACTTAATAGAGAAGGGATCAAAGTAAAAAAAAAAACTGCCTCATGCAGTAATCTCACTACCTAACCTACCAAAACTACCTTATGCAGCGGGCAGTAATCTCAAGTCATTTCCCTCAATCAATACGCCATTAAATAAGCTTTTAAAAAGCTGAAGCTCATTTTCATCCAAATGAAGAGCAATTAGTGAGGCTTTGACAATTCACAAGGGTTCCATTCAGGCGCCTCTAGTTGTGGTACTCTTAAGAGATTGCTGTGTTACGAGTCATTAAGCATAACCCCAAAGCATGTGACAAAAATAAATGGTTGAGCTATCACACAGAAGCTATCACAAGGTCCTCCGGTTAGCAGTCCTCAACTCATCACTGATTTGCGCTTGTTCTTTTGTACACAGTAATCAATTATAATTAAACATCAAAGCTCATCAGATTAAGTTTACAAGAAGTATATAAACCCTGTGTTTGAGGTTCTGACCTCTGCCAGACCTGTTTAAGTGACGCGAGGAGATGAAGCAACTGTCACGCCCTCTGCAGCCAGAGGGTGTCCTGTCTCTCATTTCCGGTTCTTTGCTGTCCTTCCGGTGTTTCTCTCTCTCTGGGGCTATATATTTCCGGGTCTTTCATTCTGCCTTCACTCAGCATTGACGTTCGGATGTCCTGAGACCCGCCTAGCACCAGGTCGCACCACGTCCGCTACCTGAGGGCATAGGTTTCTATACGGCATTCCCTGAACAGCTGAGCCCGCGCTAACCCCCGTCTCGCCGCTACGCATAGGGTCTCTTACGCTCTCCTGTCATTCCACGGTTCGTCCTTTCCGACATCTGTGACAGCAACAGAGTGCCGAAAAATCTCCTGTGCACTTCAATGGAGGTTCAGAACATTTGTCCTGTGCAGCCATCCGCATTGCAGGAATTTAAAGATGGAACGTCTCAAAAGTATTTCTTACCCTGGCTCCTCTCCCCCTTTCTTCTCCCATCGCTGTCAACTGTCCTGTGGGTTACACTGTATACGTTTTTTTTTCCTCCCCAAAGCTGAAATTTACTCATTTCATCTGTAATACTGCTGTACAGTTTCGAGGTGTTAAGTGTTTGTCCTCCAACCATTTCATATTTTTTTTTTCGGGTTATTGCGTTGGCTTAAAAAAAAATTCCACACTTAGGTCTATCAGAGACTCCATCCATAACACATTTACCGCCAAATTAAAATCCAGTGATGCAGAAATAAACTGGAAATAAATTGTGTAAGAGGGCAGTAGACAAAGGCCCCTGTTTTGTCTGAGTTTCCGCCTTCTTACAACGGATATTTGATTTCAATAACTGCATTCTTTATTGACTGCCGAGTCTCCGTGCCCCTTATGGATATAACTATCCACACCACTCTTCATTGATGTTAAAGGAGAGCTGTCTCCACAAATACTCCTTGCAGGTCCTGAAAATGAATGAAAGCAAGCACTAGTGTATTTTCCGTAATTCAGATATTTTTATTAAGGAGGTTTAGGTACTAGCAAAAACAACGAACAGGGGCATGATATTCAGTATTTTTCTTTAAATGGAATCAATCGTTTTGCTATCCCCACCCACTTTGGAATTGCTGATCTGTGTTCGTCTCATCTGGGCTCGCTGCTCTAAGCCACGTGACACAGAGAAATGGCACCAGAGCCCTGTTCCCGTCGCAGGAGAGAAGCATCCTCCTCAAACAGCGTTGTCAGCCTGCAATCGCTCAGGAGGCCACAGGAGTCACGGTCCTTAACATCGCCAGTTTGGTTTAGAGTAGCGAAGAACCTCAAAGAAATGCATGTCCAAAAGGCGAAGTGTCAGAAGCAAAGACAAAAGTGAAACTAAAAACCATTGATGCATGTGACACTCATTTAAAGCTGCTTTTCTTTTCTCTCACACCTGATCTTCCAGGACTGCCTATAGTAATCACTGACCACACCCTCGTACTTAGTACTGTGCTAGTACATCTAGTACTGTACTAGATGAATACATCGTTTTAAGCTTTTTGCCAGACCTATACAGCCTGTGCTGCACAGTTAAGTCCAGCTTTAAGAACTTTCCCTTCTCATTTGCCTCCTCCAGGCGATCTTCCCAAGGAATCGTTACCTTGGGTATGAAGAGTTGCTTCACTTTCTCCGAGACGAGAAACTGTCATCGATGTTCTGTTACTGATGTTCTAAGAGACATTAGCCTTTCCAAGCCTTCTGTCATTTGCCATCAGTTTGCAGTTTCAAAGTTGACCCCGATGTTCGCAAAGGTTGTTCTACAGCTGTGGCGTGACGTGATGTTGACACTTGCCAGCTCGGAGCCTTTTACAGATCTCTGTATGTCTGTAATAAGACCTGATCATGACGCCCGAAACAGTGACCCTCTCCCAGTGTGTTTTGCACAGTAGCTAACGATATGCTCCAGTTTTTTTTCCTGGATACCTCCAACAGAACAGTTTAAGTTTGGATGGGCTAGAGAGGACACCATGAACATCCTGGATTGGGAGCTTGCTGTGGTGAGCCTCTCATCGACAAAGGTCATGACGATGAGTCTTTCTGGTTTGTCAGCTGTTTCTCCCTTGCTCAAGGTTCCCTGTATCCTCATTCCAACTCGTTTGCTGGATCTCCATTCTTCCACTGTCGCCCTCACTTCCTCCTGGACGAAGTCTCTTTCCCTCGGGCTTGTGATTCAGACATTTTATAAGCTCAGCCAAACCTAAGGTCGCTTTCTAACAACACGCTTTGGCACAACTAAAACATAGCCTGCAGAACTCCTTCCTCTCTTCCTGTCTCCTGCTCTGCTTCAGCCTGAGAAACATCTGGGTCACTTGACTCTTTATGCTGTCTATCCCTACACTGTTCACTCAGGGACTGCGTAGGGCTTCATCAACAGCTATAGGATCCTAGAAAATATGCCATGTTAATAAACCCTTACATTTATCAGGCTTTTGTTGAACATTTACTGATTCAATAATGCACTACCATGACAAACTCACCTGCTTGGGTTGAGTTATTTTCTAACTTGCAGCAAAAAAATATTAAATATTTGAAAGTTTAAAAAAAAGAGGTCAAGTAAAACTTGTTGAATTAGGCTTCATCAGGGAAAACAGAGCCATATATTTAAATTAATGCTCATGAAGTTGACTGTTGACACTAAATTAACAGTTTTATTAAATATTATTAAATTAAATAATGAAAATACTAAATATTTAAATATTATTTTTTATGAACGTACGACCTTTAAAGGTGCAAAAGAGATTCTTAAAATATACGAATTTAAACTGAAAATGAACTGTACTGCATTGGTCAGTAATTGAAAATGAGAAAAATTTGCTTTAAGGCACAATGAGAAGGCAACTGATGTGTGGCAGATCTTTTAAAGCACTTGTAAGCCATGACAGTGCAGTCTCTGCCACTATAAAACTGATTTTCTCTTTCAAAGCAGCTTTAACACAACTTTTTCAAACGTTTTTTTTAATCTACATTGAGAATCAAATGTAGATTTTTTTTTTTAAGACAACAGAATCTGCAATCCGTTGAAAAGATTTTGGATTTTTGCACTAAACTGATGTGCAGCTTGAACTGTTTCCAAAATTAGACCCCTATACATCTAGCCTTCAACTTTCACAGCCGACCTCCTGATGGTGCAGTGATTATCAATGGCGAGGCCCTGGGCTCTATTCCTGGGGTGCTATCTGCATGGAGTTTGTACTGCATGTTCACTCCGTGTTTGTGTGGGATATTTCTCCAGGTCCTCCAGACATACTGGTAGCTGAACTGTGTCTGTGTGTGCCCCGTGATGAACTGGCATCCCACCCAGGGTGTATCCTGCCCTGTGCTCGTTGCTTGTCAGGATAGGCTCTTACTCTCCCATTACCCTGTATTGGATAAAGTGGTTAAAAAATGGATGGTTAGGTCTTTTGTTTTGTTTTTATCATCTTAAATACGATTACAAATGATTTTAAATTTAATTTGAAGGTAGAGATAATATTGTAACGCTCCGGGGTTCACGTGGGCGCCCCTGCTGCTGCCACCTCAGGTCGGCCCCCCCACCGTCGGGGACTTGAACCCGGGCCTCCGGCGTCACTCAACAAGCCAGCCTTCCTGATCGTGTTGTCAGGAGAAACGGGCAGAAATGGGCGATTGATCGAGCGTGATGTGGCCCAAGCTGGAAAGGGCACACGGGCGTGCGATCGTCATGATTAAAAGGCATTCGAAGAGGCTTTGCGTGATCTGATCAATGGTGTGTGAATAAACCCATCTGCAGTAACAACATTCAGAGAGAGGTCATTAATAACTAGTAGAATATCCTGCTCTACGATGAGTCTGAAGTCCCACCAGGAAAGACGCAAGCAGGGTTACTATCGGTCAGATGCAGGCTTGGGACATGGACTTGGATGTAATTATGCCAAAAATAAAGCACAATTCAGCTTCTTAAGTACAGGTTAGACATGGGCTTGTTTGAGAGTGAGGGGTTTTGAGGCTGGGAGCGAAAGACAGGTTCGAAGAAAGAGACCGGTTCAGAGAGGCTGGCAGTGAGAGTCAGGCTTGGGAGGGGGAGAGGGGTCCGCATGGTATGCTGGGAGATAAGGGTTGAAGAAGTGGGCCACTATCTAGGTTGCCAAGCAACAGCTCTTGGAACGCACTGGGAAAGACTGAGCTCGTGGAGGAGTTATTGGTGGCCTTGGAGAGGTAACCTGTTGCTTTGGCAGTTTTTTTCTAGTTTCACTCATGAGCCCCATCCCAAGTCACATGAACCTCCAATCATTTGTATGTTACTATGCAGAATAATGTATAAGTATTATAGCTCTGCCAATCCAAACTAACTCAATTAGCTTGCACACAATCCTGCAATGGTGTCTAATAAATAAAGCAATCCTTTGTTTCATTAAGAACACCCTTTACACGATGTACAGTGAGAGGCTGGTCTCCCGGCACCATAATGAAGCTGAAAACTCCCCTCTGCTGTCTCAATGTGGCCTGTCCTAAACTCCAATATCATTAAGAACAATCAACACAGTACTCAATGGAAGAGATAAATTAATGGCACATGCCATGAGCAGAAGACCAAGGAGTAACTCATGATGATGGCTGTGTAACATCTTTCATAACAAGGTGGGTGTTTTACTAGATTAAACGCCATCTGGAAACTACTACATTATTGAAAAGATACGTTTAGCAAAACGAAAAGACATGTCAAAAATAACACCTGGTATCCCATATCACTTCTTTATCCAACCTGCAAATCATGTTGACTTTTGAAACACCCCCATAATTCCATTTTCAAATCAATACATGTTATGGTGTTTTGATTTTTATAAAACTGTAGATTTCACCTTGTATACAGCAGTGCTACTTTATTTTGCATATCCATACAGAACAGTAGTTGTTTTTTTTCTGTTTCAGTGCTGGCAAGAACTGAGACAGATTTAAGTGCTTCTGTGCACAGTACTAGCCAAGCCGTAGCATGAAGTAGTTCAGGTTGGGTAGCTGCGTCAGCATGCGTAGGCTGCACAGGAATAAATACTGTAGGTTTATTCCATGCTGAAAAGAGGTTAATGATAATGATAACCAGAGGTTGCAGGGTACACCCTAAACAGGATGCCAGTCCATCTCAGGGAACACATGTACACAAACACCAACACAAACTGACACCAGGGCTAATTTTCCCAGAAGCCAATAAACCTACCTGTATTGTTTTGGACTGTGGGAGGAAACTGGAGCACCTGGAGGAAACCCACGCACACACAGTAAGACACCGGGTCCAGAATTGAACCCAGAGCCCCAGAGTTGCAAGGCAGCAATACTAACTAATTGCGCCTCTGTGCAGCCCTATAAACAGACAGCCCATATTATCTCATTTCCATTGCATATTTTACTACACCTTGGCCGTTAGTCTAGGGCAGGAATCACCTGAGAAGTGTGCTGAGAAACATTCTTTCTCACAGGCTGTCAGAAAAGCCACTTACTCCAAGTACTTCTCTCACATTAATCAGCAGTTTGAAACACCTCCTATACATTAAGTACATATCTTGCTTCAATTAGGGTGGTGGGTTTCCTAGCAGTTGTTGGGCGTTTAATATCACGAGGTAGTTAGCTGAGGTTCAATTTCACCCTCAGGTTTACCACATACATCCTGCTCCACCTATTTCATGTACATCCCTTCCTCAAGCGCAGGAAGACGGGAATATGTATCAGGAAATCTAAGTGAATTTTCTTCTGTCAACCAAGAGACATGTGACATATCTTTTCCAAGTAAAACTATCAAAATGATATCCTTTTTAAGCAAGGAACAAGCAGACTTCATAATGTGAAATTCCAACGACAGCACTGAATATCAACATGAATTAAACTTAATAACATTAATAACAGTTTTAACATACTTAATTGATATGCATTTCCAAAAGGATCAGGTCACCAGTGATAAAGCTGGCATTACCTGGATGATGTCACAATTAGTTGCTTTTTTTTAAAAAAAAAGAGGAAAAACAGTAACTGTGGCACATTGGAGACTGAGAGTCAATTTTTGGATGGACTATCCTTGGACTATTATATTTTGTGGAAACAGAAAATACTGTAACCAACCCTCCTGTAAACACCATCCAGTTGAGGCAGGTCCTCTGTCCACTATACCTTGGACTACATCTCAGACTTTTGGCGACCATTGTCGCTGCTCCCCAACACTCTGAGTGACAAATACTTTGACTTGTTTTCAAATCTAAATTTAAAACTCACCTTTTCACCGGGACCAACGTCTGATTACCTTATTCCTGTACTTTATCCTGCGTGTTCTTAAATGTTTTACTTTTTATTGTAGTTTTTCTTTCTTTAATCACTGAGAAACAAGAGTTAACATTTTTTTTAATTAAATATATTAGAAGAATGTATCTTCTAATCTAAACCATCTTTTAAAGATATTCCTGCAAATTAAATGCTAGCTTGCAAAAACAGTGTGAAAGGATCTTAATACGTAAGCTGTTATAGTGGCCTTGAACCACGGGGTGCGATCTGGGCATATTTTCTAAGAAATCTGCGGCTTCAGTGTGGTTTTAAAGGCTTTTCCGTCACACTTTCATCACAATCCTGGGAGGAGTACATTTCGTAGGAACTGCACATACTGTATCAGTGTGGGTTATAGGCCACATACTGTATATACGTATTCCCCGAGGCCTAAGAGTGTCTTCACGGCCACAGCACACTTCCCAAAAAAACACCCACACCCTCGTCAGTCTGCTGTGATGACTCACTCCTCTAACTCTGCCAGCGGGATTCTGTCTGAAAAAGGTCTGCGGTTTGTTAAGAGGACTAGCCGAGACTGCCCAGGCCAGGAAGGAAACCACATGTGTCCGTGTGTCACTTCCGAGCGCAGACTGCGTGAAGCGGGAGAAAGTTACGGCCTGTAAAAGCGGGAAATGATGCACACAACACGCCGAACTAAACGGCCCTGAGCAGGAAAAAGCCCATTTCCTGAAGAAACTGAGCTGTGTCCCCTACGGCCACCCTTTTGTTATACCCCCCCCATGTCGAACAGGCAGTCTGACCTTCTTCCACCTCTTAGCTTGGGGTGACCACCCTCCCTTACACAGAGGAGGAAGTGAAGCCTTCTACATTACATGCCCTCGGAGCCAGGTGGCACATCCCTCACTGATGGCATTGCACGCCAGCAAACATCTGGTGGGGCTACTGTGAGCCCAGACTTCAAACCACCCTCCTGCTTGAAAACGCTCCGTCAGAGCTGGCTAGCAACCTGATCCAGGGTCGCACCCTGGATTTTAGAGCTCCGGCTGGGCTTGTGCCAGCTCCTTCACCTGTGAAGGCACCAGGGAGGCCTTTCTAAAGCCTTTTTATTATTATAGTGAAAGTACAGCCTAAATGGAGCATTGACAGGCTACAGAAATGATTATTATTCTGTTGTGCACGCGTAAATCGACAGGAATTGGCTCAAACAAAGTGAGCGAGGCCGCGTTTCACCCCAGCGCATGAACCTAAACATAAAAGTATAACATAAAGGCAACTGTCGCACTGTGGTGAAACGCAGCAGCGCTCATTAATATTCTTTGGAAATGTACAGAAACCTAAATAGATGTGTGGCAACTGAATGGAGACTTTGTTTTATTCCTGAAGTGCAACATATATTATGCCACGGTCTTGTTAAAAGTTCAAAAACAAAACTCCAGAACATAGTTTGGGAATGTCTTTCCATCATTTTAACAGTAATTTTTAAGGCTGGGATAATGCCCATTTCTTTTTAAAGTTTCCTGTTTAACATATTAGTCAATGCACCGATTAAAGACAAAGTTTGAACGTAATACAGTAATACATCAGCCTGTGGATTACAGTACAACACTGCTAGCATGGTTATTGACTAAAGTACACAGGTTTATGCAAACAGTATTTGAGGAACAAATTCTATTTCAAATTGTGTGCACAATCCTTGAGTCATGCTGAAAGGTACCAAGGAAGTTCTTAGCTCACACAAAACGCTCCTGGTTTTAACCTTATGTAGAGAAAAAAACATGATGATGCTGTTTTAATTACTGAGAGAGCTCAAATGATTTAATTTATTAATAGACTGATGCATTTCCTTTACTATAGCTGCAGTTTTTAAAAGTAGATTAATGACTCTTTTGCAATATACCTTCTTAATTTTCATGCTTAATTTTCTTAAAGCTATAATTAACATTGTTAACATTGCAAATTTAACACTGTTTTTTCAGCCTTTCCAAATCCTTAATATTTTATTTCATATTAATAAAAATATTTTCTTGCTTAGAATTGATTTGTATAGTTCAATGCATAAGGTATATACTATTATTGACATTCTTAATATTCTATATATCTTAAACACTTTCAGCAGTTCTGGGAATGACAAATAAAGTTTCATCATCATTATTTTCTGTACCGGTGCTTTGATATTTGACTAGATGATCTTAATCGTCTATAGTTCAGAGACCACCATCTATAAAATCCAGTAACTGAGCTCACACCCTACACCGCAATCAAACTAATTCATGTACATGAACCTTACTGAGGTGCTTAGCTGAGACTGATCCACTTTCTGGGACTTCCTAGTGCAGACTCAAAGCCAGGATCAGTCCTATGTGCAACTGTCTAACTGTCTAAGAAGAGACATGAGAAAGCATTATCCTCACTCATGTTGCAACAGAAAAAATTGGTGTTGATTCAACCCTGCTTGTTAATTTATGTTAGTGTTGAATAGCATGTTATTTACTTATCCACTTATCCAACACGATCCAACAATTCAATACAGAAAATACCAAAATATAAATGAAAAAGAAGTTTAATACTAAATAATAATGCCAAAAAAAACATTTCAACATACAATAATTATTAAATAGAGACCTTAGCGAAAAATATTTAATATATACCTCAAAAAATACCCTGAATGAGCTTATAAAAAACTAGAGAGAACTATAAACTCTGATCTTTTTCTGGTGTCAAACTGTGCAAAACATTACCCTAAATAACATTAGCTGTATAAAAGAAAAAAAAAGAGAACGGATTTACTTCGCAGTTCCTTCTTTCAGCTAAAGAATTCTTTCAGCTAAGCCACAACATTAACAGTACTTTCCAGAATTTACACAAATAAGTTCTGTTGTGAAACCGGAACCGCATTAAACAAGGAGTTTTTCCTAACTCCAAAACAAAAAGCACCTCGCAGCTGAATTGTTTGCCCGGTCTACTTGTTTGCCCTTAAATGGACACTCTACCTCTTGGTCAAGCGGTTTCTCAATCTCAGGGTTCTCCTAGAAGAAGATCTGAGACTCCTTAAAGGTTCTTCCAGTGTGACAGATGCCCTGGCTGAAGTTCTCAAACTTTGCGCGCGCATTTTTGTGACTTTTGGAGATGACTTTGTTGCGAGGGGAGCTCTGAGAGACGTTTTCGGCCCATCACTAGTTTTCCTTGCTTTGCTACTGGGCCGAGGTGCGCTCTTTGACTTTGCTCTTGAGAGAAAACGCTTGGATGGTTTCTGCTCTCCCAGTCTAGAGGTCTGACCCTTTGAGGCGTTATCATCAGAGGAGTCGGTCCTCCTGTAAACTTTCTCACACACTGGTCTACGAGGCATCTTCCTGGTTTTATACGAAAACGGTGGTCCTTTTACCGGACCAAGAGATTTCTCTCCTGAGCTCTTGGTCTCCAGTTCGGATAGTTTATGTGCTTGGCCCCTAGTGGCTCTAGTCCTGACAATATTAACCGTTTCAGTTGTCTGACTTTGGAGTGAAGGCAAAATCCCAACACCTTCCTTCTGAGCTTTGGAAGGAGTCAAGGGGCCCAAAATCAGCCTGCTGCTGCTCGACAAAGAGGACCTGCTTTTTGACGTGAACGCTGGCCTCCTGCTCGAGGCCGAAGACCCCTGCTCAGAAGGGCCGTCACCTCTCACGTTGGAGCTCAACCCATCTTCGTTGCGACTGTCCAGGCAAGAGCCAGAGGTGGAGGCGCAGAAATCCGAAATGCTGTTGGGATTCCCCTTGGTGGAGCTCCACGTTTCCTTCTGCTCCCCACACTGTTTCTCCTTGTTGATGTCAGGGCTGAGGCTTCGAAACAGCTGCCGCACGTGCGGAAACTTTTTTGGCCTGCATACTCCTATTCCCTTTGGCGGCATCTTCAGAATCCTGTTGGTCAATGGGTCATAGTATTTTAAAGGAGTCTTCTTATACTTGTATTTCAGGGCACTTTCACTTTCTGTGGATTTTCGCTTTCGCCCCGTCCTTCTGATAGTGAGCGGTTTTAACGTACACTGTCCTGACTCTGGGGAGGAGAGGACATAGACCACTGTTTTCGGCTGCACGGGACTCATGATTTTGCTGTAGGTTTCGGGCAATTTAAGCGCACATAACCTGGTTTTCATTTCTGGCGTCTTTTCCCACCCCGATCCATTCGGTACTTCTTTCGCATCACGCAGCTCGTTGTCTTTTGTCGGCGCTTTGGTCTTGATCACGGGGCAGCTCAATGTGGGCGTCTGAGTGCTGTGGCTGACCTTCACCACCTGGCACCTGGATGCCAGCCGCCACATTCTTCTGCCCGCCTTCTTCTTCAGAGCTCTGGTGCACACAGGAACGAAAACAGTGGAATGGTTGCAATCATCTTCTTCGTCATCCAAAAGGGGAAATGACTCTGCCGTTCCGGTCACAAGATTGCTCTTGGGGAGCGTCTCCCTTGTGGCCTCGTCCTTGTGCCTTCGGGTTTTACTCTTCCTTCCAAACTTGGCCAAGGATTCGCTGTCGAAGTAGCATCGGAAGTGTCCTTCCCTAAATTCTCTCACGAGCGCTTCGATCTTGAGGTCATCTTCATGCATAACTTGGGACCATGTTTTTCCAACAAAAGACTGAGGAATG
Source organism: Lepisosteus platostomus (assembly GCF_059453375.1). Classification (NCBI taxonomy): domain Eukaryota; kingdom Metazoa; phylum Chordata; class Actinopteri; order Semionotiformes; family Lepisosteidae; genus Lepisosteus; species Lepisosteus platostomus. The sequence continues at coordinate 7,269,292 of NC_142624.1, forward strand.
TGAGGCAGTGGGGGTAGGACATCTTTATCGTCGTTGTGTTCTTTAAGCTCTACTGTGTCTTCACCCTTCAGATTTTCATGACTCCTCTCTGTCTCCGAGCGAAGGTTTAGAGCACAGTTTAGCTGCGTGTTGTACTTTGGGTCTTCGAGATCAATGCATACTTTCATGAGACACCCAAGATCCTTTGCTTCGGACGAAAGTGGCTCGGGGGCTTCTTTCATTGGTGTATCCCACTCGATACTGGTTCCAGAATCTGAGAAATAACGGTTAGTGATTGAACCAAGACTTAAATGAAAACTGTCTTTGTCCACATCAGACTTCCCCACACTCACTCCATAACAGTACTTCTCAATGACCTCCTCAATCGTTTCCTCCATTGCACCGTCCTCTTCGTCAGAGTGTGTAGGGTCCCGGCGAGTGGCAAAGTACGGCAGCTCTTTTGTATCAGTCTTCACTGTTGCTGCTGTCAGCGCAGTTTGGTGGCCTCCCATCTCGTCTTCAAATTTTGACTGAGAATGGATGGTCTCTCCCTGAGAACAGCTACCAAAGGGCTTCGCCATGTCCTGCAAAACAGCAAAAGGCTGTCCATCTGAGCCAGAAGGAACACAGTTAGGATGGACTGAAGGAGGGGTATAGCTACTTCTGTTTTGCAGTTGGTCTGTCCTGACATCAGCTTTAAAGCTGCAGCATGCTTTAACGGGGATCTTTTCCAAAGCCTTCCCATGCTGCACAGCCTGGGAGCTGCAAGGCTCAGTGTGAGGTAAGCCAGGAACAGAACTGTCACTAGTCCTGTGCAGAAAGCCCTGAGTCGGAGAGCTGCCTTCAAGAAACGGAGACTTAAGCTTGGACCTTTTGAATTTGTTGCAGAGCCCCGCGCTGCTCCTGGCTGGAGCTTTACCTCGGGCTTTGTCATGGAAACCCTTTCCCTCGGCAAAGTCACCATCCTCAACTAGCAGAAAATGGGACGACCCGTCATCCGAACTGGGCAGCTCCTCGCGGGTTCCGATGGTATCCTGGTCATTCTCTGGGCCACCGCAAACCTCAGAAAGCTCTTCTTTAGGAATCAGAGGGGTGCTCAAAGATGGCAGGTCAGCATGTGTTGGTCTGTTAATGAGGAACAAAACAGTGAACATTTTCAGTTTAGGTGACGTCCTGCAGCGCATTTTCTTAGGGTAAGAAAGAATCGACATTGATGAGGGCATTTCAAACTACAATGAAAGCAAAATGTACACAGTATCTTGTAACTCCAATTTACATCACAAAATAGACAAAATTTCCAGGTATGCGCAGCGCCATGTTCTGCGATTCAGAAAGAGGCAACAAAACTTCCAGTGATGTGATGTGGCCTTGTTACATCGTTAAGTAGCAGGCCTGTGAATACATCCAATAGAAATATTGCTCTTGGTTTCAAGACGGTTTTGCCGAAAAATACTACTTACTTGGTAAGTAATGACTTGCTATTTGCCGATCACATTGGAACATTTCTGTGGTGAAATGTCTGCTGCACAACCTGAACTTATTCGCTCGTACATCACATTACATCAGGCATTGCAGTGACTAGTGAGCAGGAAGTCACGTCGTTCATGGGAGTTTGTGAGAACATGGCGACTTACAGAACTTTAGAAAAGTTCATGATCTTGTGCTTGATTCAAAATGTAATCACTGGTCTGAAAGACTGGGACTGCAGCTCCCCTGTAAGACTCAATTCACAGCCCTTGGGCCAGGTGATGTGAGCTCCCAGGACTGTCAGAGGCAGCTGGTACAGGAGACGATTAATCTTTCTAATTGGGAGGTTCGATAAAGGAAAAATATTACAGATTCCACCCATCCTCTTCTAACTGTTTCATCCAAATTCATGGCCGAGGGGGAGCCAGAGTTTATTCTGGCAAGCAACGGGCACAAGGCAGGGTACATCCTGGATGGGACGCCAGTCCACTGTGGGGCAGACAGACACACACTCACACCTAGGGCCAATTTCCCTAGAAGCCAATGAACCAACCAGTATGTCTTTGGACCATAAGAAGTACCAGGAACACACAGAGGAATCCCACGTAAACATGGGCAGAACATACAGTACAAACTCCACGCAGGTAGCGCTCCAGCTCCGGAATTTAACCCAAGGCTCAAGCGCTGTGAGGTAGCCATGGTAACCACAGCACCACCGTGCTGCCCTATTACAGACTCCAATGTTTACAAGGTCCAAATCACTAAATCAATCTACTCAAAATCATTTTGTTTAGGGCTTAAAAGTTGCTCTCGAGTGTTTAATGATCACATTTCTGCTCAGACCTGTGGAAAATTATGGTAATTGCTGCTTCCAAGCTTTTAACTTTTAACAGTGGATTAAATCTGTGTATGTTACTAAAATTATCCATTTGAATATATTTAAATATTTAGAATATATTTATGAAGCGCGTCACAGGGCAAAATACATCTATGTCTTATTTCAGGTAATATGTGTAAAGTTAGATTAGGACAAATGAACAAACCAACTGCAGTTTTGCAAACATTGTGGAAGATAAAGATAAAAATGGCGCAGTGAAATCATCTTTCTGATGCATGGACAAGTTCAAGTTTTTTTTTTTTCCCTGGGTCCTGGCAATAAACAACAGATTCACAAACAGACCTTTGAGCACTGTGGACTTTAATTCAGAAGACTTTCTTGGCCTTAAATGAGAATGCTTTGTGTGTTGATGGCCGTGTGGAATGTGAAGTTCTTTTTTTTTTCGACGCACAAATTTCAAAAGAGATAAGACGACTGAAGTTTGGCTTGCATATAAAATGAAAATGTAATACCTCCCACTCCCTGTCCATGCAACATCTACACCATTATTTTCTGCAGAAACAGTTTCAGCGTGTTGCACAAAAAACATCAAGTAATGGACTAAGAAGGATCAATTTTGTAGGACACCCTGTAAACCCTACACACCCTGCAATCATTACTGAATACTTCTCAGCTAATGTATACACAGCCTATATTATTTGCTGATTCAATCCAATTTTTATTTTCAGAAATTGTTTATCTTATTTTGAAGAAAAAAAAAAACGAATGACTGAACCTTGGAATGACTTGTGTTGTTTTTGTTCCTGGCATTTCTCTATTTTTGTTACCTTACAATGTAAATACCACAAGTGCGCAGATGTTCTTCAATCAAGCTCTGAAAAGTTTCTCAATTTAAGAATCGTTGAGCTTCGGCCTTTTCACCTTTTCTGTGTTTAACATTTCAAATTCCTCCTTTTACAGAAAGCAAGAGTCACCAAGATGAATGAACAGGTCTTTCACTGGGAATAATCATTTTGAAAACATAACATTTGGTATGAAGACTGTGAGGCAGCAGAGTGGTTAGCACTGCTGCCTCACAGCACTGAGGCCCTGGGTTTAACTCCGGACCTGGAGCGCTATCTGTGTGGAGTTTGTATGTTCTCACCGTGTTCAAATGGGTTTCCAAAATGGGATGTTTTTTGTGCCACGTCCCACTACCCAGAATCCAAAAACATACTGCTAGGGTAATAAGATTCTGTGAAAACTGGCCCTGGCGTGAGAGTGTACATGTCTGTTTGTGCATGTCCTGTGATGGACTGGTGTCCTGTCCAGGGTGTAGCCTGCCTTGTGCCCGTTGCTTGCTGGGATGGGCTCTGGCTCCCACATAACCCAGTACCGGATGAAACAGTTAGAAAATGAATACACGAAGATAGTAAAACTGTATCATAAAAGAAGGGAAAGATCGAAAACTCTAGATGTAATCGGCGGCAGGTTTATTTACTTTCCCTGTCACGTACCAGAAGACTGCTTACCTGATGTCATTGTATCTGTAGGGATGGTGCTGCATGACATCCTGCAGAAACCGTTCCATAAGGCTGCCAGAACCCACATGACTCCTGGAGCTGCTCACAAAGTCCCTGTGTCGAGCACTCAGAATATGCTGCAATTGAAAAGCAGATATGTCTCAGAAAATGAAGACTGCATCCTCATTCATTCAGTTTTGGGAAAACATGGGCAGTTTGCCACATTCCACTACCCAGAGGTTTTCAAACACTGCACAAAGCACAAAGCAATATTCCAAATTCACTCCTTCCCCTGGTAATACAAAAGTAACTATAAAGCTGACACAGCTCTATCGACCTGGGACTGGCTGGGGGGTCCTTCAACCACTAACCTAGGCCTTGGATTTAGGCAAGATTTTATTAAAACCCCGTTGACGTAAAATAAATGTTGCATTGCAGAGAAATGTACATTAATCATATTAGTACAATCATCCACCTGTCCATTTTCTAACTGCTTCTTCCAATTCCAAGTCACAGAGGAGCAAACATATGCTGATGCTTACATATGTTGGCAAATACATGTATTTAGATAACTGAACTCTTTAACAGGTTTGTGTCTTTGCTTGTGATCCAGCTTAATCAGGTGCTTTTATAAAAAGGTGAACAAGTAAAGGTTAGTTCCATGCTGAAAGTGAAGTGAAAATATTTTGGCTGAGGAGTCTTTACACACCTGAAAAAGCCTTTTCACTTTTCAGCGTGGAAGCAAGCGCTTTTTGTTCCACTGTACTGTAGCTCCCTACTCAAATCTCTTATAAACAGATATTCCATCCATCCATTTTCTAACCACTTCATCCAATTCAGGACCGCAGGGGAGCCAGGGCCTATCCCAGAAAGCAACAGGAGCAAGGCAGGGTACGCCCCGGATGGGACACCAGTCCACGGCAAGGGTAGACAGACACGAACACCGAGAAGCACACACTCACACTCACCATTTTCCCAGAAGCCAATTAACCTTACCAGTATGTCTAATCCACTTATACCATACAGGGTTGCAGGGGGAGCAAGCAACAGGCACAAAGCAAGATGCCACCATGAACAGGACACCAGTCCAACACAGGGCTCTCACAGACACAGACAGGCACACACACAATTTCCCCTGCAGCCAATTAACCTACCAGTACGTCTTTGGACTGTGCGTTGGTGGTATAGTGGTGAGCATAGCTGCCTTCCAAGCAGCTGACCCGGGTTGGATTCCAGGCCAACGCATCGGCAAATGTTTTCAAATGCTGTCATGAACCTAGGAATGCGACTAGCAAAGCTTTGGACTGTAGTAGGAATCAAGAGCAACGAGAAGAAACCCATACCAAAAAGTGGAGAACAAACTCCACACAGATAGAGCCCAGGGCCCCAGAACTGTGAGGGAGAAATTATAACTACTGCACCATCACACTGCCCTAGCGCAACATATTAGCATGAACACTCAACCCAAGAAATGATGACACGAAAGGAACAGAAGGGGTCGTACCTGTTCCAGACTGTTGTACAGAACTTGACAGCAGCTACAGAAACCCTGTCTAGCCTGCGCTAGACAGGCCTGTGCTGTTGATGGTCCAGGGACTGCAAGATCCAAAGAAGCACTATGACTGTGAGGGGAACAAAAAAAAACCTGCTGAAGATTGACAATGTCATTTTTCCATTTAATTGAACATTTTTAATGTTATATAACCAAAAATGTATCCAAAAATATAGGGACTAGCAAACACCAAGCAGCAGCAAAATAAATTCTTAATTTGGACAGAATTTAAGACTGGAACTGTACATATAAGCAGTGAAAAATAAGTTATAAAAATGGAAGCAATATATGAAAAGACTACTCACATACATATTTGAGACAATAAGAAGAAGTAACAAAAAGGGAAACAGTATATATGGTGGGATATATAGTCCTGAGAAGTGCAGAAATTTAACAAAGGGATGTTGTTTTTCAAGGAAAGTAAGACTAGTAAGACCTCATTTTGCACATTATGTGATTGGCTACCACTTTACAAAAAAAATCCAGTGCTGCTCTGTTCTCAATCCAGAAAATAGCAACCAGATATAAGAACTAAACCTTTTTAGTCATTAAAAAAAAGAGAAAAAAACTAAGACGGTACCAGATGCAGATATTTTTAAGTACCAAGTTTTACATTGAGGAATTTCAAAGACACTGACAAACCCAATCCAATGGATTTCCAACAAGTGAACAGAGTTCAAAAGTGGACGCAAAGCTGAAGTGAATTTAAAACTGACAACAAGAAGCTGGATGCGATCTGGATGATCCAGAGAGTAAAAGGGACAATTGGCCCCTCTTGTTTTTAACCTTACTTAAGTCCGTACATTCGCAACCATTTCAATAGTTTTTCTCCAATTTCTTCATTTTTTTAAATTACTTAATTAAACTTAAATACATAGTGATATTAGCACCTATTCTACTCTGAAATGCACATAGTGCAGGTGAGTAGGATCCAGAACAAGCAAATCTAACTAAACAATGAGTGTGATTCTTGATAAAATGAGACATTTCCACCCATTCAAACAGTAGCTTATATTTGAAAACTTTTCAAATGTGATTCAAAACTTAAAGTGACATATAACACCCACTTTGCTAACTTCAGATTTGTAAGGCTTTTAGGTTTTGGATCGTCTATAGAACTGAGAAGTGAAACTGTTGAAAAAACAAGAAAAAAAGTTCTTGTGTCAAGAAATTTTATCAAGAAGTTTTGACACATCCAGTTCTTGATGTTAGTGACGGTCTACAAAACAGGTACGTAATACTGTCTGGTTTTAAGGAGACGTGCAATTGGGTATAATTAGTAGAGCAGTCAATTGTTATACAATGCTTTTGAATAATTTTACATAAAGGTAACAAAAAGAAAATAAAATTGGATGAAGATCTATATGGGACAACAGAAATTATTTACTGTATAAAAGCTATTTGATAAGCATGATCTAAACAACTTGGGTATATTTTTAGAATGACAGATGATCCAAATGTCACAATTCACTGTATCAAATGTAGGACTGAGGTTCAATACTCAACATCATCACCAAATCATTAGTTACTTTGAAAAGAGCTATAATATATAATATATATATATACAGTGCCTTGCGAAAGTATTCGGCCCCCTTGAACTTTTCAACCTTTTGCCACATTTCAGGCTTCAAACATAAAGATATAAATTTTTTATTTTATGTGAAGAATCACCAACAAGTGGGACACAATTGTGAAGTGGAACGAAATCTATTGGATTTTTGAAACTTTTTTAACTAATAAAAAAATGAAAAGTGGGGCGTGCAAAATTATTCGGCCCCCTTGCGTTAATACTTTGTAGAGCCACCTTTTGCTGCGATTACAGCTGCAAGTCGCTTGGGGTATGTCTCTATCAGTTTTGCACATCGAGAGACTGAAATTCTTGCCCATTCTTCCTTGCAAAACAGCTCGAGCTCAGTGAGGTTGGATGGAGAGCGTTTGTGAACAGCAGTTTTCAGCTCTTTCCACAGATTCTCGATTGGATTCAGGTCTGGACTTTGACTTGGCCATTCAAACACCTGGATACGTTTATTTGTGAACCATTCCTTTGTAGATTTTGCTGTATGTTTGGGATCATTGTCTTGTTGGAAGATAAATCTCCGTCCCAGTTTCAGGTCTTTTGCAGACTCCAACAGGTTTTCATCCAGAATGGTCCTGTATTTGGCTGCATCCATCTTCCCCTCAATTTTAACCATCTTCCCTGTCCCTGCTGAAGAAAAGCAGGCCCAAACCATGATGCTGCCACCACCATGTTTGACAGTGGGGATGGTGTGTTGAGGGTGATGAGCTGTGTTGCTTTTACGCCAAACATATCGTTTTGCATTGTGGCCAAAAAGTTCGATTTTGGTTTCATCTGACCAGAGCACCTTCTTCCACATGTTTGGGGTGTCTCCCAGGTGGCTTGTGGCAAACTTTAGACGAGACTTTTTATGGATATCTTTGAGAAATGGCTTTCTTCTTGCCACTCTTCCATAAAGGCCAGATTTGTGCAGTGTAAGACTGATTGTTGTCCTATGGACAGACTCTCCCACCTCAGCTGTAGTTCTCTGCAGTTCATCCAGAGTGATCATGGGCCTCTTGGCTGCATCTCTGATCAGTCTTCTCCTTGTCTGAGCTGAAAGTTTAGAGGGACGGCCAGGTCTTGGTAGATTTGCAGTGGTCTGATACTCATTCCATTTCAAGATGATCGCTTGCACAGTGCTCCTTGGGATGTTTGAAGCTTGGGAAATCTTTTTGTATCCAAATCCTGCTTTAAACTTCTCCACAACAGTATTACGGACCTGCCTGGTGTGTTCCTTGGTCTTCATGATGCTCTCTGCGCTTTCAACAGAACCTTGAGACTATCACAGAGCAGGTGCATTTATACAGAGACTTGATTACACACAGGTCGATTCTATTTATCACCATCAGTCATTTAGGACAACATTGGATCATTCAGAGATCCTCGCTGAACTTCTGGAGTGAGTTTGCTGTACTGAAAGTAAAGGGGCCAAATAATTTTGCACGCCCCACTTTTCATTTTTTTATTAGTTAAAAAAGTTTCAAAAATCCAATAGATTTTGTTCCACTTCACAATTGTGTCCCACTTGTTGGTGATTCTTCACATAAAATAAAAAATTTATATCTTTATGTTTGAAGCCTGAAATGTGGCAAAAGGTTGAAAAGTTCAAGGGGGCCGAATACTTTCGCAAGGCACTGTATATATTGCTTATAATTGCAATGGATCTATATTGAAATTTTTCAAGGCAATTACTAGCAGTCAGGAACTCGTTTACCTTTGTTTTAACAAAACCTGTGAGAGGACCTTGCTATAAAGGAAGATTTGAATTAGTAATAACATAAAAATGAAGGAAATAGTAAATTAGTGTGGTTTAAAAAGAATATAGAAACACTCCTGTTTTCAGAAAATCGTATCAATGCGAGAATGTCACCTCTATGTTGAAAAACACCATCCGTCAAAAGACTTCATGAAATGGGATCACAAATGATAGTTATAGATGATTCATCTATGGCAGTTGCTGACATTTTTCAATTAACATTTGGATGTTATATTTGACTCACTGATGTTTTGAGTCACAAATTGCAGAAAATATTAAAATGTCCTTTCATCATCACAGAAATGCTATAGGTTATTCTTATCACTCTGATTCTGAGAGAGTAGCCCCAGTTTTCTACAGTTTTCATTTAGATCAGCGGTCTCCAGTCCTGATTCTGTCTTATGGGTCATTTGTTTTATAAGATTGGAAATAAATATAAGCTATTGATGAATCAAGTATTTGCTCAATTAAGAAAACTCTTTTCTTTGAAAGCAGGAGGACAGAAGATATTAGTCCTAAATGATTTCTAAATTCTTTAATTTAACAAAACTGTCATGTATTTGACCACAACGGAATTGGTTTCCTATCTTTAACAACTAGTGGTTTAATGGGGTGACCTATAAAACCTTCTGCGTTATTATCGGGCAGGTTTGGAGATCCCCGATTTAAATAATATACATACAAATACAGCATTATAAAACCTGCTTATCTAGAGCAAACAAACAAAAAAGAAAAAATTATTAAGAAAAATAATTAATAATCTTGGCTGGCATCAATGCCATAAATCACAAACTGCAAAGTTCCTTGGTAACAATGATAAATACATTTGGTATTAAGAAGAATCATGTTTATGAGGTAGCAATCATTATTGTCATGTAGCAGTTTTATGCTTCATTTCAGGACACACTGAAGAAAGGAGACATCTTCACATACAGTATGAGAGACAGTCCATATTAAAAGGTTAACACAGTAACACTTTACATTATGCATTGCAAATTCCAATTTCCAATTCTTCATATACTGTAATAGAACACACATATTATTATTAGTTCCAATAACTAAGTTATAACTGATCCCTACTTATAACGAATAACAGATTTAGTAGTCTTCAGAATTCTCCTATGGTGTCCGATTTTGTGAAATGACAAAATGAAGCTTACACATTTTTTAAACCTTTTATTCAAAACAGGGATGCTTAAACTGAAGGCTTCCAAGGTTAAGACAAGTTACAGTAAATGTCAGCCAAAACTAAAGAGTGAAAAAATATGTTGAAATATGTTGATTGCACAAGTATTCAGTCCTGTTAAGTCAATATTTGGTGGAACCACCTTTGGCAGCAATTTGTTTTTGAGGAAGTCACTACCAACTACACCAAATTCACTGTGGTTTAAAATTTTAGTTTATTTGGTTTAGTTATAAAATTGATTACGTCTTATACCTTTCAGAGAGTGTACAATATTTCACTGAATTATGGATTATGGGGACAGTTTATTTTTAGAGATCAGTTCATACAGAATTTTTCTCCACAGATTCAGAAGGAAAATTAAAATACTATACTCACCCACTGATTCGATCTGCTTTTGCTAACGGTTCAACTTGTGTCCGATCTACTTCTAACAAGAGATCAAAAAGTTTATTAAATATAGTCATGAACGCACTGGTAAACTAAAGATATTTAAAACACCAACTAACAATATTGTAAATACACTTCTGATTCTGGGATTTTATTAAATTGCTTTATTGTGCTTGCCCTGTTCTAAACTAGAAATTAAAAGTTCCAGATACCTGAGCTTCACAATGTGTTTCTATATTTTAATTGGGATCTTCCATTTTAAATAATTATTTATTAAACAAAGACAATGGCAGTAGAAACCTGTGCTATGTTGAATACTTGAGACAGAAAAGATAGAAAAAGATTGATGCCAGATGAGGATTTACTCAAGCATGCAAGCTGTTGTGACATGAAAACCAAACCTATTTTGAAAATAGCAGTCTTCTCCTGAAAACTACTTCATCGAGTGTAACATCACATACTTCCTGAACATGGTCTTTTTGGCTTCCTGAACATTTTTGCCTTCTGCCACAAACCTATTTAAGGGCATTTCAACAACTGCCTGAACTTTTCCACAGTTCACGCATACAAGGTGCAGCTGTATTTTTCTAAGCCCATGTCTCTCCTTCGAAAGATTTCCAAATGATAATTTATTTTTATAAAGCTCAAGTCTCTCTAAAGATTCCTCAAGACAAGGAAAAGTAAATTCAGCACTTAAAACATCAAGCGGATTTATCTACCATACGTACAGCATTAACCTTTCACAATATCGGAGATAGCCCAGGACATTTCGCTTTCGGCATTATTGTAATTAAAACAGGGAGAAAGATGGAGACAAATTGCAGATGTCAGCCTGGGATATTCCACTGGTAGAACCTAAAGTGTCAAGAGAACTAAATACCCTCAAGAGATGCACAGACCGTGTAATTATCTGGAGTGTGAAGGACAGATATGCCAAATGTCTGCGGTATTTGTAAGTAATGGGACAACTAAAAGGAAACTCCACAAAAAAAAAGTTTTCAGTGCAACGGTTCATTATTCACCCCTCAAATCACTCCAAAAGCTTTTTGTTGCTTTTACAGCCAACAGCCTGAAAGCAATGCTTGCCTCATTATGGAACACATTTGATCACATACTGTATGAACGCGCTGCTGTTTGCTTGCTTGGCCTAATATTGAACAGCCTGCGCTGAGCAGATGGGCATGCGATTTTTGTGGGACATCTCACAATGCACCAAAGTACATAGGAACAGAATAAACAGCAGCACCCCAGCACTGGTTGGGAAATACACCAGGAACATTATCTGCAGTTTACTTCAAGTGATAAATATATCAAGTGTGTTAATAATCCTCTTCTTCCTCCTCACACATGACTCAGAAATTAAAGTAGTGACAAGAATAATTAATCACTGTAAATTACAATGCCTAACAATATTGGGTATATAAACAGAAAAGTGTTTATTTAAAGCAAATTAAGCACTAAAAATTAATATTATTTTTCTAATTCATGTAAAAATTGAATGCTTTCCCAAACTTTTATTTTGTACAAATATATGCTACAATGTCATTGGTTGTCAGGAAGGACAACACCTCTTCAAGGCACACTACTGTAGAGATTTAAATATGCTATGAAAACTGAGGCTGCTGGGAAGCAATTCCTATGTGTCAGGTGTACAGAAATCAAACTATTAGTTAACAAACAGAAAGCAGCTCAGCCTTGGATTCCACTTGGCATTGGTAGTGAGGGAGGTTTATGAGGCCCAACTATTCAAATCACACATCGGGTTCCTCAGAATAAATCTTCCGACGGAACAGGTGACAACGCAACACAGACCTTAGAGATACCCCCTAATGCAGGTACAGACGTTAACGTTTCTTAGAACAGGGAGTTGCGCATCGGCACAAACCAGTCTCTGTGGCCGTGCATCTGCTCAGAAACCTTAACTGAGAAGGAGAGAGGAAAACAAAGCCAAAAGAATGAAGCAAAGATTTCCCTGGTCGGGGTGCTATTGTGTTCACCACATATTTAAAATTCTACAGCATTGTCACTGCCGATCCGGACACAGGCCTAGGGGGTTATGTGGCACTTTCTGACATGCTGCCAGACAACCAAGCATGCTAACGTAACACCGTCTTAGGTAACATAGCATTCATCCGTCATCAGAAAGCAGCTCATTCCTGGAAAAGGCTGCGGCACGACAGCCTGGATGGGACTCCGATTGAGAGCAACCGGAAAATTCCTTTAGCTGAGTGTTGCATGAAACAGGAAGAGCTCTTACCTTGCGCAGATGGAGCTGACTGCTCTTCGGCCGGCATGGTCTTATCGCACATCTAAAAATATACATATCCGATCACGTTCATTTTCAGGAATACTAAGCTGGGCAAACACACCATGTCGAGCTTTAGCAATCAGCAGGAGGAGCTACAGGTGGTGAACGTTCTTTGTCCTGTGAAACATGAACAAGAAAAAGAGCAGTCACAGATGGAGACCTTTTCAAATATCGCAGATTTATAACCTAGAAATATTCTTTGCGTTTAGAAAGGGGGACGCTAACAAGTCAAGAGACAATTTACAGGGGTAAATAAAAAAACTTTAATATTTTAAGTCAATAATTCTCCCACTTAGGCAGTTTGGAGTGTTTAGGTTTTATGATGGCAGGTACTTACATATAACTTAAGTCTAAACCTTTTTACCATTGGCCCTTACCAATCATGGCCTCCTAATAATCCCCATTTATGAACTGTCTTCATTACTCTTCTCTCCTCCCCACTAATAGCTAATGTGTGGTGAGTGTACTGACACACCATGGCTGCTGTCACATCATCCAGGTGGATGCTGCACATTGGTGGTGGTGGAGGGGAGTCCCTATTACCTGTAAAGCACTTTGAGTGGAGTGTCCAGAAAGGCACTTTATAAGTGTAAGAAATTATTAATTTTTATTATTATTATAAACCTAGTTCTTTGTATTTCATATTTCAATTCAGTACTCACTGTTCCTCAACTCTTTTCACTTACTTTAGTCAACCACACATTAACACATTCAGCACCAGTACTAACAGCTTGGATAGGCTTAGTAAGTTGTATTATCCTGTGGACCTCAGCTCTGCCTTGTTAAAAATAATCTATTTTCCTCACTTTCCACGGCTTTCCCAGAAATTTTAACTTTCCTTCTTTTTTAGTTATTTTTCCATTTTAGCTACTGAGATTTTCTTTGCAGGTTCTGGACATGCAATTAACCCCTTACAGGATGACAAACCTCATTTTTTACAATATAATAATAATAATTGCTTACACTTATATAGCGCTTTTTCTGGACACTCCACTCAAAGCGCTTTACAGGTAATGGGGACTCCCCTCCACCACCACCAATGTGCAGCATCCACCTGGATGAGCGCCAGAACGCTCACCACACATCAGCTATCAGTGGGGAGGAGAGCAGAGTAATGTAGCCAATTCATAGATGGGGATTATTACCAGGCCATGATTGGTAAAGGCCAATGGGGAAATTTGGCCAGGATGCCGGGGTTACACCCCTACTCTTTTCAAGAAACGCCCTGGGATTTTTAATGACAACAGAGTCAGGACCTCGGTTTTACGTCTCATCCGAAGGACGGCGCCTGTTTACAGTATAGTATCCCCGTCACTATACTGGGGCATTAGGACTCACATGGACCGCAGGGTGAGCGCCCCCTGCTGGCCCCACTAACACCTCTTCCAGCAGCAACCTTAGTTTTTCCTAGGAGGTCTCCCATCCAGGTACTGACCAGGCTCACACCTGCTTAGCTTCAGTGGGTTACCAGTTGTGAGTTGCAGGGTGATATGGCTGCTGGCTAACAATATGAAGCAGCTTCAAAAGCACACAGTTGCTAGCATCTCTCTGCGCAAGTCAAATGATTCAATTTGAAATATCCACAAATCCTGTTTTTTCCCCCCAATGTGCTTGGAGGTTATCATTGGCAGAACAAAGCTCTTTGAAGCGCCTGTACAACTGTGTAATTATGATGCAGCAAATCTGTGCGGTTAAAACATAAACTGGTATTTGTCTCTTTGATTACCAAAAATTCTTGTCCTGTGAACCAAGACAAGTATGAAAAACAACAAATAAACAACACACAATGTGGAGAATGAGGATGAACTCAAAAACCACAATGCTGCACCAACCTTATCTACTGGTATAGCACGAGGCAAAGCACCAGTTTTGGAGAAAAACAAGTCAACTCTGCTTCTTGGTTTACATGTCACTCAAACATCCATGTTTTATGGCATTTTGAGAGTCTTCGAAGTTGGAACTACCATCTGAAAATAAGAACAGACACCTGAATGGAAGCAAACTTACTGTAGGTTATAGCATACCCAGCTAGAACCTGATGCACTGTATAAGTATTTTATCACCCCCAGAGTAGACTTACACATACAGTGAGATTTTTTTTATTAGTGTTGACATTAATTTAAGTCCAATTTCCCCAGCTCCAAGTAGTAACTTGAATTACTTGTACTGTAGATGGTTTCACACATGATCAATGCTTGCACCCTGTCCCTTGCCCATTATAAGATAGAATTTATAACGTTAACCACAGGTCCTGACAATAACTAAATGCCTACACAGGTTTTGCATACTGCTGATTGAGGGCAGAATTACCTATGCTATTCATCAAACTTAAGTTAATTGCAAGCAAGAGAAAATGTGGAATTGTGGATGGGCTAAGAGTTAAACACATGTAGTTTACATAAGGTGAGCATGCAGCCTGATATTACAATATCAGCAGTCAGCTTGGTTATTCTAGCTATACTGTAATATCTCAACTTAGATGCAAACTCTTTTTAACTCTAGACACTTTTAAAAAAAATAGTGGGTCATTTTAGGACCAAAAACCCTACTTCATGAAGCCTTTAATAACTACCACTAGCCTAGTACCATAACAATAGACTATTTTCATAAATGAACAAGTAATAGGTTTATTCCGTGCTGAAAAAAAGAAGAAAGAGAACACAACGTTTCGGCCGTGGAGCCTTCTTCAGGTGACACCTGAAGAAGGCTCCACGGCCGAAACGTTGTGTTCTCTTTCTTCTTTTTTTCAGCATGGAATAAACCTATTACTTGTTCCTTTGCAGCCTACGCATGCTGACGCAGCTACCCACCTGAACTATTTTCATAAATAGCTATTATAAGTATACTAGCACTGAAAAAGTGCATTTTTACGTGGAACATTTCAAAATTTCACAAAAATTGGAAACCATCTCAGGTAAAGCTAGATATCGTGAATATATTCTAGCTAACAATGATACGCACATTGCAGATTGTATAAATACAAGACAAAAATCATGAAGATGAAATTCACACCGATTACAAACCTCAAGCAGGGTTAGAGCAGTAAACTAACATGTTTAGAGAAAGATGTATATTAAATCTAAAGCTATATTGTGCGTTGGAAATGCTTTGAGAACCACTTTGCTGATGCATTCAGACCGTGATTTCCTGTCCCTCCGTGCGAGTCATCACCGCCAGGCCGCCCGGCTCGCAGGTTGATGAAGGGAGAGACGTGTGTCCCCCTGCACTCACTTGTGCTCAACACCCGGCCTCTGAAACCAGGGGGATGCTAACCTCCTTTTACACTTCAGTGTAAAACCATTTCCCGCCAGATGTTTTATAACTGCGACGGCTGCTAACTATCCGGAACCCCCGAATAATTTCTTGTCTGTTTGGAGACCCACAAGTACCTGGGGACACCGCCAATTTTACCATGACTTTCTCATCGCTTGGTCGTCTGGTGTTTTTCGTGTACCGTCAAACTCTTTCACAGAAATGAAACTTGCATTAAAAAAAATGATCCCCGGAATGTTTTCTAGCATTTATTAGAATATCTCAGCTACCACTATATACATTAACAGCTAAATAACCTTGTTTCAAAAACCTGCCATACGAATACTCTCCCTCCAAGCTAGTTGCAGAAAATGTCTTTCCTATATTTACCTTTCACTAGTACAATTAAAGGCACTACAACTCATAGTTTACTCTGCTGTTAGGGATGCACCAGTAAAGTTTAATTTTAAATGCGATACGCTTTACCGCTCAGACGTGTAATACCGCAATCTAAGTGCACCGGAATTCCCAAAAAGGTATATGGAAACAAATGGTTTTATGACTGAACTTCGCTTATTTTTTTATTTCTAGCAGCTACCTTATCAAGCAGAAACTCTACATACGGCATGAACCTCTGACACATTTTACGAAAACTCAAACAAAATATAGCAACAGTCCACGAACGCTTTTCCTCCTGTATAAATGAACTGCTCATGTTTCAATCGAGTGTATACCGTAGATACCCGTTCATCGATATATATATATGTAAAACTCCTGAGGTAATGGGTTGAGATACTCATATTTAAAAAGAGTTTAATGGGTAATAGATAACACGAACCATCGTGTTATAGCACCGAAGAAAACAGGACAAGAAGCAGAAACAGGGAAGTTTAGACTAGACTGGTGTGTATCAACGAAAACAAACGTCAAAAAGCTTTCAAGCTTTCCCCCTAGACGTGGTTATTCTGTGTATGAATTCTCAGAAATACCCCCCGAAGCAGATAGCTAAATAGTCTGCGTTCATCGCTAAACCGTAACATAGGCGTGAATTAAAGCCTTTCCAGTAAAAATATTTAAAGAGCCTGAATGACTTGGACGTGTTTACAGTCAAACTGTTTGTAACCTGATTGGTCGCGATACTGACAGCCGACTTCCTGTCTGCGGCCCAGGCCCGCTGGAGTAGAGAAGCATAAATCCAAAGCACTTTTCTGCAGTTCACAAAGCACGCCTTCAGCTGCGGCCCCTGCACAAAGCAGCCCCAATCCTCTCTGAAAAGGTCGGCCTTTCTTATTTCTTGCCCAGCCCGCGGGCCAGTAAACAACAGGCAGGCCCGTGTCCCTTAAAACTAATTCATCGTGAAAACATGAACTGCATGCAGAACAACAGAGACACTTCAATCGTGTTATCGAGCCGTGAAAATGTAGCAGCCATCTAAGCCAAACGCTGATGGTAGGAAAATGGCACAATGACTTGACGAAAAAAAAAAGGGATTTTATATTCTTGCACTGATTTTCACCTTATTTTGGTTGTGATTCCACTACAGATCCTAGCACCATCCGAATTCAAGTTTCCCCATTTTCTCTTCCCGCAGTGATACAGTGACGCCGTACAACCCAGGAACACGCCCACTTTCAAGAGTCAAACAATTAAAGGGGAAACAGTTTTTATTTTGCTTTAAGCGCGTCTGCTTTTGCCAGTTCACAAGAGCTTGAGAGCATTGTGATTGTAAGGATGACCGAATTCATACTCATAGGTACAATGAGCCGATTACAGCCCAATAAGGTTGCATACAGCTAAAATCACAGGGAGAAACAATCACAGGGATATTAGAACATTTCAAGACAAGGATCCGTCCGTTCAGTCTGTGCGATGGCCACATCTATGGCACGCTAGAGTTTTTGCTTCTTCAGTCGACCTTCAACCATAAACTCTACAAAGTACATAATATAGATTTTAAGGAACAAGTAATAGGTTTATTCCATGCTGAAAAAAAAGAAGAAAGAAAACACAACGTTTCGGCCGTGGAGCCAAGAAGGCCGAAACGTTGTTTTCTTTCTTCTTTTTTTCAGCATGGAATAAACCTATTACCTGTTCCTTTGCAGCCTACGCATGCTGACGTAGCTACCCACCTGAACTATATAGATTTTTAGACCACTTATAAATGTACTATAGACATTCGTTGTAGGGCCGGATTTTAGTGTTTGTAGGCCCTAGGTACTTTCACTTCGAAATGTGCAAAAAGAGGGGTAAACGCCAGTTGAATTACGTCGATTGACATGATGCACTTGAAACTGTTCTAATGCTAAACCACGTGATTGATGGAGCGATATCACTTCGGTACTTCAAGTTTCTAGAACAGCCGCTAGATAGCGTATGATTATTGATTTGGAGTCGATCGCAGGCATGTTGTTTCAGCTCGTTTTTCATTAGTCACTAGTGTTTCCCTCCTTCATAGGCCCTAGGCACCGTGCCTACAGTGTCTAATGGGAAATCCGACACTGATCCGTTGTTATAGCATTATTTGTATAGACAATCGCATATTATAAAATGATCGGTTCTAAACTTTGTTTAACGTTTTTTTCTTCAGTTGTCGAAATGAGCATTTTTTCAGGATTAGGCCCTCCTGTCGAGCGTTGGCCCGATACAGGAGATCCATAAAATGATGGTGGTATAAAATGAACAAAATTGTTGCTACTTTGACCATCACAGCTGTGTCCTCTAATCTGAAGCACCTGCTATGGTAAGGTGTAGCAAGTGAGGCTCTTGACATTGCAGTGAAGCCACAAATCCATAAATGACTCCCATCCTTGTTTGCTCTGGCAGAAACTACTGCTTTCGAGTCAAACATCCTGAACTAATTCTAAAACACTTTGGCAGTGTCAAATATTTCTGTGGGCCTAAAATCTCCAAGAATTCCATGTATTCTATTCATTTTAAAGTCTTTCATGTAACCGTGATGGAAGAGGCACCGCTGGTGTTATGAGATCCGTCAAAATCTATCCCGATGCTTCACTTGAATTAAATGCGCTAAAAAAACTGACTGGTCCGCCTGCCATGTTTTTAACTGAAATGCTGATTCTGCTGGACTGCAAATGTCTGTTCCAGAGAATTACTTTTGAGTTTTGAAACTCCCCAGAAACACCCATCTCTGGAGAGTCAATAAAGCACAGTTTAATTCATTGTATTTCCAAAAATGGCTTTGTTGTACAGAACCAATCAATGCAGTACATCCCTTTTAACCACAAGCATAGTAAGCTACCTAATGGGTCTACAAGATCTTGAAGGAAAGGCAGGACATAGCAGTTCTATTATCAGGTGCATTGCAATACATTTGAAAATAAGGTTAAAGGTTTTTAGTCAATTTGCTTGTGTTCATTACCATGAATAGGATTTAAAACTATAAACAGGAGTCATATCCTTATACAAAAGGAAGGATTGTGGGGGTCTGAAACAAGCTGCCCAGCTATGTAGTCTAAGCCAATAACTTGACTTTTTTTCAAGACATGGGTGAACGTGGTTTTCTTGGTTCGATTCACTATTCGTAGCTAAAAGCACTACATGGGCACAACTCATATCATTTTGTAGCCGGTTTCTGTCTTATGCTCGTCATCAGTCTTTGACATTTGAACTCCACTTCTTTGAGAAACAGGCTTGGCTTTCCTTTATGCTTTTCATGTTGCAAACAAGGTTGGAGATCGTAATTGCATGACAAGTGTCTTCAGCTAAACTAGCGGTCACGAATGAGCTCAGCAGTACCTAATAGATCCAGCAGCACCTAAAAGATGATTCTTTACTGAGGTTTTCATTTGTAATTAAATCACAAGTTTCATTCAATTGTAAAAGCTGCAGGATTTCGGTCCTTAGGAACTAGAGCTGGTGGGATGGTTGTCACAGGACATGATGATATTGAATAAAATACCATAGTTAAGAAGCCACAATAAATAATGTGAATTAGGAAAGTGAATTTACAGAGGACAGTCAGTTTACATCAATATACTGTATGAGGACAACCAGCATTCTCCTGAACCTGGGTGAGCACAAAACAATGTTTTGAGAAGATGATTATAGGAAAACCGCCAATATTTTGTATGCTGGAATACTTCTTAAGAAATCCTGTGATTTATATTGTTTGAATAAATGGGCGCAGCTGAGGTTCAGATGTGACAAGTTTGTTTGTAATTCCCATCTTGACTATTCTGACGGTTTGGCTAAATATTTGTGCACTTTTAAACAGCAGTGAAATGACCCTTGAGAAAAGTGAGCAGGGCAGATGGTTCCTAAAGAGAATTCCCAATGGATGCCTCATAATTTATTCAGGTTAATTCGCTTGGCTGTTAGATCATTGAATCTAACGTTTTTTTCCCAGAAGCCAATTAACCTACCAGTATGTCTTTGGACTGTGGGAGGAAAGCTGAACATCTGGCAGAAACCCACACAAATGTGGGGAGAACTTATCAACTCCACACAGATAGCACCCCAGGAATCCGCTGTCAGTCAACAATGCTAGCCACCACACCACCGTGCCACTATGAGAAAAACAATGTAAAAAAAAAACGTTTTTATAAAAACACAAACTCTATTATCAAACACATTATCACAGCCACGTCTCTGAAGAGTCGATATCTATTTTTAGCATATCCCTAACGATATACCTAACGGCACCTGCCGGAATTTATCTTTTATTAAGTTTATAGATTTTCAGTTACTTAAGAAACGCAGCAGAAAAAAGAGCAAATGTTGAAATGGCTAGGAACTAAAAACAAAAACTTTCGAAGTCTATTAAGTCTATTAAGGGTTCAGTAATTTAAATTCAGTGCTCGGATGGCCCCAAACCCAACAGGTCTGTTGTTCCAGGACCTGGAACCACAGATCGAACTTTTTACAGTTTTCATTGGTCACTTGCCACGATAATTTATCTGCATTCTTTAAGAAACCGCCAAGCTGGGCTGAGCGACACTATCACGGCAGAGACGTGGAAATACTCGCACACGCCGGAAACCACACGGAAACAATCCAGAGAAACTCATGCCAAAGCCCACACACGACGCCTATGGCGCACCGACAACTCATTTTAACAAAATTACCAATAACTGCTCTTACGTCACTTTATTACATAATCGGGAGAAGAAGATGATGTAATATCACGATTGACTGGTTCGTCTTGGAATACACCAATCTACCAATAAACTATTAACTACACCTCCGGTCAACCAATGCTACTTATATTTCATGATCTTGACTCGTTGTCACGTACTGTATGTAAAATGTAAAAATGTAAAAAAGAGTGTCAACATTTGAGGGAATCGGTTGTGTTGTTGAGGTGTGTTATTATAACCTTTCTTTCCTTTTGTTAGTTGCTTTCGAGTATAGTAAACGCATAGACTTTTTCTATTTAACCCACGATAGAAAGTAGAACGTAGAACAGAGTCAACATTTGAAGACTAAAACGTGCGAGGAAAACCCATGGAAAATCGGACTACATCTGGTTTGGAAGCCAGTACATCGCATGAGAAACAGACATACACCACAAGGGAAAGGACAACTATTATTCAAATTATTCAGACACCAGAGCCGATGGTCTCAGAAGCCAAATAGCCTACCAGTGTGTCTTTGGACTATGGGACGAAACCGGAGCACCTGCAGGAAACCCACGCGAACCCGGGGAGAACATGCAAACTCCACACAGACAGTCACCCCAGGTCCGGAACTGAACCCCGGGCTCCAGCGCTACCTTGACCTAAATTATTGTCTCATTGATGGCGTCCGGTATGGCTGCATCTCAAACCACTTCGGCTGCTGATTAACAGTGAACAGAACTCAACGCCCTTTCAAGTGCACACCAGCACACACAAAATCAGCTTCAGAGGTGCTTTCAAAAGGGAGACGACGGTATTTGCTAGCTTCTTTCAAATCGTTTGACAGTCGTTAAGATGGGTCATTTCATTAAAACGCTCGTGCGAAGACGAGCAGGTGTTATTTATTCTTTAATCTACCAATGCCTGTGAGTTACTAGCTATTAATTTACTTAATGCTGTTTTATCCAAAGCTACTTGACTTTGTACTTATTTATACAGCTGGTATTTTACTGAAGAAATCTCAAGTACTATGTGTTGCTCACACAGTACTTGAGAACACCTGTTCAACCTAACCTAAAAATTCAACTTCAAGTCCAGAGTCTGAACTCCTCACCGTTTTGCCTCAGTTGGAAATCTGGTTTACACTAATAAACCCCGAATAATTTCCAACCTGCACGGAGATGTTGATAGTACCTGTTTGGCCTCTCTCTGAAAATTGTAGGAGCGTAATACAAAAGAAAAAAAATCACAAATATATAATTCGCATGTAAATTGAGGTGTGCTGTTAGTTTGATGTCAGATGTTCTTTTTTCCCTCTAGTTTATTTATTACACCCTCATGCATAAATTATGAACAGGATTCACAGGAAAAGGTGGGCTGTATTGAAAGGTGCCCGCCCTGTCACACTACAATATGGACACAGTCTGAAAGCGCCACTCGCAAAGATCCACCTAAAAAGTCTATCATAGAGGGAACTTGAGTGGGAATTTATTTTTTTACAGTTGGTATATTATTTCAAAAGACGTACAGACCCAGGACTCACTTTTGTTTTGCAACTGTAAAAAGTTAACTCTTCAGACTAAAAACGTCGGCTCCCGGGTAAGTTCACGTGTATAAATTAAACAGTTTAGAACGATTTTTTTTTTTTGCAGAAAACGTTTCATCCAGATTGGAGATGTTTTTTTTTTGACAAGTTGCCAAATATTTTCAGACGGTTGTTAAGTACACCCAGGGTTGTGTAACCTACTCGTTTATCATGTGCGGTCAGCGAAGACGATCGTGATTTTATTATTTCACCTTGTATAATTAAAAACTAGTTCTGATTTTTTTTTAAAGCACAGAGTGACAGATTTCCTATGCTTGCCGTAACCAAGAAAAGTATACAGACTTTTGTATACAACATGTGGCGAACCAGTGTTATGATAAATTCACATCTGTGACAAATAGCAAAACACGCGAAGGGCACAGATTTCTGAAATCCAAGATCAGGAATCGGAACAGGCTCGGATACTCAGACACCAGATGCAGCAGGCAAAAATAGGACTAGGGGCTCTTACAAAGTAGATTCACATTTTGAACACGTGGAGAAAGAAATTTTTAGTTTGACAAAAACGTGAAAGTGGAACACAATGGGGAATGGGACGGCTGAAAAAAATCACCAAGCAACAGCTAACTAAAAATATTGATTTCCAAATAAGCTCCGATATTCACGCTTGTCCTGTCAAATGTCAAATACAAATAGTCCCTAGGCATCTTTCTCCCTGAAGCATGAATGATCTTTCTGTGCTTTTAATCAGGCCATAGGGTCTTTAGCCTATACTCGAGCGGTACAGTCTTAACCACCCTCGCAAGAAAACATCTCGCTTGCTGATCATAGACGTCTCTGCTAGGACACGTTGTAAGAAAGGTAATTGTAATTGGCTGTAATTACAAATTGCGGTTGTTGATGATGATGCAGATGTCAACGTTCGCGTGAGGTTGGAGGACTTTACCGACAGCTGATTACTATCCTTTTCCCATCGCTAAGTCACGTAAGAAACGTTGATTGAGCACCAACTTCAACAGTTCCAGCGAATTCACAAATGCCCTGCATTTAGAGCGCATCCGAGTCTTAACAAACCGTGTTCCCCGCTGTGTTAAATGTGCTCCTGATTGCTAGAATGCGTGGTTGAGTATTAATTTTTGGACTCCTTCCAGATGCAGGGGGAAGGTTCGCATTGGTGAAATGCAGAGGCTGAGAACTTCGGCAGAAGTTGAAATTTAATTGAAAACTTTAAAGCTAGAGAATTTAATTGATATAATTAAATCAGGAAATAGGCTACAAATCAGCTAACTCCCCAGCCCCCTCCATTTTATCATTACGTTATCAGAATAAACTTATTAGCTTTTGCATGTATGTTTCAAGAAAGAAATACAGAGTTTAGATATTGTAACGCATACGGCCGACGTTGCAGGTTGTGCGAGCCGGCTTACCAGCGCGGTGACGCCACCTTCCCTGTGAATAGTAGACACTTCCGCCGCCGGGCTGGGGAAAGTTCTCCCTTTAGCTCAGCTGGCTGGGTGCTGGGTGGGGGGCCGACCTGAGGCGACAGCGGCGAGGGCGCATACCTACGTGAACCCGATAGCGCTACAATATTTAGTTAAATGTCTCTGGCATCTTTCCAGTTGATTCCTGACTGATTTTATTATACTCAAGTGACAATAAATGTTGCCTAAGCAAGCGATGAGCTCATTATTTGTGATGAAGTCATTTAACCAGTGGTCAGCAGTGACGCCTCTCAGTGCTGGGGCTCGGGGTTCAGTTCTGAAAATGCGGTGCTCTCTGCGTGGAGTTTGTATGTTCTCCCTGTGTTTGCTTGGGTGTCCTCCCACGTCGTCTGGGACAATTGGCCCTGGAGTCAGAGTGTGCTTGTCTGCGTTTGTGTCTGCGTTTGCCCAGCGACGGAGTGGCGTCCCATCCAGGATGTACCCTGTCTCGTGCTCGTTGCTTGCCGGGACAGGGTCCGTCTCCCCAGTGACCCTGAATTGGATGAAGCGGTCCACTTTCTAACCACAGACACAAACACAGACATGCACACACGCACACCAGGGCCAGTTTTCCCAGAAGCCAATTAACCTACCAGTATGTCTTTAGACTGTGGGAGGAAACCAGGCCATCTGGTAGAAACCCACTTGAACGTGGGAAGAACATAAACTCCATGCAGAAAACAATAGGAATTCCCACTACTGCGAGTCAGCAATGCTAACCACTGTGCCAACCATGAGCTATACAACGTAAGGCAAACTTTACTTGCTGCTTTGTAAACACCCTGGGCACATCAGATTGAGAATATAATGGGGATCACATTAAGACGTTTATTATCAATAGGACGTATCAGAGGGTGCTTGTGCGTGAAAACCATTTTAACAAAACAATGAAGGTGGGTGTTGGTCTGATGAACAGACATTCTCAGAGCGACGTCAGGTGAAATGTACTCAGTCACACATTGGCTTTTAAATCTTGAGAAATCTACCAGTAGGTTATGAGAGTCTATGTGCTGTTCTGGAACATGCTGTGAAAAAAAAACCGTGACCACAGCTGTATCATTTCTCAAGTTTCTGAGTGTCTAGCAAAAACGCTTAAGCAGAAACCATGCCGGTATGTCCTGAATTAATTGTCTGAAGTACCGCAGGTCAGAACCACTGATGTTAAAACAGCACAGATGTGCTTTAAACGAGGGGAAGTGGCTTCAACAAAACAGTTTGGTTCTCAACAAGTCCCTGAAGCAGTATCTTATATATAAAGGAACAAGGAATAGGTTTATTCCATGCTGAAAAAAAGAAGAAAGAGAATACAATGTTTCAGCCGTGGAGCCTTCTTCAGGTGTCTGAAGAAGGCTCCATGGCCGAAACGTTGTGTTCTCTTTCTTCTTTTTTTCAGCATGGAATAAACCTATTACTTGTTCCTTTGCAGCCTATGCATGCTGACGCAGCTACCCACCTGTACTCTTATATATTAATATAACTTTAGCAATCAAGTTAACAGAACACTGCACCATACGTCTCAATTGTTATCCTGTGCTTTATAAATAGTTATCTTTATGAAATAAGATGATAGTATTTATTTACTGTATTGGCCACATCTCTGAAAATGCCACTTGAAATAAAAATTGTTCATCATAATACTTTTGAAGTAAAAAAAAAACAACAACACTGAATTCAAACCACAAAATCTCCCCAAAAGTCTTATGGACTTATTTTTCTAAGTGAAATAAGACTTCGAAGGACTATTCCATGTCGAAATGTTCTGAGTCCTAATCTGTGTATCAGACTGTAGATTGATGGTTGTACCCTTTGGAAAACCACACATAGCCTGTACAAAGCATATAATCTCTAGTACAAGGTATCCATTTGTAGATGCTATTCCAGGAATGTAATAAATACTCATTTTCCAGTCTGTCAATTTAAAACAGCTTTTACGCCATTATTGAACTTTATAGTATTTCTTGTATACTTTATTGAAAATCATAGTGGACACAGATAAAGCAAATGCACTTTGTACAGTTACAAAGTCCATTTTTACTGCAGTAACTCATCCTGGATAAGCAAACTATTACTGTTAGACATGCCTTGGAAACATGTGAATAATATTGTTCTAATTGCATTCCAAACAATTCTCCCACATCTATTTTTCAGTAAGAAAAAGCATAGCAACGAAAGTGAGAGGTTTTTATTACATAACAACATTATGTTTTGCCTAACTTATGTCTTGCCGACGCCCAAGAGTGAGTCAGGTTCTCCAAGATAGACTTCTCTTTAAAACAAGAAGGAACATTTCACCGAGTTTATTATTGGACTTCGCCTCTGGGAGAATAGTGGAGAAAGCCCTTGTCTGTAAGTACAGAGACATAGAACCCGGGTTAAAATATTGAGAAAACTGTGTTTATCATAATGTGATTTCAGAAAGTGTAGCAGAGACTACATGCTTGCTAGCTAGCTAGGTGTCACAGTGTAGGACCAGAAACATGGAAAAACAATGAAAGCTCTTGTGGAAAACACAGTGAGAAAACTGTATTATCTGTTGTGCACACGCTACTGTGCTGTCAATCTCATTCAGCCTCAATGGAATTTATTTTTGCAATGGCTATTTGAGATTGCATTGAGAAATTGTATGCAAAGAGCAGCCATTGTGGTTGTCAAAGTCTTTGAATTGCTGCTATTGTTATTAATTTGGCCTCGTGAGGGGCTGTTTGAGCCAGGATGTCACTCTCTGCAGACGTCCACTGGCTGGAAGGAGAGTTATAGTAGGACTAAGTGGAGTTTTCACTGGGGGGACTGGTGATATTATAGGTGGGCACAGCAGCCCACCCCCAGAAGAATTGGGAGGCCAGGTGATGTGAGCACAGTTTTCCCAACAATTCAGAACCGAATTGCATTAAAGAGCATTCCATGACCCAGGAGTGCCATGGGTCTGTGGAGATGGGGCTGGAGATTGGGTCCATGTTTGAGCCCTTGCACCAGGACGAGAGGATTCTTCACTTGCAGGTGGAGGGTGTGCATACACTGTGGAAGGTGTGGACCAACAATTCATGCTCTTAGAGTCTTTGATGTTCAGGGGCCAGACATAGGAGTTTGTGCAGTTCAAAGTCTGACTATCTGAGATGTTCAGGGCACAGATGCAGGCGTTTTTACAATTTAAACTCTGAGAGTCTGTGATGTTCAGGGGCCAGACACAGGACTTTCTACAGTTTAAGCTCTGACTATCTGTGATGTTCAGGGCCCAGATGCAGGCGTTTCTGCAATTTAAACTCTGAGAGTCTGTGATGTTCAGGGGCCAGACATGGGGCTTTTTACAGTTTAAGCTCTGACTATCTGTGATGTTCAGAGGCCAAACATAGGAGTTTCCGTAGTTCAAGCTCTGAGTATCTGTGATGTTCAGGGTATTCAAACGCAGTAGTTTCTACAGCGCCAGCTGACGATGAAGCTAGAGAGTGCCCAAGCCCAAATAGTCTTTGATGTTCAGGGTCCAGAGCCAGGAGTGTCCATAGTTTAATCTCTAAGAGTCTGAGATGTTTAGAGATGTTTTACAGCTCCAGCTGAGGTAGAAGTCAGAGTCTTGGTTAGCCGATCCTGGTGAGGGGGAATCAGCAACAATTGCCTCATGAGCATCTATGTGAAAAGGAAAACCACCTTCACTGGAGAGCCACCAGCAGGATAAGGGCCTCCTCATCCCATATTCTCATGAGGCACTGCAGAGGGATCTTGAAGGAAAGACAAAAAGTAGGGTTATGAGCTTCTGGTGTGCTTGCACCAGACATGGAGACAGACAAAGCACAGGAAGCAGACGATTCCTCACAGGCCAGGAGATTTAGCTCTCCTTTCCTGGACAGAGATCACTTTATTAGCCATAAACAATTTCTTGCATTAGGAATTTGTCTTTTCACATACCCCAGCTTACTCTCCATGAGACACACAGGCACACAGGCAAGAAGAGAGAAGCTTGGGGTTAGAGCGCAGGGTCAACCATTTATACGGCACCCCTGGAGCATCTGGGGTTAAAGGCCTTGCTCAGGGGCCCAACGGAGTAGGATTCCTCTGCCGGCTGTGGGATTTGAACCTCCCAGCCACAGGCGCAGAACCTTAGCCACAGAGCCACCGCTCTGCCCAGATGTGGTTTCCAGATGTGCTGTGTTGGTGCAGGTGAATAGCCCAGATGGACAAGATTGTGCTCAGAGGAGTGGTTCTTGAGCTTGGGCAAGAATGGGCCAGAGTAGACACCTCCCTGCTGATTGAAGTAGCACACCACCTTGTGCTTTTGTCACTCCGGATGAGGATGTGCTCCTTGAGCAGCATGGGGTGGAGGTGGTGTGGTCACAGTGTTTCTGTGGAGTCACCACCATGGCAGTCCATCTGACTGCCCTCCCATTCCATACATTGTCCATTGGCAGGACTACTCTCTGAAGGACTCTGTTGCAAAGCAACATCTGAGGTGAGGTTGCCCGGGTATAAGACCACCTCAGGACGTGCAGATCATGATATTTTGAGGTGCTGTGAGCCTCCAGAGAATGAGAGGAACGAGAGTGTGAGAGTCTAGTGGGAGGTCTTGGGACACTGCTTTCATGAGCCCCAGTTGTCGCTGTGAAGGTCAGACAAGGAAGAAGGAGCCCATAGAGAGATACTGTCCCGCCTATGGTGTCGACCTATAGGCTAAAGACAGTGGTAGATTTGTTGTTACAGCCTTTTATAAGTTGAATCTTTTTCCATTAATTCAGACAGGTGTTGCAGCAAGCAGAAGTGAAATCAGTTATTTATACTGTAATGCCTTTAAGACAGCATTGAAACATTTGCATGAAGCAATGACAGGAAACATCAGCTGAAGACCAAACCAATAAAAGACAAAATTGTCAAGAGAGTCTGAAAAAAGTCCTACCACTACTGTACTACATAGCAGAGCTAAAAATGGTCATCTTAAATTACTGTGCATTGTATTCTCATACTGCATGAATACATTTCCTAAGAACTATTTGCTTTTATTTTGTCCACTGTTACTGTATTTAAAGAAAACCATAAATGTACAAAATACTTCTTATATGAGTGTGTAGACTGTTTCTGAGTCCTATAACCTAGTCCCTATCTTTTATGTCAATCCTTATGGGGAAAATCGGTTCATTGTACTTTTGATTGGAGAAAGACATAAAAAATACAAATTCAAGAATGCATCCCCAATAGATAATCAGAGTATGACTGCATTGATACAGTATATTCCATGAATGCCATACAAAAGCCAGCACAACAGCATCAAGAGGGATAATCTTATAGAGTGTGATCAATGCCGCAGGCAGAAATGTGCAGTTCCAGACCGAGGACTGTTCTTCCCTCCACAACAGAGCCTAGAGCACAAAGGAAGGACCTGTCAAGCTCTCGCCTGCTTCATGTGCCACACAGCAGCTCCTCCTCACACTGGAATGGCTGGAATTTCTGACAGGCACCACAGAGAAAGAATACGCCGTAGTCTGTCTGCCCCCCAGGCAGAACAATGCACCCACGGCACATGCCTTATTGAGTGTTGTGAAGTGTGACTTGGCACATAAAATATGTGTTAAAAGCACCGCAGCAGTGCCCTGTCCCAGAAGATAATCCTAGCCGGGATTCACTCACTATCTGCAAAGTCAAGCTTGAGGGAGCAGTCGGGGATCCATGGGTAACGTGCTCCAGATATCGGAGAGCAGGTGCCAAAAGGAACCAACTCTGAAGATGTTAAGGATGTTAAGTCTCTCACTCCCAGAAAGGGGGAAAAAGAAGGCAGTGCGGAGTGACTCTCTGTGCCACAAAACCCGACCTGTGATAGGCCGAAGCACTCCGACCAGACGAGAGTGGAATCGATGGCCCAGTGGTCAGACCGAGGCCACGCCACTCTGTGCTGTATCTCCCTTCTGGACTTGTACAGTACCAATGAGGGGGGCGTGTTCAGACTTTTGTGTTAGGAGAGCCGGCTCCTCTTTCTTGCCTGGGGTTTGTCACAAACTGGGAGGGTGCCATGGTGGTGCAGGAGTTAGTACATTTGCCTCCCAGTGCTGGGGCCCTGGGTTCAAATGTGGACTTGGGGTTCTATATGCGTGGAGATTGTACAGTATGTTTTCCCTGTGTTCCCCTGGGTTTCCTCTGGGTGCGCTGGTTTCCTCCCACGGTCCAAAGACCTACTGGTAGGCTCATTGGCTTCTGGGAAAACTGGACCAGCCAGGCTGTACCCCACCTTGCACCTGTTGCTGTCTGGGATAGGCTCCGGCTGCCCCTTGACCCTGAATTGGAAGAAGCATTTACAAAATGGATGGAGGTTTTGTTTATATTAATAATTAAGTACTAACACAATCAAGAGCCAGTGAAGCGTGCGTGGAAATGAGGACAGTGCGCTTCACTTTAAAAAAAAATGTTCTGTGGGATTTAAAAGGTTAAGAAACAGTGAGCTAAAAACTTGTATTTATACTTTGAAACGTCTGCGATAGGAAGTGGTCGGGGTCCCTCTCCTGAGCCTGTTATGAACGAAAGTGTAGAATGGTTGAAAAATTCGCTTTTTTCTGGGTCAGTGTGGTTCGCTATTTTTGGAAGCGTATTTAATTACGGGATGAATAGTAGAGGCTATTTTTGTTATTCAACCGAGGCATGTGTAGAAAAAGAAAACCATTTTTCATCCTAGTCCCGTGTGTATTTGCAAATATAGAATCCCGTATACTGTTGGCCACTAAAGTCTGTATTTAATGATCTGAAAACTCCAAATAACTCTAAATAACTCCAAACGTGTAAATTACATTGCTGATTTATTAGAGAAACATTCCTGTAGTTCATACAGTATCTATTCCCTCTCCCTCTGCACTGCCATTTCTTAGAAAAATAAAACTTAGAATCACCAATTACATATCAAGTACATATCTAACACCACTCTCATTCAAGGCCCCTCAGGACAATTCCGGATCACTCCGAACTTGTACCTCCAGCAACCTTATTTACTTTATCTCTTGCAGTAAATGCCCAGCCATCTACATTGGAGAAACAGGAAGGAGACTCAGGGACCGCTTCAGAGAACATGTTAGGGCTGTGAAGATTAAAGATCTCTCCAAGCCCATTGTTTCTCATTTCACCATGATCACACTAATCTCTCCATGTGTGTTTTCAAAGATGGTTTTCCGAACTCCTACATCAGAAAGACTACAGAAACCAAAATTATCCTGCAGCTAGGATCACACCTTCCCCTTTCTCTGAACGACAGACCAATTTTCTTCTAAATTCTCTCTATTCAGTGTAGGTTTCATTTCACACCTCTCTTCACCTATCCTGACTTCACACCTCCTGATTGGCCTCTCTTTCTGTCCCCTGCTCCTGCCTCTCGCTCCTCCTCTCTCCCAGCTTTTGTTCTCCTGCTAAATTACCTTTGCTTACTGCCTTGTCTTTCTCTCGCAGCTCCCCACCTACTACAGAATCACCAATTATTCTTGTTGTACATTCCACACATTATCTAACTGCTTTATCCAATGCAGGATTGGCGTGGGGATCAGAGCTTGTCCCAACAAGCTCTTGTTATTGCCGATTTGGAAAATGAAGACAGATATCACAGACCTTGTGACCGCACACAGGGGAGAATGAGGTGCCTTTTGACTCCTTAAACCCACCCACTCGACTTTTAACTGTGGCTGACTTACCGCATCCTGTCCTGGGCACTCAGATGATGGTGCACCCCCATTTAAGAAGGGTTGATCATAGTCAGACAGTGACATGACTTGGGCTTGAACCCACGCCCACATGCCCAAGAGGAGGCCCCTTATCCAGCATCTTTTGTCTGCTTGTGTTTTTGCCCCAGTAGTGGGCATGCCAGTTGCTGTGTGCTGGTATGGTGTTGCCGTACAGTAGTTGGCATTCCTGCCTCACAGCCCTGGGTTCACTTCCAGACCTGCGGTGCTGTCTGTGTGGAGTTTGCATGTTCTCCCTGGGTTTGTATGGGTTTCCTCCGGGTGCTCTGGTTCTCCCCCACAGTCCAAAGATATACTGCTAGGTTATTTGGCTTCTGTGGAAATTGGCCCAGGTGTGAATGTGTGCATGTTTGTGTCCGTGTGTAGCCTGTGGTGGACTAGCGTCCCATCCAGGGTGTACTCAGCCTTGGGCTAGCTGCTTGCTCCCCTGTGACCCTGAAATCGAAGAAGATGTAAGAAAATGGATGGATGGATTGTGTGCTGGTAGGTGACATTGAAGCACTTTGTGATCCACATCATGTGACTCTCGATTGCTCTTGTCAAAATAAATAATGGAATAACGACACAGCCAACATGTATAGAGTAAGCTTGACTGTATCCCATGCAGTCTTCACCTTGAATGTGCGACTGCTTTTCCAAAGTATTTCAGTATATTTTCCTTTGTTCTGTCCACATTGTCTGCTGTTGGACATAAAAAGTCCGAAACCCCTTGAATCCATCTGTTTGGAGAAGACTGTCATTACTGGCTTCGACATTGGTCTGTCATTATATAATAGTAAGTTCCATCTACATGAGTCATCGGAAACTGTTCAGCTCAGCTCCTTTTGCAATCATGCTTCTAGGAAATCCAAACTGTTTGTGATGCACATTGCCACTTTGCAAGGCAGCAAACAAAAGTAAGATTACATAATAGTATATTTTAAGGAATACGATATTGTATTGAGTTTATTTTATGAAGCCACCCAAACCAGTATTTTGGCATCCCTTGTTGTTAGCTGGCTTGCAAAATTGGCTGCTGTAACAGTTGTCTGTAATAGTGCAGAAACTTTTTTTTTTTGCTCTGGGTAGGTGACATTAAGTTATCCAGTTAACGTTTTTTTTACCCAGTACACCTTGGATACTCTAGTAACTGTTCAACCAACAACCCATTGCCTGATCTGCCCTTATGTGATGTACTGTTCCCCAATAATAAGATCTGGCAATAAATAAGCAAATATGAAAAGATTGTACTGCATTGAGCAGTATACTGTGCTCCTTCCTGATAACAGTCTATGGCAGTATGTCTCTTACAAAAATAATTTTATTAAGGTACTCTGCTGCTCCCCGGAGGCCACAGTAAAAACTGATCATCACTGTTATCTTGTATTCAGTTAACTCACAAGTATTACCACTTAGCTTGAAGTGTTGGGAATATATGGTTCTATTCTTCAAATCTTGAAGATTCAAGCACAACTGTTTATGAATGAAAGATTGATATAGATTCTGGGCTTCTGTGGACTTTTTCCTTATTATTTAAATATTTGTGTTGCAATTAGCACAAATTCAGCTTGGGTGACAGCTGTTGTACCTGCAGAGCTGTGGTGTGCTGAGGTGTTTACAAAGTAAATGGTTTTTCTAGAAGGGGAAAAAGGGTGGGGTGAGGCTCATCACTAAAGGATTGATGGTTTTGTCAAAAAAGGGAGTCATTTCTCCAGGGTGTGCCCCATTACTTGATTTACAAAGCACTCAGACTTATTTTTTGCATCCTTCTCCTTTCCAGGCGCCCTGAAGAAGAAGGAGTCATTTCTCTCAATATTTTTGTTTGGGGGATATTTCGTTTAACTGACCACACTTCTGGATTTGCTGACCAAAATATATATTAGGTCCGGGTTGTATTGTGACTGTTCAAGACATAACACAAATTTGCTGTGCATATTAGTAGATTTCACAACTTGCTATTGCATAAAAAATATTAGTACAGAGGCTGTTTTCAGGCCAGTTTTGGACAACAGCCCTCTTATTTTCAGAGTTATGACCGTTCAAGAATTTCAAGAATTCCTGTGACCTTGGCTCAGTGTTGCCTGTATGAAACCTTTTCCTCAATTTTGAAATGCAGACATTTTCTCAGAATCCTTTATTTGAAAGCGGAGACTTTATCTTTTTTTGGTCTTATTTGGACACAGTAACTTGCTTTAATTTGAAAGTTGAAGCACAACATCTAATCTGACATCAACCCACCTAACCTAGCTGGCGCGTTTTTAAAGAGGGGGAAACCAGAGCGCTCACAGAAAATCCCCACTGGTCTGGCAACATGAAATTCCCCATACAAAACACATCCCAGGCCGAAACCAAACCCAGAACCCCGGACCAGTGAACTATGCTATGTTCTATGTTCTGTCCTCTTCTGTCCCAGGTCTCTCAAATTCACTACATTTAATACAGACCTATAAAACACAAAGCGTTTCATATTCGCCAGGGAAAAGGAGCACAAAACCTTTTACACTATTTTAGTGCAGGATCAAAGACCTACTGACAAAGGTGTTGGCCAACAACCATGAAATCTAGGATTTGACAGGACAGAAGTTAGCAATAGGATCTTTGGTAGTACAGATGAAAATGTTTGACGTGTGTGCTTTCTGATTCTCAACCTCCTTTGCTTTTTTTTCAGGGCCAGGAAACGCCAGTGCAGTCATGGAAAACTACGATTACGATAATTACTCCTACGAATACTATGAAGAGGAGCCCCCACATGGCAGCCAAAAAGAGGTTTCGCACATATTTTCTGTTGTCATCTACAGCATCTCTTTTGTGCTTGGCGTCATTGGGAACGGAGCCGTCATCTGGGTGACCGGTTTCAAGACGAAGAAGACGGTCAACACCATCTGGCTGCTGAACCTCGCCGTGGCCGATTTCGTGTTTGTGCTTTTCCTCCCCTTCTCCATTGACTATGTGGTCAACGACTTCCACTGGAATTTCGGCAAAGCCTTGTGCAAGGTTAATTCTTTCATCTCCATCATGAACCTGTTTGCCAGTGTGCTCTTCCTCACTGTGATCAGCCTGGATCGCTACGTGGCCCTTGTTCACCTTAGCTGGTCACAGAGAAACCGGACCCTGCGGAACAGTGTCATCGTATGTATCAGCGTGTGGATCACAGCGGCGGCGTTGAGCACCCCCAGTCTGATTTTCCGCGACACCCTTACCATTCAGGAAAGAGTGGTCTGCTACAACAACTTCCACGACACGGACCCGCACACAGCTGTTGTCCGGCACACCGTCATAGTGAGCATCCGAACTGTCGTGGGGTTCCTGATACCTTTCTCCACGATCTCGGTCAGCGGCGTCATGCTGGTGGTGAAGATGCGAAGGTCCGCCACCGTTAAATTGACCAACTTCTCCAAAACTGTAGCAGCCATCATCGTTGCCTTCTTCTTCTGCTGGGCCCCTTACCACGTCTTCAGCCTGATGGAAATCACCGTCCACCACAACAGCCGACTCCACGATGTTCTCAGGACCGGTTTCCCCTTGGCCACCAGCCTGGCTTTCTTCAACAGCTGTCTTAACCCCATCCTCTACGTCTTTACGGGCAAGAAGGTGAAGGCCATCCTCCACAGGTCCTGTATGGAGGTCACCAAGCACGTGCTGAGAGACCTCAGCCAGGCAGGGTCGGAGTCCGTCACCCTGTCTGACCAGAATGCCAGGAGCAGGGAAGAAAATGATGGCTAATCCACATTACAAGGAGACTGTTTTCCCTGGAGAATTTCCATGTTCTCCTTTTGGGATATATAGTGCCACTCCAGTATTTGAATCCGCCATGCACAGACAGGCTTAGAGAGAAAGTTATACACTTTCTTTGGCTGTAAGCCTTAGAATCTCTGTTTGCTCTGTTGCACGACAGTGATGCTTAAGTGCAATGGTAGCCTAAATTGTCCTCATTTCAGTACGGACGTTCTCCATGTGGGGGGTATTACACTTTCTTAAAGCTTTAAGGGTGTTTAAGGGTGTTTAAAGGGAAACTGCAGTCCCAATTTCTTAGACAGGCTATTACTGTCTAAGCCGCCATGTCGTTTCAAACTATCAGTCGAGTTCCCATGAATTGCGACCAGATGCAGCGTTTCCTGGTCACTAGTCACTGTAATGACTAAGGTAATGCAATATACGAGCGAATACGAACAGGTTGTGCAGCAGACATTTCACTGCAGAAATGTTTCAACATGATCTGCAGGCAGAGTTAACAAGTCAAGCAAAATGAAGTCGAGAGCAATATTTCTATTGGATTTAAAAGAGATGCATTCACAAGCCTGCTTGTTTACGATGTGAAAAGAACTCTTCACCTCACCAGAAGTTCTGTTGCCTTGTCCTGATTTGCAGAATATGGCGCTACCTGGAAATTTCGCTGTGATGATTTTGTGATGTACTGGAGGTGGTACAAATTACCATGAACTCTTTAATTTTATTGTTGTACGAAATGCATTCATCAATGCTGATTTTTTCTAACCCTGAAATACAAAAATAGCATTGCAGTTCCCCTTTATGGTGCAATCTTTCCTAAAATTGTGTTCACGATTGAAACCTACCCACCTGAACTAATATGTTGTACACACCACACCAAGCTCACTGTCCCCATCTGCAGAGCTTTTCTAGAACAAGAAAGGTTATCTGGCTGCCTCCACACTTCATCAAGATCTGCAGCACAAGATCTGTATTTGGTGTAAAAGGCCTTAATAACTTACCACAAACACACACACTTCCCCAGTTGAATTTCCTGGGAATAGGAGGACAGATTGGGCTGGCATCACATCTGCTCATCATTTAGCGTATGAAGATATATTTATCTGTTTCTATATGTAGTTTCTATTCAGAATTCACTCATTTAGCATGTTTGTTACTGCAATATGAAACCTTCAAACTATTAAACTGTGTTAGTTATTATCAGAAAAAACAGTACCTACTTTATATTGTATTTATTGTGTAGACAGCAACATATTTAAGTTAGATTGTTCCAGCAATGTCTTCAAACCCAATAAATAAGCATATTAC
The DNA here is from genome assembly GCF_059453375.1 of Lepisosteus platostomus. Taxonomy (NCBI): domain Eukaryota; kingdom Metazoa; phylum Chordata; class Actinopteri; order Semionotiformes; family Lepisosteidae; genus Lepisosteus; species Lepisosteus platostomus. Next base: position 7,305,889 of record NC_142624.1, read on the forward strand.
AGTATCTCAGCATTACTGTCTGTTCTTACTACTCAATGGTACTGTATTTCTCAATTAAAAATAATGGACGTTTTTAGAAAGCACAAGTCTAGTAATATAGATGGTCATAAACTTTATTATTATGGAATGATTTTAATGGGAGAGGGCTTTGAAACTAAAATTGGTCAGAATCAAACACTTTAGGAAGTTAGATATTTCTAATATATACAATTATGTACTGTGTGAGATATTACACTTTGACAGAGACACATACAATAACACGGAGTATACTAGCTTACATTTGCTTTTACCTCATTGCCTTCTGAACCTGAAGAAACACAACATGGCTGTACGTGTGGTTGGAAATGTGTGCTTCCAATGTTGCACATGTGAAGAAGCCTTGATCAGTTCCCCGTTACACCCTGGTACAACTGCACAGGACACACTCACACCACAGCCACTGTTCCCAAAGCCCAGTTAGCTAACCAGTACGTCTTTGGACTCTGGGAAGAAACCAGGCCACCTGGTGAAAATGGGGAGAACATACAAACTCCACACAGACAGCACTTTGGGGTTTGGACCTAGGGCCCCAGTGCTGCAAGATGGCAACAGGACCACCCTTGAAACCATATTCAATTTAAATGAACTCCACCACAGCTGTTCCCCATCTTTCTTGAAATGTTACCAGCTAAATCAATTGGGAACACCTTCTTTTCCAATATGACAACCTCCTTAATGCACAAGAGTCTCTTCCTAGAAGATCACCTTATTGGCCATATACAATTTCTTGCATTAGGAACTGGTCTTTTCGCATAGCCCAGCTTGCTCTCCGTGAGACACACAGGCAGGGACCGATGCTTGGGGTCAGCCATTTCTACAGCATCCCTGAAGCAGTTGGGGTTAAGGGCCTTGCTCTGGGGCCCAATGGAGTACGATTCCTCTGCCGGCCGCGGGATTTGAACCGGCAACGTCCCAGCCACAGAACCACTACACCCCCGTGAGTGAAGCACCTTGCACAAAAGTATAATAGTAGCATCGCATCTGGGCTTTGAACCTACAGCCCTTTGGTTTCCTAACCCCTCCTTGGCGTTACATCGGTTCACTACACTCACTGGTATTAGTGCAAGTTCCACCAAATTATGGAAAAAAAGCACACAAGTTTCACTCTTTGTAAAACTCCAGTCTTAATTTTACCACAATCCCATTAAGTTTCTAGTACACCTTACTTCCCTTAACTTCCAAACTCTTAGTTGGGTTTAATAGTTTATAAATCATTTGTTCAATTAGATCCTAATTGAAATACCACCATTCTAGGTTCATAATTAAATTGTTAGTGACCCAGCTGTAACAAGTAATTCACTATATTTTCCAAAATCAGTTGTACAAAGATTTGTGAACTTGAAGATCATAATGGGGGTCTGTAAAACATACTGGACTGCGGCTCTCCAGGATCAGAACTCATAGCAATGATAAATTTCCATAGTGACTGTAGCCATGCATTACTTAACCTTCATCACAGGCCCACCCATTAAAAGGTGCTCATCTATCAAGATCCATAGTGTTAACGTCGCCCTTTTGAACCCAGACCTCAATTTCTGAGTGATGAGCAACAGCCACAAAACCGTGGCACAAATTTGGCCGAGTTGCACACGAGCAGAAATGGCTCGAGTTGGGACCCAGCAGGTGTGTACAGGATTGAAATGATAGCACTGGGAAAAATCTACCCTCCTGCCTGTGCCAATTTCCATGTAAGACATAAAAAGAAACTGGCCAGAACTTTGCACTTTACATAGCAAATGTCCAGAGATAAATGAGAAGACCCTCCAATTCCCCACCCATGAGCATTTCAAATCCTATGTTCCAGCTTTTAACCAGAACTAATTAGGGAGTTTAATTGTCTCCTGGTACACAAAAAACTCAGTCTTTTTTTTTTTTTAAGTGCTTTTATTGTCTGAGCCTTCCTGTTTAGATCTTATTGAAAGCAGCCACATCCATGGACTGTACATATTCTTCGAAGGCTGTGATATGTTCTTCTAGCTGGTCTGTTCCCACCTTGTCATCCTCGACTACACACTGGATCTGAAGCTTCTTGATACCATAACCCACTGGAACCAATTTGGCTGGAACAAAAAAAAGTAAACAGCAAAATTAAAAACCAAATCCTAGTCTACTACTGTTGTCTCCACAGTCAATACCAATTTCTCCAAATACCTACATTTTATTTGCTTTAATATATATGAACCCACTATTTCATTGACGACAAAGCAACATATCTTAAAATCATGCCAATTAAAACTTGTCAGAACCTTGTCAAAATGACACTTAAACAAGAGAGAACACCTGAAGTAAACAAAATCAATCCCTTCACTGGACAAAAAACCTGAACATGCAGTAAAATACCAAATATTACTCCAAAGTGTAAAGTATCCTAGAACAAAAAATGTTTCTTGGCTAATCGACATGGAATTAGAAGATGTTCCAGGAATATACTTCAGGAACAGGACGTGGCTGGCTTTAGTCCAGCAGAGAACAGCATTACAAGAATTCTCTTTTTGCTATGAACTAAAATAGAAACCCAAAATCTGAAGGACAGGGGAAGTCGTGTGCTACATTATACAGAATATCTATACAGCACATGGGAAAGACTTGGGATTTATTCACTAGCGGCCCCTGCTGGGGAAAATTACTGATTCAAGCACACTTACAGGATCCCCAGACAAGACCGTCCATCTGGATGCTTCTGACACACTCCTCCAGTTTGGCCATGTCTGTCTCGTCATCCCACGGCTTCACGTCCAGCAGGATGGAGGACTTGGCGATGAGCGCTGGCTCTGGAGGAAAAAAAAAAGACGAGGGTCACCCGCCACACTAAAGCACATTGCACCGCTGCATCAACTCTACTGTAAATATGAACGCTGGCAACCATCAGATCAATAACAGTCCATCAGGGATTCAGTCGAAAGATGGTGAGTTAGATCATCACTGTTCCAGCGAACAAATCACCGCTCTGAAAAATCCCCCCTTCAAAATAATTTGCGATCCCCTCCAAAGAATCGAGCCCCACGAACAAAACACTTTCATCTGCAGCATCTGAAATAAAACCCAGATCACCTATAAATTCACTACTGACATCACTGCAAATCCATGAGCAATACAAATGAGCAGATCCACCATGACCAGTTTTCGTAATCTACAGGTACTCAAGAACTCCCAAGCCTTTCCAGCTGTTTGAAAGCACACCGGAATCAAGCCCGGAAACGCAATCAAAAGGTGTGTTTGGTGCAATACAGGTCAGGGAGGGATATTAGAGGGTTGCTAGATATAGCCTGCTCCCTGCCACGGGGACAGAATATAGGCGGTAAGCTTACTTTTGGCTTTCTTTGCTTCGTAGGCCGCAAGACGCTCCTCCCTCACCCTCTTGGCCTCTTCACTCTCCTAAGGGGGGGGGAGAAATCAAGAAAGTTACCTCCCAAAAAAAAAGAAAATCGGACAGACCAGGAACAAAGCATCAGTTACACGCACAGACAAGCAGGAGACTGCTGGCGGCCATCAGACATCAGAATATGTCCATCACGTCTTCAGCCGAAAGATGGTGAAGAAAAATCACTCTGGCCAGCCACTGGGCGCCACAAAGGGGGAAACACGATCTGGACGAGGAGCTGGCAGAAACCATTTCAGGAGAGCCGCCGAACTTCAGTTAACACTTCAGTTCACGCGCGGCTTGAAATTTGCTTGTAATATGATTATCTATGAACCGGTGCCATTGTGGCATCTCTATATCGAACGATATGCAGCTGCGAAACAAGATTGCGTGAATCGGTTACAAGGGCTCCACGTGGAACTCGGACGTGTTGCAAGGCAGCTCAGTGCTTCACATTACAATCAACAGCAGTGCCTGGCTGCACAAGACCGATAACTCATTGTTAAAAGATGAATTGGGGATTGTCCAACCCCTGGACACCTCACTTTCCACATCCACGTATAATCTGTAACAAATCTACAAAATGATTCTTCCCCCCCGTTGCAAAAGCGACTCTCTCAGCTGGCTTTGTGCAGAATCCACACGCGCTCACCTCTTCCTCATCGGACCCAAACAGGTCGATATCGTCGTCGTCCTCCTCCTTCGACTCGGTACTGGTGACGTCTTCCACTCCAGCTGGGCCATACTTCCCCAGAGGCTTCTTCACTCCAGGAAGGCTGTGGAGATAAGGGACGGGAGTATGAGATGGGAGACAATAGCGTACACCACCCCCTGCAGCCGAAATGAACTGGTTGGGGTCAGAGTCGATAAGCTGTGCATCACAGGCTCAGTCGAAAGATGGTGAAAACGATCATCACTCCACCAGTTAACACGGGCTTCATTTTACAACACAAAGCAGGCTTTTAAATTTCCTCTCTTGCTTTGCCAGCCAGTACCTTGCTTTCTCCTTCTCGTAGGACCTGATGTGATTGTACCAGCGCAGGGCATGGAACAGGTCTGCGGAAGGCGGGCTGGAAAGGGCCTCGAACACAGCGACATCTGCCTGAGACGGAACGTACCTGTTCAGAAAAAAAAGCCCACATTACACGTACGGTACAGACAACGGATTCTTCCTGAAAGGGGCACTTAACATCACTGTTGGACACGGTTATCAACTATATTAATCGATAGACGTACGAGTCAAAACATTCTCCGAGATTCAGTCTTTCACAACTCTTCAATCTTGCGACACATCTTCCAAAATAGTACGCATGAGGCGAATTTCACATTTGAGGAGAATAAATTCATTTCAGCTGGGTGAATGAGTGATGCGTCCGTCTTCCTTTTTAGCACCCCCGCAAAACTAATCGACCCGAGCAACGAAAGGGTAAAAAAAAAAAAATTGTGCCATTTCAAATGAATCCAAATACATCCCGTCCTGTTATTTTTTTTTTTACTGAAGTTGTGCTAAAAGGAGTTTGCACGGCGCAGACAGATGTCGGGGACACTTTCAATGGGCTCCTAACAAGAATATACTGATAACGCAATGCAGTTAAGCCCGGTAAAAATGCCTATGGCCTACAATGTCAGGATATGATTAACATATGAGAATCGAGTACAAAAATCGTTTTACTTTCATTAATGTTTCGTTTTTTTAATATTAAACGTTTAAGATGTATTTTACATATTATCAGCCCATTTTCTCCACAACCGCACTCCCAAGTCCTTAATCACTGAGCAGGCCACAGGCCTTGCCGGGTAAGAGGTACGTGTCAATTTTAACATTTACGTAACAGAATCGCGAACTACACCCGTTTTTAAATAGTAAAAAACTAACATCGGTGATTTTATTAATCCGGTTTTGTAGTTTTTAAACGATAAAATCCCCTTTCGTTTAATCTGGCGCCAACGTGTCACGGCTAACATGACTCGTGAGGCGTGCTCAAAAAAACTTCCAACGTGCAAATTAAAAAAAAACGTATATCGTGTACAGACCCCTCGATATAACTTTTATCAGCCAAAAAGTCGTTGAGGACCTTCAAGCCGGCCGGGGTTTTAAGATCTCCAAAGCCCATTGTATTAGATTTGTTGTGCAGACCTCGTTTCAAAGACCCGGGGGTACGATTTCTTCACACCAGCGGTCCAGCAGGAAGAGAGAAGGAACGAGTTTTTTCTTACGATGACATTTATACCTCTGACGACAACACTGGCTCCACCCTCACCTCCTCGGACAACTAATTTATAAAGAACTACCTATTATATAATATAATGAACGAATCTTATTCGAAGTTTTCAATATGTTCGGGGAAAATTACAAATTATCCAACTTTGAATTTGCATGACGAGAAAGATCCATCCGTCGTGTCTCAAACACACAGCCTTAAGAAATGCACGTCCGAAGCACTTCGGAGAGACTTTAATTGATGTGTGAAAGTTCTCGCAGAATCCCAGTAAAAGTTTAAACTAGAAGCAATGATTTGACAGAGCTTATCGTGTGGAAACGAAGAGAAATTAAACGCGTCAGGCGGGTCTCAAAGAAGAATTCTACATTTTAATCAATATTCAAAAAAATAAAAAGCAATATTTCTTTATCTTCTCACTTTATACTATTTTGATGGGGGTTTTCTGACTTAACATGAAAAAGAAATTAATGCAATACCTAGGTAAATACGTTCATTCATGTAGGAAGTGACGAAACGAAGGTTAAAGGTGAAAGGTTCTTTAATATCAAAATAAAAATAATAATGACATATGCTAGGCAAAATGGATGTATTTGGTATAGAATAAAATAAAATTAGTCTCTTTGGAAAAAAATAAATCTTTTGCGGTATACGTTATTTGATCATTTTCGTTATTTTCTCCGGAGATTGCCGAAGTCGCCATACTGGTAGAGCGCCGCTGTTCTGGTCTAGAAGGCCAAATAGCGACAAGGTAAGATGACCAAAACAGACCTCTAAAGTTGAAGTGATTAGTGTGTGGGCATGCAGATGCTTACTTTTTAAACTGTCGTCAAGCTACAATTAAAAGACGTTGAAGTTTGCTGTTTTTTAGAGTGAAAAGAAGGGGTTTGTTATCTCTTTCTGTGCCCTTGACTCTTCAGTTATGTAGCTTGCAGTGCCCTGCAACAACCTGAGCTCTGTGGTGTAATGGGAGAATTGAAAATTAATTACCTTGTGAGAGATAAAATGTATTTCTTTGTGAGCTGTTGGTCTGCCTCCTGTTTACCAAGTGTCACTTTGAATGTCGGAGGTTCTTATCATTGTACACGCCAACATTTTGTGTTTTAGTCCTAATGCTGTTCTTTTGCACATAAAGTGAGGGGATGCATTAGGTAGCTTTGGGATTTCATTTTCTAAAGAGTCTTAAATATGTAGAGCCGGACCGTGTTGTGTTAAGACATGGGATTTAGAGTCGTGTGACCTTTTTGCCGTTTCTGGGTCGTCTGTGTGTTCATGAAACCCATTCTTCTAGTGTCAATGTCTGATGTGTGTTTTTCTTCCAGCGACATGTTGCGTTTACCTGCGGTGAGACGTGCACTTTCAGGGGCTGCCCGTTCCCCAGCTTGCATAAGTGGGAAGAACAATGGTAAGCCCAAAAAATATCTATCAGTGATCTCTAAAGCTGAGCACACAAATGTAAACAGGGGGAATGTCCATTAGACAAGTGTTGCCTGGGGTCTTTCTGGCTGTTCATCTCTCTTGGTGGATGTTGCCACTTTGTGGTGCTTTAGCAAGACAGTTCTGCCTGGGCTGTTGCTCTGAGTGGTGTTTAGGAGCACCTGTATATACAGCAGGAGCATTGATGTCTTTGGGTATCCCAACCCTGTGTGGCAGCTGTAGTGCTGCTTTGATTTTGCTGTACAAATCCGCATTGGTAGAATAAACTACGCCGCTGAGGATCCGTACTTGTGCTTCTCAAACTCTTCCCCCAGAAAGATCGGCGGTGTGTGGTGGAATCGGAAGAGATCGCGTGTCAGCTCTTTCCAGCACTTCAAGCAAATCAACCGTAGCCTTCGTTGAAACAAGCTCATAGGCTGGTTACGAGCTCACGTTCACAAACAAATTGTAATTGGGGGGAAAAAATTAGTGCTGAATCTTTTCCTGTACCACAAGTCTTGTGAGATCTTAAAATCATGATGCGGGCTGAATACAGTGCTGAGAAGTGTTATTTGAAACGCTTTGCAAAATAAGATAGCAGTGGAACTTGTTTTCAGTCCAGACCCTTAAATTCTTTTGCATTTGTTTCCCATTATGTTTACAACCCCCATCCAATAACATGATCCTCTGTGAGGGGCATGAACAGTTTTTACAGGGCATAGCTTGTAATCCCACTCAGCTGGGGGAATATTCACAGCCCATCCCATCCTTCTTGTTAGCTTGGTTTTGCACACCACTGCCTTCATCACTACCTCGACTGGAGATAATCTTGTTTGTTTAGCTCATTTCACCGGTTTCAATAGAGATTGTTCTTTTAATGGGGCACAGTGGTGCAGCGGCTGGCATTATTGCCTCACAGCGTGGGGGCCCTGGGTTCAATTCTGGACCCGGGGTACTGTCTGTGTGGAGTTCGCATGTTCTCTCATGGTTCTAGTGGGTTTTCTGCAGGTGCTCAGGTTTCCTCCCACAGTCCAAAAACATATTGGCAGGTTAATTGGCTTCTGGGAAACCTGGCCCTGGTGTGAGGGTGTGCGTCTGCGTCTGTGTGTGCCCTGTGATGGACTGGGGTGTCGTCCTGGGTGGATCCTGCTTAGTGTCTTTTGGTCGCCTGGCTCTGGCTCCCCCTCAACCGAATTGGATGAAGTGGTTAGAAAATGGATGGATGGAAATGTGTACTTCTGGTTACTTAACAAAAAGTAACAAGGGAGTAACAAGTAACAAGGGTGGAGCAGTGACACTGTGGCTAAGGATCTGTGCCCGTGGCCGGCAGAGGAATCCTACTCCGTTGGGCCCCTGAGCAAGGCCCTTAACCCCATCTGCTCCAGGGACACCGTATAAATGGCTGACCCTGCGCTCTGACCCCAAGCTTCTCTCCCTGTCTGTGTGTCTCATGGAGAGCAAGCTGGGCAATGTGAAAAGACAAATTCCTAACCCAAGAAATTGTATATGGCCAATTAAATGATCTTATCTTAGTAGGAGGAACTTGCCAAAGCTCTTAGTAAAACCTGAATTGGAAGAGGCAGCTGGAAAATGGTGATCCTCAAGCCAGCCTTGCATTTGCATACTGCTGAAAGACAGGTTACAAAAACGAATGAGGAAGAGTTCATTGCGCTGGGTTTCTCGTTTGTGTCTGCAGTCCGCACCACAGCTACAGCAGCCAGTAACCTTGTTGAGATCTTTGTGGATGGAAAGCCCCTCATGGTTGAACCAGGAACTACAGTGCTTCAGGTGAGTTCGTATTCCGAAATGGTTACCATCTTGAAAATCAGTGTAAACTTTGTGAAACTGCAGGGGTATTGTGGTCCATGTTTGTATGGACAGTTCAGTCCACTTTTGGAGATGTGGGTGATGAGATTTACACGTTTTATTTATCCTTTAAATGGTGAAGTACATTTTGGGGGAAAACAAATAGAAAGTATTAATAGTTACCTGTCATTTAATTCGGACCCAACTGATGTTTTTTTTTCTCTAGGCCTGTGAGAAAGTCGGAGTTCAGATTCCACGCTTCTGTTATCACGACCGACTCTCAATTGCTGGAAACTGTAGAATGTGTCTGGTGGAGATTGAGAAAGCACCCAAGGTACGGGTCTTCCAAATTACATGCTTTCGAACTCAAATGATAAGTGCAAAGGATTTTGAATTTTGATACATGGAGAAAATCACATGGGGTTTTGGTGGTTAAATGTCTGTTGAAAGACCTTTTCATGTGGTTTTGTAAAAGTAGCTGCATATCAAAAGGATTAAAACATTTGTTTTCATTCAGCTGTGATCACGTATGTTGGATGTATGAGCATCAGGTGTTGCAAATACCATTCTTTTCAAAATTGCAAGGTTGCGCGTTTTGATTTGAAATTCTCCAAAATGTTTTCATCACGGCTGTTTAGATGGCTGTGATTCAGAAATGTTTTGTGCTAAATTTCTTATTTTAAGTGTTTGAAATGCTTTCTACATCTTTGTTATTAATGGCATAATTATGCAGGTAAGCATTGTGATAGTATCTGGCAATTAATACTGTTAAGGGAAATGTTGTCAGCTGGAAGATAATTGGTAAATTTGAGGAAACTGAAGAGCTGACTAATTTAATGCACATTCAGAAACGATCACTTAAACTCTTCGTCTTTGTTTCAGTGGAATCTAGGTGGCAGAAATCTAGAAACATGTCTTTCATGGCAGTGTCAGCACGAGTCGTAAAATGAAACCGTTTCTAACGCTTTCTTGCCTTTTCAGCCCGTGGCAGCTTGTGCAATGCCAGTCATGAAAGGTTGGAATATCCTCACAAACTCTGAGAAAACCAAGAAAGCCAGGTGAGGTGGAGAGCAGGTAGTTCTTTCCTGCCCTGCGTTTGTGTTTTCCTGTCATCCCGTTGCGTGTTTTCAGAGAACAGCTGCTTCTTATGGGTGTTATGCCCTGTGGGGCCCAGTGGCCGCTCGCGGTTGGCGGTTTCCCGGGAGACCGGAACATTTCCACGAGGAATTGCGGTCGGGGTCACCTTTTGGGTGGCTCCTTCCTTTGCCATTCGGGCACTCAGCCACTCAGTCATCCTTCGGCTGTTTTGTCCTGAGGCCCCCCCCCCCCCCCACCCCTGTGCTGGAGCTCCGTTTAATGATTACAGATCCCAGAGCCGGTCTGCGATTTGGACATCCGGTGCTTTTCCAGTGTCATCTGCACCAGCCTTCTCTGCGGCTGCATCAGCATCTACCCCCACTGGCAGTCTGCTTTGGCGGTCTCTCTCCGGTTTGCCTTGATCTGACAGCCAGTTCCCGGAACCGACCTGCTGTGGTCTGTCCAGCTTTGCCGCTGCCGTTCCTTTTATTCTCACAGCTCCTACAGCAACAGCGGTTAACGAGCAGCCGGAAGGCCGGTCTACCTGCCTGCCTGCCGCCGTCTCCTCGGTGTGGCCCACTCGGGCAGCCAGTCCCCGCGCTAATAAAAAAATAAAAATAATGTTGCTTTATTAGCCATATACAATTTCTTGCATTAGGAATTTGTCTTTTCACATACCCCAGCTTGCTCTCCATGAGACACACAGACAGGGAGAGAGAAGCTTGGGGTCAGAGCGCAGGGTCAGCCATTGTACGGCGCCCCTGGAGCAGCTGGGGTGAAGGGCCTCGGAGTAGGATTCCTCTGCCGGCTGCGGGATTTGAACCGGCAACCTTCCAGTCACAGCCACAGAGCCACTGCTCCGCCCAGAACATACTGCCCGAACGGAGACTTGAACCCTGGACCCTCAGATTAAAAGTCTGATGCTCTACCGACTGAGCTACCCTGCTGCGGTCTTCGCAGCATCACAGGCTCCGAGCGAGCGGCTCGTCCCAGCATCCCCCTGGTCTACAGCTCCGTTACTCGGCACTACGCCAGCATCCATCCGGTCTCCAGAGCCTGTCTCAGCAAGCAGTGGCCACAGGGCAGGCCCTCACACTGGGGACAGTTTTTCAAGAAGCCGATCAACCTACCGCCATTTCTTTGGATTGCGGGAGGAAACCGGCGCACCTGTCGGAAACCCATGCAAGCATGGAGAGATCATACAAACTCCACACAGACAGCACCCCAGGTCCAGAATTGATCACGGGGCCCCAGTGCTGCGAGGCAGTAATGCTGACCACTGTGTCACCATGACGGCAATTTTCTAACCTGCTTTGTTTAAACTGAAATGATATGTTATGCAGGCAAGCCTGTGGAGAGTTGCAGGAAATTATTGCAATTAAACATGGTAGTATATATTTGTAACAAAGAGCAACGGAGAAGAAGATCACTTTATTAGCTATATACAGTTTCTTGCATTAGGAATTTGTCTTTTTCACATACCCCAGCTTGCTCTCCATGAGACACAGACAGGGAGAGAAGCTTGGGGTCAGAGCGCAGGGTCAGCCATTTATACAGCGCCCCTGGAGCAGTTGGGGTTAAGGGCCTTGCTCAGGGGCCCAACGGAGTAGGATTCCTCTGCCGGTTGCGGGATTTGAACCGGCAACCTTCCAGCCACAGGCGCAGATCCTGTTTTAATTACACTGATTTCATATCGACAGTTAAAATCTGAAGAAATGCGCTATGGAGAGAAAATAATCTTGTTTCATAACTGTATGTGGATTTAGAAGACTTAAATAAAAACATGCAAATATGGCAAATTAGAAAAGGCCGTTGGACCATTGGTTTTAACAACACGGCTGGGTAGCTTGTTCCGGAGATCCACAACTTTTTATGTTCTCGGTTTGAAGTGCACATACCCATGGACTCCACTTGTATCCTCAGTACTGTTCTTTGCTGTGGATTTGGAAGAAATAAGTTGTTGATTTTAGTAATTTAGTAATATTCTGAATGATTTTTTTTTAGGCAACGTATATCATGTACCCTCACAGTCTTTTCTGTTGAAGACTGAAAAAGTTTAATTATTTTATCCTGTCAGTGCAGAGCATTCCTTTAAACCTGGAAATGTATATGATTGCATCTATTCTGGATTTATTCTAGAGCCAACAGTATCTTTATTTGTTAATGTGTTGGCCAATATTGTGCTGTCACTTCAAGTGAGGTATTACTAGTGCTCTGTACAAGTGTAATAAAATTAAATTCTTTAAATTCTGCCCTTTACAACTATATAGCCTAACATCATAACATTCTGTTTGCCTATTGTAATGCTTAGCCGCAGAAAAGGGAATTCTATAAAATGTAGTTGATGTTATTAATTCTTAATAGCTGTTTTACCCTTAGTATTCTTCAACTAAAATTTGTGTTTTTGATGCTTGAGTATAACACCTTGAAGTTTATGTTAAATGTAATCTACCAAGTTTTTGCTTAAGTTCTGTGTCTTTTTGAGTGTTCTTTGCTACTTTGCAGTGTTTGCTTACTCTCCTATTTTGGTATCCTCCATGAACACGTCTAGATAACTTCAGGTACCAGTAAACTCTTCCGTATAAATTAGGAGGAGCAGTGGTCCCTAGTATTGATCCCTTTTAATTTATTTTTTCAGTCTCGTCTGCATTAGCAAATCCTTTGCACAAGGCAACAGTTTCCAAGGTTTTGAAGGAGTCTCGGTTTTTCAGTGGGTTGTGTTGAGGAATAACTTCCAATAACCTTGCTGCCATTCCTGCAGAGTCAACTCAAAGAGTACATGTCAAACTTGATGTGTTGAAGTGTAACACGAATGCCGATTCGTCAGGAGTGCCAAAGAGTTCTCATTGATGGTTGTTGTGGTCTTTCCTCCTCATGCATGTACATGAAATATTGAACAAGGCATGCGAGGTGGCATTACCTGCCAATGTGGGCAGAAGAGCAGTTTGTCCTTTTGTGTTTCAAGCTGCAATATTATTATTTTCTTCTCCTCACAGCTGCGGTTACAATAAGCACCTTGTTTTGCTGTCTCCTCAGAGAGGGAGTTATGGAGTTCCTGTTGGCCAATCATCCCCTTGACTGCCCAATTTGTGATCAGGGTGGAGAATGTGACCTGCAGGTAAAAAAAAAAGGAATACTCTGGATTTTCTGTTCAAACAGTTTAGTCCCATTCTCTCGGTTAACACTATTGCTGAGCTAGATTCAATTCTAGAGTAAACTGTTTTGTTACATCAGTTTTGTTGTTATAATGTAATGTCTGTCAGTTTTTGGGGTTCAGCTGTGATTTCTCCCCTGTTACCAATCACCCACAGCCTCTTTTTAATGTATCGCAGCAAGAGGACTTTCCCAGTCAAATTGTGGTTAAGAATGTCGTTTTCAAGTACCACTGGTTCGTTTCTAACCAAAGTGAAAAGTTAAAATGCAAGGCACTGTGGTCTGTGCTCATTTTTGTGAGCAGTTCCAAAAACAAACAAGAAACATTAATGCGAGTTTGCTTAAAGGACAAAACCTTTCCCTCTACCTAAAGGACATAAGGAAGGTTGGTTTAGGGTTAGAGAGGACACAGTTTGGCACATCTGTCTCATTTGGGTACTAATAGCTACTTGATCTCAAAGTCACTTCTAGCAGTTACTTGTAGGAAGGACAAATGGCACAACTGATATTCTTATTGAAGACAATTGACAGATTTGAAGTTTTTTATTAGAAAGCTTTTATTAGCAGCGCCTGGTATTGTACAAATACGTGATAATTACTATTTCACCCACATATTCAGCCCCCTAACTCCAAACTGTTGTATTGTTGTAAGCTGATCTTTTTTTTTAAGAACTGAGTCAATGAAACTACAAATCAAAGTTTGTCGTTTTGTTGCACTGGAGTAAAGGAAGGCTTGTAGGTTTTTGTTTTCAGAACCTGCAGAGACTGATTGAGTTTTCCTGTGGTGTTAGAATTATTTCAATAAGGAAGTCTCTAAAAGTTTTGTAAAGGAACAAATACAAAGTAAATTATAAAAGAAATGAAAATTTTTATATTTTTAGACTGTGCCACCAGTACTGTTACCTTTTCCATGAATCTTGAAACCCATTTCGATTTACTTAGCTGTACAAGCCAACAAAGACTATATTTATGTAAGGTCTTAACCAAAGGCACTGTAACTGGGTGGATACAGATATATATTTTAGATTTGAATATTCAAATAAACATGTGCATATTCAAGTAAACATTTGCATACCCGATGTCAAATATTTGCATACTCGATGTCAAATATTTGCATATGCAAATATGTATTTGCATGCTTGAATGTTTAATATTCAAATACATTAACTGTCCCATTCCAAAAATACCAGTAGATGGAACATTGTAAAACTGGTTTCTCAGTTTTTAAGTATTGTCTGAACAAATTCAATTCAAATTCCTTTCTTTTGTAACTTTCTGGGTAACTGTAATGATGAAGGCTTAGAGATTAAACCGTTAAACGCACACCTAAATATTTGCCATGCAAATCGGCAACTTTCAGTTATTTAACATTTTTATTTAGAAATAACTTGGGAGGGTGGCTCAAAAAACACAAGTAACATTGCTCACAAATTTAAAATAAAAAAATGAGACTTCATGAGGCTGACGCTGAAAATAGGATGTGTTTCTTTAAGTAGCACTGTGCATTTTCCTTGGCTTTGAAAAGGGAGTCTGTTCAGGTAAGCAAATTGAACTCATCTGCTTTTCTGAGCGCAGATGAGGAGTTGAACTGGTCAGTCGTTGCCGTCTGGGTATGAACTTGTTAGCGTTCAAGGTCATTTTAGAATTGTAAGGCTTAAGGCCAGCTGGTGGTTCTGTTTTACTGTGGTTTTTAAGTAGTATTGTGTTTTTCTCTTCAGGACCAGTCTATGATGTTTGGAAGTGACAGGAGCAGATTCACAGAGGGGAAGAGAGCAGTTGAAGACAAGAACATTGGTCCTCTCATTAAAACCATCATGACTCGTTGCATCCAGTGTACAAGATGTATTCGGTGAGCCATCTGGAGGGTTCAGACCTCTGTAAAGTGTTTGTGAGCACATCATCAGTGTGGTGAAGCATTTGAGTGAAATTCACCGTTGAGTGAAAGAATACACTTTACTTATTTAGGAAACATGCCAGGATGCAGGTCTAAAAAGTACACCTTTGGATGTCCTACACACTAGGCTGCAGTCTGACTAAAACTACCTTTTTTTTTTACCGACAAAAATACATGATGCAAAAGATACTTAAGGTAATATTAAAGAACACACAAATTGTCAGTGCAGTGTCTTATCTGAAAATAATTTCTGAAAAAGAAAACTACAGGCTTTCCCATGTCCCTCCCAAATCTTCCTGGACAGAAAAGGAGTAAAACTATAGGAAAGAGAGACAGAAGACACAGAAAAGAGCAGCGTAAAATACGAACTTCACTTAAACAGTCTCTAGGAAACAAAGAAAAGGTGGAAAGCCAGTCCTATCAATCTGAAAGCTTTTGTATACATTTTAAAAATAAGAACAAGAGAATTTGTGTCGGAGAATGAATACTGTGTCATTTTAATAGATTCCTAGCCAATATTTTAACACTGGAAGGTGAAAGAAGATGCTTTCAGTGCTAAAAGGGACATGCAGGTACTTTTGTAATTATTGCAAGACACTTTAAACATGGCTGGAGAATAATAGAAAAATGTAAATTGAGCATCTGAGCAATTTGAAGCAAACACAGTATGGAGGGGCAAATGTTTTTTTTTTGGTTTTGTTTTTTCACATAGTTTTGCCAGTGAAATAGCAGGAGTGGACGACCTGGGCACCACAGGGAGAGGGAACGAGATGCAGGTGGGCACGTACGTGGAGAAGATGTTCATGTCCGAGTTGTCTGGGAACGTCATTGACATCTGCCCCGTGGGAGCGCTGACGTCGAAGCCCTACGCCTTCACTGCCCGCCCCTGGGAGACCAGGTGAGGCATCGCCCCAGCTGCAGTTAAGAGCCGTGGAAGCTTTCTTAGCCAAATCTGTGCCACATCATGAAGCTTATTCTGGGATGGTGCTTGCAAGGGCAAGAATGAAAGAAATAATAATAATACTAACATCACTTTATTAATCCTTTACAATTTGCATTAGGAATTATCTTTTCGCATACCCCAGCTTGCTCTCCATGAGACACACAGACACACAGATAGGGAGAGAGCCTGGGGTCAGAGCGCAGGGTCAGCCATTGTACGGCGCCCCTGGAGCAGTTGGGGTTAAGGGCCTTGCTCAGGGGCCCAACGGAGTAGGAAATGACTGAGGAAATGAATGAGAAATGACTGTCGCACATCATTGTGTCCACTTAAAAACCTTTAAGCTGGTGCAGTGATCGTATACTGGCATCTTCGATAAGTCCATCCATTTTCTAACCACTTCACACTGTCGCGGGGGCAGGGTGTGTGTGTGTCGGAGACCGTGCTGGCAAGCAGCGGGCGCAGAGGTGGGGTACACCCTGGATGGGACGCCAGTCCATTGCACAACACAGACACGCACCAGAGCCAGTGTTCCCGGAAGCCAATGAACTTACCAGTGTTTCTTTGGACTGTGGGAGGAAACCAGAGCACCCAAAAGAAAACCCACAAGAACACAGGGAGAACATGCAAACTCCACACAGATGGCAACCCAGGAATTAAATCCAGGGTCCCAGTGCTGTGAGGCAGCAATGCTCACCATTGCGTGCCCCCCCACTTCATAAATTTTTAATTAGTAGCCAGTGTGAAAGAGGGATTTGCACTACTGCATCTCAAGACAAAGTTTTACTGATTGTTTTAGAAGAGGGTCAAATTCTGCAAGGAATCTGCGGCTTGTTTTGCTGTTAAACCTGTAGCAGGCACGTGAAGAGCTCGTTAATGGTGAGCTGTCCACATCGACAGGAAAACGGAGTCCATAGACGTGTCGGATGCAGTGGGCAGTAACATCGTCGTCAGCACACGGGGAGGAGAGGTGATGAGGGTCCTGCCGAGACTAAACGAAGATATTAACGAGGAGTGGATCTCCGATAAAACCCGGTAAGGCAGAGCTCTCGTACGTTCCATGTGCGTCTGATCAGCCGGATGTGATGTGCACGTTTCTTTAATAGATTTTAAAAGTGCGCAAGAAGTGAACCTTTCACAATTCCTAAATAACACGCAGGTAACATCTTAGCTGTGATAGTTTAGAAAGTACACTGTTTTTCTCCAAGGCGAAATGTAAATCGCGGCCTTTCAAGAATGCTTTAAGTTAAATCGGTCTTCCCTGGAATTTTAAATGTCACTCCGCTGCCTCCAGAAACACAATAAGTGAATTAGTGCGCACGTGTTAAATGCACTGATGGGAACTGATGCCTGAAATGTGGGTTCCTCTTGCATTGACCTCCGTGCTTCAGGAAGCTGCTGAAGTGAGGGTCCCATGTCTCCGTTCATGCTACAGATTTGCCTATGATGGCCTGAAGCGTCAGCGGCTGACCCAGCCCATGGTGAAGGATTCCTCCGGGCAGCTGGTCCCCACTTCCTGGGAGGACACCCTCGTCCGTGTTGCTGGAGCGGTACGGAACCCACCAGAACCCCTCAAGCCGCTCGGGCTTGGCGTTCCCACCTCAGCTGCCCAGACTTGGAAGAAAGTGGAACTGCACGTTCTGTATTTCAAATTGCCTTCCCTTTCGGAAACAATTTAGTTATAGTTTTTGGCTTAAAACCTCACGCAGTAGGTAAACCAAATAAATCGGAGGACAACCAAGTGAAAAGTTTATTTTAAAAAAACTTCTTCTGTGAACATTTTTTCATTTGACGGTTTTTAAGAGCCGCAAACATTTTTTTTCTTTTTTTTAAACTTATTTTAAGCTTTCTGCTTCAGTCTGTCCTTTCAGAGGTATTTTAAATTCAAAGGTGCCATTTCGATGCCTTTATTTAATTGGTGTTCAGTGTTGGCTGCACACTGAGCAAGAAACACGCGTGTAAATCTTTTTTTTCCCACTTTGCAGCACTAGAGCAGAGACAGTGGAGTTTGTGAGTTTAGACTAGAGGACTGACACTTTTTCTCCATTTGCCTGCAAGGGCCAAGTCAGGAACAGGGGGTTTTTGTTGGCTGGAAAATGCTTAATAAGGAGTTCATATCCTTCAGTGATTCTCCACCTGTCAGTAGTTTCACACTTGTAAGGTCTCCAGAGCGTAGTCAGCCAGGTGAGCAGGCTTGATTTTTACCAGGGATCTGCAGTTGCTCTCTGCTTCCGTGTAAATCATTTCTCAACTAGTCAACCAGCCAGCAGCCCGTGACGAAAATAAATAAATAATTTCACGCCCTTTAAATGTCCTAACCGCTGAAAATCTGTTTAAATGCAGTGGCTATGGAACTTCTCCGTTTTCACTGCTGGATTAGCTTAAAGCACCGCAGAGCAGCTCTGCGAGCTACATTGGTTTTAGGAAAGAGACCAAGGATTTAATGGGCATGCAGACTTTCTCATGCTTACTTTCTCATGCTCATACTTTCTTGAACTCAGCGTTAATGTTGAGGCGTATTGCCAAAGGGGAGAGCTGTATCTCGAACGTTCACTTGGGATTTTCGTGCTCAGTCGGTGTTAGGACGGCTACTGACAGAATATGTTCATTTCCTGTGGGCTATAAAACAGACTCTGTGAGAGGATTTGGTTTCTGCCTTATAGCTGCAGGGAGCCCAGGGGAAGGATGTAGCAGCCATCGCAGGGGGGCTGGTAGATGCAGAGGCCCTGGTCGCCCTGAAGGATTTGCTGAACAGGCTGAACAGTGAGACTCTGTGCACAGAAGAGGTGTTCCCCATGGCTGGCGCCGGGTAAGACGCACTGCTTAACCGCGAGAAAACGGATGAACGGAAAAGTCCGGGAACGTCCCGTTTTCCCACCCAGCTTTTCCTGCAGTTTGTGAAAGCAAGCTTGCGGTATTTTGTTGTTTTTTTCCCCGTTCAGTTAGCCGTTGTGCGCCGTGCGCGTTGACATCTCTCCTGGCCGTTGTTTCTCCTGCTGGTTCGCTCTGGTGTTCAGTTAAAAAAAACAAAAACAAACGAAAGACCTCCCCCCTTTTTATTTTTGTTACTGTTGGTTTGTTTCAGCACCGACCTGCGATCCACCTACCTGCTGAACACCCGTATCGCGGGGGTGGAGGAGGCCGACCTCTTGCTGCTGGTGGGCACCAACCCGCGCTTTGAGGCCCCACTCTTCAACGCCCGAGTGAGGAAGAGGTTGGTAGTGTTCAGAGTCGAGGGAGATGCCGTGCTCGGCAGAATGCGTCTGTTGATACGAGGCGACATAGCTCTGGGAGGCCTTCGCCGAGAGATTTTTAAAAATGTGATATCGTGGAGTGTTTTTTATATCATTTGAGCGCTTTTCAGGTTGCCAGAGCATAGTCCGCAAGATGAGCAGGCTTGAGTTTTTTACTAATAAAGCAAAACGAGGGGCTTGAGAACCCAAATTTTGAAGCCGAGGCCACCATTATTTTCTCCACGTGAAACGCACTTAATTCAACCCAGGTTGTGTCAGATTTCAGTTGAATTCAAGATTTAGATTTAATCGGTGGTCACGCCTAAACATTTTAACGTTTTAAGTGCGTGGTACACATTTATGTAACTTAACAGAATGTATTTCTTTTTGAACAAATTTCTGTTGAGAAATGAGCACACTTGGGAATGTGTAATCTTGAAAGGGCACTTGTCTGGAGCACAGGTGGAGCCAGACCTTGCTGTGTCTGGCATCTGTGAACCTGCAGAGTTGTTTTTGAGGCCAGCTTCTGCTTTTCCTCTGGTGTGGGCACAGTGTGCCAGCAGAGTGAGAAAAAGAGGCGTCTAAGAGGACACAAGCGACCCCCATTGTAGCACAATAGATGCAACATTTGAGCTCCATTAAGAATGATAAGTCCAAGCTGGGAGGGGGGTATAAACTTATCCAGAGAGGTCGAGCCACAGACAAAATGCTTTCCGTCAGATTAAAAATATTCTGCTTTTGCCCCCGTTTCTTCTTTTACTGCAGAGAAGGTAATTTCTTGAACACTACTTGAAGCAATAGGGGAGAAAAAAAGTAGTTTAAGCTGAGCATTTCTACAGGGATACAGGTACGCTACAGGCTTTACAAAGTAGTTTATTTCACCCACAGTGGCGAACGTTGTGTAGGTATTGTTGTTGCAGTCTGTCAGAACAGTTTTGCTTCTCCACGTGGGATAGATAGCTGTATAGCATACTTGATGTGTTATATGGTAATGGTATCTGACAACAACAGTTCTCATTGTTTTGGGGATTACCTGTTTTGTACCGTTTGTTCTTGATGTGGGGGTACCTTTTATAAACCTAGGGTGAAGCAGTTTCTCTACCTGATCTGTTTCTGTGGCAATGCTGCTGACATAATGGGTGACTGTATTCATCACTACATGTAGCCAGCTTATCCATTCATAAGGTATGAAACAAGAATGGCAATGATAATTAGAGGTGATGTGGGCGAAAGACGTCTGTGGGCAGTTGTGCTTTAAGCTTACACTTTTTTTTGTCTTGCTAGCTGGCTTCATAATGAGCTCCAAGTTGCTGTTGTGGGCACCAGTGTGGACTTGAGGTACACCTATGATCATCTTGGGGATTCTACTCAAGTGCTGCAGGATATAGCCTCAGGAAAGCACCCTTTCAGCAAGGTAATCTATGTGCTGTAAAAGTATTTTATAGAGTAATGGTGTGTAGATAGTTGTTTAGGATAAACCTTGTTAGCAGTCTTTTAAACTGATCTTCTCAAATCTCAGAAGTTAAGAAAGGCTGAGCCTGGTGAGTACTGAGATGGAAGATCTCTGAGAAATAGCTGGTCACTGCTGGTGGTGTTGTAGGTGGTACTCTTGTATCTGGATTTGAATTTCCAGATCCTTGTTTCTTGATCTGGGACACTGCTGTCCTTCAGATGAAATGTTAAACTGAGATCTTGAGTGCTTGGTCATCGAAGATCCTATTTGAAAGGTGGTGGGGTGGTGAGCCCAGTGTCCTGGCTACATTATACTCTGGACTTGACTAAGCAAGCCTAACTCAACCTCCCCCTTAATGCAAGCAGTTTCCCTGCCTGATCTGTTCTATGGCAATACTGCTGACATAATGGCTGCCTACATCACCCGGGTGAGCGCAGTTAATTCTTAAATCTCAAATAAACGTGTGCGGTGGTTGTTGCTAATCAAAAGTATTGGGTTTTTTTGGTAATGAATGTCATATAAAGCTATTACGAATTTTGGAACCTTCCAATATAGCACTTGTGTTCTCTCCATACAAAATGTCCTTTGCATGCTAAAACTGGTTGCAGAAAGGAGACCCAAGATTTTCTTACACCTTTTTTGTAAAAATGCATCCTCAGCTGATACATCTTTAGCATAGGCACCATGCAGGACAGCTTCTTTATGAATGTAACTTGCATGATTTGCCAGTATCCCGGATGTTCACCCAGCTGTGCTGGATAGGAATTTTTGGCAGCTGTTGCATCTGCAACAAGTAGACTAACAGACAGCTGAGAAGTGTCGCTGAGCAGAAATGCTTTGCTGTAGTTCGTTTCCAGGACATATAAAATGGCTGCTGGTTGCACTGTAGGAATTGGAAGCCATTTTCATCTGGAACTATCGATGTATGATGTTGCGAATATTGTTTGTACAAGTTTAAAATCAATTTGTTTGGTATGATAAGTTTTTTTTTTTTACATTATATCTTCCCGGGCCATGTCCCAGTCCCTAACTTTTTAAGTACTTTATTCCAAAGACCAGGGTACAAAGCTAATGCGTTTTATGCTGTATGTTTCCACAGACCTTCGAAAACAGCGTTGGGGAATTTTCCTGGATGATTGTGGGAGGCGCATGTTCCGTAAATGAAGAGAAACTGATTAACTGCCTGGGGTGTCTCGTTTTGTAAAAACAAGAAAAGACCTCTGGCAGCGTCTGTTATGGGCGGATTTAATTAACCACCGGAGGGATGGGAGGGCATGGCAGTCTGTGGGCTTGGAGGACAGAGCAGAGCCGGAGAGACCCAAAATGAGAAACCCCAGGCGGTAAATCGTTTTCCCTAAAGATCCAGAACATGCACGTGCCATGATCATCCAAGATTTATTCCCCAGTGCTGTTTTCCCAAGTTCAGCGGAAACATGCAGTATAAAATGAATGAGTTTGGTATGATAATTTTTTGGGGGGCATTATATTTTCCCAGACCACGTCCCAGTCAGGACTAACTTTTCTAGTGCCTTATTCCATAGAAGGGTGATCTGCAACTCAGATGTTGGTAGAAAGGCGGTGTATGGTACCTGTGTTAACATGCTAACAGGCGGTTTGGAAGAAAGCTCAGAGCAAAGCCCGTGTCTGTGTAGGTTCTGAGCCAAGCAAAGAAACCCATGGTCGTGGTGGGCAGCGCCGCCCTGCAGAGGGGAGACGGGGCCGCCATCCACGCTGCCGTCTCCGCTATTGCTGAAAACGCCCGGGCCAGCAGCGGGGTCCAGGACAGCTGGAAGGTCCTGAACGTCCTCCACAGGTGGGTCGCTCATCCCTGCGGCTCTTGCTCTGTCGCACACGGAGCCCATATTGAGAACTGTGACTAGTTGTGTGCAGCTGAGGGGTAGGTGAGTTCGTATTCCGGAGGAGAATTGCGGGGATTACGGCGGTGGAGCTGGAGTGTTTTTTCAGCTTTTGTAGAGTTTTAATCGGCCAGGCACAACAAAGTAATTTGCTTTTTTTTTTCCAATGACCTCTGTTGGATCCGGATTTTTTTACAAATTGTGATCAGAAGAAATGCGTTTTCCATGCACGTTCATTGAATATCTATGTTTATGGTTAAATATCGCACACATGGGAACATCGGTGTGCAGTATTTGCAAAAAAACCTGTACTGGGAAAGCCCCCAAAAAAGCCTGATCCAGTTACGGATTTAGATGTTTTTACGGAAGAACGACTTTTCCTGAGGTTCCTGGGAAACCTGCCTCACGCAAATCTGTCTGTATTCTGGCGCCAGGGTTGCTAGTCAGGTGGCAGCCCTGGACCTTGGCTACAAGCCTGGAGTGGAGGTCATCAGGAAGAACCCTCCCAAAGTGCTGTTCTTGTTGGGCGCCGATGCCGGCTGCGTCACCAGGCAGGACTTGCCCCAAGACTGCTTCGTCATCTACCAGGGTAAGAGCAGCAGAGAAATGACAAGCCAATCGGCCATCTGGTAAACACGCCACTATCTCCCACCAGTCTGTTTTCATTGGAGCTCGTTTCTTTAGTGGGGTCGAGTGCTCTTGAAATTCGTGCTTGCGAGTCCAGTGAGGACCACGCCAGAGAGGAAAGAGCTTCCCCATTTCTCCGTCTGTGTTACGGCAGTTAACGTCCTGCGGACAGAGCAGTGCTATATTTTTTTTCCATTTACCGTATAAAGCGACCGTTGCCGCACATTAGAAAGGCCTCTCATCCCCAGTTGTCATCTGTCCTGTTTCGCGCTGTACTGTCCTCCTTTAGGCCATCACGGGGATGTGGGTGCCCCAATGGCGGATGTCATCCTCCCGGGAGCTGCCTACACGGAGAAATGCGGCACCTATGTGAACACCGAAGGCCGAGCGCAGCAGACCAGAGCGGCAGTGACCCCACCCGGCGTGGCCAGGGAGGACTGGAAGATCATTCGGGCCATTTCAGAGGTACCCTGTCAACACCAAGTTGAAGACTTATCCAGCAATATCAGAGTGAACACAAAAAATCTGGGAAAGATCCATGCCTGTTTTTGTAGTTATGCGAGGATACCATTTTTTACGATACGAGTGACTAAATGGGTAGAGTACAGCAGTATAGTTTGTCCTCCAAGGGAAATAAGGCCCACTGAACTTTTCACCCAGCATTCCAGATCAGAACATCAACATGGTGAAACAATCCATCTCACCTGCAGAGCTAAAGTAAAGGTTGTTTAAAAAAAAAAAATGCACTTTTACTTTTAAAGACTTGTCATTTACCAGACCACATATTTGAGTAAGCACAAAAATGTGGGAAAGATGCTTTTATCCTTGCATAAACTATAAAAACCCTTTTTATTATACAAGCGATTAAATGGGTAGAGTACAGTAGTATCGCGTGTGCTCCAGCAGAATTAAGGCCCATGGGATCTGGAATGCTATGTGAAAAGTTCAAACATGCTAAGAGCTGGAGTCTTCTGGGGACGAATGTAACATTGTCTTAAGTCAGAGCTGGAGTACTGCAATTCACTGGGATGTTATCTTAGTTTAATAATTTAGGAAAATCAGTACACTAGTTTTTTAGCAGTAAATGCTTATTCCATATCTGAGTGCATGCAGTAAGTCTCTTTATGGTGCAATGATCAATCTCACCTGCAGAGCTAAAGTAGTTTTTTTTTTTAAATGCACTTTTACTTTTGTCATACTAAAATACAAATAGGTTATACCCTATTATATAATTAAAGATAAAATTCCTTCAGATCAGTCCCATAATAGTAGTATGAATGGATGCCTTTCACGTTAAAATTGCAACTTTTGCCAAATAGTTCAAACAGGGTCAAAATTAAGTACTTAATGCGCTTGATAAATGCTATGTTAATGGAGGGGTATGGCTATTTTTTTTGACTGTATTATTAACAGCTGGAGCAAAGAAATGGATTTGAAGAGCTTGAAAGATGTGACGTTGCCCCAAGAAACTAGGGTCATATGTAGTTTTGAGGGGGCATTCTGAAAACAAGCAAATACAAGCTTTACACGTCTAAAGATTTAGAGATTGTCTTCATGACTGAGGTTATCACCATCAGTTGATTATTGAATGTTTTCTTTGTAACTTGTATGAACTAACCATCCGGCTCGTTTGAAAATGCAGTGTGTCTGTTTTGTACAATCAGTCCTGTAACAGTGTGGTTTTTAACATGTAATTGATTCCAGTTAAGTGCAACCAATTTACACATAAGAATTAAGCTGACTACAAGGTTTAAAGCAGTTCGCCTGGTTCTTGGTTTTGTAGTTCACTGGTGTGACTCTGCCATACGACACCCTGGATGAAGTACGCGTCAGGCTCTCCGAGGTGTCTCCCAACCTGGTGCGCTATGACGATATCGAGGGGGCCAACTACTTCAAGCAGGCTCACGAACTGTCCAAGGTCAGTACCGTTTCTTTTGCCTGAACCTTATAATAATAATAATAATAATAATAATAATTGCTTACACTTATATAGCGCTTTTCTGGCCATGATTGGTAAAGGCCAGGGGGAAATTTGGCTAGGACACCTGGTAACACCCCTCTTTTCGAGAGACACCCTGGGATTTTTAATGACCACAGAGAGTCAGGACCTCGGTTTTACGTCTCATCCGAAAGGACGGCGCCTGTTTTTTTACAGTATAGTGTCCCCGTCACTATACTGGGGCATTAAGACCCACATGGATCGCAGGGTGAGCGCCCCCTGCTGGCCCCACTAACACCTCTTCCAGCAGCAACCTTAGTTTTTCCCAGGAGGTCTCCCATCCAGGTATTGACCAGGCTCACACCTGCTGAGCTTCAGTGGGCTGCCAGTTGTGAGCTGAAGGTCGATATGGCTGCCAAAAGTTTAAAATACAACAAATATTCTGCCATTGAGCAACTACAGCTGCTCCGAGCATTTGTGTGGTTCACACAATTTTAACTGAATTAAGCCTTTGTGAAACCTTTGTGAAAATACTGCATAGTTGCCACATTGTCGCAAGCTACTGGTCTTGCCATGGGTGAGAGCAAGACTGGCATGAATTGCGTTCCTTCCTGCTCACTAGTCTCGGTAATGACTAATGTCATGTGATGTACATTCGAATAAGTACAGCAGACATCTCACCGCAGAAATGTTCCAACATGATCTGCAGGCAGAGTTAACAAGTAAGTAGTGTTTGTCGGGAAAACCACCACGAAATTGAGAGCAATATTTTTTTGGGTTTAAAGAGATGTATTCACAGGCCTGCTTGGTTACACTGTAACAGGGCCGCCACACGTCATCAGAAGTTTGGTTGCCTTGTTCTGAATCGCAGAGTATGATTCTGTGCATACCTCGAAATTTAGTCTATTTTGTTTTATAAATTGGAGGTTTTACATGTTACTGTGAACATTTTACTTTCATTATGGTTTGAAATGCACTCATCAATGCCGATTCCTTTTAACTCCAAAATATAAAAATAGCATTGTGCCCTTTAAGGCCATGCCCATATGAAAATGAAATACTGATACATACCTTTATTTCATCGAGATAAGACTCTCATAACACTTCAAGATGTACTTTGAGAAGCATTTCCTTCCTCTGCACATTGCACTGGCTAACTGTGAGAAATAGTGGACATTCAGGTTCTCCTGTTCACATACAGTATAAATGGCCTCATCGCACGAGTATAGTTCAATTATATGATGACCGGGTTCCACACTACGTATAACATGTGCGACACAGTGTCTTTGGAAATTAATGGATCTATCACAGAGTCTGCCGCTGTCAACCCTACTGAATCTTAAACACTGATCTTTACACTGAAGCATGTAATTTATAATTAAGTTTTACATGCACAGATTTTGCTTTCTTCTTGTAAATACACTCGGTGCTTCGTTGTACTTTGCAGAGTTTCAGATTGGTTTTAAGAGGAAAGGCTGCAGACTGACTATTTTTGGCTTGGTCCATTTTGTTTTTTCACACGGAAAGACTCCTGAGGGCTAATCTTTTCCAGGAGGTTACTGGGTGGTAGGCAGAGTTGCAGTTACAGCGTGTTTTGTGCAGTGTTGTCTGCCCAGTCCACACTGTTCATATACTACCTAGTCAACTGCCACTTTTTATTTTTTTGCTTTTTCAGGCAGTCAATCAGACACTCCTCGCAGATCCTCTGGCTCCACCCATGCTAACAGTTAAGGACTTCTATATGACAGGTATGAGGCCCATAAATGTACATTATTCACATGCTGTGGTGGAAATGCACCACATTTCAGTTCTTTTGAATGATAAACATCACTGTTGTTTTTGTAAAACCCAATTCTTTTTTTAACGGTTTAAAAGGGAGGTTTGGTGTTGTTTTAAAAAATGGCACTGGGGAAACACTAACACTTTGATTAAGACATGTATTACTATAGAGTTGTTTTATTGTTTAAGTTAAAGTACGTTCCGCTGAAAAGCTGGGTAACATTTTCTGACATCAGAAATTAATGGGGGGAAAAAACAGCTGCATTTGGACACTTATTTTGGAGGCCAGCAGTGTTTAAACAAGTAGAAAAAATATATAATGGGAATTTGTTGAAATAGTGTGATCAGCATGAATTAAACATCCCACTTTAAATGCTGCAATTATTTTTATTGATCAATACCAGAGATATTAGAAGTACAGGTTACAGGTTAAGTTTGAATCACCTTTAATGAGATTAAGATAAAAATTATGCTGGACTTTCATGGAACATTTTTTTTCTAATGGACGAGTGCAACACTGTATGTAAATGAACTAAGAATAATTTAATCTCATGTTTTAAGCGTGATAAATAGTTTTGATTTTAGTCCGGTAAAACACTGTAGTGTTTTGCCCCAAAATGCTCAAGGTACACTTTGAAATATCACAAAATAGTGTAATAAACATTGCTAACGTGTTGAAGCCATTCAGTAATACCAGTGTATCATTGTGCATGGTTAACATCAGAGAGCTCTCCAGGGACTGCAAGAAAAAGGTATTGATCTCTATACATTGTGTGATGGCTATAAAACAATCCATAAAAAGCTGAATCTCCCTATTCGCACTGTAGTGCTCAATACTAAGAATATTTAAGGCAACTGGAAAGGTGCCAACCCAACCAGAAAGAGAACACTTGACACTCACAGTGGCTGTGAGTCGAATGGTTTATGTCGCGCTGGTAACTAGAAGGGCAGCAGTTTGCAATATCCACCTTACACTAGCATCAAGATACAAAGGTGGAGTCTTTAAAAAAACACGTGTTCAAACTCAAACTGAAATGTATATAATAATAAACTTTATTTTATACAGCGCCTTTAAAGTTGGCTTCTCAAAGCGCTTTACAGAATGACAACAACAATAAATAAAAAGAATACACAAGATAAAACACAATTACTATATACAGAGGAGACCGTGGATGGTGGTACTAAGAAAAGTAGAAGCAGAGGGGTAAAGAATGGAACCAGTTAACTAAAGGCTCTTCTAAAGAAGAAGGTTTTGAGTCTGGATTTGAAGGAGTTTAGAGAAGGTGACTCTCTGATATCCTTGGGGAGAGAGTTCCAGTGCTTGGGGGCATAACAGGAGAAGGGCCTGTCACCCATACAATGTAGACGGACAGTTAGGAGACCAGAATTAGAAGAGCGAAGGTTGCGAGGTGGGGAGTAGGGCAGTAATAGTTCAGACAGGTACTGAGGTGCCAAGCCATGCAGAGGCTTATAGGTGAGCATGAGGATTTTAAAGTCCACATGGAATTTGACAGGAAGCCAGTGCAAGGACTCCAGGATAGGAGTAATGTGATCAGTTGCACTAGACCTGGTCAGGATTCTGGCTGCCGAATTTTGGACATCCTGCAGTTTGTTCAAAGCAGATTTAGATACCCCAGCGAGTACAGCATTACAGTAGCCAATTTGAGAGAACACAAATGTGATGATCAGCTTTTCAGCCAGTTAGTAATAACATAGGGCGTAGTCTAGCGATATTTCTGAGGTGAAAAAAATATGTTTTGACAATGGGTCAAATGTTAAGCCAGAATCGAATATCGCCCCAAGGTTTTTCAATTTAGACTGAAGCTCAAGTACAGAACCATCTACAGATAGGGTTACAGGATTGGCTTTTACGAAGTTGATGGGGGGGGGGTGCCAATAAGCATGACTTCAGTCTTGTTAAGATGAAGGAAATTTTGAGTCATCCAAGTTTGTATGTCAGGGGACCAATTGAAATGTGTCAGGAAGTTGATTGTTTTAGGGAATATTTAGCATCTATGGGTCCCGGAGCCCTGTTTAAGATAAAAGGAATCCTGAACTTATTATGCACCAGTACATTTTGGCCAAACACTGGCTCCTTCTGTCAAGAAGCCGAAGCTTTTTTGGCCATTGGACAGCGCTCCACAGCATGCATCCCCATCGGCAAAATAAATATTCTCACCCGGCCATCTCGATTCTCCTGGGATAAATGTGATTGATCGTTTCTGGATCAAACTCACTATATTATGGATGTGAGGAACCTAGCGCAATCTGGAGGAACAGTCAAAATCCCCCCTCAGAAGTCCTGGAACCTCATAGAACACTACAAAGATGTAAACGAAGGTGACCATCAGGAACTTAAACCATTATAGGAGCCTGTTCTTTCCCCCAAAGGACTGTGGGAGAATCGAGCAGGCTGCCCAGCCATGTGGTTGAAGCCGATCCTTAGATTATTTAGCTGCTAAACAAGCTAGACAGGCCAATAGCTCGCCTCCCATTTTGAACCTTTTTTTATGTTCTCTACGGCATAAGGGTCATTGTGTAGTGCTGCTAAAAGTGACACTTTCACATTTTTTATTTGTTTAAGCAATGCCAGTGAGGCAGTCTGTAAATCTTTGTTAAATGATGTTTTTCCCCCGTTTTTTTCCCCCTCAGATCCCATCAGCAGAGCCTCGCAGACCATGGCAAAGTGTGTCAAAGCTGTAACAGAGGGAGCACAGGCAGTTGAAGAGCCATCCATCTGCTAAAAGCTAAATGTTTAGAGACTTGCACTTGTCTCTTGCACCAATTTTAGGCCATGCAGAACTTGTAGCTCAAAACTGAAGTTTGATTTCATCAATGCATCGTGTGTGAACGACTGTGTGACATTTCTTTATATGTTGTGGCAGTCTGCTGGTGGCACTGTAAATTAAAGTTGAAGTTACATATTCAAGATTGG
Organism: Lepisosteus platostomus; assembly: GCF_059453375.1. NCBI lineage: Eukaryota > Metazoa > Chordata > Actinopteri > Semionotiformes > Lepisosteidae > Lepisosteus > Lepisosteus platostomus. Next base: position 7,335,616 of record NC_142624.1, read on the forward strand.
GAGAGTGCTTAATCCTTCACTTTTAACTGGTGTAAAGAAATGTAATAAAGAATAAATACTTCAGCCTAAATACTTTTTTCTTTTTCTTCAATTGATAAGGTGGGTTATCAGTATTTTGCTTAGTTATATTGCACATACACCCATAAACCTCTAGTTTGACAAAACACATAAAATGTAATGCTAATTTAAAAAATTGCTTGGAATTTTCAGTGACTTCAGTGCTTTTGTTTCTCTCTGATTTTGTAAGTCTTTATCTTGTTGAATTTAAAAGTGATGTTTTTCAATGATATGCTCTAATTATAGCATAAATTAAATTCTGAGTTCCAAAATAAGATTAAGAATACTGCTGACCTCTTATGTCAATAAAATCAGACTTAAAAACGTGACCTATCTGCTCTGGTCAAGGATTCTTTCAATTAAAAGCTTAAATTAAAGTTAATCTAAATTTTTATGTTTGACATCACAAACCACTGTGTTAAGCTACTATATTAATACCAGATGTTGCAGTATGTGTTTCTGGGCTTCTGCTTGTTTTATAATTGAATGTTTGAGGTTACAAAGCAGTAATGCAATCCAAAACAAATTCTGAAAATACACGATTTTAGTTTTGACCACATACAAAATAAGTTCAATAAAGTTCCTACATTCACAAAAAGCAAGAGAGTGAAAATCATAGTTGTGCAAAGATGTGTAGGTCTAAAACACAGGAATAATTATCTTTTTCTGAAGAAACAAAAGCTTCAAATTTATTGACCATGTTGTGTTTTATCTTTTTTTGTGTGTTATCCATGGAATGTGCCACTAATTGTAGAATTAATTTTAGTTGTTTGAGTACCTCTTGGCTACTTCAAGGTTTCATTTAAGATGCGACATGAAATCCTTCAAATTGAAACCCCACAGTGTATTATGATGTAACTCTCCATAGTGTCGTGGCTGGAAAAACAAGGGTAATTATTTAGTATATATAATTAATTATTCTTTTTTATCAAAGTCCAGAAGTATGGTTTTATTTAAATTTGATTAGATTTTAATTTTGGAAATGACAACCATAGATTTAATTTAAGAAAGGTTAAAGTATTGTTTTACATACAAAACGTCTTGTGGAAGATTACAGACAATATACAATTTGGGGGACTGAATTGTGTTGATAAACCTTTTTTCTACCTGGGTGTGATTAATTCTGAAAGTATATTAGCAAAGATTCTTAGCTGCTGATATCTATATTGTATAGTGTGTGCATTAAAAACCAAACAGTTCAATGTTCAATTTATAAGCCTTGTTCTGTATCAGTCAAAATAAATAAGCTCTTACTGAAACAATACTGGGGAATGAGAAGCAGCAGTTACCCTAGTCTAATAGATAGATGTATCAACTTTTTATCATTTAAATACATTGCTAATGTAAATGAAACATTTTAAAAAATCCATTAGTAATACATTGATGTCATCATTGTGTCCAGATGTCTGTTAAGAATATATATCAACATAATTATAAAAATGTCACTAATATACATGTATATTTAATAAACAAATATCAGAGTAACACATCACAATTACATAAAATATGATGGGAGAGACTTCATTCCTACACTTGGCTACAACTACACCAATCCTGCAAACTCTTCTAACATACTATAAAGGTTTCAGTGTCTGTAATCCCAGAAGCCTTTTAACGGTATATCTGACGACCAAACAGGAACTTAACAATATGACACAGCGGTTTTCAAATTCATAGAAATATCTTGTTTTCACTATAATAAAAACTTAAATTTCCAATATGGTAGCAGAGGTTGTTGTTGTGCAGCCGGTTGTTGTCATGTCCCCCAAGTGCCTGTAGTGGTGCTGTAAGGAGAGTCTGCAGATGATTAAACTAAAAACCCCAGCAGCTCTTTACTGCTATTTTTTGCTGTAGATAAACTACATTTATATTTATCAGGGATTCATACAAAATTATATACGGATACAAATCAGACAGTTCCGTAAAAAATACCGAAAAAAACAGTTCGTAAAGAGCCCAATAGACTGAAATCTACATTTGCAGACTCTCTATCCGGAGTGAATATCAGATACAGCAAGCAGCAACTGAAGGTAAGCGGATATGCTGTGAAGCATCGAGCTCGACTGGGAGAGGAACACCGGATAGTGCGTCAGACAAGGCCGTCGCCGCTGCAACTTGAGGTCGGGGGATTACAAGGTCTGGCAGGCCGGTATTAGCTGTTTATATTTAATCAGAAGTTCAGTTAACGTGAGAGCTTGTTTGATTTACGCTCGTTTTCGTATTTTTCGTGTCATTTATTTAGATTTCAAGGTGATTGCCATACCTTAAAGTGGTTTTAAGATGTGTTTTCTGTAATGTTTTCCTTTGAAGGCCAGACGACGTGGGCCTAGCAGCGCCTCCCTTTGTTTGAAACGATATTTTAAGTGCATTTATATTCATATTTCAAAATGTAAGAATGTATTTAAATAAGTTGTAAACGTGTTATTTTGTAGAAATGGTTATTTTGGTGTTTTTTGTATTTTTTATATTACTCATTTATTTCAGTGTATTTATTTCCGTTTCCTGGGGGAGCTCTAGCGCTGCTTTGTGTATTATTCAGTTTCTTCCTTGGTGCTCAATTTTTAATTTTAATTTTAATATTTCCTTTTTGTTTGCAATGTTCTGAAGGTTGTTTCATGTAGGGAAAAACAACTTATCCGCAACTGTACTTTCATTTTTTAAGTTTCATTTTCGGAACTGTAGCTAACTTTAAAATTCCTGCTCAGTTTGTGCGGGGCGAAATCGTTCTACAATGTCAATCGTACATTTTCTAAGTTAAATTTCGTTTTTACGTATGCATTTCACAAAGTAAAAACTTTAAGCCGCTGCTATACTAGGTTTTCTGTGATTTTTAGGAGCTAGCTAAATAACTCGAATTTGCAAAACCGGAGAAATTTGGATCAGGACCTGCAGCTTGCACCTTTGCAACGTATCTAGTTACTTGATCAACTTCGCTGTCCGCAGTTCGTATTCTGTCCTGGAAGTTTTTATACAAAACCTTGCACAATTACAATACAAATATACAAAGAGTTTTAAAACTGCATAGCTTTCTGCCAGAAGGAACAGTTTAAATAAAGCACGTAGATTTCATATATTACTATTAAGTGTATTAGTGGTGTGTATTCTTCCAGTGTTCCCACAATGTCAGTTGTGTGCCCACGTTGCGACTGGAGTGACAGTGTAGTTTCTCTGCATTTTAGTTTGTATGAATAGAGTCCAGATTACACCAGGTAAATCCGAGGGACGTTAAGATTAATGCATAGTTTGAAACGCAGGTGGAGATGACTGCTTCATGACACTACTCCTGAAGAACAGATTATTTTACAAAGATCATGGAAAGATAAATCGCTTTATCAGAAGCAAAACGAAATGAAAAAAAAATCTAATAAATCTGGAGAGATCGATCCCTCCAATCTACTCTTCCGCGGTACCTACAGTCTGCTTAGACGCAATTCGTTAAATATGAACACAACTGTTAACGGCATTTAATTGATATTTCTGTTTAGATTTTTACCAGTGTTAAGATCAAGGAAAGAACAGAGCAGTTTAGTTTCATTCTTTCATTTTCAACTCTGTTGAATTTGGTTTAACTATTGGAGAGTTCCCTTTTGGAATTTCATCAGTTCTATGAATTCGAGTGACCTGAGGTTTTTTTTTTGGTGAGAACAAGCCGTTCAGCCCATCGGCGTTTGTCCTTTTTCTGTACAGTACTGATCGTCTCACATCAAGCCTGGACTTGAAAGTGTCTGATGTCCAAACTGCTAATCCGTCCCATTTATACTGCTAGCGAAACGAAAATCTTCTCTGCAGTAACAGAGAAATTAAATGAACAAAGGTCTTTACTTGCGCTTAATGTTTGTTTTTTGTCTGTAGTTAAAGCAAAAGGAGAAATAACTGGGGGGATCTAAGCATTATAGTTTAAAAGCTTTCTGCTTTGATATTATGGGAGAATGTTAATAGGGTTACCTAGTCACTCATAAAAGAGCATGGATAGAAAGGGAAGGGGCTTCACTAAGTATTATCGACTTGCTTAATAGAGTTATTTTCTGTCTGAACGTAAACCGCAGATGGGGAGTTTTCCTGTCATTTTACAGCCAATATTTCCCTTTAAATATCCCCTTGTTAACTGACACAGACTTTGGGCCATCTGTCACATCTTTAGTCATACTGCACCATTTAGTATCATCTTTGTACTTCATTTTGGAGTGTTTTTGCTGGTTGTAAATACAGGTGGTTGTATTTTCAGAGTTTTCATCACGTTGCAAATCAGAGTTTACCTGAAAGGGGCTTTTCTGAGGATATGACAGGGTTGAGGCTATAACTGTACGTTTCATAACTTGTGTTTATAATGTCTCATCATTGTGCCTAGCAAAATAGCTCCAAATCATAATTTAATGGAGCAGTGGTTAGGGTTCTGGACTGTAACTGGCAAAGTTGTGGGTTTTAATCCTGGGTGAGAGACAGCTGTTGAATCCTCTAGTGCATTTTACCCAGATTGCTCATGCAAAATGCCCATCTCCATGAATAAGTGCATGCGATTAAGTCGATTTTGCTAAAGATATAAGTCAGCTATATTAATAATTAGTAATTATGAATAAAAACCATCCTCAGTTGTTTTCTGAAGAAGTTTAAAACCAGTCATTTATACCATCTTTCCTTTTCTTATCGTGTGAGATTTACCAAGCCTTCTTAGCACGTTATTTAGTAGATGTGTTTATTTTTGTATTTTTTATATTCATTCTTTCAGTGTATTTATTTCCATTTCCTGGGGGAGCTCCTCTGTGAGCATCTAGCAGTGTCCACATTAATGAGGTTATCCGCAATAAGCAGTTATCGTATTCATCAAAGATTTTCATGGGAGAGATGGAAAAATGTGCCGGATAACAGAGTACCTCAGCCTCATTTGCAGCCGGCCAACAGGAAGTCAAATAGAAACAATTGGAGGAGCAGGACACAATCTCTCAATGTTTTTGGCCCAGGTAAGCTTTATTTGGGTCAAAATGGCAAATTTGACTGGTTGCTCCAAAGTTCAGTCCTTGGATTTGTCTGTTAAAATAGAAGAAATTAACCTTGTCGATTAAACGATAAACGAGGTTGCTTTGTATGTTTACATTTATGTTCAAAATGAGTGCAGATGTAGTGCAGCGCTTCTGCAGACAGTGCAAGAGATCACCTCAGCATACAGTAAAAAATGAGGATCCCTTATAAATGACCACATATCTGTTCTGATGAAAGTTTTTATCAAGTTTAAGGGTCTTGTCCATCTTCAAGTCTCTGTCAAAACAGGAAAAAACGATATTGTAATCTTCACAACAATTTATTGTTGAAGTCTTAGATATCTCTTCAGTTACAGTTTTCTATTTCTCCAAAGATGTTACTTTAACTGTCAGTGACAGATCAGCTTTTTTTGGACAAATATTTAGAATCAAACTATTATGCGGAAGTGTACAATATGCTAGTTCACAGTGTCACATGTCCTTAAAATGAGCATATCCAGTATAGTTTTATAACTAAAAAAAGGACAGCGGCACTCTACACCTTTAAAGCTTTAAATGAACCGTGCTAGTTTTTGAAAATTGTTACAAGACCCATGGAAATAATGAACCCGTATGGTTTTGAGTACAGTACACAGGCCACACGTAGTCAGTATCCAATTTGTCTTGTAACATACAAAAACCTACCTAAAAACCAGTAATCATGAAAATCTAGCACGCAGTTGCCTTGCCTCTAATATTACAAATCTTAAATGAGTGAGTTTAACTTAGTTTAAAGAAAGGTTTGTAGGACTCTGCCGATAACCAATAGATTGGGCGCTTTGTGGGAGACTAACAGGAATATCTGAGGCAGTGCTGAGTCACACAGAAGAAAAGTGATGAGTACAAGAAAGGAGATCTCTAGGTTAAGAACAGTTAGAGCTAAAGGTAAAGACGTGGCTCCCGGTTTGTCAAACCCTGTTATTAACGTACAGGCAAATATGAACTGTCCTGCATGAGTAGTTCTGTTTGGATAGCAGAGCTTGTTAGTGAATACAAAATGTGCATTTGATGGGCATGTTTTATACCTGAACATTACTGAACAGACATTAATTGTGCAGAATATGCTAATTTGAACAAAATGTCAAAAGGGTTGTAAAGGGATAATTATATTTGCAAATAGCGTTCAAACATTTGTTAACAGGTGTCTCAATTTGAATTTTCCATCGTTTGCTGTATAGTGTAGTACCATATATCTTCTTTTAAAACATATACATTTTTTGAAGTAAATGGCAGAAAGTAAAGTACTTTTTGAAGTAAATCCTCAGATACACTCCTGTACCTTCGTAATGCACATTGTGATTGTTTTATGTCTTTTGTGTACATACTGATTCTGGGTTTTCAATAGACTGTTCTATTTTTCTCAGAGCTTATTTTCGTTAGAAAGAGAGGAATCTTTCCATAAATCTGATTGTTTAAGCCCTCTGTGGCAGAGAGTATTTTTACTCATTTGGGCTGAAGAGTTGTGAAAGGCAGTGCCCGTTTCAACCTCAAGTAATGTTCTGCTACAGTGTGCGGGTGAAAATAACTGTGATTCATTTCTATCACCAGGACTCGAATGCAAAAAAGGAATTTGTGTAACCATGCGATTCAGACATTAGTGCCAAATGTCAGTGCAAATTAAAACACTGGTGTGGATACTTATAGGGAGCATGCTTCAGGTTACTTGTGGATTGCATGGACTAGTAGGTTACAATTTACTGTCTTGATTTCCTTCTTACCTCAGCTCTTGACTGAATGTGAGAGTACATTCCAGCCAGATTAAAACAACCACTGCTAGGAGCATTTATTTCTGATTTCCCACAGCATTTAATTTTCTGTCGTACAAAATATAAAGATCAGTTTACCTCATATTCATGTCCGGCCCCTGCACAAGGCCAAACTACCGTCCATCGTTTTTCCAATTGCTTCGTCCGGGTCAGGGTTGGAGGGGAACCTATCCCAGCATGCAACGGGCCCAAAGCAGGCTACAGCCTGGCATGACGTCCAACACACTCACACCAGGCTCAGTTTTCCCAGATTGAAAGCCGGTTAACCAGCCAGTTTGTCTACGGACTGTGGGAGGAAATTGGAGCACTTGGAAGAAACCCATGTAGATGCATGGAGAACACGCAGACTCCACACAAACAGCACCCCAGGTCTGTAGTTGAACTCGGGGTCCCAGCTTTGTGAGGCAGCAATGCTTACCACTGCGTCACTATGCGCAGTTTCTATCATTGGTTTCTGATGTTTTTTCGTGCTCAATTTTTTCATATATGTATAAAAAAAGATAGTTAAGCAAAGATTCAGTGTAAATGATGGAAGACAAAATTATTCCATCGCCCTTTTTTAGATAAATGTCAAGCCATTAAACTTTCAGAAAATTGTAAATGCTTTATACTATACAGTGTTGTGTGTTAAGAACCCCATCATTTGCATCTGTCTGGCATTTCATGACAAAACACCCAAAAAAGGAAATATTAATGAAGGCAATAAGTGTTTTGTGGATCAAGGAATAACAACTCTTTCTAAAAGCGTGATACACCCATGCCATCAAAAAGGTTATATTTGCAAACAGTGTTCAAATATTTGTGAACAGGTGTCTTAATTTGAATTTTCCACCATTTGCTGTATAGTGTAGTATCATACGTCCTCTTTCAAACATATCAGTGGGTGGATGTTCAAGTAAATCCTCCGAAAATGCCATCTGGAGAAGGCAGTCTGTGTCCAGATGCGGCGACTCTTTGTAATTCGTAGTCAAGAATTTGGTTAAATTTATGCAACCATCGGTTATGAAATATTGAAGGCATGATTTTATTTGTAGTTGCATGTTCTCACTGTGAGCACAGGGGTTTTCTGGGGTGCTTCCTGACAGCTCCCGTGGGTATGCTGCAGAGGTTGGGTTGGGTACTCTGAACCAGAGGTGTCCAGAGCCAGTTCAGCTCTCCCTAAATCAATGAGTATTTAAAGATTAGGAATACTTGTTTAGGCAGGCGATCGGTTAAAGCCAGTAATCTTTTTTTTTTTAGTGAAGGGAAAATGAGTCCTTCAGGGCTGCATAATCTCATTTTTGTTCCCAATGATCTCTGCAATTAAACACACCATCTGTTTAATTGATTATCGTTAAATCGTTCCAGGCCTTTAGAAATTGACGATTTAAAGATGACCTATTAAAACAATAGCTGGATCAGACCTCTTCAGAGCCAGGCTGGAGACTCCTGCTCTAAATTGTCCTTAGTCCTGTCCAGAGTGAGGGTGCACAGGATGACTTTTATCCTCCATGCTTTCAAGATAGGACAAGACTCCGGTCTGCCACTGTTATCATCAGGAAAAGTAGCTTTTGGTGATGGGTGGATATTTTCAGGTGGAATAAGATCACTTTATTAGCCATATACAATTTCTTGCATTAGGAATCTGTCTTTTCTCATACCCCAGCTTGCTCTCCATGAGACACACAGTTAAAATATAATATAATATAATGGTATTACTTTTGTTGCACAGTTAAATACAATAGTGTGCAATCCAGGGAGATGTTTCATCGAGGGGCTCTGCGTCATCATAAACCACTGGAGCAAAGGCTGAAGTATTTAATTAAATGGCCCTGACCCCTTGAATGACGTTCTCCTTGTAATTCACAACACTCACTGTTAATGTAAATATAGGCTGTAGTGTATTAAAAAAACAGTACAGAATTATTACTATATTTGTTTTTTGCTTGAGCAGTTTTAAATGTGTCAGGTTATCTTTTAAATGTAAAGGCTGATCGCAAGACCTTTCTGACATTTGCATGCAATAAATGTGCTGAAAACAAACATGCGTTCTCCATGTCGGCACAAGGTCCCACATTGTTCATTTCACTGATAAATTATTTATTTTCCAGAGAGGCCTGCCTATCTAAAGACTAAACAAAAGTCCTTACTACGGTAATGACTTCACTGGAAGATTAGCTAATATGTGCTTCCTGTGTCAGGCGGGAAAAGACCAGTTGGTTTTTCTGATTCTTTCTCAGCTTCTTCTCCCATAAAAAGTAGCACATTTTAAAGATATCTTCTAAAGATATCTTACAGTATTAGAAACAGTGCAGATATTCTTTGATGCATAAAGGATTCATAATATTAACAGCGCTACAGCATGTGCTATTTAGATATAATTTACATTTTTAGTTTAGCAGACGTTCAGTTTTAGATTTGTCTTTCGTATGAGAGAAAATACTAACTTTATTCGCAGTAATGCTTGACTTAATATTGAATTTTTGGTTTAGTACTTGAAGAACATGATTTAACTGCCCATTGTTTTATTTAAATTACTAGTGGTGACCAATTTCGCATGCTGCTCATATGCACTTTTATTAGACCCAAAATGGATCTGCTTTCCCTTTTGTGTTTGATAAAGGATGTTTCTATATAAATCTAAATTCTAGCAGCAACGTGTGACATTGTCTTTTTGAATACTGGTTCATGTACACGTATGTGACAGTTATTCACTATTTCGACGTGTAATGGCTCGTTTTGTAACTATTACATTTCAAAATAGTGAATGCACATGTGAAATAGAAATGGTGATGAGTTATTCCTAATTCAAATGTGTTGTTAAGCTGCATTGAGAACACACGTTAGCACAAGATGATTTCAAATGGTTCACTATTTCTATTTGACGTGTTTACTGTGATCTGGGTGAATTGGTCTTGCGTGATGCTGTGCAGATTATTTACATGTGTAGTTTTCACAAGCACAATTGGTGAGTGCCTTGTAAATCGCCACAGAATATGTAGGCGTAATGACGGCAATGATTACTTGTTTTCTGCTGTAGAGACGCTGCGAGTTCCAACTCTTTTTCTACGAGAGCAGACCCCGAATCTAGTCCTTTCGGCGCATGACTCCTCAGTTGTTGTTTACAAAACAGAGGCAGGTGTGTTGATGTTTTCTGTGACCGGTGAGAGAGAAAACCACAAAAATACAGGTATTGACCAGTTTTCTTCAGGCTTCATAGTGGGGTGCTGAGTGTCGCCCATACAGTTGTTTGAAAAGACCACACGGCCTTAATCTTTGTCCGTCTTTGTTTTAAATAGTTTTTTAATGCTATCATCCTTGGACAAAAATAAAGTAGCCTACTCTTTCACATGGTTTTCAGACTCAACAGATTATTTTTGAGGTTTGTTTTAGTCCTTCTTTATACTCAGTGAGTAATGGCAAATTGTTCCTTAGTAAAGCAAATTCATAAGTCAGTCCTCTTTACAGATTGCTTTCCTGCTGTTTTTGTTTTTAAAAAAACTACCTGATAAGAACTTAGTAAGAACGAAATAGCCATGTCTGGCTTTGAACTCTTACGAAAATAATGCCCACTGAAAGGATAAAATAAGACGTCAGTGTCAGCTCCATAAGTCCTAGGCAAATGGTAACTGTGCTACACAATACAATTTAAAATTATAATGCATTTAATAATTTCGTATCTCGCAATGAAAAACAATACATGTTAAGTCTTTTAAGCCAGCAAGGCCCTTTTCTGCTGATGAAGCATAATTGTTCTTGACAAACGTACACGTTGACACCTTATTATAAGCAGCCTTCATTCATACTTCTACTTCAGGAGCAGTTCCATTTGGATTTCCTTTCTGTTGTTCAGTGAAGTATAGTTACTTTTGTCTGAAACATAACTGCTCTGAAGAATGATGATTCCGTAGCGAGCTGGCTAAAGAAAATTGGGTATTGATCAAAGCCATATTGATTTTCAGACTTGCATAAGTGGTGCTGCTCGATTTTCCTTCCACATATAACACAGTGCAAGTAAAATGCTTTGTTAATGTTCTACAAGTTATGCACATCATATATACAGTATATAGAATCAACTACCAGACTATGTTAAGTAAGAAACCCCCTCAGATCTAAATGTTGATATACTGTAGGTGCTGTACTCCCAGACTTGCATAAGTGTTGCATTCAGCACAACCTTTTGTAAGTTGGAGCACACTCTTATATGGAATATTTACACTTACATCTGTTATCATTATCATTTTTGTTACACTGCAGTCAAAATACAAAATGTCACTATTCCAGCATTATTATTGCAGTACGCTGCACTGTACTTAAATAATCAATCTGTGCTCCTCAGAGGAGTTGTATGGCATTATTTTCACATCCTTATAACATATTTCAGCAGAAGAGTAACACTATGAAAACACAGCGGAAATTATTCCAGACACCACACCCACAAACAGAATGTACACCCCCAAGGTGTACACAACTTTTTATGTAAAGTAGGGTTTATGTGAGTTGGCAGCTACTTGTGTTTCCAGACTAATAGTGAAGAGTCCACGGACATTTTCACAAGTTTCAGAGCCAGCTCATGGTGTTTTTTGTAGTTTACGTATAAGTATTATCATGTGCCCATTCATAATGGCACAGACACACTCTAACATAGAGGATATTGCAAGGTTACACAACAGATGCATAATTGATATAGACAGGTATCTTAAAGGGGTAGGTGATTTAATCTAAGTTCAGTTTATACACTTTTAAAAAGTTATACACTTTTTAAACTTTAAGTTAGAAAATAATCTGTCTGACACAAAGGGAGAAACTGAGTAAAGGTCCTGAGGACGGTCTTTTTTTAGTCACCAACTAAAAATCTTAGTGTAGACAGAAACTAATCTGTGTAAATTTTCACCCTACTCGTGTTTTTGGATGTTTTCTTAGAATCAGCAGTTTGGAATGGTGGTTTCAAGTCCATGTGGATCTGCGAGTGTTAGCATATAATTCACCCCCCCACACATGGTGTTCTGTAGTTACTGTAACTGCTGTAATTTCTGGATGGATAGCTGCTTTTCTGTTTTGAGGTATTGGTTCCACAGTGGTTGTTGAAAACTATATAGAAATGAATACAGCATTAAAAGCTGTGGATACATGTTTCAAACAAAGGCTGAGGCCAGACTCATTGTGAATGCTGTCTCTTATGGTAACCCTTTTTCACATTATTTTAAACAAGGTAATAGCTGATTATTAGAGCCCTGTGTGTATTATTTCTGACTGTTTAGACAATTAAACGAAGAATTCCTTTGGTAGAAAAGGCAAGTAATTTTTCAATTAGGGATCCTAACTGCAGAAAGAAAAGGATTATGTGCCAAACAAATAATCATTTTTACAAACAATTGGATGGGGGAAGATTATGTTTTTTTTATACTTAACCTGTCTTAACATAGTTAATTTCAAAAAGTAAATGTTGATTATTATTATTTACCCCTGTGGGGGTCAGATTAGAGTCACTTGATCTGTAGGTTAACAGCATGGAGACATGGTCAGGGATTCAAGCTCACAGCTGGAAGGGCTGTGGTTTCAAGTCCAGGCTGGAGCTATGTTGTGTCTCACTGTAGAAGGCTGGTTTAATGCCCTGCTGAGTAAATGTCTTTCTCTTCAATGAGAATGTCTTCATAATTTGCCTACATGGTTTATTAAGGATTAGTCTTATCATTGTATTGGATTTAATGCCATCTGTGTGTGGTAAATGAAGTTTCATTGTATTGATATCTTGCAGCTCTGTTTTGTACTTGAACCTTTCTCCTCTGTATGCTTACATTTGGGGAACATTAGAAAGGTCTGTAAGTGGCCAGCCACCATATCACCATGCAGTTCACAGCTGGCAACCCATTGAAGCTCAGCAGGTGTGAGCCTGGTCAGTACCTGGATAGGAGACCTCCTGGGAAAGCTGAGTTTTCTGCTGGAAGTGGTGTTAGTGGGGCCAGCAGGGGGCGCTCACCAAATAATCTATGTGGGTCTATGTAATAATCTATGTATGTCTATGTGGGTCCTAATAACCTAGTGCAGTGACGGGGACACTGTACTGTAAAAAGGCGCCGTCCTTCGGATGAGACGTAAAACCAAGGTCCAGACTCTCTGTGGTCATTAAAAATCCCAGGACGTTTCTCGAAAAAAGTTGGGAGTGTTTCCCCAGCATCCTGGACCAATTTCCCCCTTGCCTTTACCAATCATGGCCTCCTAATAATCACCATCTATGAATTGACTTCATTACTCCGTTTTCCTCCTGATGTGTGGTGAGCGTTCTGGCGCACTATAGCTGGCGTCGCATCATCCAGGTGGGGCTGCACACTGGTGGTGGAGGGGAGTCCCCATTACCTGTAAAGCGCTTTGAGTGGAGTGTCCAAAAAAGCGCTATATGAGTGTAAGCAATTATTATTAAGTGAGAATCGACCGACTGATTTAAGAGGAGTGACATAAAGATAGTCTTCACTCTATTGAATATTTCCCTTTAGATTTAGTCTCCATACTACAAGCATTGTGCTTTGGATCCACAAGTCGGTTGTTTTGTTTTTCAATATGAACAAGAGATGCCTTTCAGAAGTCATTGGTACAGCACTTCCAACAGTTGCTTAAGTGGTAGTACCCAGGGCCTGGGAAATCACTGATGTTGTACTCATCCATAAGGGTGTGAAATGTGAATCGAATGATAAAACCAAGGAGTCTGTTTCTTTTACCTTGCATGTAATTGAAGTAAATTAAAAGAACTAAACCGGAGGATTACCCATATGGATGTAATGTCCTAAGAAATAATCAACATGGGTTTAGGATAAGAACTCGCCTGCCCAACATTTTATGACCCTTTTAACAAGCAATAACAGCGAATTTCGATTTTTAGGCTTTTGTTGGAGTTCTTTGTAAGCAGTTCATTCTCAAATTGCATGCAATACGCATTCAGACAAGCACAAGTGTTCGGATTTGGAAGTGTGAGTTAAATATATTGTTATCCCCTTCTTGTTCTGTTTTATAAGAGGGGAAAACTGGAATGAGGGTAATGTAATTAGTGGAGTACCAGAAGGATGTTCCTAGGACCACTTTCTTCATAGATTTATTTCAGTGATCCAGATTCTGGTCTTGATAATGTACTAGTCCAGTTTGTGGATGATGCGAAATTAGCAAACGCTATAGACAACTTTGATCAAATTCAAGATTGGGCCAAAACCTGGCAGGTGAAGTTTAATGTAGACTTTTGCATGCAGGTACTAAAAACATAAACTAGACAAAATACAAAACTGGAAATCTAGAGCTTTAGGAGGCTACTTCTGAAGAAGACATAGGTGTTTATATTGACATCTACATCTAAGAAATGTGGAGAAGCAGTTAAAAGGGAATAAAACTTATAATTCAAAATATTGGAGGTAGCATTAAAGTTCTATAAGTCATTAGTATGGTCTCATTTACAATACTGTGTGCAATTTTGGTTACCAGATGATAGAAAAGATGTTCATTGACATCCATTGTCCATTGACAGTCCTTGCAAAAGTCTTCAGTTATTTTTCTTAAGAATATTTTCTGGCATAAAACAATGTTACATCAAAATGATTGATTTTGAGTTTCAGTGTTTAGAAATAAAAATATCACAGAGAACTCAATTTCAATGTAAGATTTGTAATTCAGTGAAATGAGAGAATGTGTCAAGGGTCTGAATACTTTTGCAAGGCACTGTATATTCTGGCCTGTCAGCTAAAGACCGGATAAAGGAACTCAAGTTTTGAAAGCAGAAGATTGTGAGGGGACCCAATAGAAGTTTTCAAAAATCTCTAAGGTATTGACAGTGTTAACCCATAACCCATCAGATATCTTCAGAATAAACCGTGAAACAGGAGGCACAGGGCACAGGTGGAAACTATGTGGAGTTGCGTTTAAAACCGAGATCAGGAGACGCTTCTTTACCCAAAGGGTTGTGGGAGTATGGAACAAGCTGCCCTGCCATGTTGTTGAGGTTAATACCCAGGCTTCTTTTAAGAAGTTGCTGGATGAGGTCCAGGGATTAACTAGCTGATGGGTTAGATGGACTGAATGCCCGACCTCTTGTTTGAAATCTATCCTGTGTTCTTAAGGTTGAACTAGATTTTTATAACAATAGGAGTGTTAAACATGAGGTCCTATCTAATGATCTAATGAAACAGTGGTTTCAGTGGATAAAGTATGTCCCCTTCTAGATGTTAAATATGATTTTTCTCTGTGCTAAGCTATTGCAGTTACAGTTTAAAATTTTTATAATGTAAGGAAGAGACATTATCTAAGAACCTCAATCTGTTACATGTTTTTTGTTCCTGTTTTCTTGGGGGTTTGGATAATTGAGAGGACACTGCAATACTCAAGCCAACTATCTTAACTGCAGATCAAAAAGTGTCTGGTAACCCTTGCGTGAATGAGTTTAGACAGGCCTTATTGTACTTATAGTGAGTGCAATAACTGTCAAAAATAAGTGTAAGTACTGTATTTGTTGTTAGAATCATTAATGAAACCTTCAAACGTGACTCCAATTTAGAGGTGGACAAATTACACAGGATTGTGAAAAAAGTAATGCCTTATTGATATTTACAAAGCCAATGTTTTTGATGAGTGAAATCTGTGGAATCTTCAACTTGTACTTCTGAGTGATTCCCTTAAAGGCTTATTCAGAACTGAACGTTTTTGTTTGCTGCATGGTTGATGAAATTAATTAACCAAATCATATCAAATAAATTGTTTTAATTTTCTTACTGTGTGGGTTTTTGGGTGGAAGGTTGGGGGCATCATTTTCCCCCCTCAGTATTCAATGATCAGTATCTAGTGCTCATGAAAGGAGAAGATTTTTAGCTGCATACGTACTGTATGTAGTTGTCTCCTTTTACTTGCATTATTATCCATGAAGATTCAGTGCTTTATCGAAAAGAGTATTTGTTATGAAATGTAATATCATATCATTTTAGAGAATAGCTATAGTTGTGTAGGTTACAATGGAAATAACTTGGCTTATGTATAGAAAGTGTTTCTTTTCAGCTTTGTACATTTTCTATTAGTTGTGTGAGCCTGTGGAGAAAGGTTCATGATTTGAAGTCTTTATCTTAATAAGTGCCCATGTGTTTTTGTAGATTTGTACAAAGCTATTTTCTTTAGAGATCAGTGTTCCCTTTGGGAGGCGTTGGGGGACACTGAGGGGCAGTTGTCTGAATACTTTTCACCGCAGAAGAGGGTGAAACATTGAGAACTTTGGAGCCTGGAGAACCTTCCTCTTCCAGGCCAACTCAGGCTCGTTTCAAAAACAAGTTAATCACCGAGACAGTTCAAGGCTTCCGAGTTTTGTATAAAAACATAAACTTGCTTAAAAAGGGGGGAAATCAGTTTATCTCTGGTCTATCCCCCTGGAAGAGCTTCCTCTTATATTGACCTGGTGTTCTGTCATCAACCAGCTGTTCCCAAGACAAAAGAGTCTTATCCCCAGTGTTGTGCGCTGCTGGAGTGTGAAATGAACTTGCCTTAAAACGCCACCTGTGTAATCGACAGCCTGCCTCATGTCTCTTCATGCCATTAGAAAGCTGGAGCTGTTTTCTCCTCTGTTATTTACGAAACCCATTCCAAATTTTTTTTTTCGCTCTTATGGATAAATGTTTATGCTTAAAAACGGCGAGGGGCAGGCGACATGATTTGCTCCTGGTGTGATGTCCGAGCTCCACCAAATCAAAATGAATGATTGAAAACATGTTGCTCTGTTGAAAGAATCGTCGGTCTAACCGAAACTTGTGTTTTAATGAAAAGCAGTTCATTGCTTATGTATCAATGGTTTTCACGTAGATTCAAATGATCTCCTAAAAAGATGAAATATTTTATTATTTTTAGCATATGCTTCTCATTTATCACTGTAGAATTTTAGAATATTTGATCTTTTACTTTATCACTGCTCTGATTCAGTCCACAAATGTCCTTTTTTTTTTCACCACCCAACAGATGAAGTGCAGGAGAGCTGTGTTCGCTCAGTCTGACAAGCTTATTCTTTGCCTTTCTTTACCCTTTAATCAAACTGTACTAGGCGATCAGGACAGGTGCAGTAGTGAATGAAATTACAATGACTGCCCGCCTTCATAACAATAACAATTAAAAGCTTTGGAGTGCTGTTTCACTCAGGAGGGCTTCTCTTTAGCTCTCACAGTGTAGCTGAAGCCCCCTGGTCTTCTACAGTATGTGCAGCTCCTAGCACGTGACATGACTTGCAAATGACAGTGCATACATAGCAACGAAAACAAAACAGAGTAATGAATTGTCTGTATCCTATTGAATCTCCAGTCAGAATCGATGTAGCAGCCCTTTAAACTGTATTTCCATCAGTCCCTCAAAGATGCATAACTAAAACCACAAATAATACCTTTCCCCTTTACAGTCACCCTAACCCAGTCCTTACCTTGACCTTAGCCCTGTTTTTAAAGGGGAACTGCAGTCTTACGTTTCTCAGACCGGTTAAAATAAATTCATTGACGTTGTAGAAAAGAATTGACAAATTTCAAAGTAAGCATAGTGAACTTTGTGAAAGTACTGGGAGCCATCATGTTGACGCAACTCGCATGAGAGTTGCCACAGATTGTGACGTGATGCGGCCCTTCCTGCTCACTAGTCCCCCATAATGACTAAAGTCATGTGATGTAAGAACGGAGGAGTACAGGTTGTGCAGCAGAGATTTCACTGCAGAATGTTCCATTATGATCTGCGTGCATGAGTTAACAAGTAGGTAGTTGTCGGCAAAACTGTCTTGAAATCTAAAGCAATATTTCCTTTGTATTAAAAGAGATGTATTCACAAGTCTGCTTGTTTACAGTGTCATACAGCCACACACGTCACTGGACGTTTTGTTGCCTCGTTCTGAATCTCGGAACATGACGCTACGCAGACCTGGAAATTTTGTGATGTCAATTGGAGGTTTTACACATTACTGTGTATAATGTACTGTTCCTGTAGTTTGAAAAGCACTCATCAGTGCTGGTTCTTTCTCACCCTGGAATATGAAAACAGCATTGCAGTTGCCTCACCCTTCCTCAAACGTTAACTTTAACATTAGCCTCAATCCCGAAACTCTTAATTTGAAATCTACCCTTAGGCTAATGCCCACTCACACATTTGCCCTTAAATCCTCATTGATCAGGACTGCATCCCTGACTGGAATGGTGTGGCTGGAGTTGTATGACTAAGGCTACTGACCTTCAGGTATGCGCTGTCAGCTCCACCCAGTGTAATTTGTCAAAACAGTGGTGTGGTGGCTTTAAAACCAGAATAGAGATAGAACGTACCTCCAGTTAGCTAATAATAAACTACATTTGTTATTCCTATCATTGTTGTAGTCATGGGCTTTTTGGTTGGTCTTTTTCAGTTCTATAGGGGGGATGGGAGGGAGGGTAGGAGAGGGTGTGTTCTTCTGCTCGCATTTCTGATAGCTGTTTTTTATTAATTGCTTATAAATGTAAATAGTGCAAATGTTTTTTTTTTAAATACATTTGCTAGACATCTGTTGTAAACGAGGGGGCAGAGAAAATATCCTGTTTTACAGACGATTATTGTGCAGTATCTTTCCAAAAGTATCCAGATCCCTGTGCAGTTTTCATACTTTGTTCTGAGGTTTGCAGTCCTGTCACTTTAAAGAAGCAAACCTGTTACATATACAATCTACTCCACTCAAAGCAAAAAGCAACATGTACTGTTACTATATAATCAATATAAAGAATAATGAATAAAAATTAAATTAAATTATGTGCTCGAAATTACCTTAACGAGCCATGTAGCTAGTAGAGAGTCCTTTGTGTGTTATAATTGCTCACAAACAGTCTCTCAACTAATTGTGTGACTCAGAGGTGCGTGGTTTCAGAACAAATAGCGCACATAGTACAAGTAAAATGAAAATCTGGATTTAACACCTATCTCTGCAAGGTCTCTCTGTCAGGTAGTGAAGTTCAAGCAAAGATTTGACCAAGAAGGCATTAAAACCACGTGAGTGATAAAGTTGTATAAAAGTACAAATCAGAAGGGTATAAAATCACTCCTAAGACCCTTACTATCTCTTTGAAGTTGGTTTAATTCGTCATTGAACAGCATTAACCAATTCTGTAGTCAAATAGTGGCACGCCTCGCTGTTGCTCTCCCATGAAAATACAGTGGAAGGCACTGTCTCACAGAGAGTAAGTAATACCCTCCCAGTAGTCGTTTCTTCTTAAGCAGTGAGCTCGTTAGGAGATTCTCCAAATCCAAAAGCATTTCAAACTTCTCTGGTGTTCCCGGTAAAGCCAGGCCTGATTCTCGAAGAAAAATGGAGCCAGATGACTTTCATATGCAGGTTGACCATCCTCCTCCTATGCGTTACCTTTTCGATTCTGATTGAAAACCATTTAGTCTGTGTACAGGAACATGTTTAAAGTATCAGTATGCGATACTATACCAATCGATTGTGAAAGGAAAGTCGGCTTAGCCACAGTTTTAAGGTAATTTGGATTATGCAGCTGTCCTGTTTCAGCTGAAGAATTCCTCCAAACATGCCTTGTGACTTTTGCCCCCCATTTTCAGGTACCCCAACCTGGAGGCCTTCTGCTCTAGATAAGAGAACTGAACACTTGTGATGGGTTGTAGTGTAAACTGTTTTTTTTGCTTCAAAATTAACGGACACTTGACATGAACTTGCTATATCTTCCCATGTTTTTTTATGGATAAACATGGATTTGCTTGTTTCCATATTTAGTTTCTTTGTATGAAAGGTCCGTACCATTATTCAGTTTTTTTGTTTTTTTTCTGTTGATAGAAAGAGAAACAGTTCAGGTAGACATATCCTATCCCAGGAGGCAATCTGCTTTAACTTTGCTTTAGACTTGCAACAGATTTTAATAAGTGTGAGATTTTAGACATGCTGATAATTGAGAAACAACTAACTGTACTGCACCCCATAAGAAAATAATGCATGTATGTTGTTAGAAAAGTGAAGCATACGGATTTGGAATCGTAAATGTTTTTTATGATTAATCATTCATGCCGGACAATAATACACTCGGAGGACTTTAAATATTGCATAAGCATTAAATCACCTCATTAGAGTGATAGTTGATTCAGCACAGCTGCTGAGGTCAATTAACCTCTTTAATGTGAAGCTTAGCGAAAGAAAAACCGTTAAGAAATCATCCCCACTCATCAAGAGAATGATTCCCATGTGCCCTCAGTATGTGGAAGCTAGATCACAGGTGGGCTCACCAGCAGTGGTTCTTAGTAATGATTCAAGGTTATGTGTAAACTACCTTGATAGATGACACAGCGAGTATGATACAGGCTTGCGGAATATTACATGAATCGTTATACACTGGCTACACAACGGTGGATCCAAGTGTAATTTAATTTTTGATAACAAAAATTCCACATGTACGGATTGACAGTAACCTAATTGCATAGCAAAACCCTGACCCAAGTCCTAGTACTCCAGTGGCTACCCTCTCTGTAGGACAATCTTAGCATCGTGTCCATGTTATGGCTTTCTTGTAAGATGAGAATGGGACAGTTATGCCATAGATGCTCTACCGATTGTCCATTTATGGGCTGAGCTGGGATAACGTGTGGCATCTCGGGTTTAGAGACCAGTGAACAGGTACAAGACAGAGCATGCATCACAGGAGCACGGCTTGTACTGCTTTCAGCCGGCAACCCCTTATACAAACATTGGTAGTGTCAGTGAAATGGCCTTACCTGTGTCATGTCCGTCAAATTAAACATCAGCGCATCAGCTACAAAAATTGATACTTTGTGAATCTGTTGTAGTTATATTCTTATATTTTGTCCCCCATGTATAATAATTCCATTGATGTTTTTACAGAACGGTGTGTGTATATATGCATAGTGAAGAGTTTAAGAGCAGAACAGAATGCGTACTTTTCCAAGTAATGCTGAGAACATTGCATTAACCTTCTTAGGATATACTTTGTATTGTTTGTTTAACACTGTAGCAGCATTTTGAAATATTCTTAACATTAAATTTGTAGACTTGCGAAACAGCAGTTGAAATTTAAGTAACACGTATCGGACAATGGGAGCTGTACACCTCTCGCCGAACTGTTTACCCTCGCCCGTGTTTTTTTAAACGCGTGCTCCCTCTCAGGATTCAGCCAGTCGGCCAGCTGGGTGGTGAAGTAACCTTTTCCTTTTTTTTTGTCTTTTTTTTTTTTTATCCTGCTTTACCTCATCAGCTGATGTTCACAAGGACAAGAGTCACGTGATGTATGAAGGCAAACACATACACTTCTCGGAGGTGGACAATAAGCCATTGTGCTCGTACAGCCCCAAGCTCTGCAAGCAGCGGCGGCTCAACGGCTACGCTTTCTGCATCCGCCACGTCCTCGAAGACAAGACCGCGCCCTTCAAGCAGTGTGAATATGTGGCCAAGTACAACAGCCAGCGCTGCACCAATCCCATCCCCAAGTCGGAGGATCGCAGGTGGGTCAGCTGCCCAGGTGATGGACATGGTAGTAGTACTAGTTTGTCCCAGCTTGAATACTTAAATGTAGATAGAAACACTTTATTCTGCTGAAGACAAAGAGGCTGTTTGCACACAGGCTTTGATGAACCAGCCAGTGACAGTGTGTGTGGACAAGGGGAGGCCTATTGAATGGAGGCTGACGAGCAGTAATTATTCTCATGCAATACATCCCAGACTAAACAAGGGTGGCTGGGCTGAGGTGTCAGATGCAAGTCATTCATCCAGCCATGGCAGCTGTCTCCCTCCCAGGTGGGCTGACCCAGCCTGCTGCGATCTCATCTCCAGGGTACTGCTAGGCCATCCCTGCACCTGGTGGAGGAGCTGCTGAGGCCATGCGTGTGTTGATGTGTTACTGCTGATTAACCCCCGTGGGCTGCTTTGGGGAAACCGTTGTAATTTTCGCAAGGAGGGGTTAGGTGCCTTGCAGGGCCGGGCCGTTCAGTTCAATGCTGGACCTGGGGTGCCTGTCTGGGTGGAGTTTGTATGTTCTCCCCGTGTTTGCATGAGGGTCCCTTCAGGAAAACTGGCCCTGGTGTGTATGTGTGTTTGTGTCTGTGTCCCCACCTGGGTGAACCCTGCCTTGCGCCAGGCTCCAGCTCCCCTGTGACCCTGAATGGGAAGAAGTGATTCGAAAAGGGATGGGTGTTTTTTTTTAGCATCTTTCAATTTGAAGACCTTGTTGTTCAGGTCAGCCGAAAGAACTGCACTTTTCTTCATAGACCACAAAGTAGCGATCAGAGCTCTCACCCGTGCAGTTGTAAGTTTGAGTTGTTTTCGAGGCAGCCCAAAATATTTCTGATTGAGTAGTTTTGTGCACAAGATGTATATGGATGTCTTTCTCACTTGCTTTTATTTATTGCTCTCATTCATAATCTCTCCTACGAGAATAAAATAATTCGAAGACTTTGTCTTGGTGTTCCGCACAAGTCTATGGATAGTTTCTCTGCCTTACTTATAGAATAAAAATGCAATCTTAAATGTAAAATGTAACAGTGCATAAATCATGTAGGATGCATGTTTCTGTATGGTGTAAGCTTCTAAGTTAGAAGTAAACAGTAGAAATTGCAAATTGCATTAAAGAATACCTATTTTCTAATTACCATCACTATTCTCCAGTAAGTTTATTGAGTCAGAAC
The DNA here is from genome assembly GCF_059453375.1 of Lepisosteus platostomus. Lineage (NCBI taxonomy): Eukaryota > Metazoa > Chordata > Actinopteri > Semionotiformes > Lepisosteidae > Lepisosteus > Lepisosteus platostomus. The sequence goes on from NC_142624.1 coordinate 7,358,084, forward strand.
ATATTCTGAAATTCTGTTTCTTTTTCCAGTTTATAAAGTTTTTATTTTTCTGATGAGTAGAAAATGTATTGGTCTGCTCTTTAGTGTTTACATAGTACTCATATTTTACACAGTTAAGGTACTCAGCGGTAGCCTACCTAGGTAAAAGTGATGTTTATTTTTCATATAAACATCCATGATGCAGCTTTTCTTAAACACCTTAACTGCCTTTTCACACCTTAACTTAGGGTTAACATGAACAGAAAGGATGCATTAAGACGAAAACAAATTATTTCTCTTGAAGGACATTCGTTTCACGAGTAGCTAACATTTTCTTACTGAAGTATATACGGCATGAGACACACAGATGGACCGTAAGAGTGTTTGGTTCCCAAAAATTGCTTTTAAAAACTTTGACAAAAAATATTCAGTTTCCAGGGACATAAACTCTTCTTTTGGCGTAGGTTAATAGTTTCATAATGAAACTGATAATGATGTAAAAAATGCATTGCTTTAGAAAAGATGTATTTGACAGTTAGTTGGGTCCCTGCTGTGTGTGAATATAAGTGAAATGCTTATTATTGGTACATTTGTATAGCGTTTTTATCCCAAGAACTCCCAAAGCACTTTGCACATTGGAATGAAGTCACATCACCCACAGCCCTGCTCTATGTGAATACACGTGAAATGCTTATTATTGATGCATTTTTATCCCAAATTCCCGAAGCACTTTGCACATAGGAATGAAGTCACATCACCCACCAGTGCAGCACCCACCTGAGTGACATGAGTCAGCCTTCATTTTTCAGCAGCCCCGTTACACAATAGAGAAGGTTGTTCACCAATTGAATTGAGGGGGAATTCAGTATTGTTTAAGTCTAAAAGCAGTTTTATCTTTTATCAGAAGCAGATATCTGGTCCTCATTCCAAACAGTGGTATCTCCTGCAACACAGTGTCCGTGTTGGAACATAGGACTGGAAATTTTGGACAAGTCAGAAGTGCATTATCTCCAAGAACAGTGGCAGTAGCAACCTATTTGGCTCTGTGGCTAAGGATCTGCGCCTGTGGCTGGAAGGTTGCCGGTTCAAATCCCGGAGCCGGCAGAGGAATCCTACTCCGCTGGGCTCCTGAGCAAGGCCCTTAACCCCAGCTGCTCCAGGGGCGCTGTACAATGGCTGACCCTGCGCTCTGACCCCAAGCTTCTCTCTCCGTCTGTGTGTCTCATGGAGAGCAAGCTGGGGTATGCGAAAAGACAAATTCCTAATGCAAGAAATTGTATATGGCTATTAAAGTGATCTTATCTTATTTGACTGCAGGGACCTTCCCTCCCAATACAGACCAGGCCCGTATTTGTTCAGCTTATGAGATCAGACCAGATCAGTTGGCAAGGTTTTAATGCATTTAATCATTGGGCTTGGCGACTCACTGATGTTGTACAAATGAGCAAATACATATGAACTTTCTATTCCAAATGCTAATGGCATTTGGAACCATAACAAGTTGCTGGAGTGAATAGTTTCTCACACTATGCCAGACCTATAGCGAAATAAATGTCAGAGGCTAATGGTGCATTGGTATCGTTTAAGAGACAAATGTGTTTTGTTTTAAAATTAAATTAATTCATATTAATTCCACATCCTTCCACACCCCGAAACTGCCGATCGGAAACACAACGCGGTTCTTATTTCCGTTCCTCCTGGCAGGTACTGCAACAGCCATCTGCAGGTGCTGGGCTTCATCCCGAAGAAGGAGCGGAAGAAGAAGAATGACCCCATGGAGGAGATGCGCTCGCGGCCGCAGCTGGAGTCGGTGGCGCTCAACATCACGGTGCCTTCCCTGGCTCTGAAGACCCCCAACGGGCTGGAGGAGCCCCTGCTCTCGCCGCCCAGGTCCCGGCTGCTGCCGCCTCCGCCGCCGTTCCCCGACGAGCTGCTCGACCCTTTCGCCTTCCACGAAGACGACGCGGACGGGGACGAGGCGGCCCCCCGGCGGGGCTCGGCCGTCAAGAAGAAGCTGCAGAGCCGGCTGGCGCTCAACCAGCGGCTGCGGCTGCGGGAGGCCGAGGCCGCCGCCGCCGCCACCACCACCCCCCCTGCCGCGGCCGCCGAGCACTTTAGCCCCCCTCCCCCAGCCTCCGGCCCCGCGCTTCAGCAGCCCCTGCGGCCGCCCCCGCCGCCGCGGAACTCCCCCCCGCCCGGCCCGCTTCTGCCCCCCGCCCAGCAGCCGCCCGCCCCGCCCCCCGCGCAGCACCCGTACCCCCTCCCCCTGCCCGCACCCCCGCCGTGCCTCCCGGGACTGCCGCCGGGGTTAATATGCAAGCCGCCGCCGCCTCAGCCGGGCGGCCTGTCCGCGCAGACCGCGGCGCCGCTCCCGCCACTGCCGCTGCCGGCCGGTCAGGCCCCCGGCGGGAAACCTGTGGGGGGGCCGTTCCTCCCGCCCGCCGCACTGCCTCCGGCCGCGGACTCGCCAAGGCCCCACGCGGTGGTCATCAAGCCCGCCGTCTTCACTCCGCCGCCCGCCTGCCTGGCCAGGCTGCAGAGGCTGGTCAAGCTGTGCACCCAGCGCCAGCAGCAAGACGGGGACCTGTTCCCCCACTTAGGTAGGTCTTCTGTGCCGCCTCTTCCCGCCTTCGGTTCTCAGGTACCGCTCAGCACACCTTTGTTTTTCCTCACAAAAATCCCAGGAGCAGCTTGATCGGACCCCACATCCAGGGAACTGTAATACAGTTAACCCTCGGTTTCACGGACTAAGGGGGGAAAGGGGTGTCCCTTATTGCCTGATGTCCGTTAAATCGCACTCCGTTAAAACGTAGTTAGCATAAGTTTCAGCCCTGAAATGTGCAATCGCATGAGAAAAAAAAAAATTGATGCATTATGTTTGTGTTTTCGGGATCTTTTGACTTCTTGCTAAAAATTGCAATCGGCACAGTCCGTGACGATTGTTCCTGTGCCTTGTTTTATAATATAAAAAACGAATTTTTATGTATAAAATCCACTAAAGCAGTGGTTCTCAAACTTTTTGGACAAAGTACCACCCCTAATCCAACCAAAGCATCCAAGTACCACCGACAAGTCATCATCTCATAGAAACCCCAGAAATTATCAATGACCAACATGAGCGCGAGTGCACACACACTCACACATACATATAATAAATATTATAATAATAAACTTTGTTTGATATATTAAAATGTGGCTTCTCAAAGTGTTTTACAGAAAAAAAAACAACACATAAAAATAAAAAAGCACCATTTCAGTGAGAGGGGTGAGTCTGTTTAGTTGAGCAAAGCAGATGTGAATTAATTTTTCGAGCCTTGATACAATTCACAACAGTCTAACAGATTTTAAATTGTCAGGCATTTTCTTGACGGCAAAGGTCTCGCGGTGGATGTTGCAATGAAACCATTAATTTCTGGAGCAACCTCTCTGATTCGTGCAACTACACCGCTGTGTTGGCTTGTCATTGCTCTAGCACCGTCTGTACAAACTCCGACACATTTTATCCAGTCAATGCCATTCTCTGCGATAAATTCATTCAGAAGCTGAAATACGTGCTCTCCTGTAGTTCCTGTTGGTAGCGGCTTACAGAACAGAAAGTCCTCACGGGACGTACCCTCAAACTCGTATCTAACGTAAACGAGCAAATGGGCCAAATCGACTACAGACTCATCTAATTGCAGTGAAAAACATCTGCTCATCTTAACGCGCGCTGTCAGCGTACTTTTGATATAATTTCATTTCAATAATTCTATGAATGACTGTGTCTTTCGGGGGGGGCAGCAGGTCGATCTGTTCAGCAGCTTTTTCTCCACACATAATAGTGTGGGGCTTACCTGCTTTAGCAATCCGTGCAAGCGTGCATTTTTCCACGTTTCCGTTTTTATTTCAGTGTTTATTTTAAGTATTTATTTCATGCGCATGGGAGAGAAACACAGAGACGCTCGGTATATTTTTCTCAAATTAACTTAGAACAGTTCTTAAATATTTTTCTGTTATTTTTCACGCTTTCCTGTGCTCACAAGATTACCAGCGTTCGAAGCACGCATTTCTATGCATTCCTGTGTTTACAACGTTGGCATTGTTCCAAAATCACGCACATTCTCATTTCTCCCTATTTGCTGGAGATACAGTAGCTTTTTTTAAATACAATTGGTCACTTGCGTCCGTAGCACGCATTCCCTATAGAGTGGTATAGAATTACAGAGTATCTCTTGTGTCCACTGAAGTATTAGCGCGCACTGTATCGTAGTACGTAGGCTGCGTATTCGACACGTATAAAAATACAAAATATGAAAACCCGTCTCAGTTTTTTCAGCGCACACAACACAGTTCCAGGGTCATTTGGCGTAAGACCTGGCGGCACGCCACGTACCACTGCAGGTACGCGTACCACAGTTTGAGAACCACTGCACTAAAGGATACAAAACGCAAACAGCTCCCATCGTAAGCAGTTGCCTGTAGGGAACCACTCATATTCTTGAATTTTCGTGGTTGTTTTAGTATTTATGCATTTTACAGAGTTTTTTTTACTTTGTTTGCATTTTAGTCTATATTTTAAAATGGCTGTTTTTGTAAAAAGAAAATGCTGAAGTATGCAAAGCACAAAAAGTACCCATTCTAAGCAATTCACCAAAGCAGGGCTGTTTCCACAGTAGTAACCACCTCATTTCATAAAGTTAATTTTCTTTACTTGAACTGTGTCTGTGGTACAACAGATGACCAGTGACACTATGACAGACACACTCAGCACTGGCATGGCCCGTAAGGAAACAAAACAATCAACATACATTCTGCCTACACCCAAAGAAAGCTCCACGGCCGAAACTTTGTTTTTTTTCTTCTCTATTCAGCATGAAATAAACCTATTACTTGTTCCTTTGCTACACCCTATACCAACTGCCCTGCTCTTCATTCCTTTCAGGCTTACTTAATTATATTGTACAAAATATTATTTTTTCATTTTTACTGTCTCCGTTATTACAGGGAAAGAATGGTATTTCTGATTTTACTGACAAAATTCCCTTGTAGATGATTTTGTCCATTAAATAATAATAATAATAATAATAATAATAATAATAATAATTGCTTACACTTATATAGTGGTTTTCTGGACACTCCACTCAAAGCGCTTTACAGGTAATGGGAACTCCCCTCCACCACCAATGTGCAGCCCCACCTGGATGATGCGACGGCAGCCATAGTGCGCCAGAACGCTCACCACACATCAGCTATCAGTGGGGAGGAGAGCAGAGTAATGTAGCCAATTCATAGATGGGGATTATTAGGAGGCCATGATTGGTAAAGGCCAATGGGAAATTTGGCCAGGACGCCGGGGTTACACCCCTACTCTTTTTGAGAAACACCCTGCGATTTTTAATGACCACAGAGAGTCAGGACCTTGGTTTTACGTCTCATCCGAAGGACGGCGCCTGTTTACAGTATAGTGCCCCCGTCACTATACTGGGGCATTAGGACCCACATGGACCCCAGGGTAGGCACCCCCTACTGGCCCCACTAACACCTCTTCCAGCAGCAACCTTAGTTTTTCCCAGGAGGTCTCCCATCCAGGTACTGACCAGGCTCACACCTGCTGAGCTTCAGTGGGTTGCCAGTTGTAAGTTGCAGGGTGATATGGCTGCTGGCATAGCCAGCAATCCCAAGACCATGAAAGCGAAGTCCAGTAACTTTACTGTAAAACCTCTGTTTTTGAACTTACCACGGGAACTGTTCCCCATTTACCAGAATCCATTTGAACAAGAGGCATTTTTTCATGGTAAATTACTTGAATGTTTATGGATTGCGTTTCAGCTTTACATTAAAAGTGAGTCACTTTCAAAATCTTTCATCTCACCTTTACGTTAAGGGTTTTCCTGTTTCAAAGGTTTTATTGGCTTTAAATGAACTCTTTGTTAACCACAGTCGGTTGACTGTTTGATTTCGTGGAAGAGCAAGGAATTGGCATAATTATAATCCCTTAAGTTATGTTATGTAATTCTTACCGTGGCCTCTTTGGTGGTTACAGCATATTGTGTGCTAAAGGAAGTAAGAATATAACTGTTAGACACTTTCACAGAGGCATTTTGAATATATAGTTAAACAACGGAGTCTGTTAACCGACATTATGTTAACTGTAATGTAATCTTATGGCAATGAAAACATAAAATGTTTCCAAACTTAAAAAATCCAACATAGTGACTTCCCCAGCTTTCATGCAAAATGTTTTCCATTTCTCTTGATGCACATCTGTATGACTTGTATTGGGCTGGTGGCCCCCTGCAGTGTTAGGAGCACTAGTCTGGACTATTTTATATTTTGTTCAAATGTAGAATCGTAGAAAGTCAAAGGTGCTCCATGCTTGTGTGTCTTTAAGTTTGAGCCCGGTCAGTACCTTAATGGGAGCCCTCCTGGGAAAAGCTAAGATTACTGCTGGAAGAGGTGTTAGTGGGGCCAGTAGGGGGCATGCACTCCGCTGTCTGTGTGGGTCCTAATGCCCCAGTATAGTGACGGGGACACTACACTGTATAAAGGCGCCGTCCTTCGGATGAGACGTAAAACCAAGGTCCTGACTCACTGTGTTCATTAAAAATCCCAGGGCATTTCTCAAAAAGAGTAGGGGTGTTACCCCGGTGTCCTGGCCAAATTTCTCCCTGGCCTTTACCAATCGTGGCCTCCTAATAATCCCCATCTATGAACTGGCTTCATCACTCTGCTCTCCTCCCCACTGATAGCTGGTGTGTTTTGAGTGTACTGGTGCACTATGGCTGCTGTCTCATCATCCAGGTGGATGCTACACATTGGTGGTGGTGGAGGGGAGTCCCCATTACCTGTAAAGCGCTTTGAGTGGGGTGTCCAGAAAAGCTCTGTATAAGTGTAAGGATTATTGTTATTATAAGCTCCATGTGCTGCTAATATGAGCTTTCATCTAGATATTGTTCTCCCTCCCATTGTCTGTGTCAAGTGGAGCATTGTGGTTTCCTCCTAGGTGACACACAAGTTCTTCCTTTTACTTTGAATATGATAATGTTAGAGCTTCAGTTTAACAGAACTAGCCAAAGAGGAACAGAGGAATTGAGGAATCCCTAATTAGTAGAGAACATGTGTAATTATGAAGGTACTGCTTCCCTGTCTGTAATATTACCCTGGCTGTTGTGATGTTAAAGGTGTAGCTTAGGTAGTCTGCCTCAAAGTTTTAGTGTAAAATAACTTTAACTGAGAGACATTAATTGTCCCAGAAAAAACTGAGGGTAGTATAGGTGATAAAAGTGATGAAGTCTTCACTTCATGTAAGCCCTTGCAATAATTATGTAGCTCACTACTTGTCTCTGTGTGGCAGACCCATAGAGTAAAAGACAGATTTCATGTTTGAATTTTAAACATGTTTGAATTTTTAGTTGGAAATAGTAATAGAAAACATTAAGAAGGCCTCTTCCTGGGATGTAACCTTTGAGCAGTCTTGGAGTGTGATGCTCATTTCATATTCCTGTGTTGCATATGAACTCTGAGGTGCAGAGCTAAAGTAAAGGGATAGTGACTGATTAATTATTTTCATGATCTAGTCACGTTCAAAACGGGTGTTGGGAGAGGGAGTTGGAAACTAGGACTGGTTGTGGTACAAAAGGTTGCTATTAGAGCTGCTAAAACAAATGGAATAGTTCTAAAACCTGTCCCACTGTGGGTTGGGTACTACTTTTTGTAAACAATGTTTTTAGGTTTTAAAGCAGAATTGCCTGTTTTGTACTTCAGAGTGATGATAAGACCTCCTTACTTGTCATGGGGTGACAGCAAATGCACGAACTGAACATCGACATTCCGGAGAAGTAAAAAAAGTCAGAAGCTGTTAAAAATTTAAGAGGAACATAATCAGACCTCAGTCAATTGTTAGCCAACTCAAGGGCTGAAAGAACACTCCACAGTTGTCGCTTGGGGAAGTCACATAGTCTTCACACTGTTTAAAAAAACTTCAAAATTCAGAGAAATTTCATGATGATAAATAGCTGTATAGCATAAACTATTGTTCTCAAATATCCATGTTTTTTGTTTCATATGAGAAGAAATTTGACGTTAACTTTAAGATGGAGCTGGCTTGTAAATAGTGTAAAATGGACTGCTGTGTGTTTACTGCCCCTCCCACATGCTGTGGTGTTAAAAATAAGTTTTAAAAAGCAAGCATTGTTAAACACAGGAAGCAGAAGACTGGCAGAAGCCAGTGTTCGTTGCACCCACTCAGTGAAACTCAGAAAAACAGGAAATGATGATTCAGGCGTGTGTATTTGAGTTATTTGTAGAATTATGCAGAAGCACAGTGATGCAATGTTTTTTGTTTGTTAAAAACTTTTTAGAAGTCACGAATAAAGGCAGCTCATGTTGAGCTGATTCTGTTCAACTGAGTATATGGCACAGATGTCGAATTTAATTTTTTTTTGCATAAACTTTTTGTAGATACAAATTAGAGTTATTATACTATTAACTGCCTTCTTTATATTTGTGTACACGTAGCAGAACAAGCTAGAGTTTAAACTGTAGCACTGGGATTACCTGAATTTAAGAGTTTATTAACCCTAATCGCTTATGCAGATGCACATTTATGTAAATGAAGTTAAAGCGGTCTTAGAAAAGATCCTCTACGCTCCTTCTTAGTTTTGTGTTAGTTTAGAGTTTTTCAAAGACTTTCAATGTGTTGCAACAATCCCATTGCTACAGCTGACTCTCAGCAGCCGAAGACTGGAGGTTACAGAGTAAAGAGGTAGTTTTCTAACCGTGTGCCTATGAACATCTTCCCACAGGACTGGACTGGTCTGAAGACAGTGCGGAGGATGATGAGGAGGTGGAGAGGTTACTGCCGTATCAGTATGCTTGGAGATTACGGGAAAGGTATTCACAGGACAAGTAAGTGTTTCTTATCGCCATTCCCGATCGTGAAGTTTCTCATGTTTGTTTAAAACAAAGCTGTGTAGTCTAGATTTCAACTTCCAGACTAAACAGAATAAATTAACCCATAGATACAGCCCTGACATCTAAAGTTGAACAGTACAGTCCACAGATCACATCGCTGTCAGAGCCATGTCCATTGCAGATAGCCTTTGTGAGTGAAACATTGACACTGAGCTATAGTATTTGATGGGAAAAATCTTAAGCAGTTTTTGTACCATGCTTGTGTACTTAAAGAGCCTGTGTTTATTTATTATACAATATCTGTTGTTTTAATTGTTTTGCATCAAGATCACAAAGGTATTGTGCCTTTTCACCTACGTAGTCATATGTTCAACTAAAATAATGTGGCACTAGAGGGAGCCGGTAGCCATAGTAGTAATATTTTTATAGATGGATATCTGACACATGTACACAGCTGTAAGGTAAAGAACAGTGCTGTTTATTCAACGAGGTAAACACTAAACAAAACCCAGGCTCGTCTTTGAGCTCTGAGAAATCTACTTCACTAAACTATGTCCATAAATAACCAGGTAGCTAAGATGCTTATCAGTACCACAACCCAATATCCCAGAACCCTGAACCCCAGAAAAAATCACGATATGTCTCCAATCTGTTTTGGTAGGTTACTGCCATACTCCACTCTCCCTCTGGTGCAGATCACAATGAAGGCTCAGCCCTCTTTTTGGATAGCAGAGGTTGACGGCTGACTTATGCTTCTTGGTCTTTACTTGTCGCCTGTTCAGTTATCTTCTTCCAAGTGGTCAGATGACTCAGGAGGGCAGATCATTCCTCACTGCTTCTTGGCAAATGTAGTTCAGGCTAGAGCTCTAGTTGGAAGCTATTGCCCTCTTAGCTTGGTTGGAGCACCGGAGTCAGACCTGTAAGGATACTGCTGTTGTGCTTTAGTAAAAGACGGAGCTATATGAAGGCATATGTGTGTATGGTGCTTATGACACAAGCTTCAGCAAAATGATATAGTATTAATAGTATGTCTGTAATATACATGATGTATTTGTATAATCGATAATAAATGTGTATTGTGAGATTATTTTAATCACATCAGTGGCCCCTTGCTGTTGAACAGAACAAGTGCAAGGTAGAGTGATGATGGGGATGGAACATTTTTTTGGTAACTGTTGTATAAATTTTTGAGCAAACAACATTTAAGCAATACTTATTTAAAACTAGATTTTGGCTGTTTGAAACACCTGATTTCTGTTAGTCCAATTCCCTTTGGTCATGAGTTCATATCCACCTGCAAATCCCATGTTAATCCATTGATCTCATCTGACTGTTTTTTATCAGAGAACGTTTCGGCCCAGAATTTTTTTGTTTTTGCAAAGGAGATCTTTTTGTCTGCCGCGGCCGTCCGCTGTGTTGTCTAACTACCGTCTTGGCTTTGATGACCCGCAGCTCTGATGATATCGGGGCTTCGAGAAACAACAGGCTGGCCCGCCTTTGCACTTACCTGCAGCAGAAGTACAAGCACCTGTGTCGCCTGGAGAGGGCGGCGACGCGCCAGAAGAGATGCCGCTATGCTTTCCAGAAGGCCCTGCTCCACGCTGCTAGCAAAGACCCTGACTGCGCAGGACAGCTGATTCAGGAGCTGCGCATGGCCACTCACACACAGAACAGGTAGACTTCCGCTCCCCCCAGGTCGTAGAATTAACAACTCCGAGAAAGCATCAGACTCTGGCCCTTCACAGCCGCCATGCCATCTGAGTTTCTGTTTGAGTTGTATTCTAAATAGCCGGCTTAATTCGAAACTATTGGCCATTTTTTTCCCCCTAGAGATCTAATGATTGTTTCACACTTTTAAAGCACTCCATCTGTAAGTTATTTCTGGTGCAGAGAGAAGGGTTCGATTTGTCCATTTAAGTCGAGGCTTGGGTTTATGGCAGCTCAGGTGAAATATGTGACCTATATGCTTTTAAGGGACACAGTCCACAGAAATTGCATGTTTGCTTACCAGACCTATAACTAAATACAGTTTGTAGTTCTACTAAAATAAAATCATTTGTTCTTGAAGAAAGGTGTGAGGGAAAAATAATACCACCTTCCCTTACTTAGGCAATAAAATAATCTGGCCTTTTTTTACTCTTACTGTGATTTTCCTTGTATATTAATTTACTCTGCTTTCCTGAAACATGGCCAGACATTCAAGTGAATTGTATTTCCCTTGATTGATCATTTCAAAATGTATCAGTCTTTTTCTAGAAAATGACTCTGGATTGAAACAAAGCTTCAGCACTATAGCAAAAGTATTTGCGAAAATTCAAAATGGCGGCATGCAACATTTCCGCCAAAAATCACAGCAAAACACGTAACAGCAGCTTTGAGACTTCCCCCAATATTTCACACACATTTTAGTGTAGTGATGTCATACAATTTAGCATCTGTTTGTAAACAGTTTGTCTGCTACACATTATAATAACGAGATGGGGCGATAATCTAAAGAATTGACCACCAAGATTAAAAAGCTTATAAAAAGCCCTTCAATGCTTCAAAAGCATTTCAAGATGATAACGCACCTGTCCACAGAACCTTCGTCGTAACTGACTTTATATGAGACAATAATATTCCGTGTATCGCATGGCCTGCACAGTCTCTGGGACTAAATGTTATGAAAATTTGTGGCTAAAAATCAAAAGAACTCAAAATCAAACCCAAAATGTCACTACATCTGCTGAACTGTTGGCCATTATGAAGTTATGAACTAGTAATAGTGGAGTTTACAGCTGCCTGTAACTCAGCTCTTTTGTACTCTGCAGTGACATAAAGCTAAAAGATGGTATCTTTCCACTGACACTACTTGACCTCCCACGGCAGCACTGAATCCTTGTGCTACAGTATTATTTCTGGCAGGTTTCTATAGTAAGGTTCCATGGTGCTATGGGGGCAGTTGTGGGAGATTTGGTGTTTTGCTTACTTGTAAGCGTTTGCCCCACACTAGATATTTCTGCCAGGTGGGTTGCAGTTTTCTTTGAAGGAGGGTACTGTACCTGTCTATATCACAGTCATTATTTTATTGTCTTGCTCCGTTAATAAAACATCTATACAGGGATCTCTCAAGAAACGTACATTGGATTGTACAGCTGAAAAAAGGATTTAGCCTCCTTAAAAAATAAACTTGTATTTTTAAGAAGGGTGAAGTTCTATCTGCTAGAAGCACAATTTGGTGGTGCTACTCCAAATTTCTATCCTAAATAAAAAGTTTAAGATAACATTTTAAAAAGCTTACAAAAACACAACTTTATTCTCATCATAAAAAAGGGAAAGTTTAAAATACATACAGACGCTTGTAAAAGTACTCACCCCCCTGAAATATTTATTATTTTACTGTTTGTGCTTGAGCTTTTAATCTAGACTATTCTAAACTGATAAAGGTAGAAAATGCTGACAGTATGGAAGTAATAGGCAATTAGATTTAGATTTCCCATCGCAGTATTATCCAATTGCTTTGCTAAGGCAGCCTTTAGCTCAGTTCAGATGCAAAAGCATATTTGATGTGTCATTCAGTTGGTGTAACGGTCTGATTATAGTTAACAAAACTTGACTTTAGAGTAGATTCACCTGTTCCCTCTGAAAGATATTGAGTAATTGTCAAAAATGTTCATAGGGTGACAATATCCTGGTGCTTACAGAGAGCTGATGTGACACAAGACTTTGGATGCGATACACTGTAGATATGTATGTGTAGCATACATCCAATCCTCTATGCAAAGCTGGTACAGATCTTCCAAAAAATATTGACAGCAGTAATTGATGCTTCCAATAAGTACTGACTTAGGGGGATGAATATATATGAAGTAAGTACATTTCCCTTTGTTTGTCATTGCATGTATTTAACATATAACACAACTCCAGTTTGATCATTATAGCTTTGCATAAAAAGCAAAGGAACACTTGTAATTCAGTCAAAAAGTAATATTGTTGACATGGGGTGAATACCTTTGCAAGGTAATTTCAAATTTGTCCCAGTATTGCGTGGAATAATCTCTGTGTGGGAGCATTTACACCCACTGACTCAGTCTCGTAGTGTCAGGAAAAAATGCAAGTGTTCTTTTTTTTTTTTTAAACCAAAGAGAAACTGACCCACCACTGATAGCTACTTCAGGCAGGCGGTTTTAAAAACAAAAATGGGGCGAGTGTCTTGGCTTGAAGCGCTGATTGTTTTCCGGTTTTCTCTCGTCAGTGTCAGGCCACCCGAACGAGGGGACGCAGACGCGGGGATCTGCACAGGAAACACTAAGGGCCAGCCGTGTACCAGTGGAGCGCTGCCCTTCACCAGGCACTGTTTCCAGCGTATCCTTCCATTTCTTCTACCCGAAACACTGCCCGCATGTCCAGCTGCGCCCTGGACACTCTGTCCGTTTGCCAGCTGCTTTCTCCAGTACAGAGTTGCGGCGGGGGGGGGGGGGGAGGCCTGAGCCTATCCCAGCATGCAGGGGGCACAAGGCGGGGCACACACTGGGCGGGACACCAGTCCATCGCAGGGGAAGGACACAAGCACACCAGGGCCAGTTTTCCCAGGAGCCAATTAGACTCTATTCCCTCCACTGCAGAAAGGAGGGTGTTGTGCCGTTTTCTGTGTGTTTGTGTGTGTGGGGGGAGGGATTCTGATTTAGAGGTGGTCAGAATCTAATCCCACAGATGGGAGCTTCGCACCATTGGCACCTCGGCCAAGGACAGACACCAAACGTCTGAACCTGTGGTTCCTCTCGTACAGAGCAGGAACACTATTGCAGCATAACCTCATCAGCAGAGTAAAACCTGCTACCAGTAATAAGCTTGGAAAATAAAAGACTAGTGTGTCTTTGGACTGCGTGAAGAAACCAGAGCACCCAGAGGAAACCCACATGAACATGCAGACAGCACCCCAGCTCTGGAACTGAACGTGTGGCCCCTTCGCTAACCACTCCGATATTGTGTCTCCCATTGACACGTCATCGTGCTGAAAAATGCAGAATGTCCGTTTTCAAATTGTTGTATCAATATATCAGCGAGCCAAGGATAGTAAGATGCAGATTAGGGAAGGAGCAAACTAAAAGAAATTAAAAAGTGGCATTACAAACATGATCTGTAGAAGCATTATCAGCAAAGGAAATGTCTTAAAATCAGTACATTGACCATGACTTGATGTTGGAAGGAAAGTCAGACTTTTAACTGTCTTTTATAGATTGTTTTGGTTAATTGCATGACAAAAATTATATGCACTGAAAAGTAAACTTATAACTGTCCCATCAATGGTGTATTTATATAAATTGAATTGCATATAAACTAATCACCTATAAAACTTAATTTTTTAATTCAGATAGTTGAAGATCTTCCTTTCGATTTTTTGTATATAAAATGAAACCCAGGAAGTAGCACTGCATTAATTAACTTCCTTAACGAAAATAAGAGACTGAAATTTCACACCAGTTGTAGTTTTATGCATAACTGAAAAACCACTGGTTTGCATGATGTGTTAACTTGCACTACATTACTTGAATTACTTCCATTTTCAGGGTTCTAAGGTATTGTCCTCATAGGGACATTTGCTACCCTTTCTCTCAATTAGAACTGTAATTTGTAGGTATTTCATCACAGTTTTGTGTCGGGCCCTTGGATCCAGGGAAGTGTTTTCATCGAATTCATCTGGTTTGCACCGCAGCCTCAGGGGATTGGGAAGCCCCAAGCCTGATTCCGGTGGCTCTTGGGAGTCTTTCCTTCACTATTTCTCTGCAGACATCTTGCTGAACCGGTCTCAGCAGCTGTTCTCCAGCTGCACCGCCAAGTTTGCCGATGGCCAGCAGTGCTCCATTCCAGTCTTCGACATCACACACCAGACGCCGCTCTGCGAGGAACACGCGAAGAAGATGGTAAAGGAATGATGCCGTTCGGCAGCATTTTCATGGTGGTTTTCATTCATGGTGCCTGTACGGATGTTTTCTAATCCTCGAATTTTGGTATTGAATACAAACCTGACTGGTTTACTAATCACCACACATCAGCTGTCAGTGGGGAGGAGAGCAGAGAGTAATGAAGCCAATTCATAGATGTACCAGTACCTGGTACTAACTGTACCAGAACCTAGACCATTGAAATAAACTAGGAAGAACCATGGTCTTAGAATAGATCAATGTTGTGTCCATTACTGTCGTTGCTTATTCCAGGAACTCTAGCAAATTAGTTGAGGAAGACCTTCCTTTTCTAACTCCATGTTGATTATTCCTGAGGGCCTAGTTGAGTTCAGATTAACTTCACCAACTTTACCTTTCCGAGATACGCGGTCTCCTTGGTGGCCCGCATGCTTTTACTCATAAATAAAACAATTACAGTTCAGCGTTAAATAATGCCGGGGTTTTTTTTTCCCTCCTGGGCACAGGATAATTTCCTGCGGGGGGACGGCAACCGCAGAGTCCAGCACCAGCAGCCGCGCAAACCCAGGAAGAAGACGAAGCCTCCAGCCCTCACCAAAAAACACAAGAAGAAGAGGAGGAGAGGACCCCGTAGGCCACAGAAGCCCATTCCCCCCGCCGTGCCACAGGGCAACCTGGGCATGCCCTCCAGCCTTGCACTGCCAGCACAGGCCTCCAGCATCAGGTCAGCACTGGCGCTCCAACCTCCCAGCGCTGGGTGAGCTCTCACAGAGACGCCAGCAAAGTCTGGAGAGGAGGATGCATACCGTACGTCTGGGTTTCTTACAGAATTTGCCTGGCATCCTTGTGAGAGAATTTGAGTTGCTCCCAAATAAGATAAGATCACTTTATTAGCCATATACAGTTTCTTGCATTAGGAATTGGTCTTTTTGCATACCCCAGCTTGCTCTCCATGAGACACACAGGCACACAGACGGGGAGAGAGAAGCTTGGGGTCAGAGCTCCCATTTATACAGCACCCCTGGAGTTAAGGGCCTTGCTCAGGGGCCCAACGGAGTAGGATTCCTCTGCTGGTTTGAACCGGCAGCCTTCCAGCCACAGGCGCAGATCCTTAGCCGCAGAGCTGTATCTGCCTCTCAGCTGTGTGCTTTTGAAACCTAAAACTAAGCACAGAAGTGTTTTTTTTCGAACTTATACCGTTTCTTCAGCACTGCTGACCAGTAGAAAAGGGGTCCTTCAGTCTCACCCTCTGATCTCGCCACCTAGGGACATGTTTTAACTCGCCAAACCGAAACAGCACCTGGAACTGAGCTGCTGAATCCAGGCAGCTGAGTTCAATCCAAGACTTCACAACAGGCCATCCAAGATATCTGCTCAGCTTCAGCAATACATACAGTCCTCTGCCTAACAGTACCTGGGAGAATGATGTGCTTGATCAGTGGTAATGTAGTTTGGCAAGCAATCGTGTTGGGGAGGATGTTGTAAACTCGCGGTACAGCACACTTTAATTGGCTTGAGTAGATGAGAATTTAGATTTTGAATTTTAATTAATTTTAACACATTACAAAAAGTGTTATGAATTCATTAAGAAAATAACTTAATTAACTTTGTTCATTTTGACACTTAAAAAAGCTGAGTTATAACAGACCATCCTTAATATACTGCTACTGTCTCTGTAGATACTATTTACTTGACTATCTTCTGCGGGATGTTTAAATACCATCTCAATCAGGGCACTGATTGCTCAATTAGAATTGTCACAGATGTTGGGCATTGAGAAGCAGTTACTCAAAATAACAGTAGAATGGCAATGAACTGGCACAAAAGATTGCAGATGTTTCAGAGTTGTTTGTGTCAGGGCTGATGAAAGAGTTTAAAGTGGAGTAAACCAGCCTCCATGATTCTCCAAGACCTGAGGTGCCTGGGTTTGGCGTTTGACTAGATCATGCATACATACAGATTTTTTAAATAATAATAATAATTGCTTACACTTATATAGCGCTTTTCTGGACACTCCACTCAAAGCGCTTTACAGGTAATGGGGACTCCCCTCCACCACCACCAATATGCAGCCCCACCTGGATGATGCGAATAATCAGGATGCCCTGATTGAGATGGTATTTAAACATCCCGCAGAAGATAGTCAAGTAAATAGTATCTACAGAGACAGTAGCAGTATATTAAGGATGGTCTGTTAGTGCGCCATAGTGCGCCAGAACGCTCACCACACGTCAGCTATCAGTGAGGAGGAGAGCAGAGTAATGAAGCCAATTCATAGATGGGGATTATTAGGAGGCCATGATTGGTAAGAGCCAATGGGAAATTTGGCCAGGACGCCGGGGTTACACCCCTACTCTTTTCGAGAAATGCCCTGATATTTTGACCACAGAGAGTCAGGACCTCGGTTTTACGTCTCATCCGAAGGACAGCTCCTGTTTACGGTATAGTGTCCCCATCACTATACTGGGGAATTAGGACCCTCTAACACCTCTTCCAGCAGCAACCTTAGTTTTTCCCAGGAGGTCTCTCATCCAGGTACTGACCAGGCTCACACCTGCTGAGCTTCAGTGGGTTGCCAGTTGTGAGTTGCAGGGTGACATGGCTGCTTTTTGGTTCAGGGATTGGAAAACACAGATTAGCAAAAGGTTTTGTTCATTTTTCTTCATCCCACTCATATTAGCCCTACTCATTTCTTGCAACTGCTATGTATTCTTCTAAATTAAACTGGTATGCTGTGAAAATTTGCTAGTTTGCAAATGTCTACTCTGTCAAAAAAAAAACTAATTTAATAGCGAACATGGAAACTGATATTAAAGTACCCAAGTCGTGACTGCAGACATCCAAGAAAGTTAACAAATAGCAGAGCAAATAGCATAAACTCATAATTCTTCTCTTGGTCTTCCTTATTGTTTTATACCATGAATTATGAAGTGTGATGAACTGTGATGACATTTATTGTGCACCTAATATTATTCAGAAACAAATGTTGGGCAGCTTTTTTTTTTAAATGCTTTGTCTAAAGCATTGTTTTTCCCCATGCCTTTAATGATAGGAGCCCCTCAACCCCAGACCTGAGTACAGATGAGCTTCCTGATGACATCACCAATGACATCACAGACATTCCAAATGACCTTGAGCTCAATCAGGAGGATTTTTCTGACGTTTTGCCAAGGTTGCCTGACGACCTGCAGGATTTTGATTTGTTTGAAGGTATTTGATCATTTAAAAGATAACATTGAAGGACACAGGAAGAAGTACATAGCTGCTGGTAGGCAAGTGTTGAGTTTGGCTTATGAGTTACAATTTTTCAGTGAGTTAAAAGTGAATCTGAATTCAAGTCGACTATTCCATCAGATCTAGCCATACATGGATTTCACTCACTCTTTGTAGAACATTGTGAAGAAAGAAACAAGAGGTGAAGAAGGGGTTAATTAAGTCCTTTTCTGCATGAAGATTAGACTTCTAAGGCTGGAGTTTATGGCAGGAAGGGGATAACAGAGTAGGAAACCCCCTGGGGACGTAATCTAACTGACCATTTGGCCAGGGTCTGTTAACTGGCCAAACACCGTGACCCCCCCCCCCTTACCATAGTACTGAGGGACGTCAGAAGCGGCAGGAAAATGCTATATAAACTAGACATTTGTACCGGTACTTGGAACAATACTTCGGTTTTGTTGTTTCTTGCGGGAAACAAGACTTCAGTTCTGTTGTTCCTTGCATGCAGTAAAGTCATCTGTTTAACTTCATCTCGGGATCCAGAACCTTATTCTTTCTGTTACAACAATTGTGTGAAGCCAAGTAATTCTGACAATGACCAGTTTAGTTGTAGTCTTTTCTCCTTTCCTTATTTCATTATTTATATTAACTATTGAGTCGACAAGACCACATTATTCTCCTGTCAGTATTTTGTTTTGGGGGAAGACGCAAGCAGCATGGGCCATAAAATATTAAATGTTCATTTATGACTATCCTTAGATGTGAGGGATGAAAGTAACTGATATGTGGATGCAGTGGTCGTGTATGCAAACCTATTCTGAGTGATTTGTGTTGGGATTTTCAATAGTTTTGTTGAACAGCAAACTTGTTGACTTGTGGAACTTGAGGGGGGGTGTAGACCGTCGTGAGACAGGTTGTTTTTTTCCCTCCAAGCGATGGGTTGTTGCCATAGGGATCCTGCTCGGTTCGAGAGGAGCGGCAAGTTCGGACCTCCGGTGTCTGGGCTTGGCCAAAGAGCCAATGGTGCGAAGCTCCCATCTGTGGGATTGTGACCGAACTCCTCCGAGTCAGAATCCCCTCCCGACCCTTTGCTGTCTTTAAACGCAGCGTGTTGTTCCCCCTGCAGGTAAGAACGGAGAGCTGTTGCCTACCACGGAGGAGGCAGAGGAGCTGGAACGGGCGCTGCAGGCTATGACCTCCTACACGGCCTCGCTCGAGTGCCTGAGCTCCATGGGTGAGCTGACCCAGCCGGACACTGTGGTTGTCCAGGACCTTGCTGACCACCGGGCCATGGGGGTCTTCTCCGCCTCTTCCGTCCCGGGCGCCGGCATCGCCTCCCTGGGGCGGGCGGTGGCCAACAGCGAGCTGGGGGACCTGCTGAACGGGCGCATCCCTCCCGAGAACTTCTCCAGCCTGGAGCTGGACGAGAACCTGCTTCACTCTGCGGGCGGGCAGTTCCCCGCCCCGCCGTCCTCTCAGCCCCCGCACCCTCCCTCCGCCACCAGCGTCGGCCTTACCTCCGCTGCCCCCCCTCCCTCGTCCAACCCGCTGCTCACCCAGAGCCCCCTGACGGAGAGGACGTTCCCGCCACCTTTCCCCGGGCTCCACGAGGGCGGTCACCCCTCGCCACGGACCCACGCTCCCCACCTGCTGGCCAAGCCAGAGGAGCTCCTCCCCCCCCGACAGCAATACGCCGGCGAGCACTCGCACTCTTCCCCTCACGGCAGCCACTACAGCAGTGAACACGTGCCATCCCCCTACAGCGACCACATCACCTCCCCTCACCCGGGCACCTACCCCTCCGGGGACGGCGGCAGCGGTGGCAGCGCACTGGCAGCTAGTTTTCAGGCAGAGGCACCTCTCCTACCCACGCCTATCCTCCAGGGTCAGCTGGAGGTGCCCATGAGCGTGGTCCCGGGCAACCCCCGTCCTTCGTGGAACAACATGCCCCTCCCCTTGGCTGACCCCAGCCAGTTCGGTAACCTCATCGGCCCCGAGGGCCACCTGATCTCCACCTCCCTCTCCACGCCCCCCTCCACCTCGCACTCGGTCACCCTCCAGCCCTCGGCCGCCCTTTCGGCGCTGCCCCAGACAAACTTCGCCGGCCTGGCCGCCGCCGTGGGCTCCTCGGCCGGCCCCCTGTCCTCCTCCTCCCCTTCCTCGTCCTCTTCCTCCTCCTCCTCCTCCTCCACTGCCTCTCCGCACGACCTCCTGACCTCTAACCCCCCGAAGCAGCAGCTTCCGCAGTTCAGCGCCGCCTTCGGCCACCAGCTGGCCTCGCACAGCGGCATCCCCAAGGACGTCCAGCCCAGCCACAGCTCCACCGCGCCCCCCACCGGCTTCAGCGTCGCGGGCGCCAGCACCGCAAGTGCCAGCAGCGTGACGTCGCCCTTCCCCACGCAGTAGCGGGAGTGAGTGTGAGTGCTGCGATCAGTACGCTCCGGAGAGAGCAGGCCAGGGGTTTCAAACAAGTCAAACTCACAAGGTGGACTCACTGTTCGATACGGGGTAGTGCAGGTTTAGTCGCACGTGTGCAGTGAAAAACGTTACGCATAACACCAATGGAAAGACTGTGGAAAGTCACTAGTCTTGTAGTGTTGTAGTTGTTTTAAGTATATCTACTGTATTCCTTCAACACAAAACTATTAAAAAGAAACTGCATTCCTTGCATTTGGAGGCATCTGGTGTCTTCTGAATAAAGAATTGATCATTGGTATTTAAAGAGAGACTCTTACAGCAATGTGAACTTGGCATTGTATGTACCTGCTTCTCAGCTATGCACTTTTGAAACCTAAAACTAAGCACAGAAGTTTTTTTTTTCCGAGCTTCTCATCATAGCTGATCAGAATAGACGAAGCGCCAAAAAATATCTGTAGGACTCGATTGGTTCAATTACAAGAAAAGAGAAGTTTATCTTTATCTGAAGCTAGGATTGTTTGGTGTTTTAAATGATTTTAATAATGTGAAAGGGTGTCGTATTGAAATTATACATTTTCTGAGCATATTTATCTAAATGGGGGTATTCTTCTCGGTTAAAGATCTTTTAAATAAATCATTTTAAATAATTCAGTTTTTTTTTCTTTCTACAGTAATTGAAATTGCTTTGCCAGAACCACTTTGTGCTGCAAACCAACATAGACACACTGAATGCGTGTATCACTTCTTTAAGTTTGCACTCCCTCTTGGGAACCTCTTGCTGCAGTTGCTGAGGAACGTAGTCTGAATTTAAACCTGCAAACTCTCGTATCAAGGATCACCCTGCACTGTAGACTGGTACGTTCATACCACAGACACTCAGGGGCCCTGTTCTACTGCAAATCCCAGTTTATTAATCAGAAAGGGTGGGCATCCCTGCTTCTGGAGTGCTGCGTTGATTTCTGGGTTTCATTTCATCTCAGACCTTCATGACTTAATTGAATATCAACATATAATGTACATTTAGTTGATAAGAAGTCAGATCAGCTGTGTTTTCCAGAAATTAATCAGGTGCTGATTGAAAGGTGCCCTCTGAAACCTGCAGGACCTCAGCACTCAAAGACCAGGGTTACCCACCCCTGAGTTATAGTAACACCTCTTTCTTCCTCTCTACCAAAGCCATATTTTTGCTATTTGTCAGTAGCTGCTTCCTATTCATTTATTGCTGAAGTTTCATCTTTTACAATGTGTAATTGTTTAGTGTAGGGTCGCAGAAGGTTACAGCACAGTTTTAATGAATTTTGAGTTTTAATTGTTGCGAAAGGAGTTTTAATTTGTTCTAAAATAAGGCTTTTTTCCAGAGAACACACCCAAATGCACACACAGTGCATCTTCCCATAATGTTCGGCTCTGAACCCTGCTAAAGGGTTTTTATCATCTTGAGTTCAGCCCTACTCAGTATCTAATATTACCATTAATAGGAGTTTAGAAGGGATCGTTGCATTTGTATTTAAATTAAATTTGTATTAAAACTAAAAGATATAGGTGCAATGGCTATTTTTGATCCTGCTTATCCCTGCCTTTCAGTCTTTTTCTGAAATGCCACATACAGCAGGTGTCTCTTTGCCCGCAAAAGCAAATTTAGAATCAGCCCTTTCCACACAAGGGGAATCATATTAATGAGATCAGATTCTACATTGGCTATGCATTGATCCTCACATCCACATTTTAATTCTGATTCATTTAATTGCACCTAAATATTAACATGAAGGATCTTTTATAAATGTTTTAAAAAGTCTGATTGAAAGAATTGATTTCAGGAGTTTTCTATCAACATGCTAGATTTTGCAATCAAGGGTTTGCATTGGCTCACATGATTGACAGGGAATAATATACCTGCAACACTGGTGCTACTGCTTTCATCTTCCCCATCTCAGTAACTCAGTAACTTCGAAGAATTCAAATAATAACTTCAGAATTATTATTTGAGATCTGCTCCCCCAAGCTCAGGGTCCGTGTAGAATTTTGTTATAGCCTATCTTGTAGATGAAATCAACATTTTGAGGTTTAATTTTGTTCATACGGTTTTATAAAGTGGTGTTATATATTTTAAAGAAGAAACACCTTTAGAATGGATGAAAAACAAAGCTTCAGGAGGGCAGGTTATATTGTCATCGGGTTTTGGGGATTTCCAGAATGTAGTAGAAAATATCATCTGAATCCTGTGAGTTAGATCTATAAGTGACCTAAAATATAAAACCATTTTAGCACATATTACCCTTTTATTATAGATATTATAGATGATGATAAACTATTACTTATTGAAGCAGAGTGTAAAAAGACTAATTATAAGAATGCTTAAAGTGTTTATCAGTTTTGATTTGAGCTGAATTGCATTCCAAAATTGAAAAGCCATTTAAGGTAGTGTACCTATTGTGCACTTTTTTTGGGAATGTATTTGGGGTTTTTTTTGTTGCAATTCTTGTTATGTGTGTTCTTCATTATTTATTTTTTTCCACTTAGACCAGTGGTCCTCTATTCAAATCCTGGAGTGCTGGTCATTTCAGCTGGGCTCTTGACGACCTGAATTAGCCGACTGGTGGCTTAGCTGTTTAACTGCTTCTCCCAGCTTTTTAAGGGACTGGTGCCTTAGAGAGTCCTGGAAAAACCCCAGACACCCAGAACCTCCAGGACCAGAATAACGGACCTCTGACCTGGTCTTATCATTCGTCGAGATGAAGGACTGTCCCACAGACAGCTCCTGAAAAAATCTACCAAAGCCTGCAGCATACAAAGAAGCTGATTAGTTTTGCACAAGGCTGATAAACAGAATAAAAAAATTGGGAAATGTATTGCTATATTAGCTGAAAAATTTATTCTCAGTGGGTTTTTCCTATCAGACAGACTCCTTTTCAGTGTTCTTTAGCAAAGAGCTTTGACTCTGTGGCAGAGAGAATATTTGAAACAGTTAAAAAAAACAACTAATAATAGGAAAGTGCAAGTACATCCAACTCCTTTAATAGATTGATTCTCACTCATACGCACAAAGTCGGCACTGTAGGATCAAAATGAAGTTTATTGGAATTAAGCAGTTAAGTGACTTACGAACCAGTCTGACATCAAGTCTCCTGAAAGTAATTAGAATCAGGTGAATTTAACACATGGGCAAATGAAATTTTCTTTGCCAGTTTTACAGTTCGCTTTTGGCTTAACTGTTAAAACGTTTTACTTGCAGTCAGCTGAGCCAAACTGCTTCAGCCGCCCTGAATCAAATTTGATTTGATTGTCTGAAGACCAGGCTAAACACAGCCTTTTTCAGCAGTGTGATAAAGCCAGGAATGGATGAATCTGACTCATTTAGATATTAAAACTGCTTGGTGCTGCACACTAGGGCATAGTTCTTTTTTTCCTTCGTTTTAACATGTTTCTTGATCGCTCTTGAGAGAGAAAATGGCTCACCGGCATGCTCTTTGAAAGCGCGTTCAAGTCATGCACTTCTGTGGTTCCAATACGCTACTTCGCAAGTCTGATCAGAAATGCACCTAGAAAGGCCAAGATCACAGGAGAGGAGAGACTATCCTGGAAGATACAAAAATCCTACTTTTCGAATTAATTTCTCCCCTAAGTACTGTCTCAAACTGGTACATTGTTGTTTTCTGCACTGCCTACTTAATATTTTATTTTCTGACTACAGCGCTGTGAATTTAACGGTCACCTCAGAAGGTAATTTGTACATCACAGGAACACGACGCATAACCTCAGCGTTGAATGTCCTCGTGGTTTTTTTTCATTGTAACACATGGATTTCGTGGAATGTTCCTCAACGTGAGAGCTCCCTGCCTTTTCACTGGAGTGGTTTTTATTAGGTTTGTGTCTGTTAGCGTGATGAAATAACAGTAATTCACCGGCTGGCTGTACACCTACACTTTGTGACACAATATTGTCCTGTAGCCATCAGTTGGCATTGAAGTGCCAAAAAACACCCTTTTTTTTCTCTCTTCAAATGTAACCAAAACTCCACTTTTGCAATTGTCACAAAGTGAACCTCTGGGTATGAAGAGAATTGAAGAGTTTCAATTGTCTCTGTGAAGCGCTCTCTGTGCAAGAGCTTAGTCACAGAAGGAGTTAAGTAACCCTATACACTTACACCAGGGACTTCCAATCAGACCTATATTTTACTTCATCGGCACTAAAATCACAAAGAAATTTTGTACATTTCATCTGTAGAAATTTTTACTTGAGTATGCACATTTTTAAATTATTTTTAGGAAATGTAGGAAAGACTAAAGAGGGGAAAATCAGTTTGAATTTTCCTGCACGCAGTAATAATGGTCTAAATATTTGAAGAAACAGACCAATTTAAGGCCTGTTTTGTGGGGGTAAGATTCAGGCAGTGCAGCTCATGATAAAGGCAATATTTCCGTGTACTTGGCCATTTTTCTGTGTAGCACTTGACCGTGAAATCCATGTACATGTATCGGTCTTGCAACCCATAAACAAGACGTATTAAATGTGTTGCTTTCACGTTCCCATGCGTAAACTTACTGTACCCAAATGTGAGTCCACCTGTTTGATTTGTTTGCAACCAGAGCAGCAGTCTAGTTCTGCAGAAGTAAAGCTGACAGAGGGTTGTCACGGTGCAAAAATAAGAAGCACACAGCTGGAAGTCTCTGGGGAGCAATATGTGGTGGTTGTCCTGAAAAAAGGGCAGCCCGTATTTATCAAGAAACAGTCAGTTAACATGAACATTAGCATTTCAATAAAGAACCAGGTTAGTTTTTATTACAGTTAATTTATTGCACGTGCAACACCCCTCTCAATGATGGAGGCCTCAAACAATTTGTCATCTAAGCGTAGATATTGTCAAACCATTTTAACAGTAGTTTTCATAGTATAGATTTATCAGTTTGATTTATTGATTTGCAAGCTAAACAAACCATAGACCCTGGCAGAGTGCATTAAACTTGTTCTGTGCAATGCTGCTGATATATCAGGAAAGGTGTTTGGCCCTAATTTAAAAAAAGGTTTTTAAGGTAAATCTGGTTCCTTGAAGCAATAAACTTTAATGGGTAGTTTTCTTGCATACGATTTCGAACATTTCTCTTAAGCTCCACGTTTTATATTGTGGTCCATTTAAAATAAACTCTGTATCAGGCCTATTCAAAAACACAGACTGTTTTCTGATAAATAGAAGGGGTGGAATAGATTTGGGCTGTCGGATTAGCTATGAACTGCGGATTTGTTCAGGATAGGATCATACAATTCAGGATCGGTATAACATACTCTTGACATTTCAATACCGTAGCACATTGGTCTGAAGAACTGCAGTTTGTAATATTTGCAAAGATATTCCAAAAATGCTACTAACGTTAAACATCCCAGTAAAACCTAATAGCCAAATAAAAAAAATTCAGAATTGTGTACAGTCCTCTCAATGGTGCTTTCTGGTATCTACACAACAAGTGACCTTAAAGGGAACATAAAGCAAAAGTAGCGTTTGTTTGTTGGTGCGGGTATTGAGAGAGGAATAAAGGAATGGGATCAGGTTTGTGAAAGAATATATTTTCACTGTGTATGAGGTTGAGGAGGTCAACCTTAAAAAGTGGGGAAAGTTGATTTCTGCCTCATATAACAGCCAAACATTTTTGAAGGAAGACCGAGTATTCATGTATTAAACACTTCTAAGAAAATGCCAGATGCAGCTTTCATTTGACCAATACATCTGGTCGCCCTGTAATATCCCTTTCCTTTTGTTCCTTCCTTGAAATTTCCTTCAGAAAAATGTTAGAATGCCACTGGAAATCTTATTTGTCCCAAACCGTTCAGAACAGGGAGAATTGCAGCATACTGTTCTTGCTAAAAAAAGCAATCGCATTGATATGCTAGTACTCATGCTAGTAGATCATTCTTGCACGGGGGTTGAGATCTGATCTAGATGGTTCATTTGTGTTTCAGTGTCAAGATATTCTGGACATTTAAGCAGTGGAATTTAAAGCAGTCTCAAAGTATGCCATTTGAAATAAACTTGAATAACATTTCGCCATGCCCTTGATAACTTTCAATGTCAGCTTAGACTTTATGTTCCCTTTAACTGACCTGAAACAGACAAAGACGACTACCTGACATAACTACTCCCTTTTCTGCTTTGAATATTTTTTTCAGAATTATTATCACAGTAAAACATGGGGTTTTGGTAGTATTTTTAGAAACGGGAAAATTATCAATTCTAATAGTATAAGTATTTAATATATTTATAGAGTAGCAGTCTCTAAATATTGGGTTTTAATGGTGAGTTGACATGAGTGGTAATGGTTAAAAATAAAAGTTTGAAAAAAATTAATAAAAATTTAAAAATCCCAAAAAAAAAGACATAAAATCAGATCTATTTTTTATCAATTGCAAAATGTACTTAATGGAGCCAATGTTTTTGTGGAAGATCTTTTTCACCAATTTTAATAGCTATCAAAACCCTGTCCCGAGGTAATAGAAGTTATCTTCTTTTAACAACTTAAATGGATGCCATAGATTGTGTATGTTTTTTTTTTTACCATTTTGTCCAACCAGCGCGTTCACAAAATGGCTGTGATTATGTATGAATGTGTTCTGTATTTTTGATAGCTATTAAACTCTACCAAATCGAGGCTTAATAACAGGCTGGAAGAGGAGGATCCCATTGGGCCACAGTGAAATCTCCCTTCCTTGGAGAGCCCTTGCTTAGCTTGACTAGTTGGTCTGTGCTGCCATGCCACCCCTCTCTTAATTGGAATAAACAGGCTCCCATCCTGCAGTGTAATAAGCCACCAACCCAAGAGTAGCCTGAATAGGGCAGAGAGTGCAGTACGTTTTCCCTTTTTGCTAATTAAAACAAAATGGGGGAAGAAGAATCAAAATATTTCTTCACCTTATGGGTCCTTTCCAATTTTCGAAGGGTTTTGATCGCCATCCGTCTTGTCGTTATTGCCCCAGCGGGAGAAGAGGTTCATACAGAGACACGCACCGGTACATTTGTTCTGCCTGGATGTCAGTCACTTCTGTGGCAGTTGGATATTTCCAGCAAGTCTGATCACTGGTCCAGTATATGGGCACATGATTAAAGTTGCACTATTTCATTTTGGATATGAAACTAATTGGTGCAGAATATTTTTAATTATGTTGGATTGCTGAGAAATACTACTTCTAAGTTCATGCTGTGTTGTTGATTGCTGCAGCACCTAAAGGCTATACTCTTGTGCCTTTTGTTAGCCTCTATACGATTCACACTGCACCTTACTTACTTATAGTGCTCCAATATACCTTTTTTACACTTCACGTTAGGATGAAGGGACTCCTATAGGCAGAGACGCGGCGTTTTTACAGGAGCAGCAGACTTGCATCTTGCAATATAACCGAGGTTTTGATTGGATGACATCTACCCCTCTCAGTCCAGCCTCTTTCTGGAATTTTGTTTTCAACTTTGTTTTCAATAACTTAAGTGGAGTTGGCGTAGTTCAGAATCGGGCGAGACGGAAACTCTCTGGAATGGAATGAACAAAGCAGAATAAGTTGGAATCGTGCATGGAGAATTCTGCCTGTGCAAAAATGGGGAAAAAGTGAGAATCTATCCCAGTCTCAACATACGACTGTCAATTGAAAGGATAGGAGGAGGGCTGGGAATGTGCCTCTTCATCTCGTCTTCAGAAAAAAAACCCCATTAAGGACGTGATTTGAAATCATATTTGTAACTGTAGGTTGATTTACGGATTGCTGAAATGTACACACATTTCAAGCATTAAAATAGATTTTGGGGGAATATTTTTGTGTGTTTGTGATTATGCCAGGTCTGACCACAGCTTTCCCTTTATACAGATCATAAAATACCTCTTGAGATTCTGCAGGAGCTCTGGTTATATCTGCTCCTGCTTTTCCAGGTTGGGCACTCTTGCGTCAATTCTTTGTCTCCTGTTGTCCGCAGAACACAAGCATGGAAGCACAGATTCACTACTATCGATTTAATCCCACAACCATGACCCTCCAGATATATTTTAAACATGTAGCAGGGAAAGAAGCTTTGTAAGCACTTGTAACTGCTTAGAATATGACAAAGGTGGCTTACAAATTCCTATACTCATTGAATGTACTGTATTACTGTTTTTAAAAATAATAGGATGAGCTAATAATGATCTAGTCACCTTTTGTTATTGGTCCTTGTTTAATTTGTTTAAGGTATTTTTTGTATACAAAAGTTTACATTTTTATGTATATTTTTCTTGTGTACAAATTATGTAATATGTGTATAAACACTGTATGTAATATCTGTATATAGTGTGACAAAAATTGATCTTTGTTTTTGGATGTACAAATAAAACTTGCTGTGAGGTATTCGCTGACATAGTTTCGGGGGTGCTTTTTACACTTTGCACTAGACTGAAAGTTTTTGTTTTGAAGGTGTTGCCTGGTGTGAAATGTTTTGACTCTGTTGTGCCTTCACGGAGCAGGGAAAAGGAGCTGTGAAAAAAAAGAAAGTGTGAATCTGTGACTCAGTCCCATCTGAGTGGGCAAGAGAGTTGCCGAACAGGTTTTAGAGACACAGAACACGTTAGGTTTGATGGCAAAGCAGCATTCATCAGCTGAGTTGACCAGAATATACAGGTATTTCTGTGATCATTTAATATTGTTACTTTGAAATTTGATTTGAAAGCTCCACAAATAAACTGTTCTTCCAACCACGTTTGATGAGGTTTAGTTCACAATAGTAGATAAATAATTATCTGATTTTGAGAATATGATAGTTCCTTATGCTCATAGCTCTTTTCTGCACACTCCACTCAAAGTGCCTTACGGGACTCCCCTCCACCATCACCAGTGTGCAGCCCACACCTGGATGATGGGACAGCAGCCAAAGTGCGCCAGTACACTCACCACACACCAGGTCTCAGTAGGGAGGAGAGCAGAGCGATGAAGCCCGTTCATAGATGGGGATTATTAGCAGCTCACGACTGGTAAAGATCAGGGGGGAATTTGGCCAGGATGCTGGGGTAACACCCCGTCGGATTTATTTCGAAGTCCAGTTGTCTCACTCTTTGTATGGATGGGTGCTATATTAGCAATTCTCCAGTCCCCGGGTACAATGCCATCTTAAGTGACAGCTGGAAGAGTTACAGCAATGGCTACTGAATAACATCTCTCATTTCCCTGAGACCAGTTAGTAAGATACCATCAGGCTCTGGGGAACTATTGACTCGAGTGCTTCTACTGTCTGATCTTGTGCTGCCTGAGGCATATTGCTGACTTCTATCCCCGTGAATACCAGTTAAATACTTGGTTAGTACATCAGCTATTTCCCTATCATTGTCTACAGGTTGGATGGGACAATGGGGCAGTGGTTAGCAATGCTGTCTTGCAGAGCTGGGGCCCTGAATTCAATTCTGGAATGGGTGTGCTGTCTGTGTTTGAGTGGGTTTCCTCTAGCTGTAAAGCATACTGGTTAATTGGCTTCTGTAGAAACTGGGCCTGACGTGAGTATGAGTGTGGCTGCCCTGCGATGGACTTGTGTCCCATCGGGGGTGTATCCCACATTGTGCCCACTGCTTGCCAATCTGGGCTCCGGTTCAACCCCAACCCTGAATCAGGAGAATTGGATAGAAGATGGATGGATGACTAGACGTTTGAAAGGGAAATGATGTGTCTTCGAGTAATATCTTGAAGCGAAAGGCTGGTCAGGGCTTGTAACATCTACTGTACTGTATAGGTTTCCACTGGCTTGCTCCATGAATGTATGAGACACGTATTATTATTGTTGAATTAGGGGACATAAATGCAATTTCCAGAGACTCTCACCCACATAAAGCCTTGGCAACTGCAAAAGAATGCGAGTCCACTTCTGTTTTAATCAGGCGGCTGCAGCGCGTATATTAATGTTACAAGTCACAACGATGACGTACCTGATCCTTGTGCGCGTGCACACGCACTTTAAATATGTCTTAAAGGCATCAAAGGTGCTCAGTAAGGCTACGCGAATTACTTTCGATGGCAGTTTATTTTTTGTGTTTTTTAGCATGGATTATGTAGTATATTTACGACCCTTGAAATAAAGAGCTTGTATGTTCATGAAAAAAGTGCATATGAAGTATTTTCACTTATGGCGTTCCCTCTGTTAGTCCGTTAAAGCGAAGGTTTACTATACATTTAGTATAATTAAACGGAATGCAGGCAGCAACTGAACAGGTTTAAGAACTTTATACCTTTCAATACTGTTTCCCTAAAAAAGCAGTAATTTCCTGTCGGAGTTACACAGATTTCAATGATAATATCCACTTCATTTCTAAAGCGCATTTCATGACGGTGCGCTTCACATGCACTCAGTGCAATAAAAGACCGATCATACAAATGGGCAACACAGGGCAGACAGGAAAGGTTATACAACGGGGAAAAGCCGAGAAAGTGATCATAAAAAATATTATTTTCCAAAATAAATCAAAGCCAGAATTAGAACAGCTATC
This sequence comes from Lepisosteus platostomus, assembly GCF_059453375.1. NCBI lineage: Eukaryota > Metazoa > Chordata > Actinopteri > Semionotiformes > Lepisosteidae > Lepisosteus > Lepisosteus platostomus. Next base: position 7,388,967 of record NC_142624.1, read on the forward strand.
AGCTCTGCGGGGGAAGAGTAAATTCAACACAGCTGGCACAGTCAGGTGTGTGATTCTCTCACAGCCTGAGTGACAGACAGCCACTGAAATATTCGTGTGGTTTATTGTAATGCTTGAGATTGAAATTAATTGAAGGATTTTTGTTGTCCAACACAGCCAGTACCTCTTCACTGACATTCTGCAGAGTCGTAGTAAGGAACTGCAATGGTTTCGGGTTCTGGGGCTACAGAAATAAATATGTCGGAGAAGCTGCTGTTTGCTCATTGATAATTGCTGGTTGCTAATTGATCTTGTTTTTTCCAAGCTCTTGGACTTTGCGAGGGCTGGGGCATGGTGCAGCTACAGGCGCTGCAGGTACTGTACAATGCACAGGCACCCTTGAGAAAGCACCAGGAGACGACACAGCACCCAGGGGATAATACAGTGGGGACCTCTATGTGGGTATGTATGTCTGCATGTTCAATTCCAAAATGTTTGTTTTGGCATAACTTAAATATAACTTGTTTTAGGTTTCCCTACTTAGGCTCACAGATTTGGAAAATAGTTTCAAGACAATTCAAAGACCCTTAATGTCTCTTTTAGCGTGATGAAGGTGACGGTTAAAAAGTGAAAGGCACCCTGGCACTGCTTAGATCAAGCTGTCCCTCCAACCTGAACAGCCAAGCAAAGAAGAAACAGTAGGCATGACACCCTGAGGCGAATAGAGAACAGAGTTCAGAAGCTGACATGTGAGGAAATGTCCTTGGTTCAATATCCCAGTCACTCCGCAAAGGGGGCTTGTTTTTCTGCAGTTCCATACATCTCAACTGCATGGGGTTTGTAGCACAGCCTGAGGTGGTTCTGCAAAAGGAGCCAAAATTGGTGGCTTCTGGTTGGAAACACCAGCAAAGTATTGATAAATCATACAGGAAAACATACTTTAGATGTCAAAATGGGACATAAAAGCACCTTCCAGCCATATAATGATCCAGAGCTCTACTGGAGTACCTTAAGGATAAGAATGAATGTCAGTCTGTAAAAAGACTTGAAAACTGCTTTTAACAATCAGTCCCCAAAAAACTTGAAAGCACATGAAAATCTGACAAGAAGAATGGGCAGAAGAATTGCACCAAGCTGGTGAGCCAAGTTTGCAATTACTGCAACAGATGTTATTGCCAGATATGGAGTTCACAGGTCTGCTAGCCTGAGATCTCCCAATAGGTGGTTCACAAATGCAGCCCTGTGGCAAGGTGGCTGGTGATTCCACCTGAAGCCACAAGAGGGTGCCATTATTCTCTAAACCCTAGCTCCATAATTGCTGCTGGAAGCATTTCTGTTTGAGTAGGTGACTCAACCTTATACAGCTGGTTTCTATTTTCTAAGAGTTGAAAGTATAGCTGCAGCACCAAAGCTGTTTTAATTGGAAGACTTCGGAGTACTGCTTAAATATAAAACTTCTGAAAAGATGTTTTTGTAGTAACTGTGGAATAAAACGTCTGGCTTAGGGAATAGGGAAGAATCTTCCTTCACGAGAACAGGTTGGGGGAAAACAGAGTTTGATCAGTGGGCCACATAAAGGACCTTGCTTAAAATATGGGACCTTTAGGTCAGGACACAGAGTCCAAAAGCCAGCATGTTAGGAGCTGTAAGGGTCAAAAGTAGTACTAAGTTATAGTGTGAGGAATCCCAAAACTCAGCCCAAATCATGGGCAAAACTCTACCTCTTGTTTCATGACCTAACTTACTTCTTTAGTTCCCTATCTATAATACACTAGACCAGGGGTTTTCAGTCTTTTTGACATGCGTTCCCCCCATTTGTCCAAGTTTGAATTTGCGCCCCCAACCCAAAACCCATTGAGAGAAAACAATACGAACACCCACTCACACAATATAATTGACATTATGTATACATACATTTTAGCGCCTTACATTAATTTGCTTTAACAATTTCACGTTCACGGCTGTTGTTAACTTTAGCAGTAACCAAACGGTCCATTTGTAAGTTTGTAATCGTGGTATAATGCAAAGTCTCAATGCTGCTGTAGCCTTCGCCAACGAGAATAGACGGCAGGTAGCCTGCTTAGCCAGGGACACGAGCCAGCTTGTAACACCCCCATCTAGTGGATGAATAATTAATTGCTATTAACGACTGAAACAACATGTTCGCTGCAGTTGTTTTGATTCTTTTTCCTTTAACTTGCGTGTTTGCGCCTAAATAATAACAATAATAATAATAATAATAATAATAATAATAATAATAATAATAATTGCTTACACTTATATAGCGCTTTTCTGGACACTCCACTCAAAGCGCTTTACAGGTAATGGGGACTCCCCTCCACCACCACCAATGTGCAGCATCCACCTCCTAATCTCGTGCCCTCTTTGACAGGTGCTCGGGGGGCGCGCACCACAGGTTGAAAACTACATTTAGCGTGTAGTTTGTTTTTTTTTTCCTGCCAGTAAAGCTCTTAACTTGTCTATATTGAGTGTTATCTGCAAGGTTTACTTTTAGCTTTTGGTGTTTTGCTAATCTTTCTATTTTATCATCATCCATGAATTTAACTCGGTAACATAATGTACAGGAATCTACAGTCCAAATAGTGCACATCTTTTAATACTCTCATTCCTATTTCTGCAGTACATGTCATGTTTTTCCCTCCTGCTTTTTTATCCTTGGCACGATAAGCTTGTAAAGTTTGCCAATATAAAAAACCATGGATCTAACTCTGATATCCATGAGTTCATCATGATTTTTGGCTTCGTAGCTGTTTTGTTCTGTGTTTATTAGGTAGTTTTCTGTCTGAATGCATTTATTACCTTGAAAAACCTTTTATGTGAAATTGGACAACTTCGGTTAAGCTGAAGATTTCTTTATTGCAGTAGAAAAAGGAGGACAGACACAGCTGGCAGCTCATTTACCATCTCAGGAACAGCAACAGGCTTTTAGTTTTGGGGATGAGCAAGATTTCCATATAAAACATACATTTTTATGATTGGTTAGTAGCAGTATTATCCGGTAGAAAATCAGTTTGCTGAATACCAAGGTTGACCACCAGTTAAGCAGCCAATGTCTGTTTCCAATTTATATAGCTAAATCAGACACAGTATACAAAAACACTACCACTGTCTATGGGACCTTGGCTGTCTGGAGTACAAATCTTGTAGAATATGCATATTTTGTAACATCATAACAAAAAGGAACATCAAAACAAGCATGAATGCCTTCAACAGAAAAGTTAAATTTCCATTGTCAAAAAATGTGATTATTGTAGACTGATCTTTGCTGCTGAAAAGATAGGCTTTTTAAATTGTCTTTAAAAAGTGTGAATTGGATTGAGGTCTGTCATATGGCCTCTGGAATCTGGTTGTCAGTAACTCTGAAGCAGGGTCAGGGTCATCGTCTCTGGAGTGAAGATGGACTAGTCAACCATGATATGGACATATGAACCTTATCTGCTAGGGCCTGAGCTGGAGTTTGTGACTTACGGCAGCAAAGACTGTCACCATTCTCATGTGTAAACACTTATCCCTTACACTTCTCATCTTCTACAATACTCTTAACAGTTTATACCTAATCCTGTGAGAGCATTGGGAATTGCTTAATTTTACAGATCTATTCAATGTCCATTCCAGTTACAATATTTATATAAAATGCATTTATACTGTAATAATGCAATACAAAACTGAAGAAATCTTTTATAATCATCTTGTATTACAAGGTATCTGTTTAATCTAGTCAATACCAAAGAGAATTTATGCACTTGTTTCTCTTGTCCTCACCATAGACACCTCATATATCCTTTTCATCCTTTGGTTATCAAAGTGGAGCCAACACTGCTCCGAAATACAGATGAATCCTTGATTACTGTCTAAGAATATGTATTCATTCTTTTCTGTAGGGAATTGAACAGTTTCAAACTGTATCAGTCTATATCTGTGCATGTAAAGGAGGAACCCGTATCTGCTCTTCTTGCATTCTTCCTCAGCAGTCTGTCTCTGAGCCCTGCTGTGTGGGTCGCACAGCTGCCATCCTGGCTACCTCACACGCTGCAGAAAAAGATATATTGAAGCAGACATTGTGAAATCTTTTATTTGCATGTGTTAATCATAGAGGCTAGATATAAAACTGACAGCACAAAGGATGGGTTCCAAAGGAAACGGGCACTTCTGTGTGCTTTTATAAGTCCCAGTCCCAGGTGTGTGGATCTCCCTGCTGGTTCTCAGGGGGAGCAGGGATATTGAGGAACAAGGGATACAGTGGGTTAAATGTGTAATTTCATATAGTTCAATGTAAGGGTATATTAATGAAAACACTCTTAAGGGGTCTTTTCAGAAGTTATAGATGTGATGATGTGATCTAATCAATGGGAATAATGTTCATTCCAGTAAAAGTTATACTGAAGGACACTTTTATTATTAGTAATAAAAAAGTGAATTCTGACATTTGCATATGTTAATGTTACAGGTTGGATAAAATAATTAACAGCACAAATTTGGGTTAAAAAAGAAACAGGCACTTTTATTAGTCCCAGTCTCAATCCCAGGTGTGGATCTCCCTCCTCTTCACCTCACACACCTGCTGACGAGACACAGTGCATTTAAATAGGAGGAGCTCAGCTTCAGCACAGACAGCTCGTCTGTCCTCGTCACCCTCTGGTTATTACATTGGAGCCACGTCTGCTCCACGATGTTAAAAACGTCACTAATGTAATGACCTGCAGAGACACAGAGAGATGAGGCTGAGAGATGAGACATTATTACACATCACAGTGACAAACCACCAAGGGACTTTTCATTGACTCTACAGGCAGTGTCAGTAGATTTCTCTACATCAGAATAGCATTATGTACTGTATTTAGCTAGAGTGGTAGTTCTGTTGTGTTTGTAACATTAGTAAAGATTTAAAAATATATGTCCTCCTCACCCTCTGGTCATTACACTGGAGCCACATCTGCTCCGTGATGTTAAAAACATCACTGACCTACAGAGAGGCAAAGAAAGACATTAGGTGTTTCTAGTCAGCAGAACTTCATTTTCTTTAGAAAACACATTATATTGTGGGGATGACTAATTTAAACTGTTATAATTTCATGAGTCTGGATGTCTTGAGAGGACACACTGTTGTCCTTAATATAAATAAATTGGATTTTCTGAGGATAATGCTGATTCCTCTTAGAAAGACCAAGGTACTGTAGATCTGAACTAATGGCAGGTAATTCAAGAATGTTTAATTCCAAGTGGAGTGAACTGATCATAAGTTTGTGTTAGGAAGCAGATCACTGAACGGCCGCTCATCAGGGAAAGGAACAAATGATCTGATGATCAGTTTAGGACTAAGAAAAGGACTTGAGGATTAGGAAGAATGTGATCTGACAGGAATGAGATTCTGCTCATCTATTGCTGTGGCTGTTTTCGGATATGTGTGAAGGTGTCAAGACTGTTAAGGAGATGTGGGCCAGAGGTAAATGGGGGGTTACCTGGTGATTCTTTCTACTTGTCCTGAGGGGCTGTGGAAGGTCCTGACTGCAGGCTCTCCTGCAAGCTCATCTACAGGGCTGCAGCCAGGAGCTCTTCTTCACTGAGCCCCTCTAACAACCTGTAGGGACAGCATTGAGAGTGTGAGCTCTGCTCTCAAGCAGACTGACAGGACAGGTGCTTTCTCCCCAGAGTTACAGCACACAAAGCTCTCCTTGACTACCTGCTCTCTGTCACTTGCCAGTGGTAATAACTGGCTAGTCTTCATGTACTCAGTCTGGAGTTTATGAACTGGGTTATAAATTTACTATAATTAAAACAAGTTCCATAACCCAATAATGAGAACTAAATGCAGGATACAAGCTTCAATATAGAGCAGTACCTTGTGCCTGAAGCACAAATACAATATTTTAAACAGCATCCACTATGATAAAAACTAAAAGATTACAGTCCAGACTGTTGTAGTGAGAGCATGCAGTGGAAGAAACTGTGCAAGAATTGTGTTATTCTGCTACACCTTTTAGTGTCTCATAATATGTCAGAGCTGGATTTTACACTCCACTGACACAGCTGCTCTTTGCTGCAGACAGTGTGACACTGTGACTGTTTCTGGGCCGAAGAGGGACTCACACTGTGGGCTCAGCTGTCCAGTCTCGAGCACGGGGAAGCTGGACACCACCGCTGCAGTGGGCTTGAGTGGTCAAGCCGCTGGGAATGCAGGATCAGCACTCTGCTCAGCAGAGGAAGGGGAAGAGGGACAGTGGGAATATCAGTGAAGAAGCACAATTCACTCTAATTGTATTAGACACTCTTGTGATGGCACCCCTGGGCGGTGTGCTGATGTATGGTGTGACAGAGACTAGTTGTTCTAAACATCTCTGACACTACTGCTCTCCACATCCTGGGCAAAATAAGTGAGATTATCTCTGGTTGACTGAAGAAACCTAGCTTCTGTTCCATACTACATACTACTATATGTTGAAACTGAGTCACAAGATAGTGTTACAAGCTGGGAATGAAGCCTAATGAAATTAAGAATGCTAACATTTTAATGAAAAACTTACTATGTATTGTGTGTAAGCCATATAAACAGTTACTGAGTTTATATTTAAGAAATAGTCTTGAGAAGAAAACAATTTTAAATCTTGGTACAAATCAGGATGTAGGATAAAAATGCAACATAAGAGCCTGAGGCTTTATCAGTTTCCACGCACATATTCTATGAAGATACAGTGAACTTCACTTGTGCTGAATCAATCTTATTTCATCTCTCTCCAATACAAAACCCATGTTCTCCTGCCCCTAAACCATGATGCCTGTCTCATGAAGCACATGATAAAAAGCCCCGTGTTCGTCCCATCGAGCATCGAGACTGACCTTGAAGTAGAGGTCCAGGCAGTCCTGGATGGAGCCCAGTGGGAGGAGGTCCAGAGACAGGTGGTGAAACACCTCTGTCCTGGTGGCTTGAGTTCCACAGCTTTCAGAGAACAGAGAGGCAGACGTGTGACCACCCATTACTCCAAACACTTCCAATTTCCTTTCAAGGCCAAAATCAACTCTTAATTACTAAGACTGACTTGTAGCTCTTTTCCTGAGAAACTGACCTCATGCAGGTGTGTTTATGCTGGAGCTGAAACTCAAAATTTGCCACCACAGGACAGGTGTAAAATGGAGGCTTTTCAACCCCCTCTGGCTGGGCGCCCTGGGCACTGAGCAGCCGTCGGGCCCAGGACAGATTCAGCCCCTGTCCCTCCTCCTTCAGCCGAGACAGGCAGTGGCTCAGGAACTCATGAGCATCCTGCAGTGAGAGAGCTGTGTGTTAGGGAGACGCCAGCTCTGCTGTGAAGGAGACCTACAGCCTACCTGAGCAGACAGAGGTCTTTCCTGTCGTGTGTTCATCAACTGTGTGTGCCAGCCCTCCACTACAGGATCCAATTCTGGTGAAGCCTAACAGTATAAAAGAGGTTTGGGAGACAAATTACCCGCATGGGCAAATTACAGAGACTGGTTAATCTGGCCAGCATATCTGTTGGAAGTGAGCTGAATCCAGATCATACTGGAGCCACCAGCTGCACAACAGCACTGCCCAGTAGAGCACTGTGTTTTCTTCAAAGCCTTGCCTGAAACTAGAATCAGGAAGCATTTAGATCAGTTTAATTCTGTGGATATTTTTTGAGGTTTTAGTAGTGGAATACATTCTGTGGATTCTTCAGGTGTGTTTCAATGTCTAATATATGTGACAGAGTGATAAATGTCTTAGTTTCGCAGCTCTCACTTGTTGCCTGTTTCCACTGAACTCCTCATAAGCAGCTGAGATGAATGTTTTAATGCATCTCAGCTGCTCCTCCTTCTGACTCAGGCTGCTCTGGTTCCTCCCTGCAAGCAGGTGAGCAAACGACCTGCAAGGAAGAGAACAGAGCTGTCTGGACACTGCTCAACACAGCAGAACAGAGGCGAGTCAGTGGACTAGAGGAGCAGATCTCAGTATTGGCGAACAGGAGGAAAACTAAGACACATGATCTAAACAACAGGTTCAATTTACATCTTTGTTTTCCACTGGAAGTTATAATTTTCACAGTCAGGAGGACTTGTGTGACCACGCAAGTTGATTTTGTTCTCCAGTCCGACTCGGTCTCTTTAAGTTGCTTCCTCCTGCCCTGGGCTCCAGTACCTGAGCATCGTGTCCCAGCTGTCCCTCCTTCAGGATGTAGTTGGAGAAGGACGGTAGGCCAGAGAGACACTGCAGGGCAGCGTTCATGTAGCAGCTGTTTCCCAGGTTGGGGAACCTGTGGACAGAAGGACAGGGTCAACTGAGGAAGCCCTGGGACAGGCTGGAGTCTGAGCTGCACTAAGGGGACCTGGAGCTGCCCTGTTCCTTCACTCCCTGCTGCAGCAGACACTGCAAAGCACTCTGGGCACTTCCTGTCATGTGTTCCTCATATTATTAAAGTATGGTTCTAACAGTTTGAAATATTGTCGGTTTTGAATAGTGGATATTAAAAAATGTGATCCTAGCTAGATCAGGAAGAAGATGTCAGTCAATCAAGCTAGATTTCTGAATATATTCTTCACTAAATGTCCCTCTTTGCAGTTCTGCAAAAGTGTAAAAAGTAAAGCAACAGAGATGTTATTACTTTTATCGGCCATTGCTTGCTGGTGGAAGTAAGCTCACTTATAAAAATCAAGGCACTCAGGAGAGAAGCAACGCTGGTCATGGCTTCTTGTGATGAGTGTGTGAATCCGCTCCTAGAACTGTCTGAACGGGCGGTTCACTACCCCAGGAGCTGGGTGGTCTCTCTGAAGGGCGCTCTGACGCTGAGAGGAGGCGCTGTCCTTTCAGAGTGGGGAGAGCAGCACACGACACTGGAGCTGGAAAGGAACAGCGTGTGTTCACAGTGTAAACTGACATCATGAAATATTATTTCTTACAATGACTGGAAAGGAATAACTGAGACCTTCTGACTTTCTCATGGGTGCTGCACCAAGAGCTCAGTCAGCTCTTTTGGTTGAAACGAATGTTTTGTACCTGTCCAGTAAGTAAGAGGGCTGCTGGTCTCTGCCCTCTCCTTAAAAAAAGAAAGCAAAACAGAAATTGTGGAACTTGAAGACTAAAACTGTAATCTTGGTATTGGCATTAGATTCTTAACTGACTACCACATTCTATCTGTGTTCTTTAAACCTGTCCTCTAAAAACAGAAGTCGCTTTCCTTAACGTGGAAATATGTGATTGTATTGGCGTTCGTTTGCCAGTGAAGTATACGATTCAAAGTTAGAGAAGATTCAGTTTCAGTTGTATGTTTAGGGAAAGCAAGCTACTGTTTCAAACTTGCACACATCTCTATGGGGGATTGCTCTTTAAAGAATCATAGAAGAAGAATTTATTTCTGGTGTAGCAAAATTACATTAGAAAGGTGCTTGATGATTTATTTGCCATGAAAGACATTCTTCATACATTCTGCTGGGCTGCACAGTGCAGACAGAAGGACAGGACATACAGACCTAGAGCTGAGCTGCTCTTCTTCTCAGTGTGCTGCTGCTCACCACCTGGGGGCGCCCTGTCAGCACTCCTGCTACTGACACAACACAGGAAACACAGCAGTTAGAGCTCAGGCTGTGACTATCAGTCTCACACACTGATACTGCATGAGGAGCAGGGCATTAATTACCTTTCTCAACATATCAAATATTTTAAAACCTCAAGTGCGTAAAACATGGTTTAGCTGGAAATGGAGATTATTTTAAAATTTACTGAATTCCTCCAGGAGCTATAACTTAAGACTTTAAGGTCTTTGCATTTATTATACAGCATTTATTTATACCTATGATTGTTCTTATACAGAGGAGTATAACAGTAGAAGACATGCCTGTTGTGAGCTGCGAGAGTGTCTGACCCAGAAAGCTCTGTGTCAGGCAGGCCAGGAGAAGAGGTCCTGGGGCTGGTCTTCTCCTGGACCTGACGCCCATCAGCAGCTCCTCCTCTGTCAGGAGCAGACTGCTGGGCGCTGCTGGGGCTGTTTGAGAACAGAGTGGAGACACTGGGGTCAGTAAAGGGCAGGGGAAGATGATCTGGGAATGATGCTCTTCCCATCATTACTAACAGGAGATGGGAAGTCTAGAATAAAGCACTTCAGGTAAGATGATGAGCGTCATTGATAATAAAACCACATTTCTTTGCAAGGACAGCAAGAAATATACAGTAGCAGTCAGCCAAACGTTCACATTACAGTTTGACTTGGCTGTAACATCTTCTTCTTCTTCTTCTTCTTCTTTTTCACAGCCTTAGTCCCAGACTGTCCTGGGGTCAGCTGCTTTGGTTGCTCTTCTCCATTTGTCTCTGTCGAGCACATCTTCCTCACTCACTTCACATACCTCCATATCTTTTCTCACACAATCTATCCATCTCTTTCTAGGCCTGCCTCTTCCTCTGTTACCTTCCACCTCAAATTCCATTACCCTCTTTGTTACTTCCTCAACGTCCCTCCTCATGATATGTCCATACCACCGTAACCTCGCTTCTCGCATCTTCTCAACCACATCCACCACCCTACATCGTCTACGGATTTCTTCATTTCTGATCTTATCCTTCATTGAAATCTGCAGAATCCATCTCAACATCCTCATTTCAGTTCTTCTCATCAAGTTCTCTTCCCTCTTTCCAACTGCCAAGCATTCAGCTCCATATAGTAATACAGGTCTAATCACAGTCTTGTACATTTTGCACTTTAACTTTCTGGGAATTTTCCTGTCACAGATTATTCCAGTTATTTCTCTCCACTTGTTCCATCCAGCTTTCACTCTTTGTTTTACTGCCTCCAGTGTTTCTCCTCCCTTTACCAGTTTTGATCCAAGGTATTTAAAGTCATCAACTTGTTTCAGTTTTCCTCCATTTGTCTCCTCAACATTGGTCATAGTATCTCCTCTTCTCTCCATTACCATTATTTCAGATTTTTCTGCATTCATTTTCAGTCCACCCTTTTCCAGACTCCTCTGCCATTTGAACACTTTCTCCTGTAGTTCTACTTCTGAGTCTGCCATCAGTGCCACATCATCAGCAAAGATGAGTTCCCAAGGCACTTCTGTTCTTACCTCCTCTGTCAGTGTGTCAATAATGTTTATGAAAAGGAAAGGACTTAGTGCTGATCCTTGGTGTACTCCAACTGTGATTTCAAACTCTTTTGTCTCTCCCTGTTGTGTTATCATCTTTGTAGTTGTATCTCTATAGGTTGCTTGAACTAACTTCACCATGCTTTCTGGTACTCCTTTCTTCCTCAAGCACCAATACACCACCTCTCTGGGCACACGGTCATATGCCTTCTCCAAGTCCAGAAAGGCCACATACAGCTTTTTCCCTTTCTCTAGTGTCTTCTCCTGTAACTGTCTCATCACAAAAATGGCATCTGTTGTGCTTTTCCCCGCTGAGAATCCAAATTGTGAGTTGTGGATCCTGATTATCTTCCTGAGTCTCTTGTCCAGAATTTTTTCCAGGATTTTCAATCCATGTTCCAGAAGTTTTATTCCTCTATAGTTTTTACACTCCATTGGGTCTCCTTTCTCCTTGTAGATGGTAACCATACTGCTTTTTGTCCATTCTTCTGGAATTCTCTCTTCCTTTGCAATATTGTTTAGCAATCTCGTCAGCCACTGAATCCCCTCTTCATCGAGGTTCTTAAAGTGTTCTGCTGCTATTCCTGATGGTCCAGTTGCTTTGCCCACTTTCATCTCTTTGATAGCTTCTGTCACTTCCTTTACTGAAATTTCTTGGATTGGTCCACACACTACGTCTGCCTCCACTAGGTTCTCCCTCTCATTTTCTACATTTAACAGATTTTTGAAGTACTCCAGCCATCTTTGCTTGATCTGTTCTTGTTTAATCAAGACTCTGCCTTCTCCATCCTTGAGTACCGCCACCCGGATAATATCTTTTTTCTGTCTCGCTCTATGTTTAGCAATCTTGTAGATTTGGTCCTCTCCTTCCTTTGTTTCAAGTTTCTCATACCATTCTTTCCAGGCTCTTTCCTTTGCTCTTGCTACACTTCTTTTTGCTACCTTCTTTAGTCTCTTATATTCTTGTAATTCTCCAGTGCCATCTTTCAGTGCCTTGTATGCTTTTTTCTTTTCCTTCAGTGTTTCCTGAACTTCCATATCCCACCACCACTCTTCATTTTCCCTCGGTCTGCCTCCTCTTGTCTTTCCACAAACCCTGGTAGCAGCCTCTTCTAGGATGTGGCTCATCTCAGTCCACTCTTCTTCAACTGAAGGCTCCTCTGTTTCCTCTGTGTTGTTTTTCATTTCTTTCACCAGCCTGTTGAAATCTACTTTGTTTTCTCTCAGTTTCCACACTTTTGTTCGTGCTGGGTGTTTCCTCTGCCTTATTCTTCGCTCCTTCAATATTGTGATGTCCATCACCAGTAGCCTGTGTTGTCTGGTAACAGCCTCATAGGGCAGGACTTTAGCATCTTGGACTTTCGCTCTATCAATTCTTCTCACTAATATGTAATCTATTTGGGTATCATGGCCTCCACTCCTGTATGTCACCTTTTGCTCATAATTCTTCGTGAACCCTGTGTTCACTGCAAACAATTCAAGAGCTTGGAGTGTTTCTAGTAGCCTTCCTCCTTCTTCATTTCTCTCTCCTAGCCCTCTCTGACCATGTTCATCTGGATAATCTGGGCATTTCTCTCCTAAATGTGCATTGAAGTCTCCTCCAATTACCACCATTTCATTTCCTGGGATTCTGCTAACCACTTCTTCGAGATCTTCCAAAAAGCTATCCTTTTCCTCCTGTGGTCTTCCTACCTGTGGTGCATATACAGAGATGATATTCCATAACCCACTCTCAAAAGCCACCTGTACATTGATAATCCTGTCTGAGTGTCTAACCACCCTCACTATCTTGTCTGCTAGGTCTTTGCACACTATCACACCCACTCCATTCATTTTGGTACTCTTTCCAGCATATAGAATCTTGTATCCCTCTCCTAGGTGTCTTGAGCTGTTTCCTTTCCACTTGGTTTCTTGCACACACAAGATCTCCACTTTTCTCCTTGCCATAGTTTCAACCAATTCTCTCCCTCTCCCTGTCATGGTGCCAACATTCCAACTCCCCACTCTCATTGACTTAACATTCCTTCCAGGCCCCTTCACCTTGTTTCTTTTCTGTAGCCCCCACTCTACAGTTTTCCCCACAGTAGCATAATTTCCATTAGTACCCTGTTGGGACACAGCACTAATGGCGGACGTTGTTAACCCGGGCCCCGGCCGATCCGGTATGTGCTTTGTGTTCTTTGCAACCATGGTTTTGGCAAGATGGTTTTACGTCGGATGCCCTTCCTGACACAACCCTTTTAGTCGCCTCTTACGACAGGCAGGGATACCCAGGAGGTATTCTGATCCCCCTCCCGAGGGAATCTTGACTTGGCTGTAACATAACAACAAAAATAAACCTTCTAGATTATGACAATGGTTGGTGATACAGTTAGGACTGACAACATGATCTTGCAACAGTGATTAATTGACACTTGAATAAATCTGGACAATTGGCTTCAGTAAGTAGAGGGGTTTGACTCCATTCCCACTGAGATCATGGAGCTGTTATCTGTGAGCTGCTCAGTACCTGTGTTGGGGGAGCTCAGTCTGGACCACACAGGAGACCTCCTCTCCCTGGCTGTAAGGTTGTGTGTCCAGCTGTCCCTTCTCCTGGGCCCCAGGGTCCTCAGTGCTGTCTGGGGTCCCAGCTGTGGACACTGTGTCCACCTTACCTGACCTTACAGCCCATCTGTCTTTCTTCCTGTGTGGTGTTTTGCTCCCCTCACAGGCTTTCTGGGGTCGAGTCTGAAAAGACCATGAACACACCTGAGTCAGAATAACCCTCCTCTTACCCACTGCAGCTCACTCTCCACTTTGTGTAGAAATGCAAATCAAAAACATTGGAACAAATAACGTTAAATAATGTGAACATGGTGAATAAAGATTGTATATTGTATCAATAAACGGTTGTGATGGCCAAGTATTTTAAGTCTGAAAAATGTATATAGTGTAGCCTCTTTATAATAGTTTTCTATATTATTACATTATGAATTAGTTATTAAAGCTTCCAAAGCCTTGACCACATAATAACCAAAGCAGACTGGGCCTCTGTGTAAAATGCTAGTAATGCAGTTGAAAAGGGTCTCTTTGATAAATGGTATATACTGATCTCTAATGCGGACTGAGTCATTATTAACTGGGTCCATTCTCATTATCCCTAATGATGAATTGCCCAATGTGAGTCTTCTGTCTTGTACACACCAAGGGACATCTTGACTAAAACCCTAGGCCAGAGGTCACAATCAATCACCCAAAGGATGAACAGGCAATGAGGATGCTCAAGACTCTACCTGATAAAGTCATAGTCACGAATTGTGGTTTCCAGGATTAAACATTACTATAGAGCTTGCTTTCTTTTCCCATCTCCGCTCTCAGTATCAAACATAGGAACATATCAGTGCTATAGTGGAGAAGAACGGAGCCCTCAGCCTGTGTCTTAGTTGTGGCCAAACCAGGCGTTGTACTCAGACTGTAATCTGAAGTTCAGTGCAACACTATTTTCAGTCAGGAGTCAACTTCAGAACCATTTGCTCTCTTCACACTGGACATCAACAGCCAGCTGAAGGAGACTGGACAGATGCAATGGACCCAGCCCTGATATTTTAAACATTTCAGAGCATTTGATCAAGTTAGTTCACACAGTAAATGAATGTGATTCATTAGATGTGATTTGCATAAGGATAAATTAGGATATCGAAAATAACATACTCTGTATGTTTAATCCTGATGTTATTATTTGTAATCTGTGAATGACTATTCATGTTGGTTTGCTACTGTATGTATGTTTTGGTGATGTATTAATAAATTGTACATTCTATACTTAGAATCCATGCACAACGACTGCTTCTTCTGTTTGATCCTTAACAAGCATAAATGCGCTCTTGCAATTCACTGTTCCAGCAAAATTTAATTTCAGCAAATTAAGCCACACAGATCACTACGCTACAAAACAGAAGAAACTACAATATTAAGAGGTGCTATTTCAAATAATGTGAAAAGAGGATTTGTAACTAGTAATCATACACTTGTATTAAAAGTTTCTAGGTGCAATCATTGAAACGATTCTTAGCATAATATTAAATGTACTGTTTTAATGGCTCTTATAGTAATTTAGTAAAAATGAATTGCTAAAGCTTTGTAAAACATAACATACTTGCAATGCCCTGTATTACAGATGTACAGTATATACAGATATTCAGAGACCGCACTCCTACTCTACCATCTCAGAGCCATAAGCTACTGTTTTTTTAATTAACATTAGCGTAGGCTTTCACACAATAAGCATGACTAAGTGGATGTAATTTATAATTTTTCCAGCTAATTTATGTCTACACAGTGAAATCCTATGTACATTAATAATTAGGAACATGCCAGTTATTAACGGTCGTCCTCACCCAAATCAGTCTGCCCAGCTTGCTATCTTCCAGTGCAGTGCTATCTTCCAAGCGCACAAAATACTGTGCGCATGCGGGTGCGTGTTGTTTACCCACACGGTGGTGGCTGACAGGACTGTAGTTAGAGTGGAGAAATGAGCGACACTGAAGCAAATGTAGTGCTGCCAACGACCAGCTCGAAAGACGATGACATCGTCGACAGAAAAGGTCATTCAACTTCGGAAATTTGGAGATATTTTGGCTTTTTACGATCAGACATAAAACAGAGCACTTTAAACTTTGCAGTCTGTCTGAGCCATCTTCTATGTGTGTTTTATCACACTGCAGTATTTAATTTTTCTATTAAGATATTTATTTTGTAAATTTTACTCATGCATCTTTTGACATAAAAAAGACTTGAATACTCTCTACCTCAGATTTGTTTAATGTTTCTGCTGTTTGGCAAGTGTTTGTTGTGTTCTTAAAATAAAGTTGTTTAATTTACCAATTAATTGTCTGGTTTTCTTCAACTTTCACTCAGGAGAAAAAATCTGCCTTTAAACTTGAAGAAATCATGATTTGACATTTATTGTGATAATTATCTATATCGACTGATATGAACATTTTTATCGTGTTAATGTTTTTGGCCATATCACCCAGCCCTACACTTAACTCATGTAACTTTTGAAGTTTTGTGATATATACAAATAACAACATTTTTTAAAAAATATTTAGTATTTTAGTTTTTCAAAGAAATGTTTATTTGTTAAAAGAAAACTCATGCTGAGAGCTGGGTTCAAACCCCCAACCTCCAGCATGCAAGATACACACCCAACCCATTAAACCAACACGCCGCTTAACAACTTAAGCTGTGGCTGAGAACGGCAGGAAAAAGTTTCCAAGTAATCGCGGGTGAATGAGTCAAACTGATGCAGATGTTTACAAAGAAAGTGTACTACTGTGATAATTTGCGCTATATGAACATAATTATATTGTTATTAATTTCTTTAGAAACATACATATTACAGATGCAGCCATTCAAAGTTCGCAGTACAAACCCGTACCTCTCTCAACTACATACGAGCCACCATGCCATACCGCAGTACATGACTGGCTGGCCAAAATGACTGACGGGCACTAGTGATGCATTGGTCGGTAGTGAAAAGATTTAATCATTTAATCTACTGTTCACATTTTAATCCGCTCAATATTGAATATTTATATGTAATTTTACAACTACAGGTTTAATACAGGTGGGTAGCTGTGGACAGCATGCGTAGGCTGCAAAGGAACAAGTAATAGGTTTATTCCATGCTGAAAAGAGGAGAAAGACAACACAATGTTTCAGACGTCTCAGGCTGCGCTGTTCTGCTTCCTATGGTGATGTACGGGTTTTCGCACAAAGACAAACATGCGGTATGATGTGGTATATTGCGCCATGACCACCACATTTTAAAACAGCATACCATGCTCATTTTGAATGGCTGGATTTTTCCTAATGGAATTGCACTCTTCTAGGACAAACACATTTCTCCATTAAGTTATTTATAATATGCTTAGCTAATTATAAAGGAAATTATTGACATTACCTTCCTACTTATAACCATACGTTATGGTTTGGTTTCACCAATACCCCTCAAGAGGTTTTTGGACTCCAATTAACAGCAAATTAGTAATATGACAGCCCCACAATAAGTGAAATGATAGAGTAAGAACAATCACTGAACCTGATGAACGTCACATCCATACTTTTTTAATGTGATAGAAATTTCATAGATGCGCTCTAGAGAATGTTCCTTCCTTAAAACATATTACTAATCAACCTGAATTTAAAAAGGGAAACACACAAGGTTTGAGCATTTTCCCTCATTCAATGTTCATGAAATGGATAGAAAATAAAGGGAGTTCATCCTTTACAATCCCTTGGATCCTACATGCTGACAACAGTTGAGTCTGCAATGAAAGAATAAACTTGCAAACAAACTAAAACAACTCAATATAATAATTCGAATGGACTTAGACATCATAGATCACGATGAAGTCGCTGGCTTACCCGTCCAAGAACAAACACTGCCTGAAGACTGATGCTCTCGTGCTGGGTGAAAAGCAGAAGAGTTTGCGCCCCCTGTAGGGAGAAAAATAAATCAGACTCTACTGACAAAAAGGTTCAACAGATTCCTGGAAACAGAACACTTTTTGAAATATAAATGCATTCTGGAAGTGTGTGGCACACTGACATTAGCGAAGAGCAGAGAGAAAACAGTAGGGAGCCCAGGACAGAGGCCTAAGGGACTCCAGTGGAGAGAGAGTAAGGAGACGTCTTTCCAGGAGACCTGGTGTCTGTATGAAGTGAGGGAAGAGGAGAACTGGGCGAGAGCAGGACCACAAATACTAAGATTGAAAGTACTGAATATAAATTACAAAAAGTCACCGATGGCATACTTATGAAAATATATTATGCAATTTACAAAAAACTTTCAGATCAAAGGCTTCCTATATACAGTCAGAATTACAGCACTGTCAGATTTATTGCCAAATAATATCTCCATCTCCACAATGCCGAACTACTGGACAGAATATAATACCACCACTACAGAAACATACACATGTTCTAAAATGTACAGAAATGTGTTTACATGAAGGAAAAGGTGGAAAAACACAAATAAGGCATAAGGGAAAGTTCGAAAAAATCATTACAATCTCTCCATTAACTGTTGGATCAAGATTTCTAAGCATGTGACATCATAAAAGACCCTGTTAGAAGACCGTGTTACCATGGCGCCGATGATGTCACTCAAAGAGTCTTGAAGATGACAGTTGTATTCATCTGCTTCTCAGTCTGAACATGGAGCTGCAATGGGAAACACACTGAGCTGTTTCCAGTGTTCCCCTTGTCAATGTACAACATGGGACTGTCAGAGAAAAACAAACAAGGAGGCTGACCTCCTACATGACATCAGACAGAGGAGCAAGCCTGAGAGGAGGAGGAGAGAAAGAGAAGAAAGGAGAGGAAGGGCGAAAGCCACCAAAAGCCTGAGACAGAACAGAAACAGGAGGGCAGGAGGAGCCTGGGTCAAGAGGACTCCTGAAACAACACAGGGGGACAAAAGAGACTCTGCTGCCAACAGCCCAGCTTGGCTGAGTCACTGCCGAGCCTCAGAAATTAAGCCCACCTGTGGTGGAACGGATAACACAGATAAGATCCAGCAACAGGAGAAAGACAAAAACAATGACCAAGAACTTTCACCAACTAAGGAACAGGAACAAGAGATGCCAAACCTCACTGTGCCTCCAGAATCTCTGACAGAACTAAAGGACAGGCCTGGGCCGCTACAGGAACCTGGGCTAGAGGAAAACTCCCCCCCCTCTCAACTCTCACTGCACAGACTGCTCGGAGAACGACAGCCCAGGAATCAAACTGAGGACACAAAAGACAATCAGCAGGAAAATGACCAACAAGTCATGGCTGACAATGACAGTAAATTAAAAGAAGAACGCACGATGAACATTGAGGATAGGGATGAGGACAAAACTCCTAAAGAAAATCTGGACAAGGGAAACAAAGCACTAAAGAAGGCAGAAGAGAAAGAGCTGGAAACTACGCATAACAATGAAACACAAAAAGAACAAGATAGGCTACAAATTGAAAATGCTGCCAGGGATGAGGATGATATCAAAAAGGACATAGTAAGACCTTGTCCAGCCAAGGACAATTCAAAGTCTGAAGCTGAAGTCAAGTTCAGCCTAATTCCTGTGCTAGACTACAATCTTGAAAGCAGAAGACAAATGAATGACTGGACACCTGAGTGCTTTTACCTATTGCCCACACAAGCACATGGTACAGGGACAACAGTGGACAACATGAGAGGGGACTGTGAAAAGACAACACAAGGACTGCCAGAGCAAAACACAGAACACCCTAGAGACAGCTCTGAGGATGACATGAAGAGACACAAGGCAGGAATGGAGAAGGAGGTGGAGAGAAGTGAGGCAGAACTCACTGTCATCAACCAAGAAAAAAAAGTAATAGACTCTGGAAAAAGAATTGCAATGCCAAACACAGAAGAGGACATAATGCAGGACAGGATTAAACAAGAAACGTGTGCAGAATACACAAACTCAGCTTTGTGTGGAAAAGACACTCAAAGAACAACACCAAGTCCATCTGAAGCCCCACCTGTGAAGCAGCAATTCCTGACCACTGGAGAACCTCACAGCTCTGCACCTGACACAGAGGACCAAGCTCACCTGAGAGGACAAGAAATACAGAGCGGGGAGAAAACTGAGGACGACAGGATGGTCCAAACCCACCAAGTAGACAAAAAACTGTGGATGGAAGATGCAGAAAGTCCACTATACACTCAACATCGAGGCATTAAAGAGGACAAAGACATAGAAAAACAAGACGAAGAACACATCAAGTTTAAGATACAAGAGAAATCATTGGCGATACAAGAGAACAATCTACACATTGTTGCACCTTATCCCCCAAAGATACAATCAAAGTCTCCAGCAGAAGGCAAACTCAGCCAACTTGCTGAGTACAGTCTTGGAAGGAGAAGCCTCATCTGTTGCAGAAAGCAAAGGAATGACTGGAGAGCTGAGGGATTTTTCCTATTGCCTACAGAGACAGAAGGCAGAGGACTGACAGTGGAGCACACGACACAGGACTCTGAAATAAAGGACAGCACTGAGGATGACATGAAGAAACACAAGACAGGAATGGAGAAGGAGGTGGGGAGAAGTGGGTCAGAACGAACTGGCATCAGCCAAAAGAAGACAGTGATAATTCTAATTCTAATGCAAAACACGGTGGAGGACATAGTAAAGGATGGGTTTCAGGAAGAAAATTCTGAAGTAAACACAAATTCAGCTGTGTGTGAAACAGACACTCAAAGAAGGACACCAAGTCCATCTGAAGCCCCACCTGTGCAGCAGCAATTCCTGACCACTGCAGAACCTCACAGCTCTACACCTGACACAGAGGACCAAGCTCACCTGAGAGGACAGGAGGGCCACACAAATGGAGCCCCCTGCACACCTCCCACAGCCCTGAGAGACGAAGGGCTAAGAAATACAGAAACACAAAACAGACACGAGCCTGAAAAGGAAGAGGAGAAAAAGAAGACAGAGGAGGAAGAAGTGGAAGCCATACATAACACTGAAACAGAAAGGGAAGAAAATAAGCAACATGATGGAAATGGTACCAGCAGAGTGGAGGAGACAGAAAAAACAAAGAGCCAGTCAACAGGAAAATATGACGGCTGTGACAAAAATGACAAAGGTGAGGAGAGTGTGTTAGCAGAATGTAAGGAGGTGACTCTCAACAGAACTGAGCCCATGATGTTGCCTGGAACACAGATACAGGGAACAGTCTGCACTCCTGGAACTTCACAGAGCCCCGTTCCTGCCAACCTGCACCTTCACCCACAAGAAATACAGAGCGGGGAGACAACTGAGGATGACAGGATGGTCCAAACCCACCAAGTAGACAAAAAACTGTGGACTGAAGATGCACAAAATCCACCAGATACGCAACATGAAGACTTTAAAGGGGACAAAGACATAGAAAACAACAATGAAGAACATTTCAATTTAAAGATAAAAAAGAAATCATTAGTTATACAAGACAACAATCTGAAGGAGAAATCGCAGCACGGAGAGAAGAGAGACTTCGTGGCAGAAATGCCACCTAATCTCCCCCCTGTCAAAACACCTCATGATGCAGCACAGGAGTCCGGCTTAAACACAGTTGTGCTGAACTTTCCTCCTTCCCCTGAGCCCATTAAGCATCGCAGGAGGAGAAGAATCAGGGGCAGAAAGAAAAAGAAAAATATGGAGCCAGAAGGGGATGAACCTCCCCCAGCAGAGACAACGCAAAATAACTCCAAGGAGATGCAGTTCGATTACCGTGCCAAGACAGAGGGAGAAAGGAAAAGACAGACAACCCAGACTGTCAAGGAGGAGAAAGTGTCACCTGAGCCACTCAGACAGACAACAAGCGTCCACACTGGGGCCCGACAGGTTCAGCCTCAGATCTTACAGTCAGGTCCACAGCCTGGCATGAGGAACAGGTGCAACACAGAGCACATGTCTTCCTCCTCAGAAAGCCACTCCAATGGATCAGCTCACGGGGGAATATCAATGAACAGGAACACAGTCACATTCAGAAACAAGAGAGAGCTCACATCCAGTGCCAGGCAGGGGTGTGGACCTCCACAACAATTCTCAACTCGGGGGCGGCTGCAAAGCTCAGACACAAAGTTGAGCCCCCCTGGCTTCTATCGGACTTTAGTTTTCTGGAACAGCCAGATGAAGGACAGACGAGTGGAGAGATGGTCCACCTGCCCTGAAAGGATCACGCCCTGCCCCCAGGCACGCCCTTCCACCCACACAGACAGTGAGCAAACAAAAAGACAGTCAGACAGTGACAGTGCACCATGGAAACTCAGACGAGCTGAACGGATCTCTAGTGCCACATTTGCACGTACACAAGGAGGAAAATGTAGAGCTCAAAACATACAGAACCAGACAAGCGGACCCAACACCTGTCAAGTCTTTAAACACAAGAGGACCGGAGCCCACCTGACCTACTCTGAGGTAGTGAGAAGACAGTCTGGGCCTGGTGGGAGAGCACTCCCGAGTCAAACCCCCCCACAGATCACAACGGGGGGAATCACTGAGGACCTGGACAACAGCCTGTGACCAAGAACACTGACTAAGCACCTAAACAACTCACAACTTCATTTCTTCAAAAATAAATTTACCATATGCAATAATAGCTGTGTTTCTTTTCTTTCTACACTAAAAACCTGAGTCCATTTTGTTTCAGAAATGTAGAAGATTCCAGCACAGGTAAGGAATGATGGAGAGTCGTGTCCAGTCTGGTGCGACACATGAATTTTGTGTCTGTAAATAAATAAAGACAGACTTTGTTTATTCAATGCTTTAACAAGGTTTTGAAATAACTTATTTGTAATATATTAAGAAACTATAAAGAAAATTATTGATATTACTTTCCTACGTATAACCATACGTTATGGTTTGGTTTCACCAATACCCATCAACAGCTTTTTGGACTCTAATTTACAGTGTACCAGTAATATTACATCCCTACAATAAGTGAAATGATACAATAAGAACAATCACTCAACCCGATGAACGTCACATCAATACTTTTTTAATGTAATAGAAATTTCATAGATACGCTCTTGAGAATGTCCCTTTCTTAAAACATATTACTAATCAACCTGAATGTAAAACAGAAAACAGGCAAGATTTATTAAAGGTGTAAAACTCTCAACATTTTCCCTCATTCAATGTTCATGCAATGGATAGAAAATAAAGAGAGTTCATCCTTTACAAACCCTTGGATCCTACATGCTGACAACAGTTGAGTCTACAAGGAAAGCCCACTGTAGGTAGAAAAATAAATCAGACTCTTTACTGAGAAAAAGGTTCAAAAGGTTCAACAGATTCCTGGAAACTGAATGCTTTTTGAATCAATTGAGAGTTAAGTCCACAGGTAAATATCTATTATGTCCAAGGAGTTTGTGACTAAAGTCTGCTATACGTGTTTTCAGTAGAAACACTATCAAATGAGAAATACACTTGTATTAATATATATATATATATTTATGTATTTATTCTCTGGACTAACAATGACGAAACTGGTAGTTAAAGCTATATGTAACAGGATTTGTTTTTCATCTACAGCCAGTTCACTGAACCTTTCCCTGAGGCTGCACCTTCTTTCAAGTGTGATCTCCTCTTTTTAGCACAAGTCCATACGCTATCTGTTTATGATGAATTTGAAATATGGTCTTTAAATCCTTTCTCATTTTCAGAAATTGAACGTTCATGTCTCCACTTTCCACTCCTCACGCCAGAATGAAGAGGTCATACAAAATGTACTTGGAGCCAAATTCTTCTGATGCTACTCCATGTTCAACACAGCACAGATTAAATCTCCAATTGAATGAAACTCCTGGAACCTCTTCTGAGATTGATATCACTCACATGGACAAGGACCATGCCACTGATTCTGGCTCTGAGGTGAAAGAATCTCTTTTCAACACACTATAACAAAAATTGTTAAGAAAAAATAGTCATTACATCAGTATTTCAGAACTGGATTATGTATTGGACCACTTCAGGTTTTCACTGATAGACAAGACCTATCTTATGATGAAGATGGCCAAGCCTAGCTTCACAGGTAAACTATCATGTCTGATTACATTTTTGCTTGGGTTTTCTCAATTTTAGACACATTTCTCACAATTAAGAGAAATATGTGAGATCTACATTAAGTTTACCCACTGATGTTTACCCACTTCATGAAGTGATGAAGATGAAGAGGAATACTTTAGAGATATTCAAATTGATTCCTTAACTGGGTTGTCGTATCATGAAGAACATGATATGATATGAGCATGAACACACAAAATGATCCATTCAACATGTTTGGTCCAGCCCCTGATCTGGATGACAGGTTGTGTGATTTTGTGAATGTAACCAAAGCAGAGACTTTGCTGATGATCGTTTCTTATGCAATAAGGCATTGTCTCACTAGCGTGGCAATTGTTGATCTACTCCAGTTGATAAATGTGTTGTTTGGTATGGATGTAGTTGCATATTCCAAACATCTTGTCAAGGATGTCAGGAGGGACGAACCGTGGAATGGCAGGAGAGCGAAATAGACCCTAGGGGCGTAGGGGCGAGATGGGGGTTAGCCCGGGCTCAGCTATTCAGGGAATGCCGTATAGAAACCTATGCCCTCAGGGCATGAGCAGGAGTGACCTGGTGCTAGGCGGGTCTCAGAACATCTGAACCTCAATGCTGACCGAGGAGCAGAGCAGAAGCAGGAAGTAAATAGGCTTCACAACAAGACACACTAGAAAGACATGAATAATCACAGGGAACTGGGAACAGGAGAGAAGCAGAGCACCCTCTAGGTGTACTGGGCGTGACACTTCTGCTTTCAAAGATATTTAACAAGTCCTCACTGACCTAATTCCTTTTCTATTGAAAATCATACATTGGAACGTACTGCAGATTGGATGAAACAAAAGATAAACAATGTCCTCACTGTCACCAGTTTTGTAAAACAAATAATCTAAACCAAGGCCATTTTTTTCAGAAGTGTTCCACTCACGCCACAACAGCAGTGTCTCCTTGAAAAGCCAGATGGGACAGATCTTGTGTCATACAGAACACAAAGAACAAACAGAGACAACTGTGTGACCTACAGTACTTGATGGTGAGCTGCACAAGCAAATGTCAGCGCCAGGAAAGATTCTGAATGAAAATGTAAACTTCTCGTATACATTTAATAGTGATGGAAGTCCAGTTTTTAATTCATCCACATTTTCAGTTCATGTAATGATGAACGACTTTTCCCCCAGGAAGTGAAGCAAACGCGGGGCACTTGCCTGTGTGTGGTTTGGTAAAGGCCATCCCATGGTGGGAAGTTTTCTTCACCAGGTTGTTGAGGACGCCAAGTCGTTGGCAGACGCTGGAGTTCAATGGATGAGAAGGACAACAACATGTGTAACAAGTAAAGTCATGGGATTGTGTTGCTGTGTGGATTCTGTAGCAAGACTCATCATACAGAATACCACACAATACACACTTATGGTTGCAGTCCATCCTGGTAAAGTGCTTCTGAGGCAAGTTAAATGTCCTTTGTCAGAACTGGAGTATCAAGACATACAGTGCCTTGCGAAAGTATTCGGCCCCCTTGAACTTTTCAACCTTTTGCCACATTTCAGGCTTCAAACATAAAGATATAATTTTTTTATTTTATGTGAAGAATCACCAACAAGTGGGACACAATTGTGAAGTGGAACGAAATCTATTGGATTTTTGAAACTTTTTTAACTAATAAAAAAATGAAAAGTGGGGCGTGCAAAATTATTCGGCCCCCTTGCGTTAATACTTTGTAGAGCCACCTTTTGCTGCGATTACAGCTGCAAGTCGCTTGGGGTATGTCTCTATCAGTTTTGCACATCGAGAGACTGAAATTCTTGCCCATTCTTCCTTGCAAAACAGCTCGAGCTCAGTGAGGTTGGATGGAGAGCGTTTGTGAACAGCAGTTTTCAGCTCTTTCCACAGATTCTCGATTGGATTCAGGTCTGGACTTTGACTTGGCCATTCAAACACCTGGATACGTTTATTTGTGAACCATTCCTTTGTAGATTTTGCTGTATGTTTGGGATCATTGTCTTGTTGGAAGATAAATCTCCGTCCCAGTTTCAGGTCTTTTGCAGACTCCAACAGGTTTTCATCCAGAATGGTCCTGTATTTGGCTGCATCCATCTTCCCCTCAATTTTAACCATCTTCCCTGTCCCTGCTGAAGAAAAGCAGGCCCAAACCATGATGCTGCCACCACCATGTTTGACAGTGGGGATGGTGTGTTGAGGGTGATGAGCTGTGTTGCTTTTACGCCAAACATATCGTTTTGCATTGTGGCCAAAAAGTTCGATTTTGGTTTCATCTGACCAGAGCACCTTCTTCCACATGTTTGGGGTGTCTCCCAGGTGGCTTGTGGCAAACTTTAGACGAGACTTTTTATGGATATCTTTGAGAAATGGCTTTCTTCTTGCCACTCTTCCATAAAGGCCAGATTTGTGCAGTGTAAGACTGATTGTTGTCCTATGGACAGACTCTCCCACCTCAGCTGTAGTTCTCTGCAGTTCATCCAGAGTGATCATGGGCCTCTTGGCTGCATCTCTGATCAGTCTTCTCCTTGTCTGAGCTGAAAGTTTAGAGGGACGGCCAGGTCTTGGTAGATTTGCAGTGGTCTGATACTCCTTCCATTTCAAGATGATCGCTTGCACAGTGCTCCTTGGGATGTTTGAAGCTTGGGAAATCTTTTTGTATCCAAATCCGGCTTTAAACTTCTCCACAACAGTATTACGGACCTGCCTGGTGTGTTCCTTGGTCTTCATGATGCTCTCTGCGCTTTCAACAGAACCTTGAGACTATCACAGAGCAGGTGCATTTATACAGAGACTTGATTACACACAGGTGGATTCTATTTATCACCATCAGTCATTTAGGACAACATTGGATCATTCAGAGATCCTCGCTGAACTTCTGGAGTGAGTTTGCTGCACTGAAAGTAAAGGGGCCGAATAATTTTGCACGCCCCACTTTTCATTTTTTTATTAGTTAAAAAAGTTTCAAAAATCCAATAGATTTCGTTCCACTTCACAATTGTGTCCCACTTGTTGGTGATTCTTCACATAAAATAAAAAATTTATATCTTTATGTTTGAAGCCTGAAATGTGGCAAAAGGTTGAAAAGTTCAAGGGGGCCGAATACTTTCGCAAGGCACTGTATGTAATATGTAATGAGGTTAACGGGCCATCCCTTTTTATTAACCTCCCATACTTCAAAATAGTTTGGAGCTTCACACCTGATTACATGAATTGTGTCACTGTGTCCGTCCTTTGGATGAGACGTAAAATTGAGGTCCTGACTCTCTGTGGTCATTAAAAATCCCAGGGCGTTTCTCGAAAAGAGTAGGGGTGTAACCCTGGCGTCCTGGCCAAATTTCCCTTTGGCCCTTACCAATCATGGCCTCCTAATAATTCCCATCTATGAACTGCCTTCATCACTCTGCTCTCCTCCCCACTGAGAGCTGATGTGTGGGGAGCGTTCTGGCGCACTATGGCTGCTGTCACATCATCCAGGTGGATGCTGCACATTGGTGATGGTGGAGGGGAGTCCCCATTACCTGTAAAGTGCTTTGAGTGGAGTGTCCAGAAAAGTGCTATATAAGCAATTATTATTATTACACAAATCATTCATAATATCATCATCTAGTGCATCTAATGAAGCACATTACATTTACTCAAATATATTATTCATTATTTACTTCCCACCAATTTCAGTTTCTAAGCCTCTATGAAGCATATTCATCCCTTGCTTTGACAACACCCAGTTGAACAGCTCCAGCTTCCAGCCTGTCCACCAGCTCGATTAGAAAATGACCAGCTGTTTCCAGCTTGACCAGCTAGCATCCATCTTGGGTACCAGCTTGACCACCTCGAAAACCAGCTAGACCAGCAACAAACCAGCTTTGACCAGCTTGGAGCAAATATGTATTTTCCACTAGGGAAATCGCTGTATTTATCGTCCATCACTTTTGTAAACCGCTTTGTCCAACACAGGGTCGCCCATCTCGGCAAGCAACGGGCACAAGGCAGGATGGAACCGAATCCGCATTAGCAATTGGATCTTGAATCCCTATCAAAGGCTCAAACGAACTAATTGTGAAAAAGTGAATCAAATGTACACCCTTATCGATATTTAGTTTACTTTTTAAGGATTTTAATAATATTTGCGTTTTCACAATTTACACTCGGAGACCTTATATTTAATCTCAGTAGGGAATCGTACTGTACCTCCAAGGTTTCCTGAAAACCCAGTTCTGTTCCAAAAACTAAGAGAATTTGACCGGTTACGGATCTGAAGGAGTTAAAGAGAAATAACAGCTAACGCAAAACCCATATTAACCTGCTGTCGGCAAGCGGAACTCAGTTACATTCACTCTTGTTTCTTAGACGAACTCTAAATTCGTCGGAGCATTAAGTTTACGTAAGTAACTGAGCTATTAGTACTGTATATAGTTTGTTTTTCTAAACGTGCTTTAACACTACGTGTTAAATTATTTGAATGTAGACTATGAAATGTTTATTTTTATAATCGAATGGTTGTGAAAGTGTAAAAATATTTATCATACCGACATTTATTTTGGCGTTTAATGTTTATGAGGGCTATAGGCTACATTACACACTCCAAACAAATACACGTGTTAAAATGATTGCCCCGTCTCCGACAGTATTAGGGAATTATACACTTTAAATGTGCGAATTCATATAAACAGAAGCGAGAACGTGACGTGCTTTACAAGAAAAATGTGTTTAACAAAGATTCCCATTTTATTGATTGTAGGTTCTCGAACAAGTATTAAATTAATAGTTATTTTAAATTTGACAACCATCTTAATTATTTGTTCAAAAACAACAAAAAATCACGAACAGGGAAATGCTGATTAAGTCAAATCAAATCAAAGTTTATTTATCAAATGCACAACAATACGGCGTGCAGCAGTAGTTGCTGGCAATGACATGTCTTTTTCTGCGAGCTCACATAAATTACAAGAATCACAAAAATTCACAAAAACACAAAACTCACAAATTTGAGGTTACATTTTTGAAATTGAATAAAACTCAATGTGAGTAGAGCTGTTATGTGTTCATGGTGTATGCAATATATACATGTAGTGCAGTTATGCTGAATAAAGTGAGAATTGTGTGTCCATGTAGCCATTACAGGTGATTTGCTAAGGAGCTACAGGTTGGCTATTTAGCAGTCTTATTGCCTGGAGGTAGAAGCTGTTCCGTAGTCTGTTGGACTTGGACCGAATGCTTTGGTACCGTTTACCGGACAGTAGGAGGGAAAACAGTTTGTGACTGGGATGACTGGGGTCCTTGAGAATGGACCTGGCCTTCTTCAGACATCAAGCTGAGTAGATCTCCTGGATGCTTGGTAGCTCACAGCTGGTGATAAGCTGCCCTGACTTCACCACCCTCTGCAATACTTTGCGATCCCTATTTGTGGTGATTAAGTCACCACAAATAGAGGAAATTCATATTCAGAGTGAATTCTGCTTGCATATTTAGCAGACGATGGTTATCAGGAGATAAGATGAAGTATGTTATTTCAATGTTTTCCTACGTCCCACTTTGGTGTTTTTTGGTGCAGAGTTGTAGTCATGCTTGAAATCGCATTCTAGAGGTGAGATACTGTACTCTGGTTGAATTGACACGGAGTGACCCAGTAGCAGATAACCAACCGTGGCTTTCAACTTTTTCAGTAATCTTGCATAAATGTTCATCTTCATGATTGTGAATTTAGAGCTTCCTTTTGTCACTGCTGTTTGTGTCTGGAAAACATTCCTGGTAACTGGTGGTGTTACTAGGTTTCTAAAGTTGACCAGTTTTACAGACTCTTGCAAAACGTTATATGTACTGTAGATTTAGCTTAGTAGTGCTGAGAAAAAAATACGTTTTGTTCAAGAAGAATCTTAAGACGCCACACACAGAAAATGAATTACAGATACAATTAAATAAAAAATGAACATATATAGAAAAACAACTGGTATAACTTCATAAAATGATAAATTCTGAATTTTATATTATATAACATCAGTTTTTCATATTACTTTATGCATGTGTATTGCTTTTTTCTTCTATAGTAAATACATTTTCAATGGGTATTCCTGACTAATGCCAACCTGTTTTTTATTTAAATAGAGCCAGAGGACATGGGTTAGTGTATTAAAACTGTAAAGGAGTCACAAACTATCTAGTGAGGCTGGCAAAGCTGATACCCTGAATATCCAGTATCACCTGGTTGATACTGGCTAAGTTTTTTGGATAAATTAACAACTGGAAACAAAACAAGATAAATGGATAAAATGGGTGTGTTTAGTTTCTTGAATGTGCATGTTTTTTGTGTGTGTGTGTGTGTGGGGGGGTTCCTGTTCTGATTCTGAGTGGTGTGCATGAGTAGGACAGACAATTTTAGTTTATTGTGCAATGTATTATGTCTTCTCTGTCTCATTATTTATGTCTTCTCCATGCAGGATGGAGGTCTCAGGCCACTCACTTGAGGATTTGTCGTACCAGCCCTGGGTGCCCGTGGAAATCGCAAGCACTTGTTTTCTGGCCAAAGTTCATTTTGGAGAAACCTCCTACCAGTTGCTGCTATCAGACTTAGACTTGGTGTGGCATGAGCAATTAAGCACAGAAGCCATCAGACAGCGGGCACAGGTTAGAAAAAGCTTTGGTATTTAGTGATAAATTTAGTACGGGCAGCGTAGTGGCATGGCTGTTAATGTTGCTGTGTCATGCTCCCTGAGTTGTTTGTGTGGTTTTTCTCTGGGTGGTTTTTGTGTCCTCAGCCCTTCCCAGATTCATGCTAGGCTAGGCTAATTGGCATCTCTGAATTCTCTATATTTTTGTGTTTCTTTTGATGGGCTGCTTTCCTGTCCAGGGTATAGTCCTGCCCAAAAGGAATGCTAGTTTCATGGGCTTTGGGTTATTGTGATCCTTAAAACAAGAATATGTGGTTTTCAGGTAAAGGATACTGTTACAAAGGGGGGGTTATTCAGAAATAAAGTAATTAAAACATATAAACCTGAATGGTAGATGTGATTTGAGGCACTTGAGTTCTTTCTGAAAGAGTCAAACTTGTATAGTCCAATATTTAGCAAGGAATGATAGCCTTATAAGCAACACAAAACATTACACAATGTACAGCCTGAAATATTACACTATACACAAAACCTCTTAGAGGCCTGCATCCTACAGACCCATAAACCTAGAATGTTAGGCATGTAACTGAAAAATCCTGCCCTCGTAATAAAAGCATACATTTTACGATCAAGTCTCCCTTCCTAAAACATGGATGCCCAAAAGGGGATGGGAATCAATCTCATTATTCACCAAATGAGGAGAGAATGTGTTTAGCCCGAGGATAGCACAATAAAGGAAATCAGAATTTCCTAAAATAAGTAGGACAGCAGTCTCTCTAAAATAGTTAAAATGACTTTGCCAGAATCTGGTCTCCGAGACTGATCAGAACGAGCTGCTCTCGCCTGGCACAATCCTAGAGGAGGAGGATGTTTCTTGTCTCTGTCTCATTCTTGCCTTGAATTTCTTTCCTTGTTTTGCTGCCATCATTTTATTCTGCCTGTTTCAGTGTTTGTTTTCACAATGAACAATTTGATCATTACAATAAACCAGAGCCATTCGCCAGAAATCTCTTGTCTGATCATCGGTGGTTACCTGTCTGTAAGCTCAGCTGCAGCTACGATAGGTAAACCCCTCCACTGAAACTCAGTGCATTATTTTATAATAACAATACAATGGAAAACTACAAACATAATCAGTCAGAGCAGGACAGGAATCTCAGCAACATCAGTCATAGCAACATCCTTTTTTTCATCAATGTGTACTGGGAGGCTGGAGCACTGTGTATCAGAATCTGTATCCTTGTATCTAAATCTGTAATTGCTCATTAGATAGACATGTTATTATGTGTCCTTCAGAGATTATGGCTACAAAGAACCATTTATGATTGTAGAATCTGACAACAGTATGTACCCTTATACATTGGAGGAAGGATAATAAGTAATTATGTATGAAGTGTGGTATAAATAAGCAATATTACTAAAAACAAAAATAAAAAAAGTACCCTGACAAAAATATGATTAACTCCATTTATTTCATCTAAACATTGAGGCAGTAGAAACATCCCAGTGGTTTTACGGCGTGTATGGCTCATGCCTACTGCTTTCACCGCAGGAGCTGAACAGGCGTCTGACAGCCCCAGTATTGTCCGTCTTCCGTCACCTGCGTAAGGTGGCCCAGCCCAGGCTGGAAGGGGCCGAGCACGGGGCGAGCGAGGCCGTGTTCTCGCACGAGCGCGTCCAAGACAACCTGCACGTGCGCGTGAAAAGTGAGCTTGCAGGAGTGCCCTTCTACTGGGAGTTCCGATGCACACCAGTCCCCGTCACGGTGGTAAGATCCGGATTTAAATGCTATTCCATCGAAGGGGGAGGACAGTCAAATAACCTTTGCTTTTATGGGCTTGTCTGGGAGCCGATATTCATTGAACTCATTGCATTTTCCGAAGTACTTCCTGTATTGCTTTCCTTATGGGATCCTTCCTCCTGGAATTCGATACAGGTGGTCCCTGATATACGTGAGGGTTAGGAGGTGGAAAGTCGCAAACTATAGTGAAACAACATATAAAGGGGAAGTTTTCCTCTGAAGAACGATGTCAATATGGAGGGCTCAGGACCGTGTACATTTTGCCTGTGCGACTTAAAGTAAGAGGCTTTTTCCATAAGAATTAATATCATGGTGTCTGGGTAGGGAGCATAAAATAAACTAAATGTGTGTTTCACTTGTAGCTACCTAATGCAGTATGGAGGGCCCTGTTATAAGTCCAGGTTATGTTCCTAACTAACGTAACAAAATGGCTTAAGGGTAAATTAATAGTCATAAGAAATAATGTAATTAACTTGAGATCCTACCAGCATACAGGTCATGTACATATACAATTTATGTACCTAGAACCCATAAAAACCAAGAAATATATGTAAATAGTTCCACTAACTCCATGGTGCCCCACTGTGGCCTCGTTGAAACCGACAAAGTCGTTCACTGCCTTAAACAGATAGATCTGTTTTTCACGCATTTAGTTAGCGATCAACCTTGGGTCTTTTTTTAAAAAAAATTAGTACTTTTGCCACAGACTAAGCATCAGAGCTTTTTGACTTTTGGGAAATGTGTGCAGGAGGGGTTTCAAGCTTTTGCTTTAGGTGGGGAGAGGGTGAGGCTTCTTGCATTTTTGCTTTTCTTCTCACTACAAGAGAAAATGTCCTCCTTCATTTATGTTTTCTGTGTGCAATGAGCAGCTCCACAAGAAAATATTTCACGTCTGAAATGTGTATATGGTATGTTTCTTATCGTATCCTTCATCCTGGGGACACTTATAAGTCACAGACAAGCATGTCGTGTGCTTGGATATATCAGCCATATCACCCTGCAACTCACAACTGGCAGCCCGCTGAAGCTAAGCAGGTGTGAGCCTGGTCAGTACCTGGATGGGAGACTCCTGGGAAAAACTAAGGTTGCTGCTGGAAGAGGTGTTAGTGGGGCCAGCAGGGGGTGCTCACCCTGCGGTCTATGTGGGTCCTAATGCCCCAGTATAGTGAGGGGGACACTATACTGTAAACAGGCGCCGTCATTCGGATGAGACGTAAAACCGAGGTCCTGACTCTCTGTGGTCATTAAAAATCCCAGGGCGTTTCTCGAAAAGAGTAGGGGTGTAATCCCGGCGTCTTGGCCAAATTTCCCATTGGCCCTTATCAATCATGGCCTCCTAATAATCCCCATCTATGAATTGGCTTCAGTACTCTGCTCTCCTCCCCACTGATAGCTGGTGTGTGGTGAGCGTTCTGGCGCACAATGGCTGCTGTCACATCATCCAGGTGGATGCTGTACATTGGTGGTGGTGGAGGGGAGTCCCCATTACCTGTAAAGCGCTTTGAGTTGAGTGTCCAGAAAAGTGCTATATAAGTGTAAGCAATTATTATTATAGACCTGTGTGCAGCCCTTGATTTGGTGTGTGTTAAGAATCTGTATAAATAGCTGTTCATCGGGGTAAAAATAGCTTTGTATACAGCGCTTACCATACTTATTAAAACCGCCAATTACATTGGAACACAAACGTGAGAAAGGCGAATCTTGCTTAAAGATATCAGAAAATGTTACATACTGTAATTGTAATGTATAGTTCAAAAGTCTTAGATTTCCAGAAGACAAGAGGACCACATCATTCACACCTCTAAGCATTACTTTAAATACAATCCAGCAACAAACAAATCTGCATTCCCAATCTCCTCTTCGTAAGCACAGTGGACACCTCTGGAGCAATAAATTGACCCTCAAAGTTTCCCTGTTTACCTGAGATATAAAAGAAAGTAATACACTAAGATAGCTGGCGTGGCATGGTTATGGACTTCAAAAAGAGGGCTGGCTGTAAAAGAATCCACAAAAAGCGGTATCTATCACTTTTCAATGGAGTGTTGATTATTAAGAAACTTGAGGTTACCGGTGTAAAGGCAGTTCTGCCAGGAAGATGATGTAAAGTGTATCTCGCCGACGTTTTCCGTGACGCACGTGGTTTGGGAGGCAGCCATAATTCACAGCGGCTGGAGATCTCCAACAGGAACTGGCATCTTCAGGATACACAGTGTCAAAACTTTCAGTTTGCTTTCGCACATGTGGCATTCATGGCCGGGTTTCAGGGTAGAAGCCTCTTCACTTAAAAAAGGCAACTGTTAAGATGATCCAAATGACAGTGGGAACCATGCCGTACGTTAAGATTCAATGCAAATTGAAAGTTAGGGCATGCTCATCACCGCAGTGGTTGGCATAAAAGAAGCTGAAGCTCGTGTGAGGAAAATGCTCTATGAGTTGGGAGTGGGTTTAAAACACAGCAATCTGTATATGGCAATCCAATTCAGTCCTTAGATGACTAAAATGTAAATATGCAGTTCATCAGATTCATTTGGGTATCATCAGTTTAAAGGCATTGTCAAAAAAAGGTAAAATATCACAAATGTCTTGACTCTCTGTGGTCATTAAAAATCCCAGGGCGTTTCTCGAAAAAAGTAGGGGTGTAACCCTGGTGTCCTGGCCAAATTTCCCATTAGCCCTTACCAATCATGGCCTCCTAATTATCCCCATCTATGAATTGGCTTCATCAATCTGCTCTCCTCCCCACTGATAGCTGATGTGTGGGGAGCGTTCTGGCGCACTATGGCTGCCGTCGCATCATCCAGGTGGGGCTGCACATTGGCGGTGGTGGAGGGGAGTCCCCATTACCTGTAAAGCGCTTAGAGTGGAGTGTCCAGAAAAGTGCTATATAAGTATAAGAAATTATTAATTCTTATTATAAATGCACACAGCAGGAAGAGTTAATTTTGTACAACAGAATACTAGCGCAGTGCGGTACTTACAATACAGTGGCCCTGCGGCGCAAAAAGATAAACAAAACGGATGTGTTGCAGACACAGGCATGTCCACATTTTTACTTTGCACCTCTGCTCTGTTTGTTTTTTTTTGCATCCTTTGAATTTGCATGCCCACGTTTTTCAGATGGTGCCACGTCTTTTTTTTATCTGTGGCACATGGGTTTCATTTGCTTGTCTTTGGCACTTCTGAACCACTGTACTTTCTGTATTTCCCCATGGAAGTAGATAAGTTCCACCCTGGTTAGTCACAGATGTTCTCTTTCGGCACGGTCAACCTGATGCGTGGTGCCAAAACATGTTTTCATTTGGCAAGTGACTAAAACACCTTGTTTGACCAAGATCATTTGTTCTCTGTTAGTTTATCGAGGCTTAGATTTTTATGTAACACTTTCACCTTTTTGCACGCCAACTGACCAAAACAATACCAGAGCACTCTAATATAAGTCCTCCTCTGAGGAGCTTCCAGATGTGAAGAGAGGTGACTGAGCTAAAGCAAAAAGCAAAAAAAAAAAAAATCTTACTGTAGCAGCTTAAATGTATGCAAAAATATTGTGTTAAAGCAAATGACATTTTTCAGGGCAGTTCTAGTTTTGCTTTGCAAAAGGGTTATTTGTATTATTTCAATTGAGTTACAGATTCAGTAAGAACACACTTGTTTCATGCTTGGTCTATCTGTGACTCCAGTGCAGTATGTTCCAGGTCAATAATTTTGCGACTCCTTTTAGTCAGACTGTCAGCCAGATTTTGCTCTCAGACTTCACTTATGGGTGTAATTCTCCTATCCAAAATGAGCACTGCGTATATGAGCTACACAAATGAGCGCTACTTTTCAGGCCGGTTGGAATGTTTCATCGCAAATGTTTTTTGCTCGGGCATCCTGGGCCAAAGCAATGCAGACCTCACCGTGCTTTGCGTTTATTTGCAAAAATGCAATGTTTTCATTTATGAACAGTCACAAAATATTGGAATATCAATACATTTGCTAAGGATATACCTATTCTTTCAGACTCCTAATTTCCCCTTGAAAGTATTTTTGCTTTTCTATATTACTTAAAATATCACTCGGGGAAGGCTGCGGTCAAAATGTGCAGTAAAGGGCCACTTACAGCCCAGAATCTGTTTGTTAAGCAGTTAAAATTCCAGCTGCGTCACATTTGTCACCTCCTGACTGCCACATTTCCAACTACTGTGCCCGCAGCACTACCAAAACTTCATTTTGTCCATGTCCTGGCAGGCCACTCTGCCAAGCTCTGCAGTTATTTCTATTTCTGCGGTGAAATAATAATACCAAGGACTGCCAGCCAACCTATTATTTCAGACACTGCAGTAGTACAGCAGTGTCATCTGGCAGGGCTGCTGGTAGTCTCTCATTTTTCCATTCTTAGCCTAGGTTGAAAGACCAAAATGCTGCCAGTGGCACTGTCTATCAGTGCTATACTGCACCAGAAACTCTGAACACAGGTAGAACAGTGCTCTGCACCTTGGCTGTGAGCTGGTATTTGTGACAAAATAAATTTGCAAAGATCCACACAGTTATGAGAATAGCGCTACAAACATGAAGCACTTGTTAAAATGTTCATTTTATATTTCGGCGCTAGTGTCCAACGAAGCTTTAGTCACCCAGTTTAATTTTCTTTTCGTTCAGGCTGCCCTGCAGCGGCTTTGCAGCGGATTTGGGTCCCAGGCAGTTTTAACTCGTGAGAAAAAAAAAAGAGAATGACATTTGAAAGTCTACAGGACGTAGAGCAGGCGGAGAATGAAAACACGTACCCTGCACCCTAATCTAATGAAAATGGCAGGCCTGTAAAAAGAAAAAAACAGAATGAAAGCTGAGGAAGCTATTCAAGGGCGCTGTGTTTTCATCAAAATGGTGGTGCAAATAAATTAAATCCATACATTGACAAGTCCAGATGATGCTGCACATTGGTGGTGGTAGTGGGATTCCCCATTACCTGTAAAGCGCTTTGAGTGGAGTGTCCAGAAAAGCGTTCTATAAGTGTAAGTAATTATTATTAAGTGGAAACACAAATTTTCCCTTGCTTGCTGTCTTCTGATTTGAACATGACAGTCAGTTCAAGTTTCTCTTTGTCCAAGTGGATGCTGCACACTGGTGGTGGTGGAGGGGCGTGCCCATTACCTGTAGAGCACTTTGAGTGGAGTGTCCAGAAGAGTGCTATAGAAGTGTAAGGAATTTCTGTGAGGATTTCTTGCAGGGCCCTAATGGGCATATTAGCTCCTTCTCTCCAGCTATTTCACAAACCTGCTAATGAAACGGCCGCTGTTTATTGGAGAAGAATTATCAATCCGTTGTCAACAGCCATATCACTCTGCATCTCACAACTGGCAACCCACTGAAGCTCAGCAGGTGTGAGCCTGGTCAGTACCTGGATGGGAGACCTCCTGGGAAAAACTAAGGTTGCTGCTGGAAGAGGTGTTAGTGGGGCCAGCAGGGGGCGCTCACCCTGCAGTCCATGTGGGTCCTAATGCCCTAGTATAGTGACCGTAAACAGGAGCTGTCTTTCGGATGAGACGTAAAACCGAGGTCCTGACTCTCTGTGGTCATTAAAAATCCCAGGGCGTTTCTCAAAAAGAGTAGGGGTGTAACCCCGGTGTCCTGGCCAAATTTCCCATTGGCCCTTACCAATCATGGCCTCCTAATAATCCTCATCTCTGAACTGGCTTCATTACTCTGCTCTCTTCCCCACTGAGAGCTGGCGTGTGGTGAGTGTTCTGGCATATTATTATTATTGTTATTAATTTCTGGGAGTCAAGTCACTGACAGCTGGCTCTGCTGACTGCCTGCCACAGACACAAAGGGGAAAAAAATCACACATGACTCATGACATGCTCAAGGCAGGTGGAATTTTCACTGGTGTAATCAGAAAGTAAAATAAGCTAAAAAAGCTAAACCGGCCAGCCCTTGTCTACCAAATCTGCATGCAGTTCTGTTATGTTTTGCAATCGGGACCAAAAACAAAACAGAGTAGAAATTTATAGACAGACAGTTTCCGCCATATGTATTCATGCCTCCCATGCAATCGGAACAAAAGTGATCATCTATGGAAAAGCTATACAGTATATTGTACTGTAACGCCTCTCAAGCTAATTACATTATTAGTTATGTTTCATTATATGTTTCATGAGTATTATTTGTCAGGGGTTCTGGATCGATAGGATGCCCCACCATAAGAGGCATATAAAGATCCAGAAGGGGGTGCAAGAGTTTTTTATATACAGTTCTGAATTTTTCCAATTATAAGGCAAGTTTTTACAGCATTTTTTTAAAGCAGAAACGTAAGACACGCCTTCTTATCAAGCTTCTCCCAATTTTTGGTCCTTGAGTCACTGACTTTATTTGTTGCTAACCAGGAAAGTCTTCTAAACCAAATTTTAGGTACCAAAATCCCATAGAGACAGACCGTTCCACTCGCAGTCATTGAATAATGGTATTGAATCACGTCTCGTCAGTCTCCGTGCTGAATTCCAGAGATACTTGCCGGATAGAACAACAGCAAATCCTACTTGGAAACTTGTGGGAAATCCATGCATTTGTGAGGTACAGTCCTCGCCAAGAGAACATCCGAGAAGAGTTTTTATGAACTAAAATCAGACACAAATGCCCACGACATCTTCCATCAGTTAGTTTTGGTTGAAATACTTTCCTGTCTGACCAAAAGCAGGTGAGCACGTCTGCGCGTTTTTGTCCTATTTTCATCTTCCAATCTGTACGAGATTGGATTCTCTGCACTTTTGATGATCAAAGGTAAGACTGGAACAGACTTCATGTTGAAAGTGACTTGTATTGTGCTCTGTCTTCCATAGACCTGAGAATTTTAAAATTCCTGGCAAATGTGCTGAATCCCAGCTTACATTGCTCATGTTTGAAGCCAACTCTTAAATTAAACTGAAGTACAAATGTGAATCTGGGTCATACTACCTTCAATCTAGTTTCACTAGTGATTACATTAAAAATGTTTTATTGCCGAAAGATTAAGTTCCCATCAGCAATTGCAATTAAATACATTTTTTAAATGTTTAAATAAAATTATTAGCCCCCTACAGCAAGGGGGAGGGCTGTGGTTTTGTGATAACTGAAAGGGGGTATTGTGTTTCAGTAGCTGAGATCCGTTTCCCTTATTCATTTTGCTATAAGTTACGTTATTTAGGAGTGTAACCTAGACTTATAACGGGACCTTTTTGTACTGTATTTGTTTAGCTACAAGGGAAACCTACACTTAATCTATTTCATGGTCTTTGACTGACTTTTAGACCATTAATTCTTATGGGAACTCATTTATTAATGCTTTAATTCGCACGGGCAAAATTTACTCTCTTCACTTCATAACCCTACACATTAGTTCTTGTGGAGAACAATTCTACCTTTATACACTGTTTTGCCACTTGTCATGATCTTGTCATGTTGTCTAACGGGGACTGGCTGTACCGTGATAAGGCAAGAATTATGTTAAACAAAGTGTATTATTCGGTGACTGGCCCCGTTTCTAAAATTGTTTTAAAGAGACTGTTTTGGTCAAAACCTTCTTAGTCAAGATATAGCTCCAGGATCCCAGGTCTTTTGAGATAGATATGCACAGTGGTGTGCATAAGGAAACTTCTCCTTTGGTAAGTTATCCAGCTTGGCCTTTTTTGCTTGTACTTTTAAATTTAAATTTCTGTAGTGCGTGAGCTTTGAGAGGTTTGTCTAATTGGCTACAAGTCAGCTATTTCTTGGAGATCTGTTGTATTCAGTTACATGAGAATGACATCAGATTACTAGGCTGGTCGACTGTTCACTGTCCCAAGGACTAAATCACGGACATTTGGTGACTGTGCCTTTTTTGTCGCTGCTCTAGAGTTGTGGAATAATCTTCCTCAAACTTCGATAGACAAATTCTTTCACTCTCTTTTAATTCCAACTTAACATTTTGTGAAGGCCTATATTTAATTGGCATACGTCCTTATAAACCTAAGTGCTCTTGTTATTTTCTCCTTCTTTTTCCTTTATTCACTATGTGCAGCATACTTAGCTTTCAAAAGGCACTTTATAAATAAAAGTTATTTTTATATTTATTATTTTGTTGTTGTGTAAAAAGCCTTTGATAACCTAACCTTGTAACCTCATATCACTTATCCCTTGATGATGAATTCAGGCAGTTTGGATTTTAGATAGATTCCTCCTTCTGGAGTAGTGTAGTATTATACAGTATCTCCACCTGGATGGCTTCATCTTTGTAGTTAAAATTGCATTATGGTCTGAGAGAACCATGGGGAAAAATTGGTGTTCCAATAGAATTAAGAGTATAGTCACGTCTTTTTTGAATGTTTTGAAAGTATGTGTAGTCTCTACCAAAGTAAAGGTTTATTCATGCTGAAAAGAAAAGCCTGCGCATGCTGACACAGCTACCTACTGTACTTGAAATAGTTTCTAGCAGTTGATATCATGTCAGTAAATTCAAAGCAATTGTTAAAGCTGCCCAAAAAACATACTGTAGGCTTGTGCGTTGGTGACAATGAGATTAGATTGGTACATTATCCATATTTGTACTGCCAGTGGCCTTAGTTCTTTGATAAGCCAAGGTAGAACTTAGGGTCTTTTGTGGTGGGTGTACAAACATTAATATGACACTCATTTTGCCACAGTTGTGAAGACTGATTGAATCCGAGGGTCCCACGTGTGCCTCTTATAGTGACATAGCAACATTGCCCTCATGCAGAACCAGAGCGTTCTTATATACTAACTTTAAATCCTCTAAAGTTAAAGAGATAAAACCTTAATTTGAAACATTATTAAAGCAATCCGTGCTTTATTTAGTGCCTTATAAATTGAATTGAATTATGAGTGAATCTGCAGCAGATGTATCCAGGCAGCCCATGTAGCAAGGATCTATAGCAATATAAAAAGTACAAAGGTATTGACAAATCCGCAGATCCTTATCACTCCACGAAGCTGGCCTGTGAGTTTTTTTCTCCCATCTCGGCCGTTTCAAACTTGTCGTTGGTCTCACAGTGGCGTCTCTCGCCTGTTTCCTGTCTGGGTCCTCAGTTTGGAGGGACGGTTTGGTCTAGGCAGTGACTGGAGGTATGATGCACCTTCTGTGTCTTGACAAACGAGCATTCTGTGCTCACAGGGATATTCAGAAATTTCAGTGTTCAAATAGTCCCTTCTCCGGATCTGTGCTTTTCAATGACCTTATCCCAGAGAAGTTTAAAAAGAGAAACTGAAGCAAAATAGTTCAAATGATTAAGAATGGATGAACTTGATTAAAACCTCGTGCTGTTTTGGCCACCTGCTGCGTTCTTGGCTTGCCTCTGTCACTGGTTTTGATCAAATAGTGTTTTGCAGATGCCCTGTCGCATTTTATTCACTATGTACTGTCTAACAGAAATAGGAAGGCTATTAAAAAAAAAAGTCAGAAAGGAGCAGGGAAACTGATCCTTGTGGTCTGTGCTTCCTTGTTTGGTTCAGAACAGCAGTGTGTCTGGAAACTGGCGGCCTATATTATGACCAGCACCGCAGCTGACCAACATAGTTACCATTTTTACACAAACCTCAACTTGAGCTTTTTTCCCCTTTTTTTCTGGCTTGTAGAGTTTCTGTTTCTGGCAGTGTATTTTTAACTGGTTTAATTTCATATTAGCTGTGATTTCAGCAAAGACACCTCTCTGTGCTTCCTTTTTCACTGCTTTTCTGTTCCAATTATGCAGCAGAAACACTGTGTATATAGAAAGTGAAAGACTGCATTCTAAAACCATGTTCTTTTGTTTGGAAACTTGGGTAAGCACTGCAAAATAGTTGCCAAACAATTTATTTGTATTCCTAGAGTACACAGTTTGGCTAAAGTGTGCCATGGAACATTATATTCTTGGGGAATAATTTTGTAAATGATAGAATAACCAAGATAAAAGCAGTGGCCCGTAAAGCTTGTAAATTGTTCGATGTTGTAATTGCTTTACTCATTGGCTTATTATTTAAAAAAGAAGATGCAGCTGGGTAATATATCGACCTTATTTCTACATTTTAGATCAATAATTGTGTGAATGAAAGCTGAAACAATTAAAAATATTTTTTTAAAATATTTAATAAAATGTTCAATATTTTCTTATCTATATGCTAAAACGTTAAAAATGTGATTCCGCTTTCAAATGCTAAAGCATGAAAAAATGTTATTCTCACACCTAATTGCCCTTCCAGTAGTTTTTAGTTCTGCTTCTGCCACCTCTGACCCGGAAGGCACCAGCCTGCAAGAAGATACAGGTAAAGTCATAAAGCTGTAGAAATCAGACTGTGGCCTGGGGTCATTACCCCTGACCTGGCTCGAGTGAATTTTAAACAGACACCTGCAATTGTACGTGACACGGACTTAAAGGTGGGATAACATCAGGAGTAGCCTCTGCATGCCATAAAGGGTATGATCACTCTTAAAACCCCATTCATGGTAGTAACCTGACTAGACTGTAAAACCCTCTGTAACACTGTTGTAATTCAGGGCACTGTGGGGAATACACCTTTTGTGTGTCACCTTTGGCGCTCTCAGGAAATGTATATTTTTGTTTCAATTAAAATAATCTAAAACCTTCCCTGGACTCCTAACATCCCGACAGAGCCATTTAGGTTGTATTTCAGTTCTTTTTTTTTTAGGATTCTGAAAAGAAAACTGTGTATGGATTTAAAACGGTTAGATTCAAATGATACAATGTGTTCATCGTTACAGAGAAGGAGGAGAAGGACAATAGAACAGCAGAGAAAGTAGTCTAGTTCAGACTGGTTTTAAACGAGTGTTGTGAATATTCTGCAGCATTATCGAATTGAATTTTTAAAACTATGCAATTTAAAGGGAGCAGCCCTGCAGGGAATCAGAGTAATTAGTAATAATTCCTTATACTTATGTAGCGCTTTTCTGGACACTCCACTCAACACACTT
This sequence comes from Lepisosteus platostomus, assembly GCF_059453375.1. Taxonomy (NCBI): domain Eukaryota; kingdom Metazoa; phylum Chordata; class Actinopteri; order Semionotiformes; family Lepisosteidae; genus Lepisosteus; species Lepisosteus platostomus. Next base: position 7,431,927 of record NC_142624.1, read on the forward strand.
TACAGGTAATTGGGACTCCTCTCCACCACCACCACCAATGTGCAGCACCACCACAAGTGCTGATACAGAATATAGACAAACTAGTAAAATTCGCAAATGGTATAAAATAAAATCACTTTATTGGCCAGATACAATTTCTTGTATGAGGAATTTGTCTTTTCGCATGCACCAACTTGCTCTCCATGAGACACACAGACGGAGAGAGAAGCTTGGGGTCAGAGCGCAGGGTTAGCCATTTATTAAGCACTCCTGGACCAGTTAGGGTTAAGGGCCTTGCTCAGGGGCCCAACGGAGTAGGATTCCTCTGCTGGCCGCAGGATTCGAACCGGCAACCTTCCAGCCACAGGCGCAGATCCTTAGCCACAGAGCCACCGCACTATAGGGTGGCTATGGTAGAGATCGGTAAGGGAATTGCGATTACAAAATTATGGATTTTCACAGTTAGTGCAAAGTGATCTATAGTGGCAGGAGGAATATACCCAACATATCGTGTTACATAAAGCTGTACACGAAAGGGATTTCTTTATGTAGAGTCTACTGTCTTCTCAACAAAACAATGTTGGGTAACAAAAATGTTTTAAAAAAACATGCTTGGGGATAAAAGCGGTTAGTTTGATATTTTATTTTTATTTTTTAAATCTTTCTAATGCAATGATAAGACCTAATTTACAATGTTTTGGTGACCTTATTACAAAAAGGATTTGAGAAGAGCAAAAAGAGAGCTTCCTTGTCTCGGGGGCTTGTGCTACAAGGACAGGTTAAGGGAGCAAAATCTTTGTAGGACATTAAAAGGAAATTTAGGTACGTAAAATCCCATGAACCATACACACAGACTACTAAGGTGTGTACTGAGTTCTGTAATTAGTTATACAAGGACAAGGGTTCAAAACTGGAAACTAAAAAGATAGAATTGGAGATTCTTCCTTACGCAGAGAGATGCAGATGTCTCTGCCTAGTGGTTGCAGCCTAACCTCTAGACTCCTTCATGTAATGGGTGGACAAACCAAATGAGCAGGATGGGCTCAATTTCACTGTCACCTGTTATGTTTTATGTTCCCTTATCATCCCATAGCACCTTGCTATGCTGTCCTCCGTGCCTATATTAGAATAAGACTTGGTAGCTGGTGGTTTCGATGTCATTGAAAATGTGACAAACTCTCTCTGATGAGAAACGTTAAGTTGAATTTTATTTCGGAAAGACAAAGACTGGTAGGTTGTAAGGGGTTTTTCATCATTCTGAAGTTATGGAGGTCTCTCAGGCATTTCAATTTTATACGGGATCATTAAGACATGTTCACCAATCTAGTCGGCTTTGTGTCATTCAAGTCCAATGCTTGGAGGCAGATGCTGAAGGTGAGATTCAATTACATGCTACTTATTGCCCTGCAAAAGTGTTTCTCTTTCCAATAATGTCCCAATTTGTTTAATAATAATAATAATAATAATAATTGCTTACACTTATATGCGCTTTTCTGGACACTCCACTCAAAGCGCTTTACAGGTAATAGGGACTCCCCTCCACCACTACCAATGTGCAGCATCCACCCCGATGATGCGACGGCAGCCGTAGTGCACCAGAACGCTCACCACACATCAACTATCAGTGGGGAGGAGAGCAGAGTAATGAAGCCAGTTCATAGATGGGGATTATTAGGAGGCCATGATTGCTAAGAGCCAATGGGAAATTTGGCCAGGACACCGGGGTTACACCCCTACTCTTTTCGAGAAACGCCCTGGGATTTTTAATGACCACAGAGAGTCAGGACCTCGGTTTTACATCTCATCCGAAGGACGGCACCTGTTTACAGTATAGTGTCCCCATCACTATACTGGGGCATTAGGACCCACACAGACCGCAGGGTGAGCGCCCCCTGCTGGCCTCACTAACTCCTCTTCCAGCAGCAACCTTAGTTTTTCCCATCCAGGTCTCCCATCCAGGTACTGACCAGGCTCACACCTGCTGAGCTTCAGTGGGGTGCCAGTGATGAGTTGCAGGGTGATATGGCTGCTGGCCATAGTTCTAATACATATTTTTAAATGAATATTTTTGAATACTCAATCTTATGTGAAATACTTAAACTTAGGGAGGAAAAGCAGTTAAATGTTTGTTAAAGCTGCAGGGAAACACGTGTTAGTTTCCTAACTCTTCACCTCCCCATGTCAGTGCTGCTGGAAGCACCTTACAGCAGTTACAGCTCTGAGTCACCTTGCAGTTTTGCACACGGTGCTGGCACCGTTTTTGCCCATTCTTTGCAAATTTAAACTGTTTTATTAGGTGTTTAAAAAGAACATTGCAATCAGAAGTCTAGCTAAGGGAGAGAAAGTATGATTATTAAATATTTTCAGTGAAATTGTAATAATTACAACTTAATTAGGAAGTTTAAAGAATATATTTGTTATTTTTCATTAATGGTTTATTACAGGTGAACTTTTCATTGTTCAACCTTATTTATACGTTTAAAGAAAAATCAGTGAAGCTATTTTCTTACAGTGTTGATTTAAAATGTTGAAAGCTTTGTGCTAATATGGTTACTTTTTTTGAGCAATTGTTCAACCTTGACCTTCGTCAGTGTTAAGTTCATCTACTTTACATTTGTTGAATGTAGGGAGAAATGTGGAAAGGTTTAAAATGAGTTCCAGTGTTAGCCCACTTGCTAGATAAAAGGGATTGTTCCCTTTCACTGTTTGCAGTTTTCGCTCATGAACTGTCCTGCCTTCCAGGTTTGTGAGCAGCTTGTACGCCCCCTGCTGGCCGTGAGCAGGCTGTTGCACTGCCAGGTGCAGGAGCTGACAGCCCTGCTTCAGAGGAAGGATGCGGAAATTCAAGATTACCGGGAGAGTGGGGTCGCGCTGAGCCGAGGTGAGAGCTAGTGGGAGGCACAGCGCTGTCATTCAGACGTGGGTGAAGGACAACGTACTTGTTGATCTTTTTTACTGTGTTCAGTTTTGGGATTCTTCTGCCTGTTTGGTAAAAAATACGCTTGGCCTCTGAAGCTTGCTGCTGTACCCCATTGAGTGCTGAAACTTTTTAAACCCTTTTTTCCCACCAGGAGTTTTTTTTTCCATTTTGAATGAATGGGGAAGGGTTTTATATACAGTCAATGTAATGTTTTCACTTAACATTTAACAGCTGATCCCTATAGCGCTGGTTTGTTTTGTAACTAGTATCCTGTAGTTTTCAAATGACTCTTAATGGTTGCCTATCACTTACCACACCATCCAACATTTAACAAGAGTAGAAATCATTATGTAATTAGACTATTGAATTTTGATGGGTGCTACCCTTAAACCCTTAACTGTGCGAAGACAGGCTGTCAGACTGCTTCAGCTCCTCAGGTGGCAAAATGCACAAAGCCTTGTCAGAGAGCACCTTCATCAGATGGGTGACTCATTATAATTGCACAATCCCTCACTTGATTGCACCGACATTGGAAGGACAGCTCAGATCTGCAGGACTTGTCTGAAACACACAGACAGCAGGGTCACTGACATCGTTTTTGTCAGGGTTTAAAAAGCGCAGACCCCTGTTCCTTGTCGGTCCTCAAAATGGACATTTTTATTCAATAAATAAAGATCACAAATGACAGGAGTCCATGTGGCCCACGCAGCCTGCTTGATTGCCAGCACTTATAGGATCTGAGCGTCTCATCCAGCCATTTCTGGAAAGACACCAGGGTAAGATAAGATAAGATCACTTTATTGGCCATATACAATCTCTTGCATTAGGAATTTGTCTTTTCGCATACCCCAGCTTGCTCTCCATGAGACACACTGGCAGATAGACAGGGAGAGAGAAGCTTGGGGTCAGAGCACAGGGTCAGCCATTTATACAGCACCCCTGGAGCAGTTGGGGTTAAGGTTAAGGACCTTGCTCAGGGGCCCAGTGGAGTAGGATTCCTCTGCTGGCCACGGGATTTGAACCTGCAACCTTCCTGCCACAGGCGCAGATCCTTAGCCACAGAACCACTGCTCCGCCGATGAAATGTTCCCTTTGTGTAACTATTTGCCTCCCTGTCTCAGTGTTATAAGTGTTAAAGCTGGTGCATGTTAAACTGTTTTGAAGGTCCATTGGGTTGACTTTGTCAGTACCATTGAGGATTTTGAGCACACCAATCAAGTTGCTCCATAGTTTTCTCTGTTCAATTTCAGTTCTTTCCATCTTTTTGATATCTCACCTCAGCACATGACAGTGTTATTAAAGGCAGTTATTGTCTCATATTGAACTGCTCCTTTTGCGCTGGACAGTTCTGCCTTATAGTTGTAGCATTTGTGCAAACGAGTGTTTAAGGTAATAGTAATTTAGTTGTGACTCTTTAATAAGTTTGACTTGTGGCTTTCAATTAACAGGTCGCTTGGAAACTGAAGTGTTTGTAGAGCAGCACTATGGGGAGCATTTCCTTTCTGAGGTGAGAAAAAAATAAATCCTTTTTTGTTGTTTATGAAGGAGTTTGGGGAAAAAGTCTGCAGTCTGCAGTGGTATAAGCAAAGCTCATAAAAATACTTGTGAATAGAATCTGTGTAGTCCTCTGATTTCTGCCAATGGGTAGGCCTCTCATGTTTTGCAAAGGGCTTAAATTAATTTGGCAGTTATGTTCTGCATACATTGATTAAAATATAGAATGACAGCGATTTGTATTGGTCGATGTTAATGCCTTTATGTTCATTGTATGTTTAGATCTTTACTTGTGGGTACTGTATATAATTTCATACTGCCCTCAAAGAAACACAGTTGCTTTTCTTTAGTAGTAGTGTTTAATGTTCACTAAGGAATTTTCACTTTTGCTCTAGGGAAAAGAGGTTCAATGCAAAATAGTATATTGGATGTTATTTTTTATCTGCATTTAAAATTAATGCAAATTTGGCATATTAATGGAAAGATGTGCATTCTACATTTAGGAATTACAGTAAAGCTGTAAAGCAGTAGTTCTCCATCCTGACCATGAAGTACCCCTGTCATTTTTAGTCTTCATTACAGTTTAGTTTACGTAAGCTTATAGAACCTTTAGCTGAGCTGTTTTTGAAAATTATGCTTATTATGGGAGTTTCTGATGCAGTATCATTCTCACCTGTTATCTGTACCTTAAATACTAACCTGTTAGGAGGTGTTCAGGAAACCGAGAGTGAATTTAAAATCTGATGCAATGTTTTTTGGAAATAATACGCATAAGAGATTATTTCTGAATCTAAGACAAACAAGAAATTAAGTATTGAATTATTTCATCACAATCCACAACAAACTCCAGTTGACAAAGGGTTACTCCAATATGGTGGAAACACTGTTTGTCCTTATGCAACTTACTGTATATACTGTAGTTCTTGTGACTTTCTGTGCTAAGGTCTTCACTTCGTTTGCAAAAATCTGAGACATTGTGCAGTATGTGGCGGTTTATATTTGAATTCTCGTAAAAGAGACGAATACCCAAACCTACGGTAAGCCCCCACCTGTGAAATTGAGTTCTGCACAAAAACGTTTCAGATTTGCAGAAATAAAAGCACGGGCTGTCCTGTGGTATAGCACTAAAAAAGAAGGTTCCTGGAGCTTTTGATAATATGAAGAATAAATATGTGGAAATGTGAAACAGAGCCTGCTTTGGTTACGGAGGAAGAGTGCTGCTTTGATCAAAGCCTCTGCATAAAATGGAGGCACTTGTGTGCTTTTTTACCAAGGTGTAGTTTTGAGGGTTGGGGGTTGCTGTCATCGTCAGCAGTGTCCTTCAGACTGGAAGGGCAAGAAGGAAGCCCAGATAAAATTATCCTAGGCTGGGAAGTGGTTGGTGAATAGTTCATCTGTTTACATTTACGCTGTTCACAGTATCTTTTTGTGTGATATTCTGCGATGACATGAAAACAGTCCTTATTTATCATAGTGCATAAGAACATAAAAACCGAAACGGACAAATAGAAGCCCACTTGACCTGTCTAGACTGGCTGGCTGACTGGTCGTAGTGTGCTTGTGGGTAAAAAAATGTAGGTTTATAATTACGCATTTTGGGTTTTAACAGGTTGGGCCTGTTATATTACAGCTGTGGGAGAGTCTGTGCCATAAAGGTGAAAGTTGTTCTGCGAGATAACCGTGTGCCTCTGTTTTCAGGTACTTGCTGTGCTATGGCTCTATTTTCAGTTCCGTTTTTTATTTATGCTTTCTCAAAACTTGCTGTGGGTCTACCCAATCATAATCTAGATCCCGGCTGAAACACGCTCATTAGACTATATATTGAATTATACCCTTTTGTCATTAATGTGGTGCATATACTGTAGGAGTCATAGTCATATTGGCTAGAAATTCTAAATAAGCTCTGAAATATATTAGGCAAGCAAAGTGGGGGGAAAAATGTCTATTTTTTGGGGGTACATTTTATTGTAGCCAAGTGGAGCCGAATGAAGGTTTTCTGTGTTTTTGGCAGCATTTATTTGCAATGGAGGTGCCCAATCGACGGTTCCTTGTACTGCTCTAGTAGTGGTGAATTTCATTTTGGCGTTTTATTTTAAACCTGGAAATACTTTTTTTTTTTACATGGGAATTGTGTTTTTTATCACCAAATTCTTGTAACCTTTCTGATAGCTGATGGCAAGGTGGGGAGTACACCCTAGTAGGGGGTGATAATCACGGCTGGCCCCTGGCTTCGGCCAACTAGGTGGCCTTGGTGACTGCCTAGGGCCCCAAGGCCACCAGGGGGCCCCCTCAATGTGCAACACAACACAATTGTGTTCAAGCAGTTCCCTCCAGTGTGCCTTCCTATTGCTACTGTCCTGATCTAGGTTGTTAAAGTTTGTTTGATATAAATTGTAATATTAATTAATTATAATATATTATTAATATTATTAGTTGTGAAATGTAAGTGTAGTATTTGATTTCACTGATGTAGTAAATGACTCTCATCTTTGCCGAAAAATGACAATATCGGCGTGGTTTGAGCTGCCGCTGCACTGAATGCTGCGTGTTTCATTTCAGGAGGTAGTAAATGTAATGAATCATCAATAAAATTACTCGTCACAACATCCGACAAGCAATGAAACGTTAAAAGTGACCTTTTATTTCCATAACAAACCGTGTTGTAACGGTTAGAGATTAGAATCCTGTGGTTGCAAGTGGTAAACATACATCTACCTCCAGAAGGACATACCGGTCAGGCACAGAGAAAAGGAAGAGCCAGATAAGCGATCTCAGAACAGAGCTACTCCAGGTTAGGCCACTGTAATCATGGATTTGTGTTTCATTTGGTTGTGAGTCTGTCAGATCCATGTAACTAGCAAGCGGTAGACAAGCCAGACGTATAATCTACTTGAGATATTTTATTAGAAGATAAAAGACTCCCGTTTCACGTAATTACTATCTGGGTGTTAAAACCCATGTGATCTTTGTGAAATGTGTGCTTCTCATTCTTGTCAGTTATGTGTGATGTGTTCTTCAGAGCTGGTTAATAAAAGTTTTCTAGTGAGACAATTCATTTATTTAATTGCTCTAAATAGTCAAATCATTTGGGGGTGGGAGCTGATAATAGTACTGTCCACACAAATCATGATCTTGGAGGGGCCTCTTCCCAAAACCTTGTCTAGGTCCACCGAAAAGCTAGGGCATGCCTTCGGACAACTCTTCCATGAGGATCATTTTTGTGCAAGCAATGCAATTCTGCAATTGAATTGAATTCTGTAAGCAAAACAATTCTATGGACCACTACTCCGGTGTCAGCTAAGTCTTTCTGCAGCGCCATTGCTGTGACATGTGGCTTCCGCCATGCACATCGGATCAGTTTCCGAGCAAGTAAATAGTAATTGTGGATTAAAATGTGCAGAAATGTGTCATGTTTAAGTTTGTACCCTGCAGGGGCTGTGTTAACTTCTTTTCACTTAGAGATTCAGTGAAACATGCAATTAGACCAGGGGGGCCCAACGTTTTGCATTCAACTGTACAGGTCCCACTTGGGATAATGCTTAAGAGCTGTGAACAAGTCAACTCACATGGAGTCTCTGGTTCACAATGGAGAATAAGTTTGTTTTCCAGTGGTTTTTAGTTAACCAGCAATGACACGGCTGTACATTAGGTCAGCGGAGAGAGTTTATCAAAAATGTCACCCGATTTTTAAGAAGTCAGATCTTTCCTTTCTCTATCCAACAGATTTTAATGCTCCTAAGGTCACACTGGCCCACAGAACCAGTATCCTCCGGGTAAAACCAATTCTATAAGAGAAGAAAAGTAAACAAATACCAAAATAAATTTCCAATCTGAACACAGTGACTATTGTAACTTATACAAGTCACTGCATGATCAATATCAAACTTATTAAATAAAAGAATAAGTTAAATTGTGTTATACTGTGTTACACTATGCCTTGTCCTCCTGTAAAATATACTTTGGAGATCAGCTTTGACTGATTTTTAATACTGACGGATTTTGTACACTTTTGGTTTGCTGGTCTTCCCATGCGTACACTTCTGTTTTGCTCATGTAGCAACATTTAACGTGAGGGAGCTTACAACTGATGTTGTTCACACCAGTGTAACGGTGATCTCAGTCGGGTTCATGGGCCTTCATATTTGTGGTGATCTTTTCATAGCAGCTTTTGATGTATGTCCTGTTGCAGTTGTTGCATTTGGATTTTGTATTAGGGCAATGCATGACATACTATTCAGCAGTGAAGGCAGTGTTGCAGCTCAACCAGTAATAATAATAATAATAATTCCTTACACTAATATAGTGCTTTTCTGGACACTCCACTCAAAGCGCTTTACAGGTAATGGGGACTCCCCTCCACCACCACCAATGTGCAGCCCCCACCTGGATGATGCGACGGCAGCTATAGTGTGCCAGAACGCTCACCACACATCAGCCCATTAGTGGGGAGGAGAACAGGTTGATGAAGCCAATTTATAGATGGGGATTATTAGGAGGCCATGATTGGTAAAGGCCAATAGGAGATTTGGCCAGGACGCCGGGGATACACCCCTACTCTTTTCGAGGAGAACGCCCTGGGATTTTTAATGACCACTGAGAATCTGGATCTTGGTTTTACGTCACATTCGAAGGACGGCACCTTTTTACAGTATTGTGTCCCCATCACTATACTGGTGTATAAGGACTCACATAGACCACAGGGTGAGCGCCCCCTGCTGGCCCCACTAACACCTCTTCCAGCAGCAACCTTAGTTTTTCCCAGGAGGTCTCCCATCCAGGTATTGACCAGGCTCACACCTGCAGTGAGTTGCCAGTTATGAGTTGCAGGGTGAAATGGCTGCAGTAGGTCAGTGATAAAGTAGGTTTATTGGAATTCGTCTATAAGCCACTGGTGACAAGCTGTATGTATTCAACTGTGCGTGCTTGTAGCATAATACATGAGTTGCTGGATCAGTACTGTTAATCTTTTCCTGTATCACATTGTACAGGTTAGTCAAAATGCTGTCAACAACTGCTGACAGTTTATTACAAATTAATTACATGGGTTACCGTGACAAAAAAGGTTTCAAACGAAAGCATAAATATCAGTTTCTAATAGTTACTTGCACTTTTTCGCCATCTGTGGAGGAGAAAACAAAACATTCGTAAAATAACTGGCATTTATACTTGTCGACAACATTTTGACTAACCCTGTATTACCGAGCTTGTGGTCTTTTGTACTTTTTTAATAGCTTATAAAAAAGTTTTTTTTAACAGTTAATAGTCTAAGTTTTTATTCTTAAGTAATAATGGAGTAATTCTAGGTCGTATTTACATTACTGTAGTTGTAGTTATCTTACTTGAATGTCATAAGGAGTAATTAAGCAGTAGGTATGATTGTGTCATCTTGTGAAGTATTTTCGTAATATGCCATTACTACTGTCTTAATCTTTTGGATGTAACTCAATTCCATGTAATGGAATGTTTTGAAATCCCGAAAACCTGTTTTGGCTGGGTGTTTTGCGATGTTTGCAGTGTGTTTTCAGATTGTTTCCTTTCTTATACACCCTGTTTCTTTAAAGCCACTATGTGAAACTATAGGCGCTGTCCCAACACTGCCACCATATGAAGCTTCTTCTGTGACGCCAATACAACTTTCAATGTGTGTTTTACGCCGTTTTAAAATTCGGCTTTGAAGCGAGGTACCTCTTGCTTTTTGAGTAACTTTTTCTACCTCTTTCAGTGTGCCCGTGGAACACAGTGCATCCCGAAACATTCCAGGATTCTAGAATGATATCACTCAAGGCAAAAGTCACGTGATGGGAGGGTTAAGGCAAAGAAAGTGTAGATTCTGTCTTACATTTAACCGCATAGTTGCCTATTTTGAAAAATGGGTGGAAAATAGACAGGGAGAATGCTTGTTTCCAAAATTGGCGGCGGGTTTGCAGCCATGTGCGACCTTGTTTGGTTCACAGCAGCTCCCAGATGTTGAGGTCAGCGTCCACAAAGCCAGCAGGCAGAGCCGAGCGCGGAGCAGGAGTAGTGTCAGGGCTTCCTGCCTCTGCAGCGAGTCGCAGGAACAGAGGGAAAGGAGGGGTAGGATCCCCTCCACCTCCCTGGGAAATGGGAGTCTTGTACGAAGTGTTGCTCTGTCCTGGAATGCAGCCACATCCAAAAATGAGGAAGCCTGCTGCCCACCTGCCAATATTGTCTTGTACAAAGTGGTCCTGAGAATATGCAGTAATTTCACGTTAGATAGGTGTTACATGCATTCCCGATTTAATGTATTTTGTTGTGATGTTTTTCAATGTAGTGTGGAAGAAGAATTAGTAAGACCGATGAGTAATAAAATCTCTTTGTGCTAAAGAAGCACAGAAGACAGGATTTTTTTTGTCTTACATTATTGGGTGACCACAAGGCATTTGCCCAGTTATCATATAATTTCCCTTAATTTGATCCTAGCCAGCAGTAAATGAAAATAGTTTTATAGCTATTAAGGGTGTCCTTGAGAGCCTTTTTTTTTCGTTTGAATTACTAAAGGCTCAATTTACAGTTTCGAAATTGAAAGACTTAAGGAAGAAATAATCAAATAAAAAAAAACAGTCTCCTGTGAGGTTTTAGGGATCAGTCAGGCAGTATGGTAATGATGGCACTTTGAGGAAAAGAGTAGACAGTATTATTACTTCAGCTCCCAGGATCTGGGATTTTGACTGTTAAGGTGTACTATTGAAGCAGGAAGCTATAATGTTCATACTATTTAGATTTCTTAAATTCAGTAGGAAAAGCTATGTATTACTGCTGTCCTTAGATTTGCATGTGCTTAACTAATTTAATTAGTTGTTTCTTACTATTCCTTTATCATTTTATGAATTTCCTATTTACATTTTCATTTTTCCCATGAAAATGTATACTTCACTGTTGTTGCATATATTAATTACATCTGCTTAGGATCCTAGCAGAAAACGGCTTTTCTGCATGCTCATCACTCCAGCGGATCCTACTTCATTTTAAGAATCTGTGTCTTCTGTCCCTTATTTGGGATGTTGGATGTCATTGACATTATTATGTTAACACCAGCATTGATGTATTGCCTTGGATATAGAAACAAGGTTAGTTGTCTTTCTCTCGACTCCAAAATATATTTGAACAAAATGACTTTTTAAACTGATTGACCACCACTGGGTAGGTGTATAAACGGGTGAAACCTTGCACACGAAATTGTAGTGTTAGAACATGGAGAGAGTCAAAGTACAACGTTACAAAAAACATGAACCCCCAAATCAGACTGGAGCCTCAGGTTGTAGGGGTAGCTCCTTTCTTAAAGAAGTGGCGCTGATTATGGGCACTTAATTATCTCGGACAACATTTGTCGTCCGCAATGCAAGTATTATCATACATGCACCCTTGCTGTAATAACATTTTCCTAACAATTTGTCAAATCAGCAGTAATCTGAACAATAATGCCAAAGTCTCTCATTTTGCTTAGCACATGGGACATAGCAACAGTAACTAGGAGGACACATCTTAACAAGGAACCGTATGCATTAATTACTCCACTGTGAGAATGCAGCCCAGCTGTCAGTCAAGATATCTTAAGGTAGAAACATAGTAATTTTAAACATTCTGGCCTTTTCGCCAGTGTCATGTATATCATTAGGAATGCGCAGAGTTTAAGTTTGACTAGAGATGGCCCAGAGAAATATTTCATTTTCATGATTATACATGTACGGTCTTCCTTTTAAATGGAGTTGTTTTGCATTCTGAAAAAAAAACCCGTCTCCTCAGCCCTAGGCCTAAGCTTAACTTTGGCACTGAATGTTGTGGGAGTTTTGGTGGGCTTTGGTCCCCTTTCAAGTTATAAAGGCAAAGATTGCCTGCCAGGACTGGTAGCTCTCTCTCCACTTTAGTGTGGTCATTCAAACCCATTTACTTTGAAGACGTCGACAGAGAACCATCTATACCTTGAATTCATCAATTGAAATCGGTAGGTATCCTACATAATACATGCACAACAGTTATTATTTTTTTGTATGATAAGATTGCTTTAGTGATGTCATGTCCCAGCTCGGAAATTACAGAGGCGATTTCAAAACCACCCATTTTCTTGGCCAATAACTGGCCTCTTGGGGTATTGGGTTTGATCTAGTTAGTACCATACAACAAAACCGCCATCTTAGACACTTCTGATTGAATTGATACAATCCAGACAGGTGCCGAAAGACTGGCCTCGCTCTCTATGAAGGCAAGCCTTCGAAAACCCAAATCAAGCACAGGCAGGTCAATGCAACTGCTTTGTTTCTTCAAATGTGGGTCTTTTACGGTAAGCTTGAAAAAGTGCCATTTTTCCTGGTATTCTTAATTGTACTTCAAAAATAAGCATTCTATGGCTATGAGGTATCTTTGGTTTAAAGAACTGACGTACTCTGGCGGTTTTTGATCAGGGCTTAGAGGAGACATTTTGAGAACCAAAGGACCTACTGCAGGCTGCAGTAAAGTTACGAACCCCTGCCGTATTGATTTGGAATGCTTCTGAAGGTACCGGTAGCGGTGACACTTGTTACAAATACATTTGGATTGAGAGCCAGTTCATGTTTAGAAAATAGAGAGGATAGGTGATATGCAGTATATGATATATGCATTTGTACAAGGACCGCTCTTGCTCATTTCTGTCAGCAGTCGAGAGTCTGGTAGTTGCTGAAATTGCTAAACATGTTCATGATGCCACAGCGGTAAAAACAGCAGAAAGGTAATGAATGAGAGGAGGTCATTGGCCCACGTACCTTGTTCAGTAAGTAGCAGCCAATCCTCCAGCCTTTTCGTGAAGGAAGCCAGGTTTTTCACTGAGCTTCTTCATCCCAACTCCCACAGCCCTTTTAGTCAAGAAGCACCTCCCGTTTTCAGACTTAAATACACTTGTAGTTTCCAGATGTGACCTCTGTTGGGTTTCGTTTGTTTTGTCTTTGGGTTTGTGTGAAACCACAGCACCTGGAGGAAACCCGCGCAAACTCAGGGAGAACATACAAACTCCACGCAGACAGCACCTCAGGAATTGAACCCCGAACCCCAGCGCAGCTAAAGAGCAATGCTAGCTACTCTGCGGCCTCCACCACTTTTTTACTGTTCGGAATTTCATTATATTGTGTTGAATTACACCCCAAAGGTTCGGTGTCTCAAGTCTATATGCAACCCAAATCTTACATATGTCTGAAGCACCCCTTTCTTAGAAGTTGCATGAACACATGTAGATCCTCCTGTATTTGCCCGAGCTGCGTCTGTGGGTGAGGAAGAAGGCACTAAACGGCAGAATTGGGAGGTCCCAGGGGTGTATCGAGGTCAATGGGTGTGCGGTGCTCACAGAGCATGAGAGAGAATGTGCTGTTAGAGCAGCTAGCAGTCCATGAGGTAGAGAGAGAAAGCAAGGACCTTTCCCCTGTTTATATAGGGAAAGAGAGAAATGAAAAGGCATTTTATGATTTTATAATCAAGAATAATTAAACACCAAACATAGCGTAGAATTAAAAAAAATAGACTGTGCACGTAATGAATTAAAATGTCTTTTTTAACAAATATATAAAAAATAACTATACTCTAAACTGTATAGGCATGAATTTAACCCCAAAATAACTGAAAATGTATTTGATTCATTTCTGTTTTACGGTAAGCGGGAGTTCCGACTCGTGCGCAAGGGCGCCGCGAGACGGAAGAATCCGCCGGAACCCCGGAGGAGCGCGCACAACTTTCGTCTCCGCGCCGCGCTGCCGTACCGCCTCTCTTCTACACGTGTAACGTCATCCCGCCTCTTCTAGAACATTTTATGAGGGGCCCCAGGCCAGGTTTTTCCGTGAAGTCGAATTGGCGTTGGCCGTCTTGCTTGTCCTGTGTCGAGGGTGAATAATGGTCATCTGCATTTGGTTGTTGTTACGACCCCAAGTACCTAGGGGTAAAGGGGTGCAACGTTTAGGATGATTTTGGATGCAGGTGGGTTTCTGGTGAGGGACTCAGGCAGCATGACAAGAAGTTTTGGTGCAAAAGGGATTTATTTTGAAGTGAATAAGTGACTGGTACATAAACAGGACACAATAACACACAGGGAAAGGGAACCAGAGTGGTGCCAAAGAAAAGAAAATAAACAAAATTGAGCTGGCTGGTTAAGCGAGGGAAAGCTGACTTAACTAACAAAACTCCAAACACTCGGTCTTCGACGTCTTCTAACGCCCTAGCTTACCTTCACTAACTACCCCAAAACCATACAAGACAAAAGGCACTCACCCATCCTAAACTAGTGTTACTAATACTAAGACCAACTACGTGTACACAATGTACCCGACAACCTAAACTAACCCTATACACAAAAGTTCACACAAATACACAAGTGAACTACGAATACAAATAGGGGAAAACGAGAGTAGACACAAGGAACAGGGTACAAAAGAGCACAGAGGTTGATATAACACGTTAGGGCAAGGTAATGACGAAATAAGGATAAACACACAAACGAAAGTACAAGGAGACGAACGCAAACCAACAAAGCCGAAGCTATATGAAAACACACACACACGAAGGGAAACAAACGAAAACGGAGATGTGAAGCCGAAGCAAAACGAAAAGTTAAGCGAAACCGAAGCTGAGCCGAGCAGAACCAAAGTCAAGCGAAAGGCTCCTTCATTCTGAAAACCTCCAAGTTAAATACTGAATAAGCGGAGTTCTGATTGGTTGAGAGTTAATTGAAGATGACGTAATATGGACCAATGGGGGAGGGAGAACAATCAAAGTCGGGAAGTGTGGAACATGGCACCAAAAACACACATGGACCACACACTGGGACGTAACAGTTGTCAATAGCACATTCCTTACGCTGTATGTTAGGACTTGTGTGTATATTGAAAAGTAGTTGCTGCGCAGTGTAGCAGCACAAGTAATAATAATAATAATAAAAACTTTATTTTATATAGTGCCTTTAAAGGTGGCTTCTCAAAGTGCTTTACAGGATGACAATAACAATAAATAAGAAGATTTCACAAGATAAGACACAATTACAATTACAACAATACAACAATAACAATAGAGGAGACCGTGGAAGGTGGTACTAAGAAGAGCAGAGGGGTGAAGAATGGAACCAGTTAAGTAAAGGCTTTTCTGAAGAAGAAGGTTTTGAGTCTGGATTTGAAGGAGTTTAGAGAAGGTGACTCTCTGATATCCTTGGGCAAAGAGTTCCAGAGCTTGGGGGCATAGCAGGAGAAGGCCCTGTGGCCCATACAATGTAGACGGGCTTGGGGGACAGTAAGGAGGGCAGAATTTGAAGAGCGGAGGTTGCGAGGTGGGGAGTAGGGCGATAAAAGTTCAGACAGGTATTGAGGTGCCAAGCAATGTAAAGCCTTATAGGTGAGCATGAGGATTTTAAAGTCTATGCGGAATTTGACCGGAAGCCAGTGCAAGGACTCCAGGATAGGAGTAATGTGAACACTTGCACTAGACCTGGTCAGGATTCTGGCTGCTGAATTTTGAACATACTGCAGTTTGTTCAGAGTAGATTTAGATACCCCAGCGAGTAGAGCATTGCAGTAGTCAATTCGAGAGAATACAAATATGTTGATCAGCTAATGATAGCATAGGGTGTAGTCTTGCGATATTTCTAAGGTGAAAAAAAGATGTTTTGACAGTATGCTGTACATGTGAGTCGAATGTTAAGCCAGAATCTAATATAACCCCAAGGTTTTTCAATTTTGATTGAAGCTCAAGTACAGAGCCATCTACAGATAGGGTTACAGGACTGGCTTTAAGAAGTTGATGGGGGCTACCAATTAGCATGACTTCAGTCTTGTCACAGTTTAGATGAAGGAAGTTTTGAGTCATCCAAATTTTTATGTCAGAGATGCAATTAGATAGAATAGAGACAGCCACATCAGTGTCAGGTTTGGTATGGATGTATATTTGAGTATCGTCAGCGTAAAAATGAAAGCTGAGGCCATGTGATCTTAAAAGATGACCAAGTGGAAACATGTAAATGCTGAAGAGCAAGGGGCCCAGTATTGAGCCCTGGGGGACACCAGACTTGACAAGACCAATTTCAGACCTGTACCCATTGAGAGAGACAAAGTGGCAGGGATCAGTGAGGTAAGATTTAAACCATTTGAGGGCAGTGTCAGAGACTCCAAACACAGTCTTGAGACGAGAAAGTAAGATGTTATGGTCAACAGTGTCAAAGGCAACACTGAGATCAAGAAGGATGAGTATGGAAAGAGAACCAGAATCAGAAACTATTAGGAGATCATTGGTGACTTTGACCAGGGCGGTTTCTGTGCTGTGAAGTTGACGGAAGCCAGATTGGAGGGGTTAGAAAAGGTTGTTTGTCATGAGGTGGTTATGTAACTGAAGTGTGACAGCACATTCTAGAATTTTAGAGAGAAAGGGTAAGTTGGAGATGGGGCGAAAGTTGTTAAGATTGTCGAGAGCCATGTTAGGCTTCTTTGGCATGGGGGTCATAGCAGCAGTTTTGAGGACCATTGGTACAATTCCGGTGCTCAAGGATTCATGTATAATATTGAGGACAATGGGACAGACCGATAGAAGAGAAACAGGACTGGAATAAAGTGATGGGAATGGGATCTAAAATAGATGAGGTGGGTTTCATGCGCGTAACTCGTTTGTTTAGGGATGCTGAGTCAAGAAGAGAGAAGCTGGAGAGACGGGAACCAGAGAAGTTGGATGAGGAGGGAGGAGGTATGGAAATTATATCCGTAGTGGAGAGAATGTGATGCCGGATGTTGTCAATCTTAGAACTAAAGAAATCTAAGAATGTGTTGCAAAGTTGTGATGAGGCAGGTAATGTGGTAGGGCAGTTTGGCTTGAGCAGTCTGTTGATGGTGGAGAAAAGATGTCTGGGGTTGTTTTGGTGATTTTCAATGATGTGAGAGAAGTAGGTGGATCTAGCAGACTCTATAGTAACCTTATAATCAGATAAGTAATCTCTCCAGGCCTGATAATGTATATTTAGGCCGGAAAGACGCCACCTACGCTCACGTTTGCGACGGGCTGCCTTCATGAATCGCAGATGGTCATTGTACCAGGGGGCAGGGCGAGAGAAGGAGATGGTTCGAGTTTTTAAAGGAGCAAAGGTGTCGAGGGTAGATAAAAGAGCATTGTCAAGTAACTGTATTTTGTCCTCTAGAGGGTCAGAGGAAGAGAAAGAGGATAAGGAGGACAGAACAGAATTTGAACAAACCTTGGGTGATCAATTGCTCGCCAGTTGCGGAAATTTACACAGCATGAGGGGGAAGTGTTAGAAACCGGTAATTCCAGATTGAAGAGAATGGCTAAGTGGTCAGAGAGGCCTAGATCAAGGGGAGAGCAGTGGGAGACAAAGGAGTCATTTGCAATAATTAGATCTAAGGTGGGTCCTTTGTTATGAGTAAGGTCAAAGCATCCCAAAAGAGAAAGGAAGTCTTTAGCCAGACTGGAAGAGGTTGAATCAATGTGTATATTAAAGTCCCCTAGAATAAGGACTTTTAAACTTTTAAACTTAAGGGATAAGAATGAGAGAAAATCAGCAAACTCACCTAAGAAGACTTCACTGGGTTTGGGTGGTCTGAAAACTGTGGCAATAATAGTAGATTGGGGGATAGAAACATTTAAAACAAGACACTCAAAAGATGAGGGAGGAGGTATAGTTATAGGACTTAGACTGTAAAAAAGGGTTGTAAATAACAATGATGCCCCTGCCTCTGCCTGAAAGACGCGGAAGGTCAAACAAACCATATCCAGGAGGAACTAGTTGGTTGAACAGGAGCCCATCGTTTTGTTTGTGCCATGTTTCGGTTAAACACAGAAGGTTAATTTACAATTAAACACTCAGGGCCGTCTAAACACTTGGCTGTACACACGAAGGTAACAGAAATGTATACCAATAATATGAAATGGAAGAAAATGATCTTGACTTGTGAAAAATATTTTAAGTGTTTATGTGAGCCAATTTCCACATTACTCTAGACAGACAGTGTTGGGGGGGAATAAAAATTGTAACAACATTTTAGGATGGATACGTTGTCACTCATTTTGTTTTCTGAAATGATGAACAGTGCCCGTAACCCAAATTGATAGAATATGTGTTTGGGACCACTTTCCCAGAAAGGTTTTTCAGTAAAGTTAAACCTCTGCCCTTCTTTCATTTAAATCCTATATTTTTAAAATTTAAATCAACTGTAAATAACACATAAGATTGATGTACAAATGCTGTGAGTGTTTTGCAACATGATAGTTGTCCTTCCAGTTCTGTAGTTAAGACGACTTTACTTCAGTTAAGAGTAGTCGTTGAGTTGGATTGATTTATTGGATTAAGCCCACCTACTGTAGAAGAGATATAATGACCATCGGAATGTAGCTGTAGTAAGTGGGCCCATATTTCTGGTGCAGAATTCTTAATTGCTTTTGGAGAAAGTTTCAGGAGTCCGTCTCGGAAGTTAAAAGAAGTTTTTATTTCATGCGCATGGGAGCGAAACACACATGAGATGCTCAGTGTGTTTCTCAAAGTAATGAAACTAGGAACAGTCCTTAAATATTTTTCTGTTATCTATCACTCTTCCCTGTGCTGATCGGATTGAGTGTTCCAAAATCACGCACATCTTCCTACTTCCCTATTTGCTAAAGATGACTTCTTTTAATACAATTGGATACTTCGGTTTGTAGCACACATTCCTACGTAACAGTATAGAATTACTCAGTAGCCCTTGTGTCCAAAGTGTGTCCAAAGTTCACAGAGTCCCTCTCAACTTTGCAGAGTTTCGAAACATCTTTTTTTCCCTTGTCCAGAACTGATCTGATTTACGATGGGTAGGCTTCGGAAGTAAAGCATCCTGTTGATTTCATGATTTCATTCTGGATTCTTAATTGAGCCATTTGAAAATCAATGACCATCTATTCGGTAGCTTAGGAACCAGTAGTGAGCAACTAGTTTCCTACTTCTGTCAGTTCTGCATGGACTGATCATGAGAACAGATGGGTTCACGTGGAATGATGACCACGTTTAATCAGAAGAAACGCATGTGTGAGCTTTTTCCCGATTGCCTCTTTCTAGATCAAGTGTTTTTTTTTTTGTGGAAGCAAATTAAAATGTCTGATAAAATATAGGTGGAGCAGAGGTTTGTGGGTGTAGTTTGAGGCTGTAAATTCTAAACAGGATAGGAAACTAAAAGGCAAATAGAAATAGGGCTTTATTTAATGTCAATAAATGGAGAATGGTGACCATTTCTTAGAGTTATTGCGCAACAGGTTAGTCAGTGGTGAGGGACAGGTGTGTGGTGGGCAGAGGACTGTTTGTTATTTCGTGGAGGAAATGAAGGCATACTTTATTTAATCAAGGAGGCTCTGGTTTTGGTTTAGTCATGACAGGTGTTGACTAAGTGATGCGCTGTGCTGGGTGTGCATCAGGTGTACCGCTTAGACTTCAGACCACAGAGTTCCAATTTTGTCTTGTCTGACCACAGTGCCACATGTTTGCATGTCATTTACAGTAGCTTCTTTCTTGCCAACCTCACAGGGGGGTTTGGAGATGTGATCTTCTCAGTTCCCTGCAAGCCCACTCTGTGGAGCGACTGGGATGTTGTTGACCCATGGGCACTTTCCTCCCTTCCCAGCCACTGAACTCAATTTAAATTTCAAATTTGCTGTTGGCCCCGTTGTGGCATCCCTAACCAGTTTCCTGTTTGCCTGGTTGTTCAGTTTGGAGTGAGAGCCCGATCTAGGCCATGTCAGGGTGCCTTCTACTTCTGAATTCTCAAAGAAGTATTAAGGGTTTTTTAATGTTTTTATACCCTTCTCCTGATTTAAGCCTTTTTATGATTTTATCCCTTTTAAAAGCTGCTTGGTCTTCATGGATGAATCTTTTGTTTGAAATTATACGACTGAAGGACCTTACTGAGACAGTGGAGTAGAGAGTTTATTGCCGTATGTACATGTACATTCGAATTCTTGTTCGCTCGTGGGATATACACATTAGAGCAGATGACGTACTACAACAGACAACACCACACAACGCTGACAGTACTTTACAAACAATAAATAAATGATAGTTTATTGTTTTTATTCTGAAATCACGTGAACTGCTTTTATTACGCAGGCAAAGACCATTGAACTAATTACTACTGTATATGTGGCTCCTTTAGGTAATTTGTGCACCTAAATTCATTTAGGTTTGCCACAACATAGGGTTTAAATACCTACACAATCAGGACTTTTCCATTTGTCTTTCCAATTATGTATCTATTTACTGCTTTGCTTTTTTGGGATTTTACTTTGAATGCTTGGAGTAAGTTGTATGTATAAGAAATATTTGCTACTTCATAAAGCTTTCAGCTTTAAAGTAGCAAAATATGCAAAGTTAGGAATTCTTTTGGAAGGCATGGTAAATGCACATACAGGTCTTAGGTCCAATGAAGGGAGGGAGATATGAAAATTTTTCCAGGCTGGTCAGTATGTGTGGAGAATTTAGGATTCAGTACTCTGCAGGATATTGTTTTGAGCGAGACAAAGGGGTGCAGCTGGGGGCTGATTTATATAAATATAATTTGCACTTAATGAGGAATTGGTGTTGTTGCTGGCAATATGACAAGGACAATGGACAAGGAAAATGAGCACCAATTTATGAGCAGGTTGGAAAGTCAAGTGAGGTGTCTCAGTAGATTCACAATATGAGGGAAATGGATAACATCCAAGTAAATCCAGGTTCACAATGGGGAGCAATTTGTATAACGCAGATGAGGTTTGCTAAAAGGGATACATTTTTGGGACTTAAATTGGGTGCTATCAGACTGCAAACCACTTTACATATTAATAAGCTCAGAATCCCGAGGAACAGCGTCAGTGGTGGATGATAAAAGGCAGTATTTTCAGCAAAAAGAAATGCCATCTCATTGATCCAAAAACATCATTTCAACTGGTATCCACAGCGACATGATCTTGTAGAGAAGAAGCAGATCAGGCAAGATTAAGATGCATAGAATTACGTAGGCAGTCAAGTAGGAATTGGAGCTGAAGTTTTGTACAACAGTGAAAATGAAAGGATGTTTTGCTAAACCTTGACACAGTTTTTTTACTTTTTTCAATAATTTCATATTTCAGGTCCCTTGTCAAAATGTTAATGCTTCCCCCTAGTTCAGTCAACTCAATTAAAGGGATAATTAGGGTGTGAGTAATTTACTAGACAATCAGGGTTAATTTGGGCCCTGTTCCGTATAAACCTCCCAAACTCATCAACACAGTGAAGATCTCAACACATCCAGAAGCATGTCATGCCCCGCTCAGAAGATATTCCTGAAGACCTCCAAAAACAAGTCATTGATCCCTATCAGTTTAAACTGGGTTACAAAACCATTTCTAAAGCTCTGGGGAACAACTTATCCACCATCAGAGACATAGTCTTGGAGAAGATGTGGGGACAGCCGTGAATCTGCCCAGTTAAATTGTCCAGAAAGTCACACAAACCCCAGAACAAGATCCAGAGATCTGCAGGCCTCTCTCAACTTGGGTAATGCCAGTGCTCATGCCTCCACCATCAGAAAAGCATGGGGTAAAAATTGGTTTCTTGGGATGGCAGCAAGACTGAAACCATTGCTCTCTAAGAACATTGATGCTTGTCTTAAAAAGTGCTTGTATGGCCTCCAGAGTTCTGGAGGTATCTTCTGTGGACAGATCAGTCAAAAGTGTAACTTTTCATGTTACATGAATGCAAAAAGCAAACACTGCATTCCACATTAAGAACCTCATACCAGTTGTCAAGCATGGTGGTGGTTGTGTCATGGTTTGGAGGTGGTTTGCTGTGTCAAAGATCTGGACAGCTTGCTGTTATTGAAAGATGCATGAGTTCTGGTTTATATCAAAGAATTCCCCAGGAGAATATCAGGCCATCTGTCCATCAGCTGAAGCTGAAGTGCATGTGAGTCAAAAATACAAGCAAGTTTGCAAGAGAACGGATAAAGAAGCAGAAATTCAGTGTTTTGGAATGGCCAGGTCAAAGTCGAGATCTAAACTCCATAGAAATGTTGTGGCAGGACCTGAAACATGCAGTTCATGCTAGAAAACCCTAAATGTCACTGAGGTGAAGCAGTTTGTCATAGAGGAATGGGCCAGAATTCCACACAGCAATGTGAACACTGATCACCAATTACAGAAAGTGTTGCAATTATTGCAGCAAAAGTTGGTGCGAGCAGTTACTGAATATACGTAAGGGGAATATAACATTAACCATTAATGTTTTTACAGAGGAACATTGGATGTCTTAGTTATGAAATAAGGTAAACAAGCACCAGTCTTAAAGGGGGTGAATACGTTTGAACTATGATTTTCACAGAACATCTGGAGATTAAAGACCCTTAGTAAGAAAACAGTGTAAGAAAACAACTAAACCATCCGTAGTGTTGCAAGCATGAGAACTTTTAATAAATGTATCAATAAAGTTATCAAAGATGAAGAACCGACTGCCATATTTTGCATTTAACCAGTATGTAACATGTAACAAGCTTGGCACACAAGCCTTTTTTTCTTAATTAGTATCAAGAAAAGTAGAGTGCTTATCTAATTGCATTTGCTTAATCTAGTACTAAATCTTTACTAAATGTAATGCCCTCACAGATGGAAAGGGAGGGTATCGGTTTAAGCTTAAAGGTTTTAATGTTGAGAATGATTAAACAGTTTAATCCATAGAGTGCGAGAGTCTTTCTGAATTCCGATTATAAAAATGACTGTAGCTTTTTCTGGAGAGCATCTGCACATAACCTACCTTGGGTTGCACTGCCTAACTTCTCAAAAACAGCACAAGTGGGGGGAAAAAACAGTGTTTAAGTGGTGCTGTTTTGAGCCTATGACTAACTAGACATGAAACACTTCTATGATGCAACCTTGGAGAGTCACACTGTTCCCTTGGTTCTGATTAAAAAGCCAGCTTGATTTATTTTATTTATTTTTTTCTAAAGGTATAAAAACATAAAAAAAAACTGCTTTTCACCCAAAAGAGCAGTGGTATAAAGGCCAGAATTACGTAGCCAGCCACAGAGGCTTATAAAATGTGAATCATCTGGCACCCTCCTTTTAACCAAACCATGAAATGCTGGGAATGAGAGGGCACTTAATTTAGACCTGTCTTTCTTCTGTGGCTGACAAGTCTTGCATGTAAAAAAATATATCTGGAGAAAAGCAGTCGGCACCAGCTTGTGTTCTTGGGCAGAGGGTAAGCGTTTGTCCCAGTCATCTGCCATAACTAAGCCCCCTTCTTACCTGCAAAAAGACACTCAGTTTCTTGACAGTGGTTTTCCCAGAGCTTGAACCAGTAGACAAGGTAGAGAGTGCATGGTGTCCATCTTAAAATGTCCAAATCTGAGCAGTCTTGACATGGAGATGTGCATTATACTAGTGGCGGCCACACTGCAGCATATGATTGACTGGGCCACACAGGAACAAAGCAAAGAAACAAATAAATGATCATCAGTTGTACTGTAAAGGTATAACTCTTTCTTTCTCAATGTTTTTATCTACTGTGAATTGTCTACGTTTTCTGCACTTTCATATCTTTTAAACTGCATGTTTCATTCAGTTTGTTTCTGGGAATCAAGATGGTGTTGCAACTTCAAATGAAAAGAATGATGAAGTGAAGTATCTTGGTGATAAAGACAAGTTTTTTTTATGTAATAACATGAGGATGGCTAATGTATTAAATGACTGTTTCGCTCAGGTGTACTGTATACCAAGGAAGAGACACACAATGTACCTCAGGCTGAGGAAACATGAAGTTCCAGTTTAAATAATATTCGCCAGAATGGTTATTAGGAGCACTTTAGATAAATCTCAGGATGGTATTGATGGGTGATACATGATGGTGCTCTAACAGTTGTACTCAATGAATAGGAAGTAGGTTAATGAGCAGATTGGGGTGGTGTAATCGGTCCCAGTGACCTGTATTAGGGTGGTGCTAATTCTGATCTATTCTGGTATAGGTAGTGCACTAACAGATTCAAAAATCACACTAAACTAGGAGGATATGCAAGAACTATAGAAATTGAGCATGAGTAGACCTTGTTCAGGACTGAGCAACACCAGGCAGATAACATTTAATGGAGTTACGTACAGGTTGCTACATGCAGCTTATAAAATTAAAAACTCCAAATATAGAAAATGGGGAAATGCCAGGAGGCTTTTTATGAGAAAGTCTTAAGGTGTTCCAGTTATATAAAAAACAATAAAAATGGCAAATAAGATGGGAATATATATATAGTTAAACTTGTAGAATTCAAATCGAGGTTTGATGCGCTTCAACTGTACAGTGTACTTGTTAAACATCATTTAGAATATGGTGTATGGTTTTGGTCTCCAAAATATAGGAAACATTGCTGCTGTTGAATGAATTCAGAGAGGAGCCTTCAGACATAGTATTGAGCTCAAAGCAAAGTCTGACACTGATGTGTTAAAATTTAACAAAGAGAACTGAACAGAGACTTGATTCAAGTCTTCCGATTCCTGAAAGGTATTGACAAACCCAACCTGATGGTCTGCTTAAGAATAAACAGTGACACACAAACCACAGGACATGAGGAAGCTATATAGAAGTCAATTTAAAACTGAGACCAGGAGGCATGTCTTTGCATACAAGGTTGTGGGAGTATGGAACAAACCTCAACCCACAAACCGACCACGTTGTTGAAGATGATACACTGATTTACGTCAGGGCTGAATTGCTTCGTCCTGGTTTAAAACCATTCTTATGTTTCCATGACCAGCTAATACGGTGGGAGCTGTTCCCTGTCACTGGAGTGTGTTGCTCACCTTGGACAGAACTAAAGTATTTTTAAATCAAACCTAAAAAACATTGCTAAACAACTTAAAGGTGCCTGCTTTGATGATAATAGTGCTTAAAAACTGAGCCAGTTAGGACAAGTTTCAGTGTTCTTTTCATCTATGTTCAGCAGACGTTTATTGGTTAGTTGTATAATTATATACAGTAAGTTATAACAGCGAGATAATGAGGAAACTGAAGGAGGGGGTAGTTTTTCCTAATCACCATTTGCACAAAATGGAAACAGTTAATTATGTACTTCAACAGTAGGTATTTGTGCACCCTGAACCAGGAAACACAGAGCATTGAGTAATTAAATGTGAGGCTAGAGTTGGGAAGACAATAGTAACTGTGTTGTCTGTACATTTTACAAAATGTAAAAGTAACTGTTCTCTCAGAAATGAAGTGTTGCAAAAAAGATGTTTGTTTGTTGCGAATCAAACTACCTTTGAGTCTTTTTTATACCACTGTGAAAGAAGTGAAAAGAGAGTCAGGGTGCAAAGAGCTATAAATATAAGAACTGTATTTTATTACTTCCTTAAATTATTTATTATATGGTTCAATTGGCATTTCTAACGCCATTCACTCATTACTGCTTTTCTTTCATTTATATATGTTGTAGGTTGTGTACATATTCTTTACTGTTATGTCATTTTTGACATCTTTGAGTTGTACTTTCTAATGAAGTGCCACCTTTATCTGTGCTTGGGTTTGAGTTGGTCTTTCCCTTGCATAAAAGAAATACTTCAGTTCCCCCAGAAAGAGGATTAATCTGATCCATTGGTCCTAAAAGAGAAATGTGCTGCAAGAGAAAGAGACACGTAATTGAAGATCAAGCAAGCAGCTCGGTGGTAAGGGAAAGAAAGAAAAGAGTCATGAGATAAGATCAGATCACCTTATTGGCCATATACAATTTCTTGTATGAGTAATTTGTCTTTTCGCATACCCCAGCTTGCTCTCCATGAGACACACAGACAGGGAGAGAAGCTGGGGGTCAGAGCGCAGGGTCGGTCATTTACACTGCACCCCTGGAGTAGTTGGGGTGAAGGGCCTTGCTCAGGGGCCCAATGGAGTAGGATTCCTCTGCCGGCTGCGGGATTCGAACCGGCAACCTCCCAGCCACACCGCAGATCCTGAGCCACAGAGCCACCGCACCGCCCAATGACACAGCATTGAAGGCAAACAAATCTCCTTGAAGCAAATGAAGGTCCTGGAGTTTCTTCTTGGCTGGAGTCATAGGCTGCAACCTAAACAGGATCCTGTTGTGTTAATTTAGTCATATTACATGACTCAAATCTTAAGACCCTTTGATAGGCTCTAGGTTTACTTTATAATATGTGAAAATAAGACCCTCTTTCAAAAGAAAAAAAAAGTTTTCCATTCAGAACTTCTTTTTTATATACAGTTGCCATGATCAAACATCTTGTGGCTAGTGAGATATTTTATGAGATTTTTTTTAAATGGGCACATTATGGAAAACCATCATTTTGTGCCTATGTTTGTAAGCATGGGATAAAAAAGGCAATTTTAAACATACTTTGGCAAGCTTGGGTTCAGAAACAACCCACCAAAAATGCTTAAAAAACACAGATATTTTAGAAAATAATACAGCATTGACTGAAAGTAGTCTAAATTCTCTGGGTGTCTTGTTGTTAGGAATTTTGCAAATCACAAGAAGGTAAAAATAAGCTATTCTCATTATTTTTAGGAAGCTCTCTGGCTTTGGGAGTGACCACTTTTGAACCGTATAAACAATTTTTGATTTGATACTGACTATAGTCCAGTGGAAATTAACAACTGTAGATTTTTTTTTCAATAATCATGCAAATGATTCAAGAGGGAATTGTACTGGGGAGACCACCTATCATCCACAGGTAGTCACAATTCTGGTATAATTTATGGATGAAAGTATTTACATAACTCAATACATCATCATTAATTTTGCCGATGACTCTTGTCAGTGATCTTCCAGACACTGATCGTGGGCCTGTGGTGGATCATTGTGTTTCGAATGGGGTAACAACTCCTTCCTCCAACGTAATGTGTCAACTAAAGATAGCGCCATTGGATACAGAAGGCAGCCACCAACTGCAAAACAAACCAACCGTCACTAAGGAGCATGAAATTGAAATTGTCAGCAGTGACACACATCTTGGCACTTCTCTAGATGACAAACTTACCATTGAGCAAGACACAGAAGCTATGTGTAAGACGAACCAACAGTGATTGTTCTTCCAAAGAAAACTCCACTCTTTTAACGTGGGTCCTACAACGATGACTTCATTCTGTTGAATCTATTCTAACATTTGCTTTGTGAACCTGGTTTAGTAACCTGAATAAGGTGGTAGCCAGCCCAATCTTTGGTGCACAACAGTTAAGACTGTTGTTTCAAACAAATACTGCAGTGCAGAAGGCTAATATAATCATTGACTGTCTTTACCACTTTTTGCACAGGGAATCTGAGCTCCTTCATCAGGGCAATGATTTAGACTACTCAGATTTATGTGTAATAGAGAGAATTTATCTTTTATTCCCATAGCTGCTAAACTACTTAATTTGGACAACTGATTGTATATTTTACTTCATTTATTTTTTCATCAGGCATGTGTCTTATCCATTTCGCACACTGATGACCCAGTGTTTTTGTTATTTGTTTTTTTTCTAAATAGGGAAGATGGCTTAAGCAGCTCACTTATTTTTCTCATCTTGTGCAAGTCTGATTCTTATTTGTAAACGAGTTTATGCTGTGATAAATGCAGTGTGTTATGTCTTTTAACCTGCCTGCAAAGCAAACATCCCGTCTGGGACAAGTACATTTTAGTATAGCGTAGACACTATATCTCAATTAATCTTATTCTTATATAGCGCCTTTCCAGTTAGAGGATTCTTGAGGTGCTTTAGACAAATCGTACTTGGAAAAAATATAAATTAACAGAAGCAGGAAAAGGTTAGGAATTGAATGCTTTTGACAACAAGGAAGTCTTGAGGCGAGACTTAAAAACAGCAGCAGCAGGTGTGTTTTAATATGGTCGGGGAGGAGTATTCCAGAGACAGGGGGACACAGCTGAAAAGGCTCAGTGCCCTTATGTATGAAGTAAGAGCCTGGGAGCAATGAGGAGCCTAGAGCCAGAGGAATGCAGCGAGTGAACTGGGCGATGTGGGGATAGTGGGACACTGTTATTGTCTAGATCTCGTGAATACAGTATGTTGCTGCGTTTTCACCTCTGCTTGTTGTAGGAATGAACTACATTTAAAATCATTGTACGCTGCTTTTTCGTATTTAACCTGCTAAGCAGTTTAATTTAATGTGGTTTTATCTGTTGTGCAGAAGGGGGAAGTAACCGTATTTCATTGTTCTCACCTGCTGTCAGAAAAACAATTGTGAGAGCTCTGTGAATAAACACTGTGGGACTTTTGGGCTTTCATCACAATTGGACCTGTACAGTCCCAGATCTGTCTGTATAGTTCTTATACTGCAGCTACACGTTTCTTCACTGTACTGTACTCTGGAATTATTGATGTTCTAGTCAGTGGATATGGTGAGAAACATCTTAATACTTAAACACTAGTTTTTGCGGAAGTCCACAGGCAAACTACACTAAGTGAGGAAAAGGATCTGATATCTTGGTCTTTGAAGGTCCACCTTAACAGCTTGTTGGTCCCATAAGTAGCCATGGAGGTGCAATATGATCTGACTCTGAGTGATCCCAGTGTCTAGGCTAAGATCTGCTCTTATGGACTACATATGCAGTACAATCAGTTTGTATAAAACTGAATATTGTCGTTATTTAATGAAGGTGAGATGACCTCTTGTGTGGCTCCAGTGAAGCAGAGAGTGAGCTTTCACAACGTGAAGCATGTTGGGAAATATTTGAAGCCAAAACCGAAAAAAAAAAAACAGCTGTTGATACTGCATTTATAGAATAATAATAAAAGTATAGAATAATGCTCTGCCTTATTGATTACTGAGAGGCTAGAAAGGAAGTGATAGTAATCACAGTAATCAATATGACGGAAGGAAAAGTAACAAGCCCAGCTACAGTATAAAAACACATCATACAATTCTCCTGCTACTTTTACAGAGCACAATATGAAAGTGCATTGGGGTGACCAGGCTGGTGACAGACCCGAAACGAAGGGAACTGTAGGAAAAATATTGTATTTTTCTGATAAATTGTATGTCAGATTGTAGTTTTCTTTTGTAGAGATGTTTATTCATAGTATTTTTTAAAACTCTTTTTGGTAATAGCAGCTCCCAATGAATATGAGTTAAAACCAAAACATAAATTTAATTAATACAAAAACATATGTGGGGTACAAAAGTGGTCTGTCTTTGTACAGTATATTCATTGCAAATTTGACCACTGAGTTAAAACAAAACCAAAACAACTTAAAATACAGTTAAAGATACAAAATCTAAAATGCATATATTGCATTTGAAATCATAGACTGGTTCAGTAATCAATGGATGTCACAGTGCAGTGGTATTTGTGCTTAATTCTAATTATCTTTCCACTTCTGTACTGGTATGCCTTTGTAAATGAGTAGATCATATTTACTTTAGTTAACAGAAATGTAAAATAAAAAAATTGCGTGATTTACAAAGTGATTTACTGAACAGCTCCATTTGAAAATGGCAAAAATATTGTTTTCCAATTCATTTATAAACATAAATGTTACAAGAGTAGCAAAGCAGCAAAGTTATAAACCCTGCTCTCTGCCTAGTCTTTTAATGTGTTCATTGTCACTAATTAAGTCTTTTAAATGAGGCCCAGAAAACAGCTGGTAAAGGTCTGAAGAATATTCTTTCTCTTGCAGTACACTAGAGGGCAGCAATATTCGCTAAATATATTTAAAACTAAAATGCTATAAAATATGTTGGCATTGTTGGTGTGCAGTGCACGTACTGCACTAAGGTTCATTTTCAATAAACAAAAGCAAGACAATATCAGAAGCACTAATATATATCCCCACGTTCAAGTATAATCTGATTTACAACATGTTGAGTTGTAGTGCTCACCTTTATAATATAATTAGATCTTGTTGGATTTTTGACAGTGCTATTATTGCTAATACGTTAATCGTCGTTTTTATTTACAAAACAAATGTAAATAATTTGCTTTTAATTTTGTCATGCCTTACTAAAAGGGTAGCTCTGCAATATGTGAAAGTAGTATATGTATCGGAAACGTTCTTTTCAAACAGTGTTTAATCAGTAATATTTTCTGAAATATGCTTAATTATGAGTGATATTGGTAATCAAGGTGGTGTTAGTAGTACCAGCTGTCTGTCCACAGTTATCTGGTATAAAAGCCTCACTGTATCAATGATGCCAGTATCTGCCCACACATAATCAGTGGATAGATAGAAGACCCATATCGGCTTCAGATTTGTGGTAGTCTCTGGATTTTTAAAATGTTGTAATAATAATAATAATAATAATAGTTAATAATAATAATTGCTTACACTTATATAGTGCTTTTCTGGACACTTCACTCAAAGCGCTTTACAGATAATGGGGTCTCCCCTCCACCACCACCAATGTGCAGCATCCACCTGGATGATGTGACAGCAGCTATAGTGCGCCCGAACGCTCACCACACACTAGCTATCAGTGGGGAGGAGAGCAGAGTAATGTAGCCAATTCATAGATGGGGATTATTATTAGGCCATGATTGGTAAGGGCCAATGGGAAATTTGGCCAGGACGCCGGGGTTACACCCCTACTCTTTTCGAGAAACGCCCTGGGATTTTTAATGACCACAGAGAGTCAGGACCTCGGTTTTACGTCTCATCCGAAGGACGGCGCCTGTAAATAATTTGTTCACAAAAAAACAACAAGTGCTTCTGGAAAAACAAAGCCATCAAGATTAAGTTAATAATGTTGACAATCTTTGTGCTGTAGTTTATAAAACCAAACATTTGACAGGATTAAACAGTTAGTACCAGAAAACAAAAGCAATAAAAGCCTTACAGTGTGATATACGTCAAAGACTCACAGGTCACTAAAAACAATAACTTGCAACAAGTTTAATCTTCTTTCTTGAGGTGACTCCGACATCAATGTTTGGGGTGGGGGGGGGGGAAGAGAAGACTGAAGAAATATGCTCACCACATTATCAGTGCATTTAATAGCTAAACATATAAGCAAACAGATCCAGTTTTATCCATAAACTGAAATAGTGCTTGATGATAAGGATTATCTTTTTTTACATAAAGAGGTATGTGAAGTCAGGTGGTTTCACAGAGGCAGATGGATAAGGAAAAGGCAAGCTGCAGGGACTGTGAACTTTGTAAGGAGTGTGCGGAAGCCAGCTATAGGTTTACTGGACGTAGTCCCAAATCATTTATTTTAACTATACATTTTTCAATTAATTTGTTCTTGTATTTTTTTTATTGCAATCATAGTTAAACTTTTTAGGTCATGGAAAATGACTAAAATTACAGAAAGTTTAGTAACCATAGTGTATTTTAATATATCTTTTAATCTGTTTAGAATATTTCCCCAAACTGTATAGTTTATATTGAATAGATTGAAGATTCTAATGCGTACAGTGTTTTGTTAGAGTATTCAGACACTTTTTACATTTTGTCTATTTAAAGCTGGTCGTCATGACACCTTGAAGTTGCACTTAATATTTGCACAAGCCATACCACACACTCGGAGCAAGGAAAACAAAGTAAGCAGTAGTTAATATGAAGGAAAGATGGAAAAGTAATGATTACATATGCATTTAGACTCTGGTGTAGCAATCCAGAGTTAATTTAAGGAGTCTGAAGCAGGTCTATGCCCCCTTTCAATTGTGTTACCTTTTGTTATACCTTATACCTGGAAATTAAAATGCATTAAAATAGATTTGACAGCTTTGATGGTATGCTTTGTTGGCTGTTAGGAGTCTAACAGTCTCGCATCCGGATTTTAAATATAAAATGTACTATTCATGGTATAAATTGAGGAAATTGGAGTAGAGTCGTTGCCCCTGTGGATCGAGAGGAGCCAGTGGAGGCGTACCAAGTACAGCTCACTGGGAAGGAACTCCGGAGCAGACCCAGGACACGCTGGAGGGATTATATCTCTCAGCCGGCCTGGGAGCACCTGGGAGTCCCTCAGGAGGAGCTGGGACTGTTGCTGGGGGAAGGGACGTCTGGTCTGCCCTGCTCAGCCTGTTAACACAGCGACACTCACCAGAAGCAAGTCGTTGGAAGATGATGATGACAGTTTATCGAAACCAACAAGATTAGTAGAATATATTTGTGAAGTGGTCTGCCGTGATAACACAAATTGGTTGTTCACTCAGGGATTGCAAAGACAAGGGTTAAGAACATCAGACATAAAATATATTTGTCTGCCTTGTAGTTTATACTGTGTCATTCCCACTGATATTTGTTTACATCAGTCTCATATAGTTAATCAGATTTATGTTCTTCAAGGCAAGTAAATATTAATTTATTAGTGTCAACTAAGCTTTATCGACAGTGTCTGGAATAAGAATTTCAATCTCAAGAATTATAAGATGAATATAGGCATTTTATACCCAAAGAGCCATTGGATAAATGTTTCTTCAGGAGTTTTGAACTTCCCGCTGAAGACGGAGCTGGGCCGGGTTTGTCACAGTGGTCCAAACTTCCTTCACCTGGCTGGGTCTTTCTTGTGCTGTCCCAAGGTACGGAGAGATGAAGGGAAAAGCTGTGCTCAACTGCTGCGAAGGGCAGTACCCCAAGGAAGGTGGCAGTCGGCTTAACTTTGGCTTTTTAAAACAGCCTCTGTACGGAAGTCCGGTTCAGTTCCAGCTGCAAGTGAGACAGGTGGAAGAACTCTTGCTTCCCGGCTGTAGAGCTTTGGCTGTAGAACATGCACAGATATTCAGAATGTCGACGAAAAGAGTCCACATGTCTTAATTTTGTTGATCGGGCAAAAAAATAACCATGGGTTTGTGAGTCTCTACATTTCATCTCTTGCAAAGAAAATCTGGGGCAGAGTGCTGGTGTTTACCGAATCACTCTCACAGCCTGCGTGTGTTATAAGTTATAGAAACTTATTTTTTCTATTGTACAAGCCATTCATTGAATGTGTCTTAACATACTGTATCACTTGTTGGTTTGGGCTGTTCCTCAAACCAGTAAGGATGAAGCTGGTGAGGCCCAATGCCGACGCTCCCCTAAGGAGGCTTCTTTGAAGCTGGAAGGAAACATCTCAAATTCTGCATGGGCTCTTCTGACGGATATATGTCATTTATAATGTATGGGGAATGTATAAGTGGGTTTTATGGTTCAAAAAAAACAAACTGGAACTTTATACTCTAAACCCAACATCAGCTGAGTTAGCACCATCCCTATTTTCAGGTGTGGTGGCAGCATTATGGTCTAGTTCTGCTTCTCCTTAGCATGGGTTGGTAAAACTGGCTCATCTCTAGACTCATGGCAACATGCAGTAGAACTAAGTGTTAGAGGACAGAACTGCTTCAGACCTAAAACTGTCTCACAATCACAGACGATTTCACCTTCCAGGACCATGATTTCAAAGCACATCCTTGAATTGTCCAGTCAAGGTCCTTACATGGATTCTTTTGAGAAACTACGGAAAGGTATGAAAACTGCTGTCCAAAAACGAGAACATCTAAGCAAAAGATGTGCAAAAATTGCACCACTCCAGTGTGCAAAGTTGATTCACCCAAAAAGGATTGGGACTGTATTTGTTTCTAAAGGCGCATGCACCAAATAATGAGTTCGCATCTGGATACTGCTACACTGAACGCGTTTCTCTAGTTTTTACTGAGGCGTGAAACATTTACTGTCAATTATCTCTGTTTGACTATGCAGGTTTTGAATCTAAAAATATGTAGCATTTTGCAGTTTCACAAAATGGGTCACCATAAGAAGGGTCTGAGTACTTTTGCACTGGTACTTTATGCGTGTATGCACGTGAAAGTGGCTAATTGTTTTCTCTGCTACAGCCGTCTTGCAGCTAATTATAATCCTGCAGCATTTCATATCCTTACTATATGGAATAACATATGTAGGGATGTCGTGGGGATTCCAATGTGATAGGGAGCTGCTGTTAAAAAATCTTTAATCAATTAAGGTAAAAACAGAAAGACAAAAGCCACAAATGGTCAAAAGAGAAGAGGGTGGTAGATATGAATACATTTCAACATTTTTATAACAATTCCTCTTCAAGGGGAAAATCTATGTGTGATTAAAATAGTGGAGTTTTCCTAACGTTTCGTCTGCCAGGTATATTCACTATAATGAATATGAAATGTTTCATGTTTGGACTTTAGGACGTAACAATTTAAGAAAGATCTCCCAATAAGAGGGGGCCATTTGGACCATCCTGTTCATCTGATAGTTTAGCATCTATTTCATTCTACTATTTTTTTAACCTTTTCTTTGGCCCCACATTTTGGCCGTCAACCACCTAGCTTGGAGCCTGTTGGTCTAGATAACAGCTTTCTTGTGAATGAAGACATGCTTCCTATTTTCTGTCCTTAATAAAGCCCTTTAAGTTGCCAAATGTGGTCCCATCTCCTTGTTTGGCCACTGAGGATGCTAGAGTCTTCAAGGTTGAACCTATAGCACCTACATTTTGTATACCTGGATAAAACATCCCCCCAGTCTCCTCTGTTCTTGGCTGCAGAGATTTAGCTTTCTTAATGTGTCTGTATACAGCAGTCCCCTGAGGCGGGGAATTAATTAATTTTTTTTTTGCTCTTCTTTGAACTGTAAGGCTGTATCTTTTCTCAGGTGTAGTGACCACGTCTGAACACAGTATATTAGTGGTCTAACTAGTGCAATTTAGACATTAAGCATCACTTCCCAGGATTGAAATTGCATACATTTAAACACATTTGCTATATACTCAAGTATTCTGTTTGCTTTATATATTGCCCTGATGAGGATATTGAATCCTCAATCCATATCCAAGATTCTTTTCATTTGGAGTTCCTTACAGCTCAGGAAGACCTACCTCTTCCTTGCATGCTGCACAAAGAGGAGATTTATTGAGAATATAAGAGCATCTTCAATATAGAATTAAGATACAGTTGTCATCTCATTTCCCTCTGTTTTGCTTTACACCCAACATGTGTGGAAAGTTGATAAACAGAGATTATGGCTGCACTCCTATATATGAAGGGAATATGCTTGTGGCTATGCTCTGACACTGGTAACATTTCCTTTTACTATATAGTTTCCATTAATGTATTACAACAGTGCGCACTGTACTGTCACATGAAATTCATGAACCTGCTTTCAACTGATCTGTATTTCTGTGTGCACGCTGGTGTTCAGTGTTTGGACAAATTCAATCTAATCATCGGTCTGCAAGGGTTTCTCCATTTCAACATGTTCTGTGCTTCCTTTTCAAAGCGGCCCAACAATTAGTGTCAATTACTGCATTAGAAACATTGTGTGGCCGAACCATTAAAAATAACTATTGGCAACATCCACAACAGGTTTTATACTGGTTGATGATGAGGCATATGTGTTAATTTACATCATGTACACACATGTACACCATATTTCACAATACGCCAGTGTACTTTCTGCTATCTGCAATCCATGTTCTGTTTGCCATTTACTCTAAAAACAAATCAAGCTCTGACTCTGTATTTTTAGTCCTGCTGTTTTCTCTCTAGTGCATTTTTTCACTGTGCCCTTCTGCAAGTGTTAGTGCAGTATCCCAAGCAGGCAAGGCACAATAATTTGTGGCTATTATTGGTATCACGTCCTGCACTGTTTAAAACTTGTGATTTTCTAGTAATGGTGTCTGCAGATCACTTTATTTTCAGTATGAACTCATGAAAACACATTTAAAAGTAAAGGAAGGCAGATTAGCAAGGTAAGCTTATCTCTGTTTAATTGTTTTCATGTACAAGAATGAATTATTTTAATTTGACAGAACACAGCTGTTACATTCAAGTAATATTTCTAAAAGTATGCTTAATATAAAGAAACCGTTTTATATAAGTACTGTATGTAATACAAATAAGTGTATAATAGTAGTAAGTATATAATTAAAAAGTCTAATCTTGCACAATTTTCCCTATGCATGTATTATGTCATCCTGTTTTTGTCATCTAATTATCTGTCAACTTTGAATGTTGTGTAAATAATATATTTTTCATGTTTCTAATTCATTCACCTTGTATGGTTTGTCTCATTCCCCAATATATTCAGTTCTGCTGTGCATAAGATGCAATGAAAATTTAACAAATGTTCCATATAATTGCTTTCTACAAATGGGCTCACAGGCACCTTCTTCTGCGAGCTTTCACTGTGTAAGATTCATTCTTGAGTT
The DNA here is from genome assembly GCF_059453375.1 of Lepisosteus platostomus. Lineage (NCBI taxonomy): Eukaryota > Metazoa > Chordata > Actinopteri > Semionotiformes > Lepisosteidae > Lepisosteus > Lepisosteus platostomus. The sequence continues at coordinate 7,468,413 of NC_142624.1, forward strand.
TGTGATATATACAGAAAGGTGACTGTGGATGAAGGATGTGCTTTATTAGAATGACCTAACAACACGATTCAGCCTAAATTTATAATCAGAAGGAATACATTTGTATTTGTTAATTTAAATGACTCTCTAGCCAGGGCATATTCCCATTGCAGCGATACAAGCTCAGCTTCACACTCGAGTGGGAAAGAAAAGTACAGTTGCAGAAATATTCTTTGGGATATTCTGTTCTTTCAGCTGGGAAATCAGTCCTCAATCCCATGATTGAGATGGGCTGCTACAAAACTTACTGAACTCTCCACTGTTACCTGGGGGGAAGACCTTGGCCACCCAGATATTGATTTTCTATTGGTGAAGTTTCTCTTTCTCTCCTCCTTTCTCAAGGGCTACTTTTATTCATATATTTATTTCTGTTCTGTTTTTATTTGATCTTATTTTGTTGAATACCTTAACTGTTGAATTGAATTGGCTTCCTGTACAATTTATGTGCCCATCACCCTCACAAGGAGTAAAGCGCTCTGCCACATACAGTAAGAAAACAACTGAACAGTAAAAAATGAAAACAGATACATTGCTTGTTTTGTGTAGATTAGCCTGGAGTATTTTCAGCTGTGGCAGTAAATAAGAAGGGGAGTACATTTTAAATCATTGAAAAACTGAGTTATGGTTTCTTAGGTATTTAACTTGTTTAAACAAATATCATGCAAACATTTGTGCAAATAAATGTGTTTTAATTATACAGTATTATAACATAGATTGAAAATTATTTGATAAAATTAGTAGCAGTATTTTGTGCCCGTCTTGCACGTCACTTAAAGGAAGCCTTGCATATAGTTTTAGATTTGCTGTACTTGAGTTTTATCATCTTTTTGTATTTCATTTTCTGTTTCATTACAACCCTTTAGGATAGTTACAGCCAGAAGCATAGCTAATGAAATCAGAGGTAAAGATTTGCAATGAAACATTTTGTGTTGAATATTGCGAGGTTTTCAGTTGTGAACTACTATTCCGATTCCTCCTTTTGAAATTGTTTTTGGATCGTAGCCTTTATATATGCCCCATACATCTGACTTTGTGCCTGTGTGTATGTACTGTATATATTGAAATTCTGAAGCTTTCTGGTCTGGAAAAAGGAGGAAATGGTAAGGGGGTGTGTGGTGTGGTGACCCTCTGATGTAAAAACAGCATCTCTGTCAACAAAGTGTGAAAATTAGCCGCTTGTTGGAAGGGGCTTGGCTGCCAAGTAGCAATGACCAGCGTGAGGGGGAAGGTGGCTTCTGACAGCAAGCTCAAGTGTGTGCTGAATCCCAGCCTTCTGTTTACACAGTACTGATAAATTTAGACTGTTAATGACAGCTCTGAGGTAGCTGCTCACTCGTGGAGCGAGCTTTAATTGCCACATAACTCTCTCTTTTTTTTTTTAACGATTTCCTCCTGTTTTGACCTCGGCCTCAGCTGAAAGGTTGTACTCTTTCTCCCCCTTCCTCTGCCAAGACTCCATCCTCTCTCCCTGCCCTCGTCCCAAGCTGTGCTGTACTCTTTCCACTTTCTTTCTCTGTCTAGCTATAACCAAGAAACTCGTTCAGCCTGTCTTCCTTCTCTAATGTCTCTTACCAATTTCCTACCTATGCTGTTCTCCCATGTTGCCTCTGCTCTCTGCTTTGTAGGCCTGCCTCTCTTCAGTGATACCCCTTAATTGCCTTCGGCTCTTCTTTCTTTTAATCTCCTGTTATCCGAGTTAGAAAGGTTATTGTCTATTGACAGTACTGGAACAAGGAAGTCTACCCTGCGACTTTCGGTATGAAGTCCAATTACTTGTCCTGAAAAAAAAACATGACTTCTAATGTAAGTACAACTCCTAGGTATTTTATTTTTAATAATGCCATTTCAATTCTGCCATCTTGGTCAATAAAACATCAAAATGATGCTTTTGAACTTCTTCATTTTGAGGAGCAAACGTATTAGAAAATGTGGCTGAGGTTTTGACCCAGTCTCTCGTTAGTAAGCTGTTTATTGTGGGGGTAATTAGGCACATATAAAAGACTACCTGTCTTGCTTGGACTTTTGGAGTCAGTAGTGAAAAGTCAAAAGGAAAACCAAAGAGCTTGAAGGCATCCTCAGCTCACAGGAGAGGAAAACATTTATTTCAATTCTTGCTTATGACCGGTGCTGATTCCTTTTGAGTTGGTGAAAAACCAGGGAACGCATTTTTCTGGACAGATGAGACCATGATACATTTTTACCAAAGTTATGTAAAGGTAAAAGTGTGGAGAAAGAAGGGAACTGTAGGCACTCCAATAAACCCCCCTGCATCTTAAAACATGGGCTTGGTCATGTCATGACCTGGCCACGCTTGGTTGCTTCTGGAACTGGCTCAATCATATTTAGTGATGACGTCACTAAAATGGGCATCAGCAGAAATAAACAGGCAAAACGAATTCGTCTAATGTTTACAGAAACATTGTGTCTGTTTATTTAGTTGAAAATGCTTCCATACTCATTGGGCGTTGCTTTGCCATGCAGCATGACAGTTGCCCGCAACATAAGGCAATTGCAATGAAGTTGATCAGGACAAAAAAAGTGGAAAGATTTCAACTTTTAAGTCTTACTAGTTGATATTCTAGATTCCGACATTTAAATCCAATTAGGCATTTTATGGCTGGAGAGGGAAAAAAAACTGGGAAGTTGGAACATCCCAAGAATAGGGAAAAAAACATCACAGATGTTTACACAGAGTATTCAGATAACCTCAGGCCTCAAAGGGATATGCATCCAAATACTGACTTTTACACTGTTAAACTTACTGAATATGAGAGAGTCCCGATTCTTAAGGTCACTTTTAAATACTTGGATAAGCACAAGTATGTTTTTGCTCTAATATAATCAAAATTTAATATCATTGTAATATAATTTTTATTTTATTTAACAGTGAAAAACACAAGCACTGGGACAGTGAAGTGAAACGTGTCTTTTTTTATGATGTATTAATGAAATTTGTATTTCAGTTCAAAAGGTTAGTATCTTAGGAGGCAAAAGTATAGAATTTCAGCTTTTGCTTCTGGGTATTATTTTGTGTACGTTTCGAAATGTTAGAACAATGGAATTTGTAGCATTCAAGCCTCCAATTTCAGGTGAACATAAGTATCAGATGAATGACTGACAGGTGTTTCTTATTGCTCAGGTGTTCCATGTTGCATTGATTGTGAAAATATAACAAGGATGTGAATGTATAACCTTGATGCCTGCCTTTTGAATTTACCTTTTTGTTCCTGCCTCTTTGAGTTAACAAGCACAAACCAAGATTAAGACTAGATGATGATAATAATAATAATAATAATAAACTTTATTTTATATAGCACCTTTAATGGTGGCTTTTCAAAGCGCTTTGCAGAATGACAACAACAATAAATAAGAAGAATACACAAGATAAAACACAATTACAAGACCGTGGATGGTGGTACTAAGAAAAGTTGAGGGGTTGAAGAATGGAACCAGTTAAGTAAAGGTTTTTCTGAAGAAGAGGGTTTTGAGTCTGGATTTGAAGGAGTTTAGAGAAGGTGACTCTCTGATATCCTTGGGCAGAGAGTTCCAGAGCTTGGGGGCATAACAGGAGAAGGCCCTGTAGTCTAGCGATATTTAGCAAGGTGAAAAAAAGATGCTTTGACAATATGCTGCACATGTGGGTCGAATGTTAAGCCAGAATCGAATATCACCCCAAGATTTTTCAATTTAGACTGAAGCTCAAGTACAGAACCCTCTACAGATAGGGTTACAGGACTGGCTTTACGAATTTGATGTGGGGTGCCAATAAGCATGACTTCAGTCTTGTCACAGCTAAGATGAAGGAAATTTTGAGTCATCAAAGTTTTTATGTTAGATGGTTGTCTATGGTGGGAAAAACAAGCAATTGTGATAAAAGAAAATTCCATTTAGAACTATTGCAGAGAGAATGGACATCACAATCTAATGATTGTACATCAATCAATCTAGAATACCCTACAAAAACCAAACTACAAGTGGAGTAAGCAATTAGCAGACACCAAAAAAAAACACCAGCAGTTGTGACAAACCCTAAAACTCCAGGGTGCAGTGGTGAAAGTATCTGTATGCAGAGGACATTGGCAGGAGAATTTCAAGGGCTACACAGCAAGAAGCAAACCTCTTATCAGCACTAAAAAGAGAAAGGTGAGACTGGAATTTTGCAAAGAAGTCCAAAGATGAGCCACAAATTTTCTGGAATAAAGTGTTATGGGCACTTGAGCCAAAGATAAACATTAAAAAGAGAGAAAACTGCAGGTCATCATCAGCACACCATCTCATCTGTGAAGCATGGTGGAGGTGGCATCGTGGCTCAGACATGCATGGCTGGCTCTGGAATCGTCTCACTGGGCTTTAATGATGATGTGACTGGTCGTGGCAGCAGCAGAATGAATTCTGAAGTGTACAGAAACATCTTGTCTGCCCATGTCCAAACAAACTCATTTTTCAGCAATTCACCCTGCAACAAGACGATGACCCCAAACATACTGCACACTTCACTTGCAAGGAGCTCATCAGGACGAAGTGGAAACTTTGAACTGGCTAAATCGGTTTCCTGATTTTAATCCTATTGTGTGTGCATTTTACTTGACGAAGATTACACTGTAGTCCTAAAATCCCACCAACAAGCAACAACTGAAAGTGGCTGTGGTTAAGGCTTGGCAGAGCATCACAAAGGAACATATCAAGAGACTGGTGATTGTTGATGGCTCATAGACAAAAAGCAGTCATTGCACCCATTGTACGCGATCAAATAATAGTTTTACAGTAATTTAATTTAATTTGTTTCAATACTTATTCTAACCTGAAATTGGGGGGGTATTTAGTACAAAACATTTTTCGCCTAACGTGGTATGCAGATAAATATTTAGAAAAAAAAGTTGAGCTTCTCCTCATTTGCCTTGTATGAATCTTTTGATCTACAATCCAAATTTGTACTATACACTGCAAAAATTAAAAATGATTTTCACTATCCCAGTACTTAGGGTTTTTTCGTTTCAATCCTATTAATCTCACAAGCACGAGTACAAATTGCTTGACTGTAAATCAAAAATAACAGTTCTGACTTTGCGGCCTTAATACATTTGGAGGACACTGTATATAAACCCTGTTTTAAAAGTCTCAAAATTTATATCACTTATAATTACTGAATACAATTTACTCACATTTTAGGGCTTATTAATTGTCAGCCTGTTTGGAAATAAGAGAACATTTTCTGGTCTTGGAGATGAATGTAACAGTGCTAGATCTGTCATGAATGCTTTTGGTGCTGGATATTTCTGTTCCATGTAAATCCAAGACCTTTCTCTGACTGAAGCACAAGTTTTGTGTATATTTGATCATACACAAACTTTCTTAAAATGCAGCAGAATAGACAATTTGCCACCAGTTTACTGCAGTCTTCTTTTTTTAACGCCCTGGTCCGCAGTCTTGTAGTATGAGGAAGGAATGTCTGGAGCTGAGCAGTAATGGACTCATTCTAGAGCCCATTCTCAGACTGGCACTCCATGGTTACAGTGAGCTGATGCTCTGTATTTACACTGACATTCTGGATCCATACAACACATAGGATAGACTCATTGCCTGTGAAAATTCAGTTTCACATTAAAATGAGTTTGGGCCACAATTCAAGTTTGTCGGTACAAGTTTTGCGGACGTAAGTGGCCCCCTTTCTCTCTTTTTTTCCCGTGCTGCACACCTTGCAGTCTAGCTTTAACCTGGTATACCCCCCAGCGACTGTGTCGCCAAGATGTGCACTTCCCATCAAGCCTTGTATTACTCAGTCCATCAAGCATCAGAATTGACATGCCCTCCTTGAAGAGGGTAAATGCGTTGTGTCTGACATGAAAAAAGTGTAAATGGCAGAACTTCATGGATCTGTTCTGAAAGCTATTGTGTGATCTCCGCTTGTCTGCTCGGTCAACAGCCCCCCAGTATGCCTGTCCTCCAGATCACTCAGTAGCCTATGGGGCCCTTGCTGTGGACTCACTTGGTGACAACAGTGTTACAGAACGTTGGACAGAACGGTCACTGTGTCTCCATCGCTAAAGCATGCTGCCAGCACTGATCCTCTCTCAAAGAAGGAAAGCAGAACAGTCACCGGGTTTCAGTTTGAGCTGCCCAAGTTGAGAAGCATTCCTGTATGGTTCATTTTTGCTGTACCATGCCTACCTGTGTTCTGCTAATACAGGGTCTTGACCACAGCTTGAGAGGTATAGTAATTACCCTTGTCTTGGACTCAAGCCTCACTGATTAAATGCATCACTCAGTAAATGCGTCTGAGCACGGTGCCCTATACTCGCATAGCTGTGGGCTCCTGTGGTACACATGTCCCATCACCCGGTCTGGCATGGTGAAATTCTTGATTCCGAGTCTGATTGGCTTCCTTAGGGGTGTACCGATGGAAAAACAGTCTATTCCGGAAAGAAACCATTGACTAGGTGTTGTCATGGCCAGGATGGGGATAGTAAATCGTTTTGGAAATTTTGCAACACTTTGTCGAGAAGGCGAGTCTTAAACAGGGTGTCATAACTGCATTGTGATACCTCTCAATACACAGTCTGTGGAAATGAGCATGATCTCAAAATATGAAAGCAGTAGCAGGACAAGATTTTGGCGATCCAGCTGGTATCCTTACAAATTTGGCCCCATTACTCACGGATTTTAGGCTTAGCATAAAACCTATGGCTAATTAGAGTCCGAGAACTTGGTTAGAATCAGTCTGTTCCGTAGGCCATAGTCTTCAGGGTGCAGTCACTGCATCAGGAATGTAGTGCTAATGTTCTGGCTTCAATGTGTCTGTTTTTTTCTATGACTTAATATGATTAAATTGGGGAGGAAATAATTTTCAGTGTCAGAATTGCTCCTTACTCTTTGAGGACCTCATAATGTGTATCTGTATCTCTTACGCTGCTGAGAAACTCTCTCTCTCTGCATGCCAGTTTGTAACACTCCTCTTTTCCGTTCATTTGCCCACTCTTCCTGCATTGCGGCTAAGGTCTCCTTGTCACAGCCCTCTCAGTACATTCAAACCCCTCTAGATAAAGAAATTCAAGAAATTCCACCTTACTGTACCTCTCCCAGTTGAACCCAAGTTCTCCATGACTTGATACACACTTATTCGCTGGTTTACTCTCACATTGCAATTTTAGCTTCTTAGCATCTGTGCTTATTATCTATAATAGGCAGCCCTTGTTGCTATTTGCAAACACAAAACCAAGCAAAGACTTTTTATATTATATTTGGGTCAAAAATATAGTTTTCCTTCTCTAAGCAATTGATTTGTTAAAAAAACAACAAGATTTTCCTTACCTATGTGTGTTTGTCAACAATAGATGCCCCTTGGCATTCTAGAATGGTAAGAGTTTGGGCGACTGTAGTTGCCCAAGGCAATCAGTGGGTTAAAGGGTGACTGTAAAACATTGCGGTATCAAGTTACTAGAAAGCATGGATAACAAGTTAAGGGAAACCAAAACAGAACACTTGTGTCTTATGTTGAAATCTGAGAGTCATGGCCAGTCTAAAAATAACTAGCACGTGGTTCCAAGGGTCTTTAAGGAAGGTAGGTTCCCCTGGCGTAGATTTTAGGTCTATTGCGGACCACGTTGGCCATGGAAACCAATATTTTGATTTCTTTTTTCAGTTGACTTTTTTCTCCCGCTTCTGAGCCTGAAGGAACCTGTGACTTGCCACTGTTAATTGGGAGCAGGGAGCTGATATAGCGATGAAACCTCCGGTGCAGTTGACAAATCTGTGAGGGCGGGTGTCTTTGCCTGCCTTGTGCTTTTTTCTGATTCTGGGCATGCTCCAGATTGCCCCATTTCTCCTGCCGTTGTCCTGCTCCAGGCTGCGGCGTAACATAGGAAGCCACTTGCGATTGCAGAAATCTGCTCTTCCCAGAGAGCGGTGCTTTGTTATTATCAGAAAACCCTACAGACTTGGCCTCCCTTCCTCCTCACCCTGTCTGCCTAAATTACGGGATTTCAAGAGCTTCCTGATTGTTTCAGTTTACAACATATTGCATCTTCTGTTTTGAGGAAATCTATAGGCAGCTTTTGGGTGGATATTTGTCTCTGTCTGCACATTGCTATCCCTTAATTTCACTCTCTGTTTTGTGGCTGGTTCCTGAGCTTGTACTGTGGGGTGTGATGGTAGCATACTCTGTGCTGAAATGCCACAAAACAGCTGTACTTTGTGATCATTATGTTTTGAGGGCTGATTACTGTGAAGTGCGCAGGATTAATGCTAAATATGAGATCAGCAGACTGCATAGTAGCTGGTGAAAAGAATGGTCTACACGAACGTTAGTACTGAAAAGGACGAATAAGCTCTGCAAAGGAAAACAAGACTTTTATTTTCGAGTGGTAGGTTTATTCTACAAGAAAATAATCAAGTTTGTGTGTCGGTAATAAAACGGTGAGATTGAAAATAGACTAATAACTAGGGTTCAAATTATTTTACGGTTAATTTACAGCACCAGCACTTGTACTGAAATAATGTGACTGTGGTGTTTATATTAAAGAAAGCAAACTAGAGCATTTTTGCTTTCTATAAAACAAATTTGATAGTATACTTTCATATCTTTAAATGAAAGTTAAAAAAACCTGTGAATTGATAGTGTTTGGTAGTATTTTTACAGCCCAAAACTTGAAGATGATATAGAAGGAGGATTTCATGTGTGAGCTGAAATATGAGGGTACCATCCAGGAGTTTCAATCCAAGTGCGACATCAAAGAGGCAGTTTATAATTTTTGCTACAGTATGTAAAAGTCTGCTAATCTTTGAGAATGATTCCTCATAAGAGAAAAGTTTGCAGGTTTTAGAAGAAGTAAAGGAATCTCCAGGGTGAAATCGTGAAACCTACTGACTGAACTTGGAGAAGAGCCGATTAATCAATGGGTGAGTGTAGACACTGATGTCGAAGTCGCTTCACGCCGATGAGCAGCTCATTCTTGTCTCAATCCTGCCTCAGCTACCCACTGTATAAGAAGGAAGATTCTGAGGAGAGAAGAATTCCAGTTTTTCTGCTCAGGAAGTGATGCAACTGCATAGAAATCAGTGCAACTTTCTGAAGAAAAGGCCGGCTTAGTTTCGGAAAATGCTCCTGCCTCATGTTTGAAAAAAAATCGAGCTTGGCATCTTCAGCCAAACCATCGAGCGTCCACATGGAGATTCCCCTTCTGAGGCAGAGGAGCAGTGACGTGTGTGCAAACAGTACAAACCAGTGAGAAATCCAAATTACATTTGTTCATGGTATCATTTTCAGTTGCATGGAGACCCTACTGTATAATTTACTATAGTAAGATTTTCATAAGTTATAGTGTGCCTTATGAACACCGTTGATGTTTGTTTGTAAATGTTTAATTTTTATGTTTTAAATTCAGTACAGTACTTCATGGTGAAGTTTACCGCTGTACTGCAATAGAAGGATTACAACTCAGTGTTGTGTACTGTTATTTTCTTTTTCTATAATAATACTAAGTTTTCGTATTAGTGATTATATACTAAGACGCTTAAATCTTGATTTCCCAATGGAAATCATGGCCTGATGGTCGAGCTTTTACTCTTTTGTACCTAACTGGGATTTTCAACCGATGTTCCTACAGCCGTCAATTAAATAATCGTGTCATCCGATAAGATTAACACGGGGCCCTTTTCCGTTTCTTAAAACCTTCCTCTGCAGCCGATCTCATGAGAAAACAATGCCTTTGCTTGAATTTAAGCCATCCGCACTCCGCACAGATTGTGCAGCATCTATCTCGAAAATGCTGCGTGTTTTGTCCACTACACCTCCTTTCATTACAACAGAAAACGGTTTTGCAGTTTCCACTTTCTGCCATGGTTTGTGCTGTTTATCTGGAACATTAGACACTGCACTGTAATGGACCGTACTGATCATACGAATGTACTGATAACATGATAGCGCTGTGCCAGTGGAGAGTGGAGAGAGATGTTGGAGCTTTTCCTCTCATTCACTAAGCTAAGGATGACATTTCAAATCCCCTCCCCCTCATATGGAAAGGACTACAACCCAGGGATTTTCAGACCAATTATTTGGATGGTATGAGTGTGTCACCACTTGTTACTGACCATACTGCCACATTTTCCTAAAATACAAATACTGTAAAATAAGTTGACAAAATGCAGATGCAGATCCGAATAGATTTATTTCTGTAAAAGTCCACTTCCTCGATGATAGTCCGAAAGCAAGTCTACTGCATTTGAAAGGATATTCTCGAAAACGAGACCTCCTCTGTGTAGTTCATCCATGCCCTGCATGTTTCTTTGCACATCTCTGTAAAGGAATAAAACTCCCCCACTGCACACTTTATTTATGACCATTCTCTTGATGTTATGTTCAGAATTAAATATTGTAACCCAGACAAAATCCGATGCTGGTAATATTTTTACCATTTTACTGGTTGGTACTTTTTTGTCAAAAATTATATTTCCGAATCGGAAGAAAGTTGGGATTGTGGCATGACCTGGCTGGCATCCTGCTTGTGATGTGGATGATAAAATTGCTTTTCCCTTACAAGAAGCAACTACACAATGGCACTGAACCAATGTACATAGAAGCTCTTAGTTATTAGGACGGAATATTTTGTTTTACTGTTACTGTTTTCATACACTGTATTTTAGCCTTGAGGGAAGGAGATTATTTTTAGTAAAAGTGTTTTCAGAAGGCTTTAAAATTTAATCAAGCCTACACTTACAGTTTAGCCCAATCTCATCTTGCAAAGTATGTTTAACATCAGGTGCAAACTGACAGCTGAGCTACGGGACCAAGGTCAGATAGGATTGGTAGTTCTAGGCAATCTATTATCTTGAAATTTTGTGACCAAAAGCAGTCTTGCCTTTTTCTTGAGTGTGCAACAAGTGCAGAGTCTAAATGTAGCTGACAGCACTGGAGCCCAAAGGGAATGCGAATTCCCATCCATTAAAGAGGCTGCTCTGTGCCAACAGGTTCCACACACGCCACTTGATTGGGCGGCTGCAGTATTAGAAACAGATCGTGGTTCCCATCTGCCGGCTCACAGACACGGCACCGTATAATTAGCGCCAACATTTCCAGGCGGTTTGCATTACCCGACGTGCAATCGAGAAAACCACTTGAAAGCTGCCCGTATTAAAGGACAAGTCTTGGTTGGGAGGGATTCTGTCATGCAACAAGACCATTCTTTTTAAAATCGGCCCGCTGTATTAAGGGTAACCACTGCTTTAATCACTTTCACCACTGGAATGCTGAGGGGAGGAGACGGCAAGTTTTCAATTAAGAGCTAATTAAAGCGAGAGGTGACACTGGGCTATTACAGAGCAGGAAAACAGGACTGCCTTTCTGTTTCTCTCTCTCTCCCTTTCTGCTTTTTTGGCCTGGTGTTTACTTTTCTTGATCCATTTTCAGTTGAGAAATAAGGACAAAGTTAGTCTTTTTCCCTTTTCTTTTGACACTTTTTCTGGTACCAACTTCAGTCTTCTCTTTCCCAGATTTTTATAAAGTAGAACAGTACAGAGTTCTATTTTCATTCTCATTTACAATTCGCATTCCCCAGTGTAAGCAAGTATCACTGTTGTTTTTAATTGATCAATACTTACTGTACCAGGGGACAGTTAGTTTCTCAAATCACTAACTGTGGATGCTTTAGAACACCTTAAAATAGGGTGGCTCCATTATCTGTCGTTTCATCCGCCCAGCAACAGAAAATTGCATTGTCGGCCTTTGTGAAATATCGAAAAGTCGAAGTTGAATCTAAGGTAATGCTTAAAAAATAAATAAATATCAACTGTGCCAGGAAAACCATGTTCGTACCAGAAGTCAATCAAATTGCACACTCCATTGACTCTCTTAGCCCATTCTTCGCATTCTGTCCCTTAGTAGGAATCCCTTGGTGTGCTACACGCCATGTCTGTGGTTTATTGTTAATTGATTCACACTTTACAACGGTGTCTTGTTGAAGCACAGTACTAACAGAAATATTTTCACAAACGTTGCGTTGCCTGAAACGAAGAAGTTGTACTATGCAGGGTTGCAATCACAAAGGCACTGACCCGCTTGGATATGTTTCGATGAAGGAAAGGAAGGAAGTAGGTTGATACTCTTTTGTTTGGTCTGTGAGAAGGAGACATGGCTTCATTGTAGGTGTTATAATTGTATTTAATTTTGTCAGTGACATCTTCTTATACCTGTTATTCTTTTTGGCAGTTGGTGGAGCTTGCAGTTTTCTCCTAATTTGGTCCAAGTCTTGGTGTTTGAACAGTGTTTGACAGTATAACATGTACACGTAACAGAGGGTTCACATTTGCTGAGAGAGCAAGGGTTTGTTAAAAAGCCTTTGCTACTTAAACAATTAGCTGACACTTTGTTATAAAAATGTTCGTTCTGCATGTTATGTCATATTTTGATGTTTCATTGTTTTGGAATCACAGGTAAATCAAGATTATGAGTCGTAATAATAATTTAGTTGGCAGATGCCCTTAATGAGTGGGACTTATAAAACGTACTATAACATATCAGGTACATACAAAAACCAAATATACAAATGGAAATAAAAGAGTGAGATTGGCAAGTGTTAAACAGGGTGCACAGGGTGCACAGTGAATCTAAATGTCTACTGAGTGGTAAAGAGGAATCATTGATGATGGTAAAGAAGGGATACCACTGACCAGGGCATGGAGTGCAGTATCAGTCAGGGGTCCACGTTCACAGCATAATGAGAAAGATCACAGGTGCTTTCTGTGCAGATAGGTCTTAAGGGGATACCGAAAGGGGGCCAGGGATCGAGCTGTTCTGATTTCAAAGGGGAGATATAAATGAACAGGCCTCAGTATTGGGGGGGAGAAAGAATACACCCTTTAGAAATCTAAATTTTCTGAAGGAAATAAAACCAGAAAGACAGGCAGAGATGACCAAAGGTTTCCGAGTGGTTCAATCAGTAAAGCCTGGTAAATGAAAAATAGTAATAATAATACAAATTAAATTCTGGCCCCTCGGTAGGTTCACCCCTGCTCTTTTCAACCTTTACAGGTAATGGGGACTCCCCTCCTTCACCACCAATGTGCAGCCCCCACCATAGTGCACCAGTACGCTCACCACACACTAGCTATCAGTGGGGAAGAGAACAGAGTGATGAAGCCAGTTCGTAGATGGGGATTATTAGGAGGCCATGATTGGTAAAGTCCAGGGGGAAACTTTGGCCAGAACACCAGGGTTCACCCCTACTCTTTTCGAAAAACTGCCTGTGATTTTTAATGACCAAAAAGAGTCAGGACCTTATTTACGTCTCATCCAAAGGACGGCGCCTTTTTTACAGTATAGTGTCCCCGTCACTATACTGGGGCATTAGGACCCACACAGACCTCAGGGTGAGCGCCCCACTAACACCTCTTCCAGCAGCAACCTTAGCTTTCCCAGGAAGTGTCCTATCCAGTAACTGGCCAGACTCACTCTTGCTGAGCTTCAGTGGGCTGCCAGTTGTGAGTTGCCCCGTGACATAGCTACAGGCACGATTAACTCTTTGAGGGCTGGTGGTGGCAAAGCACCTCACATTCACAATCGGTCAAATTTGACAAAGTAAATATTTCTCGATTCCATATTGAAAGGCACAAAAATTAGAATGACCTTTACTAATTCACCACACAGCAGTACAAACCTCGATAATGGTACCCTAGCAAATCTTGGCTTTTTTAATGGATATACATTTTGTGGCTTAAACTTTGACATTAGTATGTAGTCCCACCCTCTAAAAGTAAGTAGTAAAATTCGAAATGAATACTGTTCGGACATCAAAGAACTTTAAAGAATATAGAGCACTTATATAGTTCATCATTATGTCTGAGTTTCTAATTTTTAACAGAGATACGGTATGAAAGAGAGGACTGTTTAACATAGCTCCTTGAATGGAATGTCTTGATTAAAATCCTCGTTTGTAGTGTGCATTTTTTGTTTGTTTGTGTGGATTCACTGTTTTTACTTTTACTGTGGCTTCACTGGTTTTACTAATAATACTTCCATAATGCGCATTTTATAGAGCCTCATGTTATTTCGCTGTGTACTGCTTGTATTGCCTTGTGTCTTTTTTGGCACATTATTTCTGCTAAATGTCGCTGTTGCTTAAGCCGGGAACATTAGCTCCTGAAAAGACTTGTTAAACACAACTGTGAAGGAGTGGCAGGGGGAACTACATTACTAGTGCACCGCTGTATTTCAGATCTTCCAAGAACGGCTTAGCTCTTCATAAACACCGATATCTTTCTTCAGTAGTTTACTTTTTGGGGGGAAAACCTTAGGACATGATCCAAAATAAATGAAAGGCAAATGATTCTGGAAACAGATTAGAACAAGAAGCTCCAGAGCAACCAGGCAACAGCAGTGTATGCTGTATCTTCTTGAACAGTTTCTTAAATCCACAGCGTTCTTTTTTTGCTTCCAAAATAAAAGAATAAAAGAGAAAAATATGCATTAATTTGACAAAAAGAAGGACTGAATTATTACAGAGGAGTACAAAAATAGGCCGTCTTTATTACAAGTTTGTCCACTTTGGTGGTGGAAGTAATTAGAGGGAATGTTTTTTGCATATGAAAAGGTTGTGCTGCTGAAACCAGTAACCTCAATAAAGGCTGGATTAGAAAATGCATTTCTTTTTCCTTTTTCTTTTTCTTGTACTTTTTTTTTGCAAATTTGTTTTATGTTTGGAACCAGCAGCTCTTCGGTGGCTAACTTTCTCAGCCCTGTGGTAGGAAAATAAGTCTTCTTGTGGGGAAAATGGAGCACCACTCCTGTACTTTTTCATGTACTGGTTGAAAGAAAAAAACTACAAGCTGTTTACTCAGATCTGAGAATTTTTTTCGGATTTTGCGTCATTTGCAGTAATAATAAGAGGAGCCAGAACTCTTAACTGCTACGGCCAGAAACTCACTCCATTTTCCTTTTTCCTTTTTTTTGTGTGATGTCCTCCACCTGAGAAATTCTAGATGAGAATTACAGACAGTGATGTGAATGTGCGTCACACCGTTACGTTAGAAGAAATTTGCAGTTTCCTGAAGAATGCCATCTCTTCGATATCCTGTGGGGAATTTGTCTGATTTGAATCGGGCGGGGTTGGCTTTATTGATAGGCGATGCAGCGGCGCAGTGGTTAGCATTGATGCCTTGAAATGCTGGGGCCCCGGGTTCAGTTCTGGAACTGAAGTGCTGCGTGGGAGGGAGTTTGCACGTTCGCCACGAGTTTGAATGCGTTTCACCCGGATGCTCTGGTGTCCTTCCACAGTGTAAAGACATGCTGGTAGGTTAGTTGGCTTCTGCATAAATTGGCCACGGTGTAAAAGTGCCCATTTCTGTGTGTGCCCTGTTGATGATCTGTCTCCGTTCCAGGCTGTATCCCACCTTGCATCCAATACATCTCCCCCACAACTCCGATTTGGGTAAAGCAGTTAGAAGATAGATGGATGGTTGTGTTGATATCCAAGTCCTTAATGAATAATAATTCCTTACAATTGTAAAGTGCTTTTCTGGACACTCCCCTCAAAGTTCCTTGGCAGGTAATGGGGACTCCACTCTACCACCACCAATGTGCCGCCCCCACCTGGATTCTCTCTGGGGCTCTCTTGACTCAGGACTCTTGTGAGTTGCCATCCACGTATTCCTCTAACACTTTCCTGGTATCAAAGGCTGTAATGAAGATGAAAAGTAATGAGAAGCAAAGAAAGGCAAAGCACAAATCAAAATGTCTGCCAGGCACAGTAGTAAGAAACAGTGTTCTTCAGGTTTTCCCTAAATTTGGTATCTTTCATAATTGACATGTAATATATCAGATGCAGAGAAAAGCCTCCATGTCCTGATTTCAAGCTGGGATCATTCCCCCAATGCTTCCTGGGGAATGTAGTTTAGACGAGGTGGCATCTTCTTTGGATCTGCTGTGCACTTACTATATTTAAGTTGGTTAATGGAGAGGAAACCAAGGGTACTGATTAGGACTAAATGCTCAAGCTAAGGTGGTGTCATTAGTGGAGAGCTACAGTAATCTATACTAGCTTATCTGTCTGATTCTGCCTCAGTGTTGCTTGCTCCTTGCGGTCTTGCTTCTATATCGGTGATCTAGATTCCAGTCTAAGCCGAAGTTGCAAATTAATTTCATAAAGGATCAAAATAAGGACTGTTATACCACCGGTATTAAATGGGAAACTCAAGAGGCTAAGTATGTTAGTGTAGGCATCATTCCAGGCAAAGTTAAAATGTACAATTAAAATTGAGGGATACTGATGCATTACTAGAGAGAGAGAGATCACTTTATTGGCCATATACAATTTTGTGTATTAGGACTTTGTCTTTTCACATACCCCAACTTGCTCTCCAGGAGACACACAGACAGGGAAAGAAGCCTGGGGTCAGAACGCAGGTTCAGCCATTTATATGGCGCCCCTGGAGCAGTTTGGGTGAAAGGGCCTTGCTCAGGGGCCCAACGGAGTAGGATTGCTCAACCGGCCGTGGGATACGAACCTGCAACCTTCCAGCCACAGGCGCAGATCCTTAGCCACAGAGCCACCACACTAGGAAAATGCTCTCGTCAGCTTGGAGTATGGTGTACAATTTTGGTCCCGTTATAAAAAAAGAGATTTCTGCTCAGGAGTCAGTGAAAAGTGACAAGATACATTCAAAGACTCACAGGAATACCCTGTAATTGAATATTTTGTAGTCTTGATCAGAGGCAACTACAAGTAGACCTAATCCAACCAATCAAAATTCTATCAAGTTATAGAGAGCCTTTGCAAACAGCTCTGTAAGTGAGAATAACACTGGCCTATTGCTTCACCTTTCTAAACATTACCTTTCTTTAAGAAGAGGCAAGTTTAAAGCTGATTTTTTAGCCATGTGCAAAGTTGATCTCCATGAAATTTAGTATTAAATGGCAATTTAATCCCACACTGCCAACCGTGCTATAGCTCCAGTGCAATGCCATCTAGACTGGAAGTCTTAAGCATTTGCATGGGTCGAAAAGCTGCCTTGAGTTCTTGCAGACTCGTGTTAGCATCTAAATGATTAGCCTGTTCAGAATTGAGCGGTAGGGAATTCCGGTGAGATTATTTTTTGAACTTGGTCATACTTGCGTGGACTTTCTGAAGTATGTGTGAGTGGAAAACTTGTGAGATTTCACAGGGTTAAAGAGCAGATTTTGTTTAATTAACTGTCTTGTCTTGTATACCAGAGGTCATGCTTTAGTGCCTACGTTTTTTTTAGAACGCATTTTCAGAGCATTTGTGTTATATTTCCAGCTGCAGGATTGTAGTTTCTAAATGAAATGTGCTGCATGTTTGAAGCAAAAATATACAAGAATCCTTAATAGTAACCTATTTCTAAAGAAATCTATTAAACTTACAAGAAGGAAGGACTTTTATTTTTAAAAATTGATAAAGCAGAAGTCAGTAAGAGTACTTTGCTGAAGCAAATCTGATGTACAGACCAGGGGCACGGTAGAAAATATGTCTGTAGAGGTAATGTTACATATGATTTAGTCTCTTCACTTTGCTGGAGTGCAACTGTATTTTGTGTCAAAATCATTAACTCCATATACTTCTGAAACGCAAACCACCACATAAATTTAAATCTTATGGAGAGGTCTAAAAGCTGTTGGAGGGGGTGGAGAGAGGGGAAGAAACTCTATTTCCTAATGTTTAGCACTATGGACTTCAAATCCAGCTCTGAAGTAAAATTCTAATTGTTTGTGTTGTGGAAATGTGCGGATGTCAGCAGACGTTAGATGAGTGTTTCCTCAAGTAAAGTAATTTGAAATTGAAACATTTCGTTTTTTTGACGGGTGACTTTGCAGACACGTCAATTGAGGACGGTATTCTAACAACAAATCTGATGTTCCTATATCTCACATTCTGAAATTCCAGTGTAACCTTTACACACAAAAAGCAGTGTGAGTAATGGGTAGGTTCATTATTATCAGGACTGAAGAGATTTATTTTTTTTAATTATCTGTGATCTTCACGCATGCTTCAATTTAACTACACTGCAATTGTTTGATGATGTAAATCATTTAAAATTATGTTCCAGAGTGCACATTTTTAGAAAGCAAACCTCATTTCGTCAAAGGGAGATCCCGACAGTTAAAAGTATTTTATGTGCTACGAAAGTAGATCTATTAAGTATACGTGTGATGTTATTGTATAGCCACTGAGCATTCTGCTCATCACTCAGTCTAATACAGATGGGAGCCGTGTGTGCACTGATAAATATTAAGTTAAGTGGCAGTAGCATTAAAGTAGAGCACACTCTTTGCTCTTTTCTTTCATTAGACAGAGGTGAGTTGGTTTAACCCATTAAGTGCCAAGCAATTTCTTGTCAATGATATATTGGAGACTGAACTGATTCAGTGAGAATTGTATGGGTAGCACCTCAGTTGGCCTCTTTAATGATGAGTGAATCAGTTTAATGGAAATCAGTGAATGTGGCACAGATGTGCAGAATGCTATGCTAATTATTGAGTACAACAGAGCAATATATGCAGAGGTCCAAGTGTGATGATCTGAGCAGGAATGTGTAGTTGGTATAGAACTTTACTTACTGTATATTGGTTGATAGCATACTGACTATACAGTATGACTCATCATTGATCAAGTTAACAGCCATCTATATCTCCCTTTCTGTGATTTAATTCTGATGTGACAGCATTCAGGCAGAACAATGCAGAACTTCAATCTCCTTATGTAACACCATTTCCTTTTGGGAGATTCGAATGTAACGTATGACATGATCTCCGCATGTACCACATATTACCTAACCACATGACAGTGTTACAGTTGTCGTTTAAACTGAGTGACTTTTAAATCAAAGGCTCACTACTGTATATCCCCTTGACGTCCCTCAAAGATCATGGATTAAATTGATAACACTTCCACAGGAAACAGTGGAATTAATCAAATCACTTGCTCGTTTTATACACAGCTGTTGGTAGAGGGCAGAGCTCTGCTTTTGCCCAGAAGTCTGCAGTGCTTCTCTTCCTGGTTTCAGTCAGATGTACCTGTAGTGGAGAAAGGTGCATTCCCCAGAAGGCTTGGTCTGGCAGGGTGAAGGCACACTTCCTGTCCAACCTTTCTGTGATCCAGGTGGTGTCTAGCCCTTACGCTCTTGTACAGTACACGAGGTGTCCTCTGGGACTGTTAGCCCTTCACAGCCTTATGGGAGATTCACCACCAAGGTCTATCCCTTTCACTCCACTGCTAGGTTACCCTGTCAATTTCCCTTCTGTCTCCTAGCAATCTCTGCAATCAGGAGGAAGGCCACGCCACTCCTTAACCGATGAAGGGTCTTTGCTCACAGCTGTCATCTCTGTCGTCTCAGCTGGAATCATGGTGTAACAAGGAAAGCATGTCTTCTGTTCCTCTGTCCTACTCTTGCCCAGGTCTTCACAGACAAAAAGCTCTGTGGCTTTTCCTTCCCTGATACTTTTAGGGCTATTAGCTTTTCATGACCCTGTCTTAAAGTAACACTGATAGGCTGAAGGTAATGGACTTTTTTTCTTCTTGTAAAAAGACAGTGACCCGATTCAAGCACTCAAAGTTTCCAAGGCATTGACAAATTCAGCCCAATAGAGTTCTTCGTAATTAACAATGAAATGTAAACCAGAGGCCAAAAATGGAGTCTATGGTGGT
Organism: Lepisosteus platostomus; assembly: GCF_059453375.1. Taxonomy (NCBI): domain Eukaryota; kingdom Metazoa; phylum Chordata; class Actinopteri; order Semionotiformes; family Lepisosteidae; genus Lepisosteus; species Lepisosteus platostomus. The sequence continues at coordinate 7,488,101 of NC_142624.1, forward strand.
ACTGTTCCTCTGACCAGAGCAGCAATGCTTGTTTGTAATGTTTTCCAAAACTAAGCAAAGTTTTCACGTACCTCCCTTCATTTGTATTTTTTTCAAATTTTACTTTTTTTTTGTATTCATTTCTCCCTCACATCTTTCAGAAGAAGTTAATCGTGACATCCACACTACTGTATAAAGATTCCTCACAATTTCTAAAACAGCGAAACTGAAGCGAAACGTCATTAATACACCGACTAACGACTGGACGTAAACCGACATGCTACCCTTTTTTTCAATCTTCTCAGAAGTTTTTGTCGCTTTTCATGTGTTTGCATTTTTATCACCGTGCTCTGGGTGTGAGTCGTGAGGTAAAAGTACAGCAGGTGATCTTGAATTTCACAGCAAGGTGATTTGGATCAACCGATTTACAAAGAAATGTACAGCATGGCTCAGCCGGGAACAAAGTAACAGCTCTTGCAGGATAAAAAGGAAACAGTTCAGAATGGGATACAGAGGCACGCAGGGAGAGATTCACAGAGAGTATGGTTACTCTGCACAGGCATTCCCTACAAGGGTAGTCGTTGTGATCCTACTATGGTCAACAGCAAACATCTCGCAGCCCCCACCCACTGAAGGTCAATATTGACCTGGGGTTAATTATAACTGCACTGGGATGGCAGCACAGAGCTGACCTTTTCGGACTTCTAATTTATTTTTAAGTGCGTTCATATATTTATATGATTTAGTTATTTATTTTTCTGTGGGCTTTTTTTTTTTTATCATGTGAGAGGATTATGAGTGATGGAGAGCATGCAAGTGAGAATGAAACGTCTCAGACCAGAAAGGACTGTTATGTTGTTGGGTTTTTTTTTCTCCTTCAACTTTGGTTCCATTTTGAAACCGAAAAAACAGGAGGCAACAGATAGGCAAGTGTTTCATTGGTGGGGGATCGTCACAATTTTACTATTAATCCTCGCCCTTCTATAGATAGCCTCACAGCATGAATACAGAAATTTACAGTGGATTTAAGTATTTATGGAATTAAAAGGTTTCCTGTATAAATTAGACTGGAAATTGGGTAATTATGATTACTATATATCAAGAAATGTATATATTTATATTATAAGAATGTATATTTTCTAGCCTAGCACTTGTTAAATGCAAATATTTGCATTTCGTTTCTGAATTCCTAGTAAAGCAGTAATGTAAATGGATTTGAAGGTATTTGCTTATTTTTAAGCAACATTAAACACATACTTTAATCAAAAATCATAATTGAAAAATATGGGACTGTATACTGTACCACCTACAGTGTTTTAACTTTTGTAATAACACGTTTTTCATCTTATTAATTTATAAACAGCCTTGAAATGAAAAGCAGTGTGAGGGGTTATAAAGGGACAAGTGTTACAATACATCCATCAGCAATTTATTCAAAGCCTCCACTGGCAGTTTCCTATTGCTATACCAAGCAAGACTTTTGCTCATACAGTTTAGTGTGGGTGTGAAAATCCAATTTACAAAGCTCGTCTTTTAGCAAATCTTAATTCAAATTGGTTATAATCTCCAAAAGATGTGATTAAAGCGATTCAAGGTGACCGCAAATAAGTAGCAAATATGAAGTGTTGTAACTGTTAATCCATCACAGTTTCTAATTAAAATCTAATTGATTTATTGGCCAGTGTTCCTTGTCATTAACCAGATGTTTCTCTACATACCTTTTCACCTTCAAACACAGTAGAAATACACTCCAAGGCTAGGACCATTATAATATTGCATAAGTCAACCATCTTTCAACTCATATTAATGAATTGTGTTTTGGCAGTGTAGGAACAGCAGTCTCATTTCATGCTAAGCTGTCAATCACAATGAAAAAATAGTCATATTACTCTGTTAGCCACACATGTAATTATAGCTGGCCATTACTAAATATGCCTTAGTTGGGTTTCTGGTTTTATTTTTTTCTTTCTTTTGCTTTTTGAAGGAGCCTAATTGGTGGATCCTGTGATACAGGATTACAGGCCCACACCCCCACCGAATCCCTTAGCGTCACAACTGTGTAAACAGTAACTTGGTTCATTTATGCTGGCGTCACACCTCACGGCTTTTCCTAGGATTTTCAGTCGTAATCTTCATTGACGGAATCGGAAGAAAATCACAGCGAGTTGTAGAGAGTCGCAGCGCGCGCCCGTTACCGTCGGTTGTGTAGTGTGACACCCCCCGCGACTCGGTCATAGCGCTCTCAACAGCCCCTACGACTCTCTGCGGCTCGCTACGACAGTATCAAACTGGTTTGATTTTCTCGTAGCGAGTCGCAAAGTCATAGAGGTGGGCTCTGCAACGGTCAACAGCCAGTGAGCGCTCATCCGGAAGTACAGTGCATACAATGCCCACAAACTGTGCCAGTGGAGGAGAGACTTGTTGAACTTTGGAGCCAGCACAGATGTCTGTTCGACGTTTCGTGTTTGTCGTTTCTTTACTTTCGCGCGGTGCCCCTCTTCCTCTTCCAGTGTGCTCAACGTTGATTGGCTTCCAAAATGAGGCGACCTCGCGGTACTTTTGCGGCGCAATACGAGATTTGGAGCCGTGATGAAAAGTCGTGAGGGAATCGTGTAATTAGTCACCCCCTGCGATTCCTAGTCGTATATTTTGACACCCTCTAGGACAGAAAGGGCAGTGAGATTCAGCAATCGCAGTCGTTAAATTTGACATGCCCTCCAACTAGAAGTCGTGTCGAGTCATGTAGTGTGACGCCGGCATTAGGCTACACTCTTCAAGATCGTTCCCCGGTACCTATAGCCACGAGCCCCTTTTGCTTCAGTGAAGTAGTGTGGAGGGATCACTTTTAAAGCATTTCTAGGGAATCCTAGATCTATTAAGATACCCCTGCCACCACAAGTCACATTTGTTGCAGGTCTCCTTCTCTGAATGCAGACCGACACAAACTATGGGATGTTCCTCCAGTTCACAAGTTCTTGCCATCACTTTTCAAGTAGAGTAGATCTTAAGGCATTATTGCTTGTCCCTACTGTCCTGTTTTGGGCAGTGGAGAAGAAACCCTTTGTATGTCCAACTGTACTTAGTTTGTCGGGCAATCCTGAAACCGCGCTGGTTAGCAACAAGAGGTTTGTAAGCTTCCTAAATCAAAAGCTCTCAATAGGAAATGGAATGCAGTAACTAATTTTTGGTCCCTTTCCTCTTCCTAGACAACCATTGCAAAATGATATTCACCACTTGGTAAATTTTTAGTTTCTTCTAGGGCCCAGCCAGGGGCTGAAGTGAAGTGTTTAGTTTAGTAATCATCAAATGTATTCTATTGTTTGTCAGAGATGTGGAGGATGGGGGTGGTTTTCAGGTTTCCTTAATTACAGTATGTTGGTTCGGAGTTGATTCTAGATTTCCCTTGTTAACTACAGTGTAAATCAGGGTCACATGAAGTACAGTACTTGTAAGCTGAAAGATTTGTGAAAAAAAACAGGATAGAGTTTTCACACTGTAAGATCTGGAGATATGGATGAGTTTAAGCTGATTATTTAAGACATGCCACCTCTCTTTAGAATATACTGCTTTATTCCGCAATCTAGACCTGTACAAAAACTGTTTGGTTGGTGCAAATACAGTGTGAAAAAAGGTATTTCTGCACTAACCAACAAAACTACCTAACTCCCTTTTTTCTGTGGCTTGTATGCGACCTGTTCTGATCAAAACATTTTTGACATAAAACTCACATAAGATTTACTATGAAACCTGAAGCATGATGGTAAATATTTAAAAAAGGATGAAAACTATGCCAAAAAATGACATTTGTGTTAAATCGATCATATGGACATAAATTTATCTGGAGAAAAATGATTTGCATAAAAAACGTATGAAATGTTATGCACCTAGAAGAAATAACGAGATGAAAACAAAAAGCAATAACAAGTGGTAGAAAAGCAAATGAGTATGATTTTCACAGAGACCTTGTCAGTTTAGCACAAGCAATGACCGGATGTGCTGGCCTGCAGTAGTTGGAAAAGCTCTGAGTAAAGGTATTTTCATTGTTTGAGCTAGTGTCTCTCGGTCTGGAATCATGAATGCCTGCTAAGAAGATATTTCTAAAATAATATGTTTTGTAATGTGCTTAGACTAAGCCAAAGAACATCACACTGATGTAGTTTCCTCTGGTGAGTTCCTGTCCAGCTCTTTGGCAAATTCAGATGGATTGCAAGTCGCAAGGTACAATATCAACAAAATAAGACACATCAGTAAAAATGTTTGTGTCTGTAGATGCTTTTCTGGCAAAGATTCAGTAATCTACAGATTTTACTGTAGGAAAATGAGAAAAGTTGATTGTAAAACCTCCTGCACATCTTTCTTCCTCTAGCTCAGAACTATTTAGTATTTTTGATTTCCATTGTATTGGAGCCCTGATTACAGCTCCACCTTTAACACTCTAGTTCCATTCCAGACTTATCAGCAAGCTGAATGACCTGGGTATCAGCACTTCTCTTCTGGATTTCCTGACTGGCAGACCTGTGAGGGTCGTGGGAAAGCTTTCTTCCACACTGACCATCAATATAGGTGCCCCTCGGGGTTGCGTGCTTTCCTCCCTGCTGTTCTCCTTGTTCATCCACGGTAGTGTGGCCAAACACAACTCCAACTCCATCTACAAAAATGCTGATGACACCACCATCACTGGCCGAATCACCGGTAACAAAGAGAAAGCCTACAGTGATGAGGTTAGGAACCTGGTGGCGCGGTGCTTTGGCAATAATCCCTCCCTCAACATCTGCAAGAGCTGATTGCCGTTTTTAGAGAGCAGGGTGGGGACCTCACTCCCGTTCACATCAATGGGGTGGCTGTAGAGATGGTGAGCAGCTTCAAGTTCCTGGGTATTAATGATTTAACATGGTCCCAGCGTGTAACTGGAGCCACAAAGAAGGCACAACAGCACCTTTTCTTCCTCAGACAGCTGAAAAAATGTGGTTTATCTTCAACGGTTCTTACTACCGTAATACAATAATATTGAGTAATTTTGATGTACTAATTAGAGGAGAGCATTAAAAGTCAGTCATGCCACATTTGTAGGTGCACTATTGAGAGTCTGACCAGACAGAAAAGCGTTACAGGGGTTGGTCAGGTCAGCCCAGTCCATTATGGAGCGGTGGCTCTGTGGCTAAGGACCTGCGTCTGTGACTGGAAGGTTGCCGGTTCAAATCCTGCGGCCGGCAGAGGAATCCTACTCCGTAGGGCCCCTGAGCAAGTCCCTTAACCCTAACTGCTCCAGGGGCACCGTACAATGGCTGAGCCTGCGCTCTGACCCCAAGCTTCTCTCCCTGTCTGTGTCTGTGTCTCCATGGAGAAAAGCTGGGGTATGCGAAAAAGACAAATTCCTAATGCAAGAAATTGTATAGGGCTAATAAAGAAACAACACACATTGGAGTCCAGCACCCCTCTATTGTGGACATTTTTACAACTGTCTGGTCGTTATTGTAATAAGTACTCCAATAAGTAAGCGTTATTGGAGCAGAAAGACACGAACTTCCAGATTCAGAGCCAGTTTCTTCCCACAAGCTGTTGGATTACCGAACTCTACCCCTGCCACTGGCTCACACTGAGCTTTTTTTTCCCTTCTCACACTGCTTGTGCTGACTTGTATTAAGTTGTTTCTTCATTTACTTGTTGTTGCCGCTGCTGTTATGTGTGTATATTTTGGTGTTTCCTTAATTTTTTTTTTGTATGGGAGCATACATGCAAATAAGCGCTTAATTGCACTTGTGCTTATGACTAATAAACTGAACTGAACTGTGAAAGCCAAGCAACTAAGAAATGGTCTTGAATACACCATTACTCCCAGACATTTGCTGAATCTCAATAATATTGAGTAATTTTGATGTAATAATTAGAGGAAATCATTAAAAGTCAGTCATGCCACTTTTGTAAAAAAATAAGACTTCTAACATTCTAAGGGGATACGGATGCTTTAGTCATAGCATTACCGTCTTTATGACAGTAGTGCCACTATTTACAGAAGCATTGAATTAATGTATATACTGTACTTTAAGAAATGCCTAAGGAATTTAATACCTTTGATATTACAAATGTTGATAAATTACTGAGATTAATATAAATCAGTAATCAATGCAGAAATTATACATGTAAATTAGGTGTACTGAAAAGCAGTAATACAGTATTTGTCATGTCTATGCACAAGACTTTGGCCCACTATATAGAGACAGTTCTACTTGCTCTCCAGGTAACCCTAAACCCAATTTAAAGCCATTTTATATGTGTAAAGAAAAAGATCCTTACACTTACATTTTGCCTTTTTGGACACTCAACTCAAAATGCTTTACAGGTAATGGGGACTCCCCTCCACCACCACCAATATATAGCCCCCAGCTGGTGAGACAAAGTGCGCCAGAATGCTCTCCACACACCAGCTGTCATTGGGGAGGAGAACATAGTGATGAAGCCAGTTCATAGATAGGAATTATTAGGAGGCCATGATTGGTAAAGGCCAGGGGGAAATTTGGCCAGGACACTAGGGTAACACCCCTACTCTTTTCGAGAAACACCCTGGGATTTTTCATGACCACTGAGATTCAGGGCTTCAGTTGTACATCTCAGCCAAAGGACGGCACCTTTTTGTACAGTATAGAGTCCCCATCACTATACTGGGGCACTAGGACCCACACAGACTGCAGGGTGAGCGCCCCCTACTGGTCTCGCTAATACCTCTTCTAGCAGCAACCTTAGTTTTTCCCAGGAGGTTTTTCCTATCCAGGTACTGGCCAGGCTCACACCTGCTGAGCTTCAGTGAGCTGCCTGCTGTGAGTTGCAGGGTGATGTACCTGCAGGCAAGACATTTTTTTCATTCAAAGAATGAAATAGTTTAATGATTTCATTGGCCTTAGTAGTTCAAGTAGGTAGCTGCATCAGCAGTCGTAGGCTGCAAAGGAACAAGTTTTATTCCAGGCAGAAAAGAGAAGAAAAGAAACGCAACGTTTCGGCTGTGGAGCCTTCTTCGGGTGTCTTATATTATTATATTCAAAATGGTGAGACAATGGAAAAACCCTTGCCTTTGGTATTGGTGCTCAAGAGATGTTCACAAATGATTTACTTTGGAAACCGTTGATAATTTAAAACCCAGAATGTTTCTGGCTTTATTAAGGCATTTATCACATTTAATAATGCACTATTTAACGTAATTATAGATTAATATTTATTTATGTAATTATAGATATAAATACATTTAAACATTCCTCAGCTTCATCATGATTATTCTTAAATCATTACATTTCTCGTATTTTTACATGATTGTTACAGTACGTTACGTGTTGCATGATTATATTTTGTGTATGCTTTTTAAACATTAATTGACCTATTTCATTGTTAATTGTTAAGATTTAAGGGCACAGTTACATTTTTTGCAAATTAGAGGCAACATATGCACCATATTTGAAATCAAAACGTAGGATGTGTGCAAAGTAAAAAAAAATGAAGACTAAGCTCATTCTAGTGTGGATCCCCTCAACTCTCCAACAACAATATATATTGTTTGTATATAGTTTCTCTATATGCACATAAAAGCCATTTGAGAGTTCTTTACTGGCACAGATCTCCTCAGCTCTCAAACGCCGCCCTCTGCATCCAGATGAAACCCCTGAGATTTCGCCAAACAAAATCAATTATCCCCAACAGGTGAGCGGTTCAGATGTTGGTCTTTGAGGTGATTTCCCAGGCGGCCTCTAGTGGCCTCTCTATTGTCATTACACCTCAAAGAAAGGCAGCCTTCCACAGCACAGAGGGCCCTGTTGCTTCTTCCAAAAACCGTGGCAAATGCTGCAGAGCGGGGGTTCTGCAGAGCAGCCTTTTTCATGCCTGTTGAAAGGATAATGAAACGTTTTCCTGCAGGTGGCCTTTGCCGTGAACTTAAACTTTTCAAAGCTCTCAAGAACAAAGCCATCATTCTAAATTGATCTACGTTAAAAAGACTGAGGACTTAGGAAGTTTAGAATTGTGCAAAAGATAAAGTTTGTGCATAGTTTTGGATTCCCTTTTGTTAATATGACTCATGATGTGATTTCCCTTTACCATGCTAATTATTTGAGATAAAAAAAATTTCATATGTTGACATATTATTTTACTTAAATGTGAGTCTGGTAAGCCAGCATATAGTAAGCAAATACAATTGCTACATCTCTTAGAGATAAGAGAACATTTTTATTTCCCAACTCAGAATATTTTCACGTTCATACCATGTATGTTGTTCTTATCTTTGTGCTAGACACATAGATTGTAACTGAGTCATTCCCGAATTGCAGTATACAGATTTAGTGGGAGCTTTCTTGGTTTTTAATTCATTTAAAGGTTTGAAAAACCTCAAATTAAGAAATGTTTATAGGTTTCAATCTGAGTTATGTATCTGCATTTTATATTTGGCATAATTTTGTACTGTGGATGTGTATCGGATGTGCAGTGCAAAAGGTAAAAATAATTTGAAAAGCATCCATCTTTACCCTAGTAAGTTCAATCAGCACATCGTAAAAGCGGAGCTGCAGAAATCGAAGAATGCTTAAGTTAGTGTAAACTTATCTTGGAAATGTTAACATATTAAATTGTTATGGGGCCTGTAAAATGGAGTATACTAACTATAGGTTACAAGGTTCTGTACTTTGATCCAGTAATGGGTAACACAAAGAAAAGATTTTTTCAAAGAAAACAGAACAAGCATATGCTAAATATCATTCAGTTAATCCTGTTCTTATATAGTGCTTTTCAATCCAGGGCATGCTCAAGACACTTGACGTATTATGCTTATAAAAAAAGTACAGTCAACAACAAAATACCGTAAAACCATGAATGTAACATTAAAAGAAATAAATAGATTAAGAGTTGAAAGCATTCAAAAACCAGTTCTGACGCAACATTTAAAAAGGTTAACAGAGGCTGCATTTTTAATATGGTTGTGGAGATTACAGTGGAGTATTCCAACCGCTGAATAAGCCCAGTCTTCTGTTTAATTTAGAATTAACACAAAACAATTTAACAAAACAGACAGTATTTAACAACTAAACACATGTTGTATTGTAATACTGATAGGCTCGATATGCTATAGCTTTATATATGGAATCCTAAGTTTGTCTCTGAGCTGATGAACATCTGAAATTTAGTTAAAGACCTCAGCTTTAGCCAATTGTTCTGATATACAGTACTGCCATGAATTTCTTCTTCTTTATCTGCAAGTGAGAGGCGGCCATTAAGCCCATCTTGCTTGTTTGATAGTTTAGCATTTAAATACGTCTAAAATTTCATTCAGCAATTTCTTACAGGTGGCCAAAGTTTGGGCCTCATTAATCTGGCAGGGAAGCCTGTTCCAGAAACTGATAAGAGAAGTCTTTCCTGTTCTCTGTCCTAAATGATTTTCCCTGAAGTTTTGAACTGTCCCCAAGTCCTTGTTTCACTGCTGAGTGTGGAAACAGTGGCCTACCTGTATGTTGAACCAGTCTGTACCCATTGGGCTTTCGTATACCTGAATCTAATCTCTCAATCCCCTTTGTTTTAGCTCCCTCAGCCTGTGCATATATGGCTGTCCTCTTGAGACTAAGAATAATTGTGTTGCCCTTCCTTGAACTCTTTCTGTGGCTATAATATCTTTTCTGTCATATGGTGACCCAGCCTGACCACAGTATTCTAGATGAGATTTTACTAGTGTATTGTAAAATTTAAGCCTGATTTCCCTGGATTTAAATTTGGTACATTCTGCAAAGTACCCAAGCATTCCATTTGCTCTTTTATTGCTTCACCACATTGTCTTGAGGAAATACAGAAGAAGAATCCACAGAAATGTCCAGATCCTTAGGTGCTTGGAAACATGGAACCTGCAGCTTGGATGTAATAATAATAATAATAATAATAATAATTGCTTACACTTATATAGCGCTTTTTCTGGACACTCCACTCAAAGGTAATGGGGACTCCCCTCCACCACCACCAATGTGCAGTCCCACCTGGATGATGTGACGGCAGCCATAATGCGCCAGAACGCTCACCACACATCAGCTATTAGTGGGGAGGAGAGCAGAGTAATGAAGCCAGTTCGTAGATGGGGATTATTAGGAGGCCATGATTGGTAAGGGCCAATGGGAGATTTGGCCAGGACGCTGGGGTTACACCCCTACTCTTTTCGAGAAACACCCTGGGATTTTTAATGACCACAGAGAGTCAGGACCTCGGTTTTACATCTCATCCGAAGGACGGCACCTGTTTACAGTATAGTGTCCCCATCACCATACTGGGGCATTAGGACCCACATGGACAGCTGGGTGAGCACCCCCTGCTGGCTCCACTAACACCTCTTCCAGCAGCAACCTTAATTTTTCCCAGGCGGTCTCCCATCCAGGTACTGACCAGGCTCACACCTGCTGAGCTTCAGTGGGTTGTCAGTTGTGAGTTGCAGGGTGATATGGCTGCTGGTGATGTGTGTATCTTACTGTATGTCCCTGCTAATAGCGTGGGTCACTTGACACTTCCCAAGGTGGAATTTCTTTTGCCAAGTGTCAGCCCAATGCGTGAAGTAATTTGGATGCTGCCGTTTCTAGTGTCTGCCACCTCCCTTATTTCAGCATGATACTGATTTGATTGGTTTGCTAGCTACACCAGAATCCAGATCAGTGATATAGATCAGGAAGAGCAAAATACAGTTGATTTACTAATAGTGCAGTACACCACTAGTCACAGCTACCCCTTAGATGTTACGATCCGTGAGATAGTATGCTGTTTCCTGTTTGTTAACTAATTCACAGTCAGTTTGCATACATTATTGGATTCTTATGGCTATTAATTCAAGAATCAAAAAAGCATGTGCTTTAGTGTTATCTAATGTCCTTCTTGTTTGTCGGAATAATTCTAGCAAGTTAAAAAGCACCCTTCTAAACCTGTGTTGGTTTTCTCTTATAATGACCTTTGTCTAATTAGTGCTCTAATTGAGCTCGCATGAGCATTTCCATAAATTTACAGAAGAGTGATTGGTCTGTAGTTTCCTGATTCAGTTCTGTCCATCTTTTTGTTGACTCATTCTATATTTGCAGTTTTCCAGTCTGTGGGTAATGCTCCATTCTAAGTTCTAAGTGAAATATGTAATATTTTAGCTAGGGGTCTGTGAATAACATGCCTCATTACCGTAATTATGACTGGGAAAATACCATCAGTCCCGGGTGATTTATTTTTTTTTGCCATTATATCCCTTCTAGAACCTCACTATTTTCCTTTTTCTAACCTCTGCATCCACTACAGTCTCATGGGATAGCCTGAGCCTGTCCCAGCAAGCAGTGGGTGCGTGGCAGGATACACTCTGGACAGAACGCCAGTCCATTGCAGGGCACACACAGACAGGGACACACAAACACTCACACCAGGGGCAATTCTCCCAGAAACCAGTTAACCTAGCAGTATGGCTTTGCACTATAAGAGGAAACCAGAGCAAACACAGGGAGAATGTACAAACTCCGTGCAGATAGCACCTCAGGAATTGAACCACCAAGGCAGCAATCCGAATCCAATCTTCTATTGTAAACTCCTGTGTGAAGTGTTTATGTAGGATATTAACTGAATCTTTATCATTATTATTAAGTCCTAGAACTATTACTAATCCCCAGTTGTAGACTGTTCCAACTTTTACTGTTCTTTTACCGTCATAGTATTAAAAAGATGTTTCACATTATTTTTGCTTGCAATATTCTTTTCTATTTGTCTCTTGGCAAATGTGGTATTTATTTCGGCTGCACCTGTAGGTCTGAAGTATATGTTCTTGTATATCTTCTATCTCTGAGTCACAATTTAATGTCATTCGTAAAGTGCTTTATGATATATTTCTCAATATCTCCATTAAACCATTTAGGCCATATTTTCCTGAACTTAAACTTAACTGTTTTAGGAATTAAATTTGTTTGGAGCCTTTAACGTTGTTTTTGAAGTACAGCTATCCTTTTTCTATTGAGTCTGGATCCATCTGTTCCCAGTTCACTGCTTGTAACCTCGGTCTCATTCCTTCATTTTCTGTTTTTCTAAAATTACAAACCCTAATTTTAGACTCACGTTTTTCGAGTTTTTAAAGTACACATCAAAAGATACCATATTATGGTCACAATTTCCCAGTGGTTCTATCGCATCTATTCCCTTAATTATATCCTGTTTGTTTGAAAAGATTGTCAATAAAAGCATATTGCCTAGTTAGTGCTTTTATAAACTGTGTTAAGAAGGAATAATTAACCATTTCAGACATCTCAGTTTCAGCTTCTCTGTCCCTTATCATAACATCTCAATGAATGTGTGGAAAGTTGAAATCTAGCAGTATACTGTACATTACCTTTTCTTTGTACTTACTCATATTATAATACAATATGCTACTAGCACCTCTATCTGCCTTTGGGGGTCTACAGCGTTGACGTATTGAAAACACCTTTGAATTTCTATTTTCCATTTGAACAAACATGGGTTCCAAAGTGCCTGTATTCTCTTTTTTTTCAGTTCTTTAGTACTCCCAAGTTATTTTTTGGTTTGTTGCCCCACAATAATTCTGTCCAGCCTTGCCAAAAAATCAGGTGCTCGTTAATTTCAGATTTTTCTTCATTCTCCTCACCTTAGCATGTTTCGGTCACTCATATAATGTCAAAGTTTCCCATCGGTGTAGTAGCCTCAAGTTCCCGTAATTTATTCCATGTGTTTCCAGCATTGAGGTATAAACATTTCAGAATGGAGCGAGGTCTTTTGCTTTGAATTTGTATTGATTTAGACATTCAGCTCCTACGTTTACAAATTAAATCCTTAAATTGGAATTGTCAACCTACCTTTTTCTATGGCTTGTACACACCATAACAACCGAGTTGTCCACTATCACCTCCCTCTTACTGGGGAGAGTTAGAGAATAATCATAGAGGTTAGGATACTCAAGGAGCTAAACACATTCATTTTTATTTTTGAAGAGAATTAGGAAGGTTTGTCTGGTCAAGTCCATGTCTGTATATTTTTTTTAAATTAAAATTCTTTATTATAATAGCATTTACAGAGGAATCAATCTTAATACATTGGTATTGAAATGTTTGACCAACAGCACAACTGAAGGTAGGCTGTCTTTCTGCATTGCAAAATTTAAAGGCTGTATTATAGACTTGGATCAATCAAATTTATACTGTGATAATGCTCTAAAGAAGCAGATGAGGCTGGGATTGACCATGGAATGATAGGCTGTATGTTTTAAATGAAACAGATACAGTATGCCTCCACATATTTCAATTTTTAAATTGTGAACCATAAATTTACAGGTCAGAGACAAAATGGATTGAAAAGAATTCAAAGTATTTATGTACAGTAGATATGTACTTATGGAATGTGTACCTTTCATATCTTAATCACACACTGTGGTAATTAAATCAACAAAAAAGATAAAGAAGTTTTTCCTTTCTCTTCCTGTCACCCAGACAAGTATAAAAGACACCATGACCATCTGTTTGTTCAAAGCTGACTTTTTGAGGCAGGGAGCAAACTGCACCTTTTATCAGTGGATACAAAATTCCTGATAGACTGATAAAGTTCTGGGACGTTGGCTTGTGTGTCTGGAAAATAAGGTGTTACGTGTGATTAAAACACATTCCAACTGGCTACAAAAGCAGATTAAGAGAAAACAAATGAACCCAGATTTTGAAGGCTTACAAAGTTCTACAGAGGCTAGACGCAAACCTTTTGTATAAAATTGTTGCAACTGGGAAAGAAAGTACATTTTTCAAGTGTTTTATTACTAAATGCACTGCTATCTCTGATAACATCTGAAAGCTGATGTCCTTATGTAATTAAATGCTGAATCCCTGAATGTATGTTTTATGCAGAGACTAATGTCATAACTAATTAGGCACTATGGCAAGTGTTTATGCCTAAATGTAAATGTATATCATTAATGTGTTATTCTTGATGGTATTTCTCTTCACACAAATAGTAGTGCTAATCAATTGGGCTGCACTGGTGAGAGGGAACAAGTCAATAATCCTGACTGGTTACAGTTACAGAAAAGATGTGTATTATGATACAGTGTAAACTATTTATAACTGGAACCTGTCCATTATGAATGATAAAACTGTTCATCACCTACTTGCCATATGGCTTCTTACCCAAATTACGCATGTTCAAGAATTAACCTCAAAACTGGCAGGTATTACTCTAGTGGTAATATAGTTTTGATCACAACCTTCAGAATTTAGAATTGCACCTCATAGGTTATAGCAAGTACTTTATTCACCCATATTGTGTTATGGTCTGCATGGTGAAACATGGGCGCAATACTGTCTGGTCTTCTTCAAACACTGTTTCAAACTAGGTAGGTATCCTTCTTGTGAGAATAGTCCTGTTGCCCTTGATGTGGTCAGTAGTGTATGATGACCAAATTATGGGGTTTACAGGTTCAGAGAAAGTTAAGGAGGAATGTAATGCTTCTCCTTGCATGGCCAGAGTCACTTTCTGAAACAGGTTGTGGATATAAACATGTGCAATTTCGTGTAATTCCTCTATACTTCATGTAATTTAGCATAATGCATATAAAGGTAACAAAAGGTTAATGGGTATTATGCACACTTCTTAAGAAAGTGAGTTTTCAGGGACAGAATTTAGGAAAAGTTGTGATTTTGCCAAAAGGTAGCTAATATCCACTGGTAGCACTGTTCAAACTAGAAATTCTGGATCTGCAAATTTTGAATAAATTAACTACCACTAAAATCTTCCCTGAATTGCAACAGGTAATAATTTACATGAAATCAGACACGTGTTGAAAGATCATGTCCATACATGTCTGTACTGTATGTATGGGCATCTATGCACACATAAGTTTTTAAATTTAAAAACCAGTGCATCACATAATTAAACCTGAGGTTCAAGCAGACCATTACAGTCACATGATAAGTACATGATTGCTAGGTATAAATACAAGTACAAGCCAGAGAAAGCCTCAGTCTGCAGACAGTTGTGCCACAAACAGGAGGTTAATTAGAATGGATAGACACTGAAAGGGGATAGCTGGCCAATGGTTTATTAATGAAAGCTAAGGTGCAAGATATGCCGAGGTTACTGATTAACATGGTGTTAACGTGTTTCAAAGATAGTGCGGAAACCGAATCCAGCAATCAGCTAAAAATATGGCAGGAGGAGAAAACGTATCTGAGGAGTTTGTCAGCTGTTATCTCCACAGCACGTCCGCCACAGAACCAGGAGCAAAACCCCCACTTCACCTAGAGCCATGTTTCTGATTCTTAGTCAGAAGCCATGTATGAATGTGACGTTTCACTGAACTGTTTATATAAGCCACAGGAGAACCTGGTCACCTCTCTTTCATCACAGTTGGACATCTCTGTGGCCATACTGTTTTGGGGGATTTTGGGACACACCTGAAGAAGGCTCCACGGCCAAAATGTTGTGTTTTCGTTCTTCTCTTTTCAGCATGTGCTAAACCTATTACTTGTTCTATTTTTGGGGATACTCAGCATGGGTCTCATAGAGAGAAATAATACAAAATATTTTTTTATTTTAAACCTATGTTTTGTATTTTTTATATTATAGCTATGTAAGTGAGCACCACCTATTATTTTGACTTTTGTCTCTCATCAGCATCTGTTGTTCTGCACGGAGAGACATGGTGTTCTGTAACGCCCCTCACTACAAGCAAGCCCCATGGCACTTAGCCAGACTGTTCAGAGTCAATGACATCTCTTATCAATCTTACCACAATGTTGTAGGATGTAGTCGAGCTCTCAAGATTATAATAGCAATCTCACAGCTTTATGCTCAAACCAAGATTGGTGGCCAAGCATTTCTTGAAACGTTTTGAACTTCCAAGGGAAGACTCTGTGGCCATCTCTGTGCCAGAGAAGGTGTTACATAGCTGGTGGCTGAAGACACCTCCTCAGGAAGTTAGCACTGTTCTGAACTTGGGTTTTAAAACAGTCTGTGCCCAGCGGCTGACGTCTCTGACCTCTGACCTCTGACTGACCTCAATCACCTGACCTCTGACCGGAAGGCAATTCAGATATGTGGCAGGAACTCAGTTCATCCCAAGTAGAGCCCTATTATGGAATATATATGATGGAGAGAGCAGATAGTGTGAAAAAAGTGAGCTGTGCTGTGGCTTTTATAACAGGAAGTGACAGGTGGTGATTGGTCATGACATCATAAGGCGTGGTGGTTTTCTCCACCCTTCAGCTTCCTCATTGGTTGGCCATCCTTTGGGGTGATTGACTGTGACCTCTGACCCGTGGTCCTAGTAAAGAGGATTAGCCTTCATGTTTGCCAGAAAGCCATTCAACTGGACCATTTATCTTTAGTGATGTTGAGAATGGACTCAATTCCCAGTGTCCTGGTCTGTGTTACACACTTAGGATATATTGCTTGTCAGAGAGGCTTTTAAGCTGCATTTTTACTTTTAGTGCTTCACAGAGAGGCCCACACTCCTAGGTTATTGCTTGGTCAAGGCAACAGAAAGGCTATTAGAAATCTTTAATAATATTTCATTCCATGGTTAATAATGTGCCTTGCTACGTGCTACACCTCCTTAAATTTAAAAATGTGAGAATTGTGGTACAGGCAGGTGATCAGAAAATTCACAACCAGCCTCAACAAGTTGAACATATAATAGTATTTTGAAAATGACAGTTCTAAAATAAAATGCTGAGGAGAATCTGGCTAAGGAAAACAAGAGTGTAAGGTATCATCTTCATTTCCATATGTAAAATGGAACTATCACGAACAATTTGCAAAAATGGAGTGACGATTGTGCAAATAGCAGTTTCCAGTTCTCATTGCCCCTAACACCATACACAGTTGCTGTAATTGTAAGAAGGAGAGGAATCTCAGTCTCTTTACTTTATTTAAATGAGGAGAAAATAAAATACACGTATTGTCTATTGGCAATTGTCACATAATTACTATTACACTGGGGCAGCATGGTGGTGCAGTGGTTAACATTACTGCCTTGCAATGCTGGGTTCAACTCCTAGAGTGTTATCTGCGTGGAGTTTGTAGGTTATCTCTGTGTTGGCCGAGGTTTCCTCCAGGAGCTCTAGTTTCCTCCCACAGTGCAGAGACGTGCAGGCATATCCCTTGCTTTCTTTTAACATGCTGGTAGGTCAATCCGCTTCTGGGATCAGCTCTGGTGTGAATGTGGCATCTTGTCCAGGATGTATCCTTCAGTTCTTTGTGCTTGTTGCTTGTGAGATACTGTATATATAAATAAACCATACATAGAAAACCAGAACTTAATTTGGCTCAGTAGAGACACCAGTGGTGTTGATAGGATCACATGGCAGCAACACAGCAGAAAGAGGCACTTGGGAATTGGACCTAATTGGACAATGCTCACATGGAATCTGCTGTGTGAGATCAGTCTGGAGCTCTACAAGCGAGCTGGTCAGAAGAAAGGGCAGCTCTCCTGGAGGCAGTTCCAAGCCTACGTCAGGGTAGTTCCGCCTAATTGTGCAGGTAGGGAGTGTTCACTGCCCGACAGGGAGGAGCTACCAGATTATGAATTGGCACTACCAGAGAGAGGGACCCATCCTTTCTGTCTTCAGAGGATAGAGATGGAGTAAGGACCAGACACCGACAGAGGTTTCCCGTGTGCTACGACTAGGTTCACCTGGAGAAAGACTTCCATAGCAAGAGAAGCAGGAAAGAGTGTGACGTGAATGCCTTTCTTTAACCCAAAACTCCAGTATAATTTGAGCGATAGAGGAAGAGCTCTCTAAGCTGAGACACAAGGGGCATAAAACGAATTAGCAGTAACAAGAGGTTAGGAGTCTGAACCACAAAAGCATAAGCTGCACGTAATGGAAGATTACTCCTGTTAGGGCAGAATCTGGGAGACCGACAAATCCAGAGTGATTACCCTGTGTGTGTGAGACAGGCTCCCCGAGACAGAGGAAAGCCTTGTGAGTGAAAGACAAGCCTGGAAGAAATCCGAGAAGCTCATTACATTATGTCATGCAATGTTGGATGTCTGGTTACGGAGGCAACGTAATTTAGCACCTGCCACATGGAAGAATTAGGGGTAGTGGGTCAGAATGTGCGGTCTTCAGGGTTAAGAAAGCTCTTCAGGTTCGTAGAAACAAATCCGATCAGCACTTTATCATCAAATGGTTTCAAATGGCTTGTTAAAATTATGTGCTAATGCGGCCTATTTGTTTGACAAACCCTAGTCTTAGGGGTATGAGTATCTTTGATTTTTGTGTTTTTCATGTGACATTTCCTTCCCAGAAACCATAGTGTTCACTAGATACAGTATAAAAACTGTACACTGGCATTGTGGCTACTTGAATAGGCCATGAAGCAGTGTTGAATTTTCTGAAGGGTTGACCAACAGCCATTGGTTTTGTAGCAGAAATAATGAATAATAGAGTAATACCTTTTGTGTACAATGAATGTTATCTAATACCAATATTCTCTAGCACAGCTCCTGTAGAAAGAGTAGAAAAATTAAAGTCAAATGTGGACAAGACAAATATTCATCAACAAGGAAATAACACAGCTTAAATACACAAAGCAGTATGCAGCATATACATATACAGTATATCAAGTGGGTAGCCGAGTCAGCATGCATAGTCTGCAAAGGAACAAGTAATAGGTTTATTCCATGCTGAAAAGAGAAGAGAGAAAACACAATGTTTCGGCTGTGAAGCCTTCTTCAGACATGAACCACCTTCTTCATCACATGAAGAAGGCTCCACAGCTGAAACGTTGTTTCTTTTCTTTTTTTTTCCAGCACGGAATAAATATTACTTATCTCTTAAAATGGACTGATATACAAAAATCCTCCTAAAATGTAAAGTAAAACAGAGAGGACAACTCAACACAAGCCAAAACATTGTGTTTCTTTTCTTCTCTTTTCCACCATGGAATATACTTGTACTTGTTCCTTATATGTGTGTAGATACGTGTACTGCATGTATAAGTCTGCGTGCCTCAGAGACCGTGTTCTACAGACCCAGAAACCCAGCTATGTTGGCCTTGTAACCTGAAAAACTATGCAATCCCTTAACAGGCCAGAAAGAGAAATCAACACCGTATCTTCATAAAAGAGCAGGACTCAGTCGCCCTTCCTATCACAAGGATGCTCAAAAGTGGATGGGGATCAATCTCCATAGTTGGACGTCCGAACCACGTTCCCCCAGGAAGCTGTGGGGAATGAGCCGCTGCCATCAGTCACCTGACCTGCGACTGGATGACAGCATGTCATGTGACAGTTTAAAAAGTTAGATATGCTGGTTAGATATGACTGTTGTCTGGAAGACGGAAAGCAAATCGCCTCTTGTGCGACATCACCAGAGGGAAGGGAGAAGGAAGCCACTGACCCAGGGACAGAAGGAACTTGTGAGCTCAGCTGGGAGTTTTGGAAGTGTTTTAAGAAGAGTCTCAGTGATGGGAGTTTTGAGAAAAGTTGCTTAAGAAGGCAGTAAGCAGCTTAGATACCTAGCAGTATTGATAGAGAGGAGCTATTTTAAAAATCCTTTTTTGACAGGCCAACACCCGATGTGTCACAACAGCTTCATTTTGACCAGTTGTGTTTATTTTGTTTTAACTGTGAATACACTCATCTTGTGATTTCTGTTTTCATATACTTTATCGCAATTAGATGCCTCAAATAATTGGTTGACCACTTCCATTTATTTTTTTTTTGTGTTGGTAAGTGAAAAACAGTGTGTTGTAACCCAAAATACTTAATTGGTGGGAAGAGAAAACATTCTTTCTATAGCAAATCAGCCAGGATAAAACCAGTGGAATGTTTTCAGTCATGTGTGTTTATACACAGAGACTTCAGATCTTTTTATCTCAGTTTTATGTTGAATTTTTGTCACATTAGTGTCATCGAAAACACCACCACACCATATTCTTGGTATGGTATGTCATGTAAAGACCTCATTTAAGTATGTATTTAAATATCTATTGCACATCTGCATGCATTTACCTGCATTCCTCCCTCTTATCATTGCATGTTCCAAAGTGTTTCATACTGTATTGAGTTTTATTCCGAATCAGTGAAAGAAGTAATTTTCCCAGGTCAGATCAAGATCCAAAGATATTCTCAGGTTTCCTCTTGTGGGATGACATTACAAATTAGCACTCTCAATTGGGAATCAACCAGTAAACATTGGGAAATTAGAAAACAGAAAGAAAATTACCTTTATAGATCTGCTTTATTTCTTCTCTGTTGGGTTTGTTTTTCCACCTGATAATAAAGGGAAAGAAAACACTTCAATTATTTAAAGTGTCCATTAAATCTGCCTCCTGGTATATTGGCAGTAACATAACATATACTGTAATCAGTCAATTCCAGTAAAAATGTTTATACAACAAGAAGTGAGATGTGCAATACAATATCAGACTCTCGGTTGATACAAAAGTCAAAATGTGCCAGGTTAGGCATGAGCCAAAGAACTGCACCATCTTGGCAACAGACCTGCAGAGTACTGTAAAATATACTGTATACCCACATTCCACCCAGTCAGAAACACATGGGCCTTGCCACTGTAATCCCTTTTCATGACGGACAGTGCAAACAAACTGTACTGGGCTGCAGTTGTCAGTGGAACACTCCTTCAACGTGCATCGGTATTGTCTCTTGATTGGCATGAGCGCAAAATTCTGAAGTAGTGAACGTTTTTTTCTACCAAAAAAATGAGTGGATTGACTGGACTTTTCCGTGGGTTTACTGAGAATGAAATGGAGATTTTCAAAGTATTATTTTTTTAGTTAAACCCAGGAGCCCGAGGTCCAGGAAAGAGACGTCGGTGCGAAGACAGTGTTTTATTTGCAGCAGGTGGCGATGGAAATCCAGCTCGGAGACATCAGGCCGCTCGGAGGTTGAGCAAGGCTGCACTTTCCCCTGTCGCTGACCCCTGCCAGACAGCATCTTTACCAGCCAGAAGGAGGTCAGCTGGGAGTCAGCCTGCCTGCTGAAACCTAGCACGAGCAGGCCGAAAAACAGGGGCCTGGCCACTGTAATCCCTTTACAGTGATAGCCATGTAATGTTTTAATACCCGTTCGAGAGGCCTGGCTGTAGGAGACTGAGAGGAAAATAATGTCACCTACAAATGGAGTAGCACTTTATCAGTTTACCACAGACATGCGGGGGGGAATCACTTTTCCTCCTCAGCCGGTATAGAGCTAGAAGCTTTCTTCACTGTTCTTTGACAGTCCTCATTCCCATGGTTCAGCTCATTAAAATGTCCGTGCAGATCTCATTTTTTATAATATATGATACCTAAAGGGTATTCTTTTCTTTATAATATTTAATACCTAAAAGAACATTTAAAATGAGTAATTGTTAAACAATGAAATGTACAGTAAAAACAGCCTTTTCAAATATTGCGTTGTACTCGGATGTGATGAGTCACCAGAGTAGTTGTATGACTAAAATATGATTCAAGGGGTAGTTTTTTTTTCTGACTGTCTGGAAGGAGGCATTGGGAACAATTCCAGTGGTTCAGCAATAAAATGGAGAGAAAATGTCAAATCCAGTGGAGATCTGAGATCACATCAGAAAGCTTGACATAGAGACAAGCCTTTTAAAAGAGATACAAGATAAGGCTGTGAGGTAGAAAAATAACAATCCCTGTGGATTTGAAGAAATGACCTAGCAAGTTCCTGTCTGTTTTTAGTTTGTTTATATGCAGACATGGAATATTTAGTCTGGTGTTTGATACTTCTTTAAGAATCTCATTGTCTGCTCATGTAAAGCATGCTTACCAAAGATCAAAACGTAAACATGATTACCACAGCCATTCATATGGTCATAATTGCTAGAATAATATGTACAGTAATAATAGTAATGCCACCCGCAATAGTCAACATACAAAGGGATCTGTGATATTTTAATACAACAGTTTAATATGGGCACCACATTTCATGATCAGCCTTAGTTTGTCTGAAAGAATGGTGATTCTGAAAAGCTGTCGCTGTGGCCATAAAGTGTCAGCATAAATAGAACAAACTACTGGAGATGCAATCTGTGACAAATATGTTGATGATACTCTGTCACAGAACAAAATGATCAGGTGAGCTGCATAACATGAAGAAGAGTGAGGAAGACTATACAATCAGTGGAAGATAAGTCATGGATATAATGAGATCTGTCCACTAGAGCCACTGTCAGTATGTAGGCTTCTAAAGCTGGTGTTCACTTAACAGTGTTCCAGTGTAGCTGTGTTGAAGATGCATGTCTGTATGCAATATTTAGTACTCATTACAGTTAGGAGTGCTGCAAAATGTTGTTGCAATTATTGAACAGATTTAATTTGAGGAGCGCACTTCTGCTCCTTCTAGGATTCAAACGTGACTGCTCCCTGGCATTCCCAAGGCCAGGCCCAAGACAGTGGAGAATTCTGCTGTACCAACAACCTGGACTTCCTGCTAGGGGAGAATTCAGTGCTGTCCAGTTTCCAGGAAGGTGATAGCATCTTCTTTCTTAGGCCCTGCGCCCCAGATATGTTCTGCTCCACATGACTTCTAAAAGCCATGCTATTAGAACAGAAAGAAATAATAATAAAGTGATAATGATTGCTTCCATTTATAAAGTGCTTATACAGTAAGTGTAAAGATGACCCATTTCATCCACCATTGAAACCACCTGGGAACATCTAGCAACCTGCAAGGACACAGCATAACAGGTGGAGAAGCCAGGCATTTCTTCATCCTCTGAGTTAAAGGAGAAGCAGAGAGGAAGCCCAGATTGTAGAAGCCCCCCACCCCATTAACAGTGGGGTTAATACTTCTGCTTCTTCAAGAAGAAAGATTACAAATGAAAGGAGGCAAAAAACATCTGGGCTATAAGTGCTTCAGGATAAAATAAAAGAAGGGTGGCAATATACAAAAGCATGGTGACAATATCTGTTATTTGGAGCCATTTGAGCCATGTATGTAGCTTGTGTGGTTTTTAGTATCTAATTGAACCAAGGATCTCCTCCTGTTGTTTCTTGATGTGATAGCATCGTCCTTCATAGTATGGCCGAGGTAGTGTTTTTCACAACCCTTTTTGTTTTAAATCCACTTTCCCTCGGTGTGCATTAGTTTGCCTTCAGATGAACTGCCAGTGGCTTTAAGACTAGTGAATATTTGAATCCTCTCTGGTTGAGACTATGAAAGATGGAGTTACTTTAGCGTTCTGGGGTAGGGCAATATTTTGAGGACAGGAACGTTCCTGGTCACTTTTCTTTGAACAGGTTCAAGAGCAGCACTATCTTTCAATAAAAAACAAAATTGCATATGCAGTATAATAAATCATTACAAGTGAGTTGTACAAATTTAACATACTTTGATTTACATTCCACATATTTAACTATATACAGTATCTGTACATCATTTTCATTCGTAGAGCTTTCCCACATCGTCTAGAAGATGGAAATGATGTGTCAGCACTACATCTTTTTCATAGTGAACTTTCTGATGTCCAGTTTCCCATTGAATAAAGTCAGTTTTTGCTTCCCACAGAAAATACTTTGAACTTCTCTATATTCAATTTCATCAGCTAGTTGTTTGCCAAGTTTTGAATTCTACCTAAATCTTTCCAAATGTTCTTAGCATTTTCTGCTGTGTGTTAATCCCTCTGTTATGAAGACCTGATTACTAGCCATACAAGAAATTATATAATTGATATACGTTAGGAAGAGCAGTGGTAGTATTTGTGCTAATAGAATCATCCCAATTTGGACATTCACCCTCAATCTGTATTTTGTTTTCTATCCAATAACTAGTTCCTAATCCAAAAACATGCATTTCATTAAATATTAAATTCTGAAAATAATGATAAATCATGCTTTTATATATATTACTGATGTGGCTTTCTTCAGGAAACGCCAACAAGTTAGTTAAGCAAGATCTACCTTTACTAAATCCAAGCTCATTATACTCTAGAATCATATTGTTTTAGTTTTGTTCTAATGATCTTTTCCATAGCGGCAGCTACATACAATAGAAATAAGAGTAATTGAATAATTAAAGTACTTCGTTTCATCACTAACCTTGCGGCGCTGGGACACTGGGTTCAAATCCTGGGATGCTGTCTGGGGGGAGTTTGCATGTTCTCCTCGTGTTGGCATGGGTTTCCTCCCACAGTCCAAAGACATACTGGTAAGTCACTTGACTTCTGTTTAAACCTGTCCGTATGTGTGTGTTTGTGTCTGAGTTTGCCTGTGATGGACTGGATTCCTGTCCAGGGTGTATCCTGCCTCGTGTCCATTGCTTCCCGGGATAAACTCTGGCTCCCCCGTGTCCTCTCAATCTTGCGGAAGGAAACCATTGAGCTGGATAAAGTGGTCAGAAAGTGGATGAATGGGGAAGTGGCTTTGTCATATTTTGCGGATGTGTAGTACATTAGCCTTTTTCCACCAGGAGGTGTTACCCCTGTCTTGAGTGAGTGTTGGATGGTAGTCCTATACACATACGTCTTTTAAAGCATCAGCCATTTGACAACACTTGACTTTTATATGGATTGTGTACACGAGCTATCCAAATTGGCTTTGAGTTTCTGGGGCACAATGATTGTCTTATGGCGTTGTTTAGACATTTTGTTGTTCTATTGTTCTCTCTGTGATATGAGATCGCACATATTAATTCCTCAGTCAGTTCCGCTGTACTGCTTTGACAGAGGTGGTGGCCGAATCGGAATTTGACTCTGTATCGGTGCAGTGTAACAGTGTAACGTCTAGTATTAGGCCTGTGACATGGCCCACTGTCATTCATCTGTGTGTAAGAGTTCCTTTATGGACTCATTATCCCAGATGTAAGTTGGACAAATAAAATTAATTATAAATATAATTACTCTAGTGTGTGGCTACCCTATACCACTCAGTAGTTTGGGTGTTTTACCATCACTTGGAGAGTGAACAAAATTTGAGGGAAAATTGGAGGGAAAAAAATGAGGAAGTCTCTTTGTAAATAAACCCTTTTTTTAGAACGCTCTTTTTTGCTTTGGACCCGGTTTCGTTCCGCGCAGCCCTCCCCCAAGCTGGAGCTGCGACTGGATCGTTCGTGCTGGGATTTTGTAAACCACGAGCCAGCTCCCTGCCCTTCGCTCCCGACCGCCGTTATTTCCGTACAGGCAGCCCGGGGAAGCGGAGCCGTGCCCCCGGCTCCTCGCGTGATGTCGCGGCCGCCGTGGGCTGGCCCTGCAGCCGTGTACACTTGCGCAGACTTTCCAATTGCCTGTCCCCGGCTCTGGCTTGGGGCAAAGTCAGAAGCAGGGCCCTGTAATTAGAAGTGTGGCAAAGCCGTGGGCTCTCTGAACTGCAAAATGCAGCTGGCCGCAGTGAGGGTGACTGTGGTGTCCCACAGAGGATTGGGCCTCAGGACAAACGGGACAGATGCAGGCATATGGAACAAGTGGAAGGTGCCTTTTCTCCTCTCTTTATTACTTGTCAACAGTGCTCTTATCGCAGGCTTTCCACATATGTTGCACGGGGATTCCCAAAAGTCATCCCACTAGTTTTAAACCAGCCGTGGCTTAAAACAAATGAGATTTTATTGCTTTACTGCTTCTTATTACAGGGGGGGAAAAATCATTTAGCTGAGTATGTGTATTTGAGGTGTTGAGGTCCTTGATTTTGCGTTTACAGCGATTTAAACATTTTTGACATTTCAAAACCATTTATATTGATAGATTATTGGTCCTTTTTCACACTGTTGCAACTCTAGGTCTCCCACTTTGTACAAGATTTGTGGTAGATCCCTGCATACATGTGGCCATTGACTGAGTTGTGCTCCTATGTCTAGCATCCATGTCTAACATACCGTGTATATGGAATATATTTCGGATTGCATTCCTATTTGGCAAGTCTAAGTCATTTAGTACTTAGTAGTTAATTGTTCCTAGGGTCTCATCCAGATATCTTTCACAGTTTCTTGAAAGAATCTAAGATGTTGATGTCAGTATCCTGGCTATGTACTGCACCTTGTTCCATACTCCCCACAAACCTTTGCATAAAGTCCTTCCTCCTGTTGTTGGTTTCAACTTCCATGTAATTTCCTCCTGTCTGCCTAAAAGGTGGAAATGATGTGTCAGCATATACACCTGAGACATATTCATGAGTAGCCTCTTCTAGATCAGCATTGTGTGCGCAACAGGCACGTGGGAATACTGAGCTCAAGTAAAAACGGGTTCAAGACGTTTTCAGAAAGTTTCAGAAAATAAGTTAGCATTAAGCTGGTTTGAACAGCAATTGGTTAGTCCACATTAGTATAATATAAACGTCTCTGTGTCTGTATGGATATAATGTATGGTATGATGTTGGTATGTTTAGATTAGTACAGTTTGGTGAGTGGGAATGAGGTCTCTGCTCCCTAATACCTGCTCAGCTCCCCGTCTCTGTGTTTCCAGCTGTGCTGGGCATAATCCAGTGGATACAGCCCAATTCTCCACAGGACCAGTTTCAGATATCCATCTTAACTCCCACACAATCACCTAACTTCTCTTGGCATTAGCTCAATGGCCTGTAACCTGAGTGTGCAGAAAGCAATCTCAAAATCCCTCAGACTGCCTTCTCTCAAACATATGCACTTTCACTCATTGATGAGAACTTATAAGATGCAATGTAAATGCCTTGAAGCATACTGCATAGTTTAATGTGTGAAATCACATGCAGCATTTGTAGAAAGTCTATACCATATTTCTGCAGTTCACCTTGTATTGTCATATAGCCTGGAATTAAATTATATTATTTTTGTCATTTATCTAAATATCCTACTGCAAAACTTCCAAGTGGAAAAACTATTCCAGCCATGCTTATAGAGCCAATTCAAATAAATATTGAAATAGGTTGGTTGAGTAAGTGTCCACCCTCCTTGGAATAGCGATCTTAAATTAGCTCAGATGCCTTCAAAATACAAATCCAGGTTAATTGGCCTTCACCTGTGTCAAATCGTACTGACTGACACGATTTCAGGATAAATCCGACAGTTCCTGTAGTTACTGCTGGGTAGTGACCCTGCCTAGATCACTCCATCCCTCCAAATTGGATGACACTGATCAGAGAAGCTGCCAAGAGGCTAATGGCACCTCTGGAAAAACTGCAGGCTTTTGTGGGCAAGACTGCGCAAAGCATGCACGTGACAACAATATCTACAATCCCACAGATCTGGCCTGCGTGGCTGGAGGTCAGGTAAGAAGCTGTTACTGGAAAAAAAACAGCAACAAAGCATTGTGCTACTGTAAACGTGGCAAAGGGTTTTATATTGGCGCAAAACTCATCACAGCACATCACACAAAGGACATCCTCCCTACTGTGAAGAGTGATGGCAGCATCATGATATCCACTTGCAGCATCTGATTTTGGGCCCTCACACGCTCATTCTCACAGGCCTCCTCTAGGCTCTCTAGAACCCTTGCTTCTTATCTGCAGGAGACGATATGCTGTTCCCCCTGCCAGGCCCTGGTCCTCCAGGCCCTGAGGGCTCCCATCAGCCCTGGCTCGGCCGGCAGACCCTGTTCCTCGGCAGGGCACTTCGAGCCCATTGAGCCTGGCGAAGCCCACCTGTCCAGCACTTTCTGGGGCCTCGATATAGCTTTAGCCATATCTTCTACGTGTCACCTTTGCACTCTGAGGCCCACAAGCCTGTAAATCAGCTCCACCTGTTGCCCTCTCTGGAGTTCTCACTCTCCTTCTTCTACTTGAGGCAGGCTGCAATACTCTTCTTCCTGACTGTGGAAGGACCGTTAAGGGTGTGTCCTACCTTGTGCCTGTTTTATCCCCTGCAACTCTTGAGTGGTTTTTATGGATGACCTGTTGTTCCTTTTTCCTTTTATTATTGCTATTTGTTCCTTGCACACGTTATAAACAACTTGGAAAATATAGAGGGTCATTTCGTGCTGAAGAGGAAGAAGAAAGGTGAAACGTTTTCTTCTGGTGTGCAGGGAAACTGAGGAGAGAGCAGAAGTAGGAGCCGGAGGCACAGGGAGTGTGAATACAGTGTGAAAGTGGATGGGGGATATAAAGGGGGCAGGAGAGATGAGGCCAGGGGGAAGAATTCCAGAATTCCATTCCCTTATAAACCGTTCATAAAAACTCGACCACTAAAATGTTTTTCTTCTTTCTTTTCACTTTTCCACTCAGGGTTAACTTCTCTTGAGCAGCTCTCAGTTTAACGTAGCTCCCCTCTCTAACCAGAATCTGTATCATTAATAGACACCAGGAAGATGAAGGGAATCTCCCTGTGCCTTTGGAGTTATTCATGGAAGTCTGGATGGTAAATGGAAAATGTACCTATAGCAGCACGTGAAGCTAAAGTAGATCTCTTGGTTTATGAAGCCATTGTGTACTGGAGTTTGGAACCAATCTTTTCCCCAAGCTTTAATAAAATCCAGCAAAAGCATCGATGAGAACAAAGCAGGAAGCGCTGTTGTAATGATGAGTAATGTCCGTGTAATCTTTGCTCCTGAGATGGACAAGGATGAACTCACGTGACTAAGCATTCCCAGTGTGTGATGTATGACCACATCTGCAGAGATAGACTGCTGTCAAAACTAGTGTCCCACCTGCTTTACTGTGTAGGAACATTGCTATTTGACTCGACTGTACCTGGACTGTCTATAGAGGGATATTCTCCAGTGTTACATCTTTCTTTCTAAAAATAAGCTCCATTTCCCAACTTCTGAGGAAAGAGCTAAGCAGACAGACGGACAGAGGGAGAGGGCCTGAGGTTTACATTGCGGTGTTTGTGCAAACCCTGGAGTTATTCAGGGACATTTGAAATCCTGTCAGCATCCCCTAATTACACACATTTATATCTGATATTTTCTTAGTGGCCGGGTGATGGACGTGGAGAAATAGTCCAGTGGCAAATAATGATAGAGGCTCAGTCTCTCCTTTTCAGCAGCTCCGATTACTTTCAAAGCGTTTTGTTTTCTTTTCAGGCAGTCATCCTCAGGATTGCCACTTTTAGCCTTTCCTCAAACTGACTAGCAAGCGAGGTTGCTTCAGTGTTCCGACCAGCGCTTTGCTCTTGATTTTTTTCCCCTTGTGATTGTTTTTTTCCTACGCAGAAATGTGCGGGCAAACACAACTTGATATTAAACGTCTGTGCGTCACATTTCTGATACTTGGACCTTGTTTATAACTTTTCCGGTTCCGAGGTGGTGATGCCGGAGAAATGTCCCAAAGGCCAAGAGAGCTTGTGTTGTCCTCGACGAAACAGAGGTATTATCTGGGTACAGTGGATCCTGTGGTGAATGTGAGTTCACGTGCTGCTATAGCCAGGAAAATGTGTGACAAACTAAAACGCTGACTGACGTGAAAGACCTCATTAGAAAGGGGAAGAACAAAGAACAGTTTTCTATTTACCATCCAGACTTCCGTGAAGACTTCCTGTAGTATATGTGAATACAGTGGTGTTGAAGATTTCTCCATGTGAAAGCTAGGATTTTTTAAAACCCTCAGGACATATAGTGAGACAGTGTAAAACAGATTCAGCTTGACATCAAAAAACAGAATTGTCTTTCTTTTAAACTGAAGTGAACTGCGTTGTTAATTCTAGGAACTGAGTGTTTAATAACAATTGCGCCAATTAAAGCTAACTTGCAGTTGCCACTGGATGGATGCATTCCTATTACCTGTGGGGCATTTGAGAATACATGTGAAACCACATTGCTAGTCAGCCCGCCCTCGTGTTTACAAGCAAATACTATAGGATTGGGAAATAAATAACTTTCTATTTTGTCATCTTCTTTTTGTCGGTTAGCAGGGGCTGCCCTTGGCTTCCCGTGGTGCCCCTCTGGTGTCTGGTGCCCATGTGATGACCCAGTGATGTCAAACCCACTGGAGAGAAATGAAAGGGCCCGGTTGGCATCTTTTAAAAGGCACCCATCTCTCCCCTTGGCCTCGGTGGCCTTTTATTTTAGAGGGCAAATTAATAACTGTACAACATCAATGACTCTCCAAAAGGGCCTGGTTTGCAGGCTGAACAGCCCTCGCAGCCGAGAAAGACACTGCTTGGAATATTTTTTTAGGATCACCAAAAAGAAATGGTCCTTTTCTTGAGGGTAAAAGGGATTTCTTTGCTAGATTTACCACTTCTGAAGCATTGTCAAAAGCCAAATTAATACAGAGGCTGGATTTTTTTTTCTGAGGAAGAAAACATTTGTTTCAAGGCATTTTGGAGTTTATTATTAGCTGAGTGTATATAATTGCATCTCTTTTTTTTTTCTTTTAAGAAGACAACATGCCCCTTCTGGTATATCATCTGTTTGAAGTAACTTCTTAAACAGATGTCGTTTTAAACCCATGACTACACAACAAAACAACCAGACAGCTAGTTAACAACAGGTGTCGTTTTGGGGCTGCTGGTATAGGAATTCATGGAGGGATGCAGGAGAAATGATGGTTTCTATTTATATTTATCTGATACAGTTTATATGTAGAAAAGATTGTTGTCCCTGTTTTGTATCTCCAGTCTGGGAGTGGCAATAGCTGATCAGCTTTGAGTCACTACTGCAGTCGTCCATGTTAATCCAGCATGCCAAAAGGTGCTCTGTTCTTTTCACACTGGAAATCCAAAACTGTTACATCATAACTTATGTTTCCTTTTGGGGAAACACAGAACTGTAGCTGATTTAGTTAATACCACCTCAAGGTGCCTCTGGGACCTGTAGATTCCAACAGTTGTATTATAATCTGGTGGGGGCAATTACAAATACTCCTTGGTGACGAATCTCAACCACGTCTCCCCATTTTATTCTATTTTCACTTACAGGAAAATACAGCATGTACTTGATCTCTGAAAAGAACAAGAGGACATTTGTTTTTCATACAGTCTGTTTTTATATTGCTTCCGTTTTTATGTATTCAGCTTTGATGTCATATTCTCATGTTATAGGGAAAGGATACAATTGAGAGCTCTAAATGTGTTCAGGACATTTTATTGTGAGTGGTTTTCAGGGCTGCTTCTTTGGAGCTCAGGACTAGATCTATGTCCAGTTCTCTCACACAGTCCAGACGCACGTTCTCTAGATTAATTAGCATTTCTAATGTCCCCCATTTGTGTGTGTGCGCCAAGTTTGGTTTTGGCTCGATACGAGCCCATGTTGGACTAAACCATTTTTGAAAATGGATGCATAGACTTTTTATACTTTTGGATTGAGGTTTTATTTAATTGTATTCTTATCCAAAAGGAGGAATGGAGAACATCTCCACATAGAAGTATACACCGAATCTCGGCGTTTGTGAGGCCAGTCAGTACCTGAATGGGAGACCTCCTGGGTGTAATGGATATTATCTTTAGCTTTTAGCTCATAAAACTGTAAAGGTTAATAGAGGATTTATGTTTTTTCCCCCAAACGATATACTGTACAAAGCTTTCCACGGTTAAGACAGAAATATGAAGTTACAATGACAAGTGTTTTTTCTGTAGTATTTTCTCCTAGAGTAAGCCAACAGCCATATCACTCTGCAACTCACAACTGGCAGCCCACTGAAGCTCAGCAGGTGTGAGCCTGGTCAGTACCTGGACGGGAGACCTCCTGGGAAAAACTAAGGTTGCTGCTGGAAGAGGTGTTAGAGGGGTCAACAGGGGGCGCTCACCCTGCAGTCTGGGTGGGACCTAATGCCCCAGTATAGTGATGGGGACACTACAATGTAATAAAGGCACCGTCCTTCTAGAAAAGTCGCATACGAATGAAACATAATTAATTAATAAATGAAATATTATATGTATACTGGGGTTACCAAAGTATACACTTGATGTTCTGAGTATACACTTGACAGAGGCCCCATTCTAAGACTTTTAGTGCTGGAATCAAGTGTGATGTAGGCACAGGGGTGGGTTTTGAACAGTGTACAGTAACTGCAGAAAATGCCTTTTGCTTAGGAGCAGGGAGTCAGAACACAGGTGACGAGGAGTGTGGAGAAAAAGAAAGGCAACCAATAGCGAGAAAGAGCAGAGTGAAACTAGAAGAAACCAGAGAAGTCTATAGAAGAAGAACAGCAGAAAGCAAAGAAATAGTTGTGCTCGCTATACACAGAGGTAGGAAAGAGTGCAAAACAGAGCAGATTTGTTGCTTTAGTGAAGAGGCCATTGAAACTGCGCAGGACGGTCTTTCATGAAAACTCTGAAATATACTGAACGTGCCAATCCATAGGCTCAGTATCTTCTTTACTCTTTAAATGATTCTTTATTCTTTAAATCTCTGGTGAAATGGATAAATATTACAATTTCTAACGCCTCCATATCGACTTGCAAACTAATTGTGAGCTTGAAAAGTCAAAAAGTTGAGCTGACATAGCAATGAGAGTTATTTGCAATATGAATATCCAGTAGCCTCACACAATGCAATCTCAATTTTAATGCCATTTTTGGAACAAACTACCTTTGTAAGTTTTTCAACTTTGACATAAAAAAAACAATCATACAATATCTCAATAGTTGAGTAAGAGCTCTGAGTTTGACTATCAGCAGTTTTGCACTTTGGGGAAAACTTAGTTCAACATTGAAATAAGTATTTTTTTCTAAGATTAATAATGTAAGAGGGGAGTGTGCTGCATTTGTGTTCTGTAAGGATGAGGTGAGATGTAAAAAGTGCATCAAATCTGCTTTTTGTCGTCTCAGTAACTTCAGTGCATCCAAGTGACCAAAGTCAGTTCCACTTTCCTAGTCAACCGGAGTATGAAGGTCAATCTAACACTTCCTGTGTACCCACTGGTCACATTTATAATATGTTGTACCAAGAACTTGAGGTTGTGAAATTCAGTTGTGCCACATTCTGTCTACTTCTCTTCTTACTGGACTCACACGAACCGGTAACTCCATTGTACAGTGTGCATTGCGCTAGCATGAATGATGCATGCCTACTGTAGTTTACCTTGAGCTTTATGTGTTACGGTCCTTATATGCCACAGTAATTTGTTTAAAATGATTAAGAGATCCGTCCATCCATTTTCTAACTGCTTTATCGGATGCAGGGTCATTGAGAGCCGGAGGCTAACCTGACAAGCAATGAGCACAAGGCAGGATACACCCTGGATGGGCCACAGAGCATAGTGACATACTCACACACACATTCACAGCATAGTTTTCCCAGAGGCCAGTTAACCTACCAGCATGTCTTTGGACTGAGAGAGGAAATTCACTGCCTGAAGGAGGGACTCAAATCAGAGTTTACAGAAATGGATTATATTTATTCTAAAATCATGTGAACCACTAGTATTGCAGAAATAAGTGTGTAACTTGCTAAGGAAATTTACTCTAGTGCACCTACTGCAAATTGATTTGTTTTACACATAAAAGGTTTGAATACTGCAATCATGACTTTTCATTTTTCTTTCACATTATCAATTTCTTTTTTTATTAGAATACAATTTAAGTAAAATGTGTGGAATGTGTGTTGTATTTAAAACAGATTTATTGCTACTTCAAAGTGTCATCACTTAGGAAAGTAACAAAATGTTAAAATTGTCAAGGGTCTGAAGAACAAGACACTGTATATTGAACCTTATTTTGTCCTGGAAGTACTGAATACCAGTGCTGGCATGCATCATGGGCAAGGGAAAAATGGTAAGAACTGGCTCCTCGTTTGGGTACATTTAAGAAAGAAATGACAAATTGTTAACAGAATAAATGGCCTTTCAGAGATATGACACCGTAACGGCAACGGTAACAATACATTGGAAGGTTTAAGCTGAATAAAACGTTTTCCAAAGATGTCTTTGACAAAGGAGGGACCCAGTGTATATTCTGCTGGTCAGTTTATAAAAAAAATTGGCTCCCTGTTTGCTGTGTATGGTCGACAAAAACACATTTATTTGTATGTTATTTAAATAAACAAATACAGATCTGACCAGTATAATTACGCCTCGAGTTATTCCTTCCGAAAATGCTGGGCGACATTTTCATGAGGTAAATATTTGAAGAGCTAATTTGGTGACTTAGTCTGAAAAAGCGGAATATATGTTATCCAGGTGTATTCTTAAACCCATCTCCCCCTCTGTTCTGTGTGAGTGTGAAAACAAACTCGTGGAAGGTGCAAACAAGCCTGCTCTGTGGCGGACAAGAAGCAGAAAATAAATCAGAGTAACAGATTCCAAATAATGTCCTAAAAGGGCAGATTGTTTACATTCAGTAATTTTTTTCCCATTTAGTTTTACACATTGAGTTCTTTCCTGGTGATGTTTGTTTGTGTTCCCTGCTGGGAGGCTGTCCTTCCACTGTGTGTCCTAAGTGGGGTGCATGTTGTAAGCCACAGGGACTGTGGCTTTTTGACTCCCATGAGTGACGTCTTTTGTGTAGCCGGCGACCTTTGACCCCTGGAACTCAACAGAAGCTTTACCTCGGAGAACTTGATGTGACCGAATTTTTTTTTATTCATTAGTCTTTATCTTTAATGTTTCCTAATGCAGTGTACTATACTGCCATTCAGCACATGAAATAGATTATTTTTAAATGTCAGATTAAAAAAGACACAAAAGGAATTAGGAATTCATAAACACCATATTATGTTTGATGTTGACATCCAGAGATTTAGGCTGGATCAATCTGTGTGAGTTGACAGTTTTCAAACCCTGCTGTTCAATAAAGTATATTTATGGTCTCTGTGATAGAAGTTATAAATTGTAGTCAATCATACCTGGCAGAGGTGAAGGTTAAACATCGAGCTGCTCACACTCAGTCTGAGAGGAAGGCATTGTGGTTAAATGTTTCATAGCTTGCATTAAAAAACATCTAAATATAGCCTTTTCTTGTCAGATCTCAGGCACTGAATAGGACTGGCTATATTCAGGATTGGGAATGGAAGACCTCTTAAACCAAGGTTGCTGCTGTAGGTCCTATTGTAAGTAGGATCTAGACTCGGGGATAAAAATTGCCAAATCAATTGTGTCGCAGGTTTTATCCTTTAGATGAGAATTAAATCAAGGTCCTAGCTACTTGGTCATTAAAGGTCCCATGGCACTGTTAGAGTAGAGGAGTTAATCTTAGTTCCACTGTTTTCAATTGGTGAAGTTGTTTCTCAGTTCTGCACTTGATCTGCTATATAATGAGGGTGCTGGTTACTGTGTGTCATCCAGGTGTTTGCTTGCTTCACTTCAGTAGTGGGTGCAGTAAGTTCCCTCCTAAACGTAAAGTGCTTTGGGTCTCTTTGGGATAAAAAGCACTGTATACAGTTAATGTTATTACTTAAAGCGAATAGAGAATTATTTTTGGACATCCTGCCATTTTTTTTTGCATGCACTGGCTGTAACACAGCTAGTCCTCGCTATGTAAGTAGAAGGAGAGAATTATTTTCATGCTTCATAGTTATTGGAAGGGAGTTCATAATGTCTTCATGCTAAATCATTAGAGGCTTCTATAAATTTAGAACAAAGACAAAGACAGTATTCAGGAAAAACAGAGAAAGGTGAACAGAGGAAAAGTTCTGGTTAAGTAATCTGAACATTATATTAGAGAGCTTACTTTTGTGTTTTAGAAAAGTAAATTCTGATTTCATGTACTGTGGAATCCTCAGGCTAAAAGCATTCTCTCCTATTTTGTAAAGTGTTTTACAAGAAAATGCTAGCACCTTTTGAAGTCTAAGATGCAGGATGGGAAATTTAATTCTGTGATATATTCTTTTATGAGGATGTGGAGTTTCACTTTTTAGCTTTAGAACCACACTGTGTTTAGGTTACAGGGCTATAATACAGGGTTTCGAGGTCTGTAGGACGTAGGTCTCTGAAACTGATTGATATGTATATATTGTGTAACTAGTGTATACTGTAGAATGCTTTGTGTTGTTTAGTTGTGTTATTGTATTGCTACTATTTAGTTGTTTGTTCACGTTTAACTATGATTGATTACTCTTTCACCAGAGCTATGTAAGAAAATATTAATAACTCATATGCCTCACATTTTGACTTCCAATCTGATACATTTTATTTTATTTAACCGCTCTCCCTACCTTGTAACAGTTCTTTTTGCTTCACATGTTTATTCCCAGAATACATTTCTCAGGATGTGACGTTTTTTCAGAAACAATTTTCCAATGGCAGATCTATCATCTAGTCCCCATATAGTTGGGCTTTGAAACCACAATAAATGAATAATTATACACATGGAAGGAGTGTGCTTGATTTACTTCACAATTCCTACAAAATCATGCTTGTGTACTTATACGACAGCAAAGGCCTGCCCTTTGAAAATAAGTGGTAAATGTGACTATACGAATAATCCCATTTCTATGTTTTTATATATGAAAATTGTTTAAAAACCTTTTCTAGTAATTTCTGCTATGGAACTGCCTCACACAGTAGACAAGATGCAGAGGACATTCTTTCAAAACAGATATGAATCATTTCATTTATATTGATAAATTAAAGCTCTGTGCTCAATCGCCTGACCTACTTGCTTTCCATGTTCTTGAAGTGCCACTTCACATTTCGAAAAAGAGCTGTCATAAAAATCCTGGTTTTGCTTTGGTTCACAGTCCTGCTCTGAATTTTCAGAATATATCGTCTCACATCTGATCAGCAAAGGTATATAATAGCGTGTTGTCCTACAGGGGTTACATTTCTCCAGAGCGGTGTGTGAGGCATAATTCTTTATATAATAAACAAGGATTCATGAACCAGGCCATGTGAAGCTACCTATTCAGACGTATACTATCGCACACAATTGAAAGGCCTTACCTTTACTGACTGTGTATGCAAATATAATAATAAATATGTTATACAATAAAAACGTATAAGCATTTGTTACAGTTGCATATAATAGATAAGCATTATTAAATGCTGATGAAACTGAACTGAGAAAGAGGATAATGTAGGATAATGCAGGAGTGTTAGAGAGATTCTAGGACGTGCATTACTATGGACTTTGGCAGACCACTTTCGACCTTGTGTAGTTCGATTTTTCACATTGGACAGGTCATTGTTCCCATCAATATTTTCACATAATCATATTGGTTTGATAAACCCGCATTGGCAAAGTGCTGACTTTACTGCCATTCTATAAAAGCCTTGAAAAAGGTCAGACTAGGAACTTAACTCTCGCTCTCTTAAGGACGTTTGATTTCCTTTCTGAATGAGAAAGTTAAACAAAAGAACACTGCACAGGAGGAAAACAGGCCAAAGTCTATAAAGCACTACATTATGGAGATAAATGTGAGTTTACTGTTGAAACAACAACTACGTCGGACAAATCCGATGAAGGGAGTTTCTGGTTGCCTTGCTGAAAGAGATTGAGTAGATTATGAGAACTGAAGGTGAGATCACAAACTAAAGCTTTGTTCCTGGGAGACCTGTGAAATACATATTTCTAGTTTGTATGTAGCATGTAGTTTGTTTTACATACATTGAAAATGGCTTGAAATCAAATGTACTGTATTTTTATTGTCTTTGTAACTTGTAGACCAAGGGCGTGGTGATGTACAGTTTCAGAGTTTAAATGCATAATTCTCTCGAGTTCACGGTGTGTCTCTCTGCCATCGGACTTAGAACCCTTTTATGATTAATCAAACCTGTTGTCTTTCTTCTGTCTCAGAGGCTGTCGGAAGTCTCCGCAATGCAGAACTGCTATGGGTTCAACCAGGACATCCAGAAGCTCTGCACAGCTGTAGCTGCCTATGGGGCAGGTCACAAGCGCAAGAGATCTGACAGCCATTCGCAAAACAGTCCCACAAACTCGGGTGCGTTTAGACAGAATTCTGCTTCACCCCGTCAGCAGAAAATCAGTTTTATGGCATGTTGATCTGTGATTTCCCTCTTGCTGTCATGATTTCTAGTTGGACCATTCTGAAAGAGGATTGAAAAAGTCCTTTGATTTGGGGAAAATACTTTATAATGGTTTCGAACAGATAAGAAAAATTACCAAACATACACTTCGGCTAATTAATTCATTAATCATACTTTATGTGAGAAAATAATGCATGTCTTATTATACCACAGAATTTCCGCAGCACAGTGAATTTCCAGGGCTGATTCTCTACAGGTGTGAATGATTAGACAATTATATTTTAATTTAGTAAAGCGAGGTTACTCCTCTAAATGTGCCACTTATTATCGTTTATTTTAGATCCTAAATTTGATTGCAAGGTTTCTACTACTCTCATCACACAAGTAACTGACTAACTGATAAATCCACAGGTCACTTCCAGATGAGTCACAAGGAACAAGTGTTGCACAGCACTCATACTTGAATTCATTTTTTTAATTTGCTTTTAACATGAAGTAACAGGTGGGAAATTAGCATTTATTAAGATTCAAGATTCCTGTCTCCGGTTTTAATGTATGTGCGTATATCTTTTGGGACTGTCTCTCACAGGGGAAACTCTGCATCACGATGAGAAGTGTTCTGCTGCAGAAAACACCCAAGACAAAGCAGAGAAAGATACTTCTTCGGGAGTAACTGATGGATTCCAGCAAGAACAGGTCAATATTTTCTAATTCAGTTTTTCCGTGTCCATTTCTGTCCTAAACCGGGTTAAAGGTGAGCAGAGACATGAGGGAAATGACCCATTATCCAAAAATCTACAATACGCAGCAATATATTTAATAAGGAACAAGTAATAGGTTTATTCCATGCTGAAGAGAAGAAAGACAACACAACGTTTCGGCCGTGGAGCCTTCTTCAGGTGTGGCAGCAGGATTCCCTGGACATAACGTTTCCTGCCAGAGACATTTTCTTCAGGTCTTTTAAAATATATTTTAGTTTTAGAATGTATTTTACTGGAATCTCACTCATGAATTATCTTTGATAAGTTTCCAGAAAGTATCACAGTATGGAAAGTGTCCTGTGTTAAAGGGCAGACTCAATCAAAGTGAAAGATTAAACAAATAGATTCCAATAAATGTCTGTTCTGGTAATATAAGAAGCAGAAATATCTAAATATCGTTCAATCAGTAAGGCCCATGTATACTGTAAATGAAGGAATCGGCAGCACAAGTACCAGTAGAGCCGGCTTACCTTAGACACAAGTCACCCACAATTAAGACACTTCATTCTCCCGATTGTTTGTATGTATCTAAACATCCACCCGTTTTCATTATGTAATCTCTACTGTTGAGGGGACAGCAAAACGTGAAAACAGTAACGCTATTGTGTCCTGTTTTGACATTACTTAGTTTACACAATTCCTTGAATTATAAATGGGTGAGACAAACTGACAGATCTCGACATAATCTTAAAACTGAGCGTACAGTAGCTTTGGGAATTTGTTTTGCTTTTTTTATTTTCATAAATAAGTTTGATTGGTTAGCTGATAGCACTCTGGGGAAAAAAGGACGAAACAATCTCAGCTTACTACAAGTCGTTCCTGGAACTCGACTTACTTGTATCTCTGGCATTTTATATAGTCATGATATTCTTTTGGAAGACCTGGTGAAAACGTCTCTGGCAGGAAACTATACTGTATATCCAGGGATTCCAGCTGGCTCAGTGGTTAGCCTTTCTGCCTCGAAGCTCTGGGGCCCTGAGTTCAGTTCCTGGGGTGCTATCTGCATGGAGTTTATATGTTTGTCCCTGTGTTTGTGTGGGTTTCTACTCAGGTTTCCTCCCACAGTCCAAAGACATACTGGGAAGTTAATTGGCTTCTTGGGAAATAGGGTCTGGTGTGAGTGTGTTTTTGTTTGTATGGACTGGCGGGACGCCCAGGGTGTTTCCTGTCTTACGCTACCTCTATTGGATAAGCGCTTTAGAAAAATGAAAGGATGGATTAACAAATATATTATTAAGATAGATTTCGGAAATAAAATGAATACTTTTCATAAAATGTGTTGAAGTACGCTATTAAAGTACACTAATTTATTTTTCAATGCACTGTACTTTATGAATTAATTAGAAATGAGAAATATTTTGCCAAACGTCTTTCAGGAAGACATGAGAGTGTACTGTAAAGCTTGGGAGATATTCAGATGAAATATACTGTATATATAACTAGTTTTCATAGAAGGAGATGACTTTTAGAATCTTTTTGTGCAACAGGCAGAGAACAAAGTAAAATCAACTATAGGATTGGGAACTGGGATTTTTTTAACAGTATAAGGGACCTAAATCAGGGAGTTTAGATCACAGGAGGTTGAGAGGAGATTTGATTTGCATTTATACTGTAAGATCCTAAGAGACAAAGACAAATAGTCACAACTGGAAAAATGAAAAGGAATTAAATTATAATGCATACAATTCAAGCTTTATTATCCTCTGGGGGGGAATTTATTTTACAGTCCAGTACACCAATAAAAACAAGCAAGACAAACATTACCAACAGAGAAGAGGGTAAAATGGTGATGCAGGAGATAAGAAAGTTACTTTA
This sequence comes from Lepisosteus platostomus, assembly GCF_059453375.1. Lineage (NCBI taxonomy): Eukaryota > Metazoa > Chordata > Actinopteri > Semionotiformes > Lepisosteidae > Lepisosteus > Lepisosteus platostomus. The sequence continues at coordinate 7,528,351 of NC_142624.1, forward strand.
CATTGTTTGAGAGTGATATTGCAGAGGAGATGAAAGATTTCCTGAGTTTGACCAATTTACACCTTTTAAGACAGACACGTTTCCCAGACGGGAGGGGTGTTAATTCCCAATGGAGGGGGTGACGCACAGCTCATGACACTCTTGGCCTTCTTTACAACCCAGTGTAGAGGATATTTGAGTTGATGTGAAATTATTTTTCTGCCTTTTTTTCCACTAATTTTCCCAACCTATTACAGCTGACAGTACTAATGGGGCCAAACCAACAAGTGAGACAGTATGTGAAGACACTTTCAATAAATGACTTACATAAACGTTTTTAAAGAGAAGTGTATAAACACTTCTTTACTCAGGGCTGTTCCAGTCAGATGGTGCAGGTCCTTACTTTGAGTACTCTTAAGAAAGAGCTGAGCTACATTTGACTTTCAATTAGCCACAAACTTGCCAAACAAGCAAGAAGCTCTTTTTGTATGCATTTATTATTTGCGACTGCCATGCATACACACATTTTTGTCGTGTTAATGCCCAGTGTATACGTTTGTGTTAAGCAGAAGTGACCAGTAGTTGTTGACATACAGTATGGAGCAGTATAGATTATAGTAGTTCAAGTGGGTTTAATTTTTCATTTTAATTTTGAAGATTAAAAATCTCTCCAAACCCATTGTTTCCCATTTTACCGGGAGCCTTATTCAGGTGTAAGAGAGACAAGGCAGTAGGCAAAGGTAATGTAGTGGGAGAACAAACGCTGGGAGGGAGGAGGAGTGAGGGGTGGGAGCAGGGGACAGAAAGAGAGGCCAATCAAGAGGTGTGAAATGAAACCTCCAATTAATTATTATAATAATTAATAATTGCTTACACTTGTATAGTGCTTTTCTGGACACTCCACTCAAAGCGCTTTACAGGTAATGGGGACTCCCCTCCACCACCACCAGTGTGCAGCCCCACCTGGAAGATGCGACAGAAGCCATAGTGCGCCAGAACGCTCACCACACATCAGCTATCAGTGGGGAGGAGAGCAGAGTATGAAGCCAATTCATAGAGGAGGATTATTAGAAGGCCATGATTGGTAAGGGCCAATGGGAAATTTGACCAGGACGCCAGGGTAACACCCCTACTCTTTTCGAGAATGAAGAAAATTTAGAAGAAAAGTAGTCTGTCGTTAAAAGAAGGGGGAAAGTGTGATCCTAGCTTCAGGATCATTTTGGTTTCTGTAGTCTTTCTGATGTATGAGTTCGGAAAACCGTCTTTGAGGACACAGATGGGAGAGATTAGAGTGGTCATGGCCGTCAGAGGTGAAATGGGAAACAATGGGCTTGGAGAGATCTTTAATCTTCACATCCCTGACGTGTTCTCTGAAGCGGTCTCTGAGTAATTGAATCATGTATAGGAAATACAGAACACCAACAATTGTATTGTACACTTATTCAGTGATAGTTCTAAAAATTGAAAAGAAAATATCTGAAGCTCATCTCTATGTGAGGTGTTTACTCAAAAAGTGGTTGCCAACTGCAACATTTGGTATATACCACTGTGTGTGTGAATTTCAACACTCTTCTGGCAAACAGGAATATTTACACAAAAGATTAGCAACTACAGTCTTATTCCCTTTAAAATTAAGAAAACCTCAGACTCCCCTGAGACATAATTTACTGAAAACAGTATGTTCCTTCAATAGTTACCACTTGTGAGACTGTATAAGGGTATGTTTATTTGTGAAGTCTGAGTATAAACCTACAAATATGGTCACATATATTTGTGAGTTGTCAGACTTCTAAGTTTTTAGCATTGTTTTAATGAATCTGTCAGAAAATGTACAATTTTGAAACCTTACCATTTTTCAAAGGAAGAGGAGAAAGGTAACCCCCTGTTCTTTCACATTGGTATCTACCCCATCTCAAAGTTAATCGCTATAAATATGGTATGCTTGGTTTAGAGTTACATTGGCACTTTTAGGGTAAACTAGAAAATTGGAAATTAAGTGATGATGCAGATAAATTGTAAACAGCAAAATATAATAAAAATAGTTTCATAGTATCTCCCTGCAGTGTACGAGTCAAGCTCAGGAAATCTTACTGAACTGTCTTAAAGAGACAGTAATCGCACATTATGAGGATGAGACCGTGAAACATCTCTCATGGTGTGGGGTATGGTTTGATTGTGACTTCTGCTAGCTAAGGCAAAAATAAATGCTGAAGTTTCTTGCTAATTATTGCTAACAATAATAATTATAATAATAATTGCTTACAGTTATATAGCGCTTTTCTGGACACTCCACTCAAAGCGCTTTACAGGTAATGGGGACTCCCCTCCACCACCACCAGTGTGCAGCCCCACCTGGAAGATGCGACAGAAGCCATAGTGCGCCAGAACGCTCACCACACATCAGCTATCAGTGGGGAGGAGAGCAGAGTGATTAAGCCAATTCATAGATGGGGATTATTAGGAGGCCATGATTGGTAAGGGCCAATGGGAAATTTGGCCAGGATGCCGGGGTTATACCCCTACTCTTTTTGAGAAACGCCCTGGGATTTTTAATGACCAAAGAGAGTCAGGACCTCGGTTTTACGGCTCATCCGAAGGACGGCGCCTGTTTACAGTATAGTGTCCCCGTCACTATACTGGAGCATTAGGACACACATGGACCGCAGGGTGAGCACCCCATGCTGGCCCCACTAACACCTTTTCCAGCAGCAACCTTAGTTTTTCCCAGGAGGTCTCTCATCCAGGTACTGACCAGGCTCACACCTGCTGAGCTTCAGTGGGTTGCCAGTTGTGAGTTGCAGTGTGATATGGCTGCTATCCATATTTGAAAAAATATTATTTTTACAAAAGAAAATACAGCCTAATACTCTAAAACACTTACAGCTAAAATATAGAAAACTGTCATAGGTGCACACCTGGCCTTAGGATATCATTGAAAATCCGAGCAGTACCCCAGTACGGGCCACAGCTACAGTTATAGTTACTTCACCACTGCCTGCTGCTGTGCTATTTATCCTCTCACAACTGGCTCTGTAAAGGATCTCTACAATTCTCCTGTAACCACATACTCTTCCAGATAAGAGGAGCTCCTGGTGGCTGGTGGGATACACAGACTTGTCATACAAGTGCAAAATACTGTATATCTAAAATATTCTAGTATTTCAAAATCTGGTGGAAATCACTTAGCAGATTAGGAAAAGTACATTATAATCTTTACTATCTGGCCTCTTACTAACTGGGATGCTCGACTAACCGGCATCGTCTCCATCTGCCAATACAAAATCATCGTTTACCATCCAAGAGAATTTCTGGTCCTGTTTGGCTTGGATCTTTGTTTGGTCAGTGCTGTCTTTCCGTGTGCTCACTGACTGTAAACACAGCGCAGACATAAGGTATCATCTTTGCCTCGATTCATCAATAAATATTTACACCATCCAACATTCTGCGGGAGGCCTCAGTCTTTTTCTGCAATGGCCTCGTGTGTACATCTTGTCCGACAGGTGCATTGTCTGGAGTAATTGTGTGTTCGCAGTGTTACTTTTAGTTGTGTCTGAAAAGAGTTCTAGTGACATGAAAAGCAAGCCAACACTAGCAATTAAAGAAGAGTTTTTTGCAGCACTCTTGAATTAGTTTTATTATTGAAGTACTGTACAGTGTTCTATAATGACATTTTAAGTGTATATTTTTGTCTTTTACAATAGTCTAATATTGTAAGTGCGAACAGAGCTTATTAAAGTGTTTTGACTTACATAAATGTCGACGTATAATTTTACAAAACATTAGTATTATTGATTATGTGATAACGTACAAGCACATAAGTGTTTGAATACTTACGGTATGCAGTAATGACTTTTCCATTTTTCTTTCACATTGTCTGTTTATGTCTTTTTGCCTTTTGCTTTGACTGTGTGGAATAGGTTGTGTTTACCACAATTAATTGCTACTTCAAAGTGTCATGACTGCAAGCTTTAAAGCAACAAACTGTGAAAGCTGAGCAAGGTTCCGAATATGTTATAAGATACTGCATGAAACATGCATCCGAAATACAGGACCACCTTCATGGACAGAGGATCCTGGGAGACAGGCACTATGAATTAAGAACATTTAAGTCTTTCTTCTCTTTTTAGCTTTTGTGAAAAAAAACAACAGTCATGAGCACACACAGAGCAAACAATATGGCGTTTTTAGGTTTTTAGAAGGCTTGAAAAGGCTGGTTAATTGTTATTACAGGAAAGACTTGAAAAGACTTGGAATACATAGAAAACAGCATAGCTAAGGGGTGAATGCCTAAATTAGGGTGACAGATTTGGAGGAGTACCGCAGGAATCTGTACCAGGACCACATTTCTTTCCTTTTTTTTATTGCACTTTCAGACAATATTAAAATTATTGTAAGTAATCCGTGCTCGAAAACGTGTAAAACATCTGTAGTAAAAGGAAAAGCATCAGTGCTATTGATGAAAGTAATAATAAAATCACCTTCTTCCCCAGGTGTTTAGTAAATTGATTTAAAGGGACTTTTAAAATGTACAGGATTTTAGGACCTCAAAAATCAGATCTGTAATAAAGTCTCTCATTCACTTCAAATCAGTCGAATCCTAAATAATTGTAAGTATGCCTTGAGGCTGCTGTTAAATACATGTACTGATTCATTTCTGTTTGATATCCTACATCCACAGACTGTAGTCCTAGGCTCCGTATCTGGGACTGAGAAAAGCGCCGGCTCTCAGCGGACTTCTGTGAAACCAAAGAAGAAGAAAGCCAAGGGACTGTTTGGCTGAACCAGACCTTCCCTGCCTCACTTTTAGTTTTCTTTGACTTCACCTTCCAGACGTCTTTGGTGTGTCATTTTAAATACGCAGTCTTATTTCTCTTTTCTTTTAGCGCACATTGATTGTGAACAGCTATTTTTAAATCATGTTTCTGTTTTTTAATTGCTATCGCTAAATGTACTTTTAAACATGGATATTAATTACATGGGGTGGTTTTACTTCAAAATCAAAGCAAGCTCAACATTAAAGGTCAGATTTCTACATTTGTCTTTTTTTTTTAAATGAACTTTTTCCTTTGTGTTTAAAAAAAAAAAATCTGCCTAAAGTAATATCCACACACGCACTCCATAAGAGGTACATATAGTTCACGGGAGCCCAACTCACCTCAGTTTCGTCATACTCTTTCACAGTGAAATATGACCACAAAGAAGAAATTAATTATTCATTAATAACCTCTATAATAATATAACCTCTCTGAATTGCCTGCACCTTCCAGTGATTACCTTAACTTTTAACAATTGATTTGATGATGTTAGATCACAATTTCAAGATCAAATGATTTTATCAAATAGTACACAAATACACAGATTGTACAGGTAAAAAGAAGTCGAAATGGAGTTCGTAAATGTGTGGTAGAAATACCAGCTTCCACTATTAATATGCTGTGTAGTATACATATCCTGGGGTTGAAACCTTTCCTTTCCAGCATACTTTCCTCACGTTCCACAGTACTAGCCAGGCTACAGCTGTATGCGTACCTTACCTGTTGTTGTGCTGATACCCTTGACCACTTCTGTTTTAGTCTTTCAGCTAGAAAAGCCTTCTGAATAAAGTAGCGCTGCCTTTAACCACAACGCTGCCATCTTCGGTACCTCTCTGAAGGGCCTCAGTCATCTCAGCTGCTCACCTTCCGAAACTGAGCAGCTTTCGGACAAAACATCAAATTCATCCGCTGCGGCCCTTCATAATTCAAAACCTTAACGCAAACCATGGCTCGCATTACTAAGACACCTTCAGCAAAATTTGGGATGGGATGGCCAGTGACTTGAAATACTTTCAACAAGAAACCAACATTGGTCCTGGTACTAAATTTAAAATATATATACTGTATTTCCACATGGAAGGCAGGCATCCACTGTACTGCCTAAGGATTTTTTCCAGCCAAACACTTCTTGCTGTGTAGTGAGGACCTCTCAGAAGGTCTCAGAAGGTGATGACCTGTAGACCATCCAGTGTCCCTCAGGCTATCACCTACCTACTTGTTAGGTGGGACTTACTGACTTCCACTTTTTGATAATACAAATTTTTTAGCGCACACATTTAATCGGAAAAGCGCCATCATAGCAAAATGGGTTTCCTGCATAAACCAAGGCTTTCAGGAAACCCATTTTAGTCTGAAACATCAAACTGCCACTGTCTTAAAGACGTACAACATTTAGTGCTGTAGGACCATTTGTTTGCAGGTAAGTTTGTGTATTTGTAGTGTCTAATTTAAGGGTAAATTATCTCAAGTGGCTCTGAAAAGATGTCAGCTCTAGGAAAACTTATACAACATTAGTATTATTCAATTTATATTATAACATTGTTTATAATACGCATCATGTGTTAAGTCTCCCTATGCTACTGCAACAACTAGAGGGTAGGAGAAGACAGCACTCTGAGCCTCATATCTACTATCTAAGGCTTACTCCAGAACTTGAATTGGTGGTGGGAGGTAGGTAGATATAAATAATTAGGTTAAAATACTTGAGGAACCAGCTGAAAGCAGATGACCAAATGTCACAGTACACCATCAGTCCAGATCCTACTTTCCTCTCTGTTGCTCTGTTCCAGGTCCAGTCTCAGACTGCTCAGCACTCCCACACATCTAATGTGTCACCTAATCCAATGTGACTGTGTGGCAGTTGAGGTGTGTCTAAGGTTGCCATTCAATCTACTGTATGATTCAACCTATGATTGTCACCTGCTATACTGTATGTGCTACAGGCAGGAAACAATCAGACACACAAGAGGAATAAAAGCCCCCTCACTTTTGTAACCCTGTGACAAAAGCATTCAGGAGAGACAGGAATGAAACTTTTCTAATGCTAAACCACGTGATCGATGGAGCAAGTTGAGCGACCATCACTTCGGTACTTCTAGTTTCCAGAACAGCCGCTAGATAGCGTATGATTATTGGTTTGGAGCACCTAGAGGCGATCGCAAGCATGTTGTTTCAGCTCACTAGTGTTTCCCACCTTCGTAGGCCCTAAAAATTTAGTAGGCCCTAGGCACTGTGCCAGCACTGGAGAAGTGAAGGTATGCGTTAAAAAACATTCACGTGCAAGAACTTAACTTACCAAGAACCTAACTTTTTCCTCACAAACTTGCCTTGCTTTTGCGTGATGAGGCTGACATTAGTCTGCCTTGAAGTGGCAGACCTTTTGAACTAGCACTTGTCCCCTATTCCAGATGCAGTGCATCAATCACGGCTCTCATATGTATGTTCAACTATATCACCTGTTGAGAAAAATAAAAGTCCTACTACCTGAGCAGTCAGAGTTGCAGCTGTCTTCTTTTCTAAGGTGATCTATCATAGATGGAATGGAAAAAATGCAAACAGGAAACTGGATCATCCCTGAAAATATGGGTATATCATGGAAGTCCCCCCCAGAAGATACTGCTTCACATCCAGAACCTAGAAGCTTAGAGGCAGTAGTACTAAACACCACACCTTCATGCCACTTCCGAGGGCAAAACATGTTATGCAGTATGAAGTTATAACCTGCGCATGTAAAAGGTACTTTTGCAATATTACTGCGGATGTTCTTGTAACTTGTTTTAAGTACTGTATGTACACGGTATCTATTTAAATATTTTGTCTTTTATACTGTTGCATTGCTTAAGAGTGGATAGAAAAGCTTAGGTTTTCTTTCCTAATGCCTTTGAGACAGATCCTACTGCCCTCAATGAGGGTGCTCCTAGGGGTCAGCACACACAAAAACACACGATGACTGTTAAAAGTCAGTGCTGGAGGATTTACTATTGGGCATTTCGGAATTACAACAAAAGAAAAGCACTCAAAAAATTCCAAACTACTACTGACACAGTGAACTCCCTTCATATACCAAATGCGAGGCCTAATCACACCCATGTGAAGATGGGTCCTTCACCACTAATCTAATCAAATGACCCAATCACCACCAGCTGTGTATATTTACATGGTGTAATGCCATGGAGCATGGGAATGCCGAGGGGTGGAGCTTCTCTCGGGAGAAGCATGTGTTTCTAAGCAACCGCAGCTGTAAAAGCTATCTGTTCTGATGAGACACAGCTGTGGGCGGTCCTATAAGTGCAGGCTGGCTAGGTCTGACCAGCCTCAGGGCTGAGAGATGGTAAGATTGTCTCTTTTTTTAATATGCACTGTAGTGAGCAATAGACTTGGCTCAGGAGAGAGGCAGAAGATCTGGGTGTGTTTGTCTCTCATGCTGAGGCACAGCGGAGAGAGTGGTGGGGCTGAAGAGAAGGGAAACAGGTTGGCTTTTGTTTTTGTGCCAGCAGTGGGCTTGATGTTGCTGCTGTCTTTGTGTGAGTGCAGGCAGCTCTATAAGCTGATTTGCAGTCAGTGAGATGAGATGCCTGCATGTGTAGCAGCTGCAGATTTAGCAGAAAGCTGGCAGCTGTGTTTGTGTTAAAGTGAAGCAGGCTGCAGTGACTTATGGCAACAATTCTGGTGCTAATTGTCATTCAATTTAATAATTGGGATTCAGTTTGTGTGACTGTGAAAGATAACTCAATCTTATCAAAAAGATAATTTTGGTAGTAATCCTGTAGGGGATCTGGCTTATGTGAATGAGAAAGCTCTTCCCTGGAATGGGAGTGGGTAAGAGGAAAAAGTCCCAGAGAGGTTTTGATCTTTAAAAAGACAGCCATTTTAGGGGGCTAAGAAGGTACAGGGCTGTTTGAGATCTTTTGTGTATGAGGTGAATTTCTGTGTGATAAAGGTCAGTCAGTATGGGAAGAGGGGGGTTAAGGAGAGGGGTCCTCACGTGTGTGTGATAGGGAAATGATCCTGTCTTGCTACTAACCTGTGGCCTGTCTCTTAAGGGTGTACTGCCACCCTATGGAGGGTGTGAGTGAGTGTTGGGATACCCTGATAAGCTTTGTGTAGTAGGCAAACTGTGGCTAACGCAAGTATGTGAGAGTAGTCCACAGAAGATCAGGTGTGATCCCGATCTGAGACATTAGGGAGCAGGAGGCTCTGGGAGAGAGAGAATCCAGATCGGATCAGGATCAAACTCCACTTGTAGTCTACAGACTACTTGGGATGGCATGAGCAAACATCCAGATGTTATTTGCTCTGATGGGGAACATATTGCAGCACTTTTGAGTAGAGTGCAGGTAAAATGGAAGTAATTCTGCAAATGGTTCTCGCAACGGGCTGTGATGGGTGAGTTTGTCATCTCGGACCTGTGAGGACAATACCCTTAAGGGATACCTGCTTTCTTGGCTTTGTGAAAGATCAGAGGCTCATCACTAGTGAATGAAGTTGTAACTGCTTTTTCTCTACTGGTTTGCCACAACCTTATTGTAGAATTTTACAAAAGCTGTGAAGTTTTGAGTTTCAACATGAGAAATCTTATCCAACTTAATGTGGTAGCTCTTTTCTTCTGCTTTTTCTGGAAATGGTTGTGGTTTATAAATTAATTGTAGTGCTCCAATGTTATGAGTACATGGTCACGCTGGAAGTCTGTGGACATGGTAGATCCTAGCCAACTATCCTACCATTAATAGTGCCCATTAATTAGAGTCCAAGGCTAAGAAGACCCTTTAAAAATCTCTTCCATAGCTATAAAGTAGGCATGCGCCAGTGGTCAATGGTGTGGCATGGGAGATGTCGTGCATCAATATCCCAATTTTGTGAGCTTTACTGTGAAGGAAAAGACCATTAGGATACCAAATGGAGAATTTATGTATCGCACAAGGTAGCCCAGTGTGCAAAGTTCATCTGCTTTACTTTATGATGCACTGGAAGACCTCTCTCTGTTGAGCAGAGGTTTCTCTGAGACAATACAGCCAAAATGAAGAACCAACCAAACACCTCCCTATCGGAGATTAGCTTAGAGCTTATGACTAATACTTGGTTCATGATGGCAAGCCATATAACTAACTAGCTAGATGGATTAGCCAAGCTATGCAAATATTGGATGATAGTTTGTGTGCAGGTGGCTCCACTTTCAGGTCCCTTTGCAATGGTCAGTTGTCTAGCAAGCTGAGAAGAACAGAAAAATGGGTACCCCTTCCCATGTGGGGAGAATTGTAAGAGATAATGGATGAATCCTCCTGAAGCAAAGAATATGCATTTTAACTTTCTCAGCTTCCTAGTGTATGTTAATGGCTCTTTGTGCCTTATTCTGGCATAGCAGGAATGCTCATATCGTATACTGTGCCAGAAAGGTGGCCTTGCAGCACATGGCGTTAAAGAGCCCATGAAAGGTGTAGAGTCTACTGTCCAGGCAAGAAGAGATGTGCTTCTTGCATGCAATTACTATGCAAGACCACTTTGTAACTTCTCTACTTGAGCCTGAACTATAGTGGAAGCATGGAATACTTGCTATATTTGGGAACAAGGCCGCTAATATCGCATATAGGTTAACAGTCCCGGGAAAGGCAAGTCTACTTTGACAACAGTGTAGCAAGGCAAGATTAATGTGTCCTCAGGGTCTAAGGGAATCTTGCCAGTTGTACTTGAAGAACAAGAGAATGTTATTCAGAAGCAACTGAGACAACTCTTCCAACAGTCATTCAAGATGGGGTTAGTACCCAGGGAATAGAGAATTGGTAATCTTCTGTACAGAAGAGTGAGACAACTGAAGTAAGTAAATACAGACTTCAATTGCAAGTATAGTTATAAAATAATTGTTAGAATGCCATTCAAAACTTATAACTTAAATTGGTGAATGATGTTAAAATTGTACGATGCAATCAGAGTGTACTTCAGATTTAACACTGAAATGTGCACCAGAGGACGCAAGTCAAAACTATATGGAAGTGCATTCAGAGATGATAATGGAAGAACTGCTTTACCCAAAGCGTTGTGGGAGTATGGCACAAGCTGCCTTGTTGAAGTCAATACCCTGGCACCTTTTATATATAAAAAAAAAAAGCTTCCTTGGATCAATAAGCTACTAAATCCCAAATGGGCAAGATGGGTCAAATTACCTTATTCTGGTTTGGAATCTTGACGTACTATCCATCTGTTTTCTAAGCATTTCATCCACTTGAGGATCACAAGGGGGCTACAGCCTATCTTGGCAAGCAAGCAATGGGTACAAGGTTAAGTACAGCCAGGATGGGACACTAGTCTGTTTTAAGGGCACCTAGAGACATGAACAAGCTCCCACCAGATCCAATTCCCCAGACACCATAGAAAGCTGACTGGTATATCTCCAACTCTTGCCCAGGTCTTTAGACTGTGGGAGAAAACCAACCATATCACCTGGGGGAAACCACATGAGCATGGGTGAACATGCAAACTCTCCACAGATAGCACCCTAGTAATGGAATTTGACCCAGGGCAATGAGGCAGCAATGCTAGCCACTGTACTGGTAGAACCTAATTTGAATAATGTGTACAATTTACCGATCTGGAATTGGTCCCAATTTGAGATCAACTAGACGTTCCCCATTTTAAAAGAATGTGTGTTACTGAAGGGTTTAAAGAATGTTTTAATGCTGAACCGAGAGGAGGAAAATATTCAGAATTTTCAAAGGTAACGCTATTGGCCTCGGAATAAAGTGAAACGCATACCACAAGAAGTGGTTATCCATCTGTCCACCATGTTGTTCAATCTGCTACCCTGGCTTCCTTCATGAAACACCCGGATCAATGATCAAATGGGCAGAATAAACTCAATTTGTTTGTTATTCTACTTTTCACTGTATGATTATTTTCTTTCACACTTCTGAAAGTGTCTCCTGATTGAAAGATACCCATTTGTGCCTTCCTGAAGTGAAACATTTTTTTTTTAGTTAAGACATTTTTCTGTTAAAATTAAAAATGGCATTTCACTTAATTGTTCAGGTCTGCTAAGATATCTGCATTATTGTTCAGTTTTTTTTTTTTCCAGATGACAAACAATTTGGGGAGCTCCTCTCCAAGCTATGTTTCAATTATTCCTATAAAGTCATAGTTGCCTGATCATGCAGTAATGTTAAGTTCTTGTGTTTAATTTCCTAGACCTTGAACTTTGAGGTATAAGCATTTAAGAATGGAAGAGCTGTTTATTTAGTTTTTTTTTCTTTGTTGCCCAGCTCCCTAGTTAGTCAACTAATTATACCTCTTGTTTTCCTCGGCTTGACTGTGGCTGCAGTGGAATTCCTGAAAGAAAACTCATGATGTCCTGCTCCCTAGTCTAAAAGGTAAACCTTAAATGTCCTGAAGGGTTATCGGCCTAACTACTCCTGCAGTACATCATTTCCTCTGCCCTGGACCATGATCTGCCCCTGCTCCGACTGGGAGTCGGTCAGCTTGCTTGGAGAGGACTGCAATCTAGTCACTAGGGAGTCCTCAGTGTAGAAGACTGTATAATACATACTGTATAGCAATACTGTCTAAGTCCTGGACTATCTTCTGCGTTACTGAGAAAGTGGGATCCTGGGGAAATACCCCCCCCTTTCTCCAGAAACCTGTGGGTCTTGGACTCGAGGTGCTCGCTCAGCTGATGAACTCCCTATGGCTATCCCTGTGCAGAAAGTTAATTATCCTGCAAACCACACACTGCAGTGGCCTCATTCTCTTGATTTCTTTGCTTGTGCTTTGAGTTATTTCAATGTTAATCTGTATTTAAACCCAGCCCAAAAAAGCAAAAGATGGAGTAGTTTGTTTGAGGTCTTAAACTTTTTAACTTGACCTTTTCTCATGTTTTTCCATGATCTCTTTATTTAAGTTGTATTATACATATATTTCATGTTATACTAATTCATCTCAACTTTATGCTTGCAATTATATGCACTATGTACTGCTATACGAGGTGTAGTGCTTCTTACCCATCTTTCATTTAATGGATTTTTGCTCTTAAAAGCTGAGCTTATGTAAACCAGGGGGTCACTCTTTATTACATTTTTAACTTTTTATAGTAAAGGCTTGTCTGAGTTAAGTGCATACACTACAAGATTGTACTTAAATTTAAAGTATTTACTAGTGACTATACTGATGTACCTGTTCATTGAAGAAAGTTTAATGTGGGGAATCCTGCCTAACCATTCCTCTTCTGTCTGCTAGCCCCTACCAAAGACAAGGGCCAGGAACAAAGCCCAATGTATATTTGACCTTTGTTAGAATTAAGAAAATTCTAACGAAGGTAAAGGGGCAGTCTTGGGGAAAAACTCAGCCAGTGTGTCCAAATGGAGTTGGTTAAAATTCCCACCACTTCAACCAGGGAAAGAAAATAGTTTCACAAATATTGCTGGAGGAAAGTTAACCATGAACTGAAATGTAGGGGGCAAAAAAGTCACCACCAATTAAAGGTTATCCTCTTTTGTACAAAAAATGGTCAAATTAATTTAAAAATGTTGTATAGACAATTCACAAGTCCCAATGGCCTGTGGCATTACAACACATTGCCTTCTTACCCCATTTGTAAAATTTAAGTCAAGTCCATGTATAAGTCTTCTCTTTCATCACATCCCCCCCCATTGTACTTAAGGAGTTTAAATTCACTCTTCTCCCACGGGGAAGATTCTACTCGATGGTAGGTGGTGGGGGAATACTACTCCAGAACAACACGTCTTTCCCCTAACCACTCTGTGTGAGGTTTGTGGTGGTAACAAGCTGAGCAGGACAGACCACGCTTTCCTTTCCCCAGCAACAGCTCCTACTTTCTAGCACCTTCTGATCATCCCTCCAGTCTGTGGTGGGTCTACCCTGGACTCTTTCCAGTGCGCCTGGCCGTACGTGGTATGCCTCCATTGGCTCCTCTTAAGCCAGAGGAGAAACGACTCCAAGCAAGCTAGCGCTGGACTGCTGAGTTCCACCCCCCGCCAGAGTAAACCCAACAAGCCTACCCAGAAACCTCCTTTCTGTTGCTTCTAGCTGTGATCTTGTTCTTTCAGCCACTACCCCCAGCTTCTGCCCATAGCTAAGGATGGAGATGGAGGTCGACCAAAAAACCAAAGAGCTTTAAACCTATCCCCTGCTTCACCACCACCGCTCGGCACAACCTTACTCTAGCTACTGAGCCAATCAGCTGGTCACTCTCGCAATCCCCTCTATCCTCAGTCATGAACAAGACCCCGAGCTACTTAAACTCCTTCTTGGGGAGCAATTCACTTCCCATTAGGACTATGTCCTCTCAGATCTACTGTAGGATGGCAAGCCATAATTCAGCGTCACCTCACTCAAAATACACTAAAGTACTTGGTCTTATACTTTTTCCGTATCCCAAAACATGTACACAGGGGTGGCAAGCTCCCATGCTCTCTCATATCTGTGAGAAGGTAAAGAGTTGGTTTACTGTTCCAAGTCAAGGAGGGAATCTGCAGTGTTGCTCCTGTATCTGATGCTGAGCTAGTGGGTGGAGTCTCCTTTCAGAACGAGGTAACAAAACTCCCAGTGATGTAAAGCGGTCTTATTATATTGTAAAAAGGTAGGCTTGTGAAGACATCTCTTTTAATCCAACAGAAATAGAGCTCTTGACTTTGAGACACTTTTTCCAACAAATACCCCTTACTTGTTTACGATTTTGTGCTTAATGTACAATTTGTAAAATTCTGCGATATGGTCAATTTATTTATTACCGAGTCTTTAGAAATGATCTGAGAAATTGGAACTGCAGTCCCCCTTTAATCTAGGATACAGAAAAATAAAAACATCTATTACAACCAGACAACACTATTGTAATGGGCTATTGTGTGATCCATCCGACTGCACTATATCCTATTTATATTTGTACCCTGTCGGTTATAGAACTGAATTTCCGTACCCTGATCTGAAGTATGAAAACCTCTCCACCTACTTAAGTGAACTTCAAAGAATATAAACAGCAAGTACAGCGCTCTGGTCTGAGAATGGCAGACACCTAGTCGTTCTGAGAACCTCCAAAATAACTGTTGACAGTCTTTAGCTGCAGGGCCCTTAAATTGTGAAATGACCCCCCAGGACACATAGGAACTGCCCCTACAGTCTACACTCAAGACCTGTTTTGCAGTGTGTTTTTCTCAGTCAAACATTCAATAGCACAGTGACTATTCAGAGAGTGTTGCATTAACTCATTGTGTCAAACAGTGGTCTTGTGCCCAGTTACTATAGCACACTTTCCCATCTCTTTATATTCTCATTGGGGAGCAATTCACTCCCCATTAGGACTATGTCCTCCCAGATCTACTGTAGGATGGCAACATACTTGCCATCCTACATACTTCGGCAGCACCACCCGCAAAATACCCTAGGGTACTTGGTCTTCTACTTTCTCCGCATCCCAAACCATGTACACAGGGGTGGCAAGCTCCCATGCGCTCTCACATATCTGTGAGAAGGTAAAGAGTTGGTTTTCTGTTCCATGTCAAGGAGGGAATCTGCATTGTTACTACTGTAGCTGATGCTCAGCTAGTGGGTGGAGTCTCCTTCCCAGCAACCTGGCACATAGGCTTCCTTGAGGAGGCTGTGGAGTGTGAGCACGCTCTAGTTGTAACACACCCTTTGGCCCTTTTTAAAAAGGGGGACCATCACACCAATCTGCCAAGCTAGAGGTACTGTCCCTTCCTTTCATGCAACATTGAAGGGGTACTGTATGTTAACCAAGACACCCAAACACTATCCAGTGCCATCAGCATTTCTGGCTAAATCTCATTCAGCCCTGCTACTAGGGATCTCTTCAATCACTGTAGTGACCTCAGCCACAGAAATGGACCCAGTCCCACTGGGCTCTGAGTGTCTGGCACTGAGGAGGAATCTGGCACTGACTCCTGAAAGGAATGTATATCCACCAGATTCAGGAATTCATCAAAGCTCCTTCACCCACCTCAACAATATCCCCAGTCGAGATCAACCTTGAAGTCCTCACTGCTGAAGTGTGGCTGGAGTGGTCTCTGGAGAAGATTAGTCAGGGTCAGTGTGACTAATCAGCCTGGCCCTTGTAGCCAGCAGCAATATCACTATGCAACTCATAACTGGTAACCCACTGAAGCACAGCAAGTGTGACCAGTACCTGGATGGGAGACCACTTAGGAAAGGGAAGGTTGCTGCTGGGAGGGTTGTTAATGGGACCAGTAGGGGGCGCTCACCCCCCCCCCTCGAAGTATAGTGATGAGAACACTATACTGTAAAAAGGCAACATCCTTCAGATGAGAAACTGACTCTATGGTCATTAAAAACCCCAGGGTGTTTTTCAAGAAGAGTAGGGATGTAACCCTGGCATCCCAGCCAAATGTTTGAAGACATAAACAAGAATGAATTCCACCATTTTCTACTGTGTTATCCAAAACAGGGGAGCCCGAACCTAACCTAACAAGGCAGTTTCCTGGGGGATTCTCACAGGCCACAACCAGACACGAACAAACACACACTCACACCTGGGCCAATTTTCCCAGTAGCCAATTAACCTACCAGTATGTCTTTAGACTGTGGGAGAACAATGGAGCGCCCAGAGAAAACGCACCCAAATGCAGGGGGAACATACATACAGTACTCAATGCAGATAGCAGCCCAAGAATTGAACCCAAGCTCCCAGCGCTGCAAAACACCAATGTTAACCACTGTACCATCCATGAGCTCATTTACAGGTTTCACACAATACTTTGTATGGGAACAACTTCTGAAAATGTCTTTGAAGAACTATAGCAGCCAAGAAGATGTTCAGCTTAGACTTGTTGGTTGGAGTGCCTGAGCTCCATTATAATTCCTGAAAATAGCAAAGCACCGTACAGAGTCTAGGCTTTTGGAAACCTAAGATCACTGAAAGGTTAAGTAAAGTAAGCGGCATAGCCAAATTGATATGAAGTCATGGAATGTGACTGAAGTGGTGGCCTTAACTCTTATCTCCTTAGTGAGTGTACAAATGCAGAAGGCTTCTCACATAATCCTACACTGTGGTGGAAAAGTAAGTACACCTCCTTAAAATCTTATGGTTTGACCATAGTTTACCTGCACCTAGCCCTCACCAAATCCTAACAGTAGATTAAACTAACCTCGTTTGACAAATAACACACACATTCTCCTTTGTCATTATCTAAAAACTCAGCTAGCATTCAATATCTTTGTGTGAAAAATTAAGTGCATCCTTGGTGTACTCATTTGAGTTAAGAGGGTTTGTGGAATCAGTCACAAAACCAATTATTCTGCTTTGTTCTCATGTATGTTTCAGATAACGCCAAGGTTTTCTTATTCCAAAAAGGGAAACTTTGTCTTTTCTGCTCTAAATTGGATTGCTATTTGCTCAGCCCCAATGTTTCAATATGGAATTTGGGTATATTGATAAAGAACTGCTAAATTCATACATAAATACACCGTGACTAGAGTAGTTTTCCCCCCTTCTCAGAAACAGTTTGAAGTTTCATTTATAGGGGAGCTGCAATGCTTTTTTTATATTTCGGGGTTAGAAAGAATCAGCAGTGATGAGTGTACAATAGAAGTTTATTTTCACAATAAAAGTGAAATGTACACAGTAATTTGTAAAACCCCCAATTTACACCACAGAACAGATGACATTTCCAGGTACTGTATGTGCAGCAACATATTCTACGATTCAGAACGAGGCAACAAAACCCCCACTGATGTAAAGCGGTCTTATTATATTGTAAAAAGGTAGGCTTGTGAATACATCTCTTTTAATCCAATAGAAATAGAGCTCTTGACTTTGAGACAGTTTTACCAATAAATACCCCTTCCTTGTTAATGCATGCATGCAGATCATGTTGGAATATTTCTGCGGTGAAATGCCTGCTGCACAACCTGTACTTGTTCACTAGAACATTGCATTACATTACTTACTTAAGTGACTAGGGAGCAGGAAGGGCCAGGTCACATTATAATTTGCACGGACTCCTGCTCTCGCCCATGGAGAGACCAGGGTTTGCTCCAAAATGTAGACCCTACAGTACGTATACAAAGGTCACGATTTTGTGCTTAATTTGCAACTTGTAAAATTCTGCGATATGGTCAATTTATTTATTACTGAGACTTTAGAACTGATCTGAGAAATTGGAACTGCAGTCCCCCTTTAATCTAGGATACAGAAAAATAAAAACATCTATTACAACCAGACAGCACTATTGTAATGGGCTATTGTGTGATCCATCCGACTGCACTATATTCTAATTATATTTGTACCCTGTCGGTTATAGAACTGAATTTCCGTACCCTGATCTGATCTGAAGTATGAAAACCTCTCCACCTATTTAAGTGAACTTCAAAGAATATAAACAGCAAGAACAGCGCTCTGGTCTGAGAATGGCAGACACCTAGTCATTCTGAGAACTTCCAAAATAACTGTTGACGGAGTCTTTAGCTGCAGGGCCCTTAAATTGTGAAATGACCCCCAGGACACATAAGAACTGCCCCTACAGCCTACACTCAAGACCTATGTTTTTGTAGTGTGTTTTTCTCAGTCAAACATTCAATAGCACTGTGACTATTCAGAGAGTGTTGCATTAACTCATTGTGTCAAACTGTGGTCTTGTGCCCAGTTACTATAACACACTTTTCCATCTCTTTATGTTCTCACTGACTGGATGCAGTCTGATGCAGACTGATGTGTTCTTTGCAGAGCATGGAGGTCCTGATGACATGGGACATCAAACCTATGGTGTTCTGAAAAAAAAACTTTCTGAACCTCCTAGTTTAGTTCAAATTTCTCATTTATTTTTAGACCTAAAACAAAATGAGCCTTTAATGAAAGTCGTTATTAAAAGATGAAGATAAGCTCATTCAAAGTATAACCCAAAGACACAAGATATACAGGATTTGGATTATTTAATTACCTTAATATTAAATTAATTGTTTAATTTCATCCCTAAATATTCTGGTGTAAACAAGTATGTGAGATTAGATTCAGTAACTGGCACCTCCTTGAGCAGAAATGACTTCAACTAGACATTTTCTGTAACTGTTTATAAACCTTCTGCATTGCCTTTTGAGAATCTCGGCCATTTTGTTCCTTGCAGAACTGTTTCAAATGTATGACATTTGAGGTTCTCTTGGCATAAACTGGTTGATTTGGGATGTGCTGCAGTTTTTCAATAAGGTTTAGGCCCAGGCTTTGGCTTGGTCAAAAACAATGGAATTGAACAAAACTATTTATCAGCCATTCTGCTATAGATCTGCTTGTATATTTAGGATAATAATAATAATTAATAATTGCTCACACTCAAAGCGCCTTACAGGTAATGGGGACTCCCCTCCACCACCACCAATGTGCAGCATCCCCCTGGATGATGCGACAGCAGCTGTAGTGCGCCAGAACACTCACCACACATCAGCTATCAGTGGGGAGGAGAGCAGAGTAATGAAGCCAATTCATAGATGGGGATTATTAGGAGGCCATGATTGGTAAGGGCCAATGGGAAATTTGGCCAGGACGCCGGGGTTACACCCCTACTCTTTTCGAGAAACGCCCTGGGATTTTTAATGACCACAGAGAGTCAGGACCTCGGTTTTACGTCTCATCCGAATGACGGCACCTGTTTACAGTATAGTGTCCCCATCACTATACTGGGGCATTAGGACCCACATGGACCACAGGGTGAGCACCCCCTGCTGGCCCCACTAACACCTCGTAGATCTGGGACTGCCTGTACAGCCAGGATTGCTGATTGCTGAATTCAAGAGTGGAAAGCACAGCGGAGCGAGAATACTTAACGCATGGAGTGAGACCGTCTGCCGGGGAGAAATGTGAGGCACACCGTTGAAGTCTCTAGAGAAAGTCTAACAGTGAGAAGCAGGTGGAACTGGATGGGCTTTTGGGAACTGGAGTGGTGATTTAATGTTGCCAAAACAAAGCTAGGAGACCCTAAAGGACTGGACAGCCCCACCTGAAAGTCAGGGTCACGTGTCGGGGAGACGGCTGATGTGGATGTTGAAAGTGGGGAAGAGCACAATATAGCCTGCACTCTCGCCTAGAAGGCCTTGGCTATAGCAGTGATCTGAGACTGCTCTCTGGGTGCTTTTATATTGTAACGCAACGGGGTTCTGGCGGGCGCCTTTGCCGCATTAGGTCGGCCCCCCACCGTCGGGGGCTCGAACCCGGGACTCCCGCGTCACTCAACAGGGACCCAGCCCGGTGAGCCAAAGAGAGATCTCTCTACAGCCCAGTAGCTGTAGTCCTGCTATCACAGGGAAGGGCGGCGACGTCACCGCTCTGGTAAGCCGGCTCTTACACACCCTGATGGCCGTATGCGTTACAATATACTGTATGTGGGACTAGACCTAAGAGACGTATGTGTAAAATACGAGTCCTTTCATGTATTTTATAGTTTTAACGTTTTAATATTTCAGTCATGTGCAGTGTTTAAAAGCTCTATATGTATTAGAAAATGTGAACATATATTTACGTTGTCAACAAAAATAGCATTACTTTCAAATACAAAAAAATGCAGTTTTTTATTATTTTACTTTTCAGTGTATGTGTTTTTTTTAATTTCTTCCTACTGTATGCGCTACTCAGTCTTTAAGGTATATTGGCAATACTGATTTTTCTAAAAAAAAAGTATTTTCTTATAAACTCTAAATTAGACCGCTTAAAGGCGTTACACGAAACTTTATTGTCTTCATTATTGTTGCAAATATGAACAATATTAAAAGCCGGGATATTTACAAAATTAATTTGACCTAATCCACATTAAATTCCCGAAACCTAGAGGAAATCTAATTCTGAGGGGACCGTAAGATTGTACCGGGTTGATAAACTCGTTTGCCAGCAATATTTATATGGGATGCCACCTGTTGGGAAAAGGTGGTATTGCACGTCATGAGACAAGGTACTGTCTATTCATTTTCAAGAGTACATTTTAAATAACTGAAAATTAAAAAAAACAGGGGTACCGTTTTTTCTATTGTATTATTTAAAATAAACACACAATTGGTTAACAAAAAGGTTTAAATCGGTAATATGATAAATTGAATATTTTATGACTGTCACTAGATTAAAATCGTTGCGGGTTTATTTCAAGGCGTATCCTTATACGCCTTGAGGATAATGAGATGATTAGACGACGTTTTGCCGTTGAACTTGACGTGAGGTGCAAAACTAATCCAGGCAATTGATTTGTTTGTCCTCGGTTAGCAGGCCAATAGGTTTCGGAAAGATCTGACATAGTTACTTCGTTCAGCTTTGCCCTTTACCCTCATATAAAGTGTATGTCATAAAGAAATCTGATTTAGATGTTTTCTCAACCATTATGCAATGATCCAAAGGTCTCACAGTTTATAATACCGGTAACGGCGCACTCTATCAATAGCAGTATGCAAAAACTGGAAATAATAATTAAACTGTGTTTTTGTTTTAAGTAGCCGAATCTCTTTTGCATTTTAATGAGGTCTTATACAATATTAGAAAACCCATATTGTTAACACTGCTGTGATTAAGATAATCTTGCCATCTTTAACTTGACAGAAGTTGTTGATATTAAATACCACGCTATAGTACAACTTTTGCGTATGAAAGTTGTAAATACAACTGAAAATTGTAATTGTAATTGACAGCACTTGTAACTCTAATTGTCAGTTATACAGTGTATATATATATATGCGCACTCCAGCTCTCCCAAACCGCGCCGAAATCTAATTTGTGCAGTATTAACAAGACCTCTAGTGAGAAGAATCTCATGAGGATTGAGTTCGCATCTTTTCAGTGTCGGACTCTTTTAAAAATGGAGACAAAAAACGAATTTTAGTATGAGCTATCTAAAGTGTTATCAACGTAAATGCGCGGCACGATTTTCCTAAGCAGTGTGCATCGCTGCGATCAGTATTTTTTTTATAAGCAATTACAATGGAAAAATGTTTAGAATTTGCAGACGATGTAATCCTTTCTTTCCCTAAACATATTCCCTGGAGAAAGGATCGGTGTTTTTCTACCAATATATTTAAACCATTTTAAAGATGATTATAACATAATTCCTAGACATTCATTAACAATCTTTCACATTCGGTGCAAAGGTGAGAATTGTGTTGGCAGAGTTTTGCTCACACGTCTTACAGGGAGTGGAGAGAGTACATTTTAGATTATTTTTCAGAAACGCATAATCCTATATTTAATTTTTCGCAACACCTTGGATGAAACACTGCATTTACTGTTGTCCGTCTGAAGAGTTTTAACATCTTTTTGAGTTTTCCGCATACTGTACATTTTCCCCCTGGCGTCTCAAGATTAATTTGCCTTATTTAAAAAAAATGACTCTTTGTGTCTAAACTACATCAAAAACGGAATGACTTTACGCTCATAAACTATTATGAGGAAAAACAAACAAACAGGCGCTTGTATCCCAGGCATCTAGTCCAACGCCAGACACGACCAAAACACGGGGGTAAAACGCAAAACCCACAGGTGAGTGGTCGTTTGCTTATGTACCGAAATGTAACTGGCTGAAATGAATTTAAAGAAGGGGGACCGTCTTATGTGACAGTCCATTGATGTACGTGAGAGTATATATATATATGTTCATGTTGGCTACACATGTTTCAGTAGCGGTAGTATCGTAGATCAGTAGTGCGATGATGTGTTGTGGATATGCAGGTGTTGAGCCTCGGCTAAGGGCACAACGGAGCGGGTGACTTCTAAAAAGTGCGGCACAGTGTGACCCGATGGGAGGAGAGGTAGGCTGGGACAGAAAGGCAGGGCTGACAGGGTGCGGTCTCAAGCGGCTACTGATCTCGGATCTCTTCAATTCCATTTCAACCCAGGGACGTGCTTCACAGGGACGCATTCAGAGGCAACCAGAAGCGCAAACCACTGTTGGGACACTCTTTGACCGCTGCCCAGAGTGCAACCTGGCTCGTCTGTGGCCATTCTCATTTTTAAACCGGCTTTGAACCTGTCTGCCAAGATAAACGAACTTTCCTATTTATTCCTAAGCCTGTTCACTGATTGCAGAAGGAGCGCGGCGGCGTTCAGGAGAACATACACTACAGCACCTGGTCTTCCGTCACCGGCACTACCGCTTCTATGGGACAGGGATCTCCCCTGCGCATTGGGAATGGCAAGCATCGAGGACCCCGCAATTAGATCTTAAAGGTTCTGCCCTCCTCCCCCTCCTGTACCCCGTGGGGGAAATAAGGAGAATAAGGGGGGGGGGCTTAAAATACAAGGGTATTTGTTTAATCGTGCCTCTCGGGTCAGAGTACCCACCGATGTGGGTGGAATGAGGCTGCCTGTGCTGCTGACGTTCTTAAGCGGCTGCGCCCTGATACTCTTCCCGGCCACCGAAGGCTGCGGGCCAGGCAGAGGATACGGTAAGAGACGGCCGCCTAGGAAACTGACTCCTCTAGCCTACAAACAGTTCAGCCCGAACGTAGCCGAAAAAACGCTAGGAGCGAGCGGCAGGTACGAGGGGAAAATAACGAGGAGTTCCGAGCGATTTAAAGAGCTCACGCCAAACTACAACCCCGACATCATCTTCAAAGACGAGGAGAATACAGGTGCAGACCGCCTCATGACCCAGGTAAGAACAGAGCGCTGAAATATTCTTTGATTTTTTTTTCCTGCTGGCATTAACACTTTTCCAGGGAGCCTATTGGATACGTATTTGTTCTGTTCAGGGCTGCCCTTTGCACACTTTGTTTAAACCAGTGCCAGCCTATTGATTTGCTTTTATTGACCGTTTTTTTTCCTGAGTCGAGAGGACTGATTACAGAGAATGGTATTTACACAGTGCTTTTTATAGAGTCACGTAACCTAGCCTTTGCATTGTGTAAATTCCGAACCAGTCACAAACTTAACCAGCCAAAGTCAAACACAGTTTTTCTTAACTAGGGGACGTGTCAGCAGGGCTGTTTATCTCGATGTTTTCTGGGGCAATGAATAGCAACTATATTTCAAAGCAAATATCCATCCTGAAACCTTGGCGTGCTGAATCAGATTTCTTAGGGAATACATGAGACATATCTTTACATAACCAGTCCATCCTTCCCCTCTTTGACTTTATTGATCACTGATCGGGTGGTGGTGTTTATTTGAACGAAATCATTTCGATCTTTGCTTTTGTTTTGGAGCTCGAGACTAGGGAAGGCAAATATTTAACCCAAACTAAGGAAGTTTAAATGAAGTCTCCTGTAGGTTTCCTGACAGGAAAATGCACCGTATCATGTCCTTTCCAATGTTATTATTTTTAGTTTTAAAAAATATTTTTAGAGTAACATTTCAGGCTGGTGTGTATTTATGCGGCGGAGAATTCCCGTTCCTACTATTGATGCGGATCCCCGTGGAATTGTTTTAATTTGAATTATTCATCTATTTACAATTATTATTCTCATTATTCTCAACATATGATTTCATATTAAAGTGTTTATAAGGCACTGTGGCTTGTTTTAAAACCGAAAGTATCTTTAAGTCTCGGGTATCGTCATAAATGTAGGCTGCATTTGACTTTACCCTACGAAAATGCTTAAGTTCCTATAAGACTGTTAGGGGCATTTTCACGATTTAGTTTTATTTTCCGAGTCTTAAAATGACGTTAAATGTGATTAGATCCTATAACCCAAATTGAATGACGACGTCTTCCATCTCATTGCATTTATTAAACGTGGGTATTAACCTGTTGTGAAGGTGTGTATAAAAGCAAAGGTTTTGAGCACTGTGTGTTTGTCTAGCTAGCGGTTAGACGCTTAAGACGAAACCGCACCTGCTGGAAAATCGGCAGTGTTTGAAAAGCTAACAAAGTTGAAAAGATGATTAATGAACTCAAGTTTAGATTTGAAACCGCGAAAGAAAAACTGAATTCAAAATCCACACTGCCTTCTGAAAGGGTATTTATTATTGATCGTGATCTATTATTATTATTATTATTATTATTATTATTATTATTATTATTATTATTACCCGGGCAAAAGACACTTTAATTGAAACGATCTTTTGAGGGATTTATTTCGTATTCTCTTCTTAATCTAGATTGTTTAATTTCCTCGATTCTTATGTTACACTGCAAACAATCTAGTCTACTCTGTAAATGCCCTCTTAAAAAGGGATTAGTACTTGTCCAGTAGGTCTTAAGTAGGCTCAGCTCAGGTTTGTGGTAAGAGTAAAAAAGATGTCGGATTGACTCCCCCAAAGGCATAGTGTACTACATTTAATACGGGTGCCAAGCACTCGTCTTCAGGGGACTCGTGGGAAATGAATAGAAATGTTACTCATATCCAGTATATACAGTACACTATAGCATACAAACTGTGAAATTTTCATTTGTATTACTGAAAAAAGAACTTAATAGACGAACCAAAAAAAAAAACAGAATGGCGTTATGCTGTGAGAATACCCTGCGATTTAGTGTTTATTTAGTTCTAAGGCTTTGGCCCTGGGGATGTTAGCAAAGCCCATCACTACAGTCTGCAAGCCACTGATGGGATTCCTTAATTGAAAGCTGGGGGCCGTCCCACGGGCACCTACAGTGAATTGTCAAACTGGACTGGTTCAGCGCAGGCTCGCCTGGTTTTCAACACGTTCGGTTCCCGATGTGACAATAGGAAATTAACAGGCGACCGCGATAATGGTCCTCATTCAATCAATCAATACATCCGGACATCTTTCTGCTGTGTACATCTTATCGGACGGGAATGAGGGACGGAGTCATTGAAAAACTTTTAAAACTTTTTAAATGAAGTACTGTACGTATAGTATGGTTTTATGGTCATATTTTTGATATTCACGGAGTTTCTGAATTGAATCATGCAAAACGGGCATACCCCTTTTAAAACATAAAATAAAAATAAGCCTATGCATGTTTTTAAAATGAAAATGATTGACTTGTATTTTTGGAGAATGATATTCTACATTTAAGTGGATTTTTTTGCCACGTTCCAGGTTTCACAGTTTGCGCATTTTTTTTAAAGAAAAAAATTTTCCTCGTAAAGGATTGCAAGATGTACAGTATATAGTATCTTTCAGTACTTAAAAACAATTTCTCTTTCACGTAACAGTTCACAGTCCACTGTGTCGGGCATGACGTTTTAAATGTATTTTACATTAATTTATCGACGTTTATATGGTGACAAATACATAATCTCGATCAAATTCATAGTCCTTCCAAAGTAATGAGGGAATGTTATATAATGACGAGAAAAAGGTCAACAACTGAGTTTGTTTTCCTCTCCCATTAATTGACCAAATCCACATTGTCTAGTCCAGTTTTTGAATAGGAAAGAATTATTCAAAGTTTGTATATCCATACTCTGACGGGGTTACGTAAACTTTTCATACAAGCGCACATGCAAAGTTTTTATGTACTTTACCCTATCCTATAATGGTTTATCTGACTGCTGGTGCTATCTGTGGACTTTACTATGCGTCTCACGTTTGAAGTTTCATGACACGTTTATTTTTTGTAAGTAACCTTTTATTTTTCCCCCCAACACTAAAGCAAAAAGCACAACGCAAAAATAAATAGTGCCTTCCCCAAAGCACGCTACACATGATTGTTTTTGTACTGAATGTTTTCTGAGATCAACTATATGTCCCTCCCAGCTGAATATGTTTTGAAAACTCTTATCATTTCACTTTTTATTTGAATTGTGGCAGTGTTGTTTTCTTTTTAGAAATAATTCTGAAGTTTTCTCGGGTTATTCAAATCTTACATAGAGATACATTCAATTTGATGCAGGAGGCTTGGAACACTACCCCAAAGAAACCTCAGGTAATTATTTCTTAATTAGATCCTTAAAAGGAAACTCGAAGATACTAGAATATAAAGTTAAAATATCCTCAATTTGATCTATTGAATGTGACGATAGTGGATCACATTCCATACTATGCATTTTGTTATAAAGACTAAGTGATTCTTCATTGGTTACTGGCAGGTTTTAAAACTTTTTTTCTACAGTATTTAAAAAAGTAATCAATTACAGAAGCAGCAGTACTTTTAATTGCTTACTATTATGGGTTTTAAAAATATAACTGAAACAGTTGTAATTTACCTCTTAAGTAACGGCTAGGTCTCGTACTGATGTATTGTAACCTATGTTACTATATAATTTAATAATCCTGATTATTCTCTCCGATTGTTATAAGTTACATTAGTAGTGGCAGTATTTAGTGTTTTAATTAAACCTAGAATCATTTTTCCTTCCTTCGTATATATCTTCTGTAGAGATTGGTAGTCAGAGATTTTAAGCATGTAAAATACGTCCAGTGAAGCAACCTTAAAATTATAAATACATATATCACAGCAAACATTTATGTATCATAGCTAATTAACTAAAGTTGCACTGCTGGAGCTACGGTACATTAATGCCTCCATATTTTATGCTCTCAATATAAATGCACACCTAAAAGCCTTCCCTTCATTTTACTTCAGTTGCTGAAATAATTTCTGATTCCAATTTCATGTATTAAGAGTCCTGTATGAAAGTGCAATGAAAATTGAGTTTGTTTTACACAAATGTATTCTAATACCACACTTCATTAAACATATTTATGGCAATAAAGTTGAGTCCGTCTCACACATATCACCATCACATGACTTTCAGTAATTGCTTATTATTGCAGATTGCAGGGGAGACAGAGTCTGTCCTGGGAAACACTGGGCGCAAGGCAGGGTACACCCTGGATGGGATGCCAGTCCATTGCAGGACACACACAGACACAGACATGCAGACATTCATACCAGGGGTAATTTGTCCACAAGCCAATTAACTTAGTAGTATGTGGGAAGAAACTGGAGCAAGGAAACCCAGGTTAATTAGAGGAGAACATGGGAGGACTCCAAACAAACAGCACCCCAGGAATTGAACTCAGGACCTGCTGGGTTAGCAATGCTGACCACTGTGCGGCTTTGCTAAAAACAAACAATACACAATTAAAAACACATTACCGTTTTCTTAAACAATGTGTTTTTAATTTTGATAGCTTCTTCTAAAAGAAATGCACAAATTGACTTATGACAGGGTCTATTTTTACGTGGTTTGGTTAAGCAAGATATAGTGCATTCCTTGGACAACTTATGTGGATGTTCAGAGCCTTCAGAAAACAGGGGAAAATCAAATTGCTACATTTTCATATATTGAATATAGGCCCTTGTGTAGCATTTTCAGTTTCTTTCCGGTTCAAGTGAACCTAATTTCTTCAGAGCATAAGAAAGGTTACTACAAGAGGAGGCTTTTTAACTCCTGTCTCAGTAGTGTCCTAGGACCTACAGTAGCTGATACATGGAATGTCATCTCTGTATTTCTTGAAATAAGCCAGTATATCAGTTTTTGACAGCATAACAGGGTAGCTTATTCCACACTCCAACAAGCCCTTATACAGTATAACAACGTCTCCTGTTCTCAGTTTTAAATTGGCTTACCTACAGTCTAGTTTTCACTTGTGTCTTCAAGTTTGCATTTCACTCTTGATGCTGAAGAAGTCCAATTGATTGACTTTTCCTCAGGTTTCCTCATAGTCTTTGTTCAGCATTATCAGATGGGTGGGCTAGAACAGTAGTACATATATTAAACAGTGTATGTTTTCATTCTTTGGGGAGTCAAGTTCAGATTTGACAAAATCTATTTGTGGTATCCTTCAGGCTTTGATTCTTGGTACAATTTTATTATCTTTATACATTACCCCTTAAGCCATATGATTTATAACCTTGTTAAAATACGTGTACTGCAAACTACAGTACGTTACTGTCATTCCTGATGACACTACCTCAACAAAGGTGTTACTCAAATTTGATCCTTAAAACTCCAATGAAGCAAAACCCTTGATAGTGGGTTCTCGCCAGCAGGTCCGTGTGATTAAGCTTGTCAACCATAGACTTTGGTGGCAGTGATTAATTTGAAATTTGAAGTGAGAAGCCTGGGTGTTATTTTATTTTTTTTACTTGCAGCTTTGAATCACACATGAACAATAATTGTTGTTGCACTGCAGATACTTGTTTCTCTTTGCTTGGTGCTCACAAAGTACAGTAGTCTTCATTTCACCGAGATCGGTCTGCTGTAAACTCTTTGTTTTAGATTTATGAGCCAGGCCTTATTCTGGTTTCAGCTGTATTCAGACGGAAAGCCCATTACTAGAGCAAGAATTAGCAATGGAAAAAAGGGGATATTTCTGCATTAGCTGCCAGTGAGATATAGAATTGATTATAAATTATAAATTGTCTTTTTAAGCACTAAACAGAATACTATCGGGATGTCAGAATTGTCTGGCTATCAGCTCCTGCTTTAAGGCAGACTGATTGTGGGCCTAAAAGTTGTGAAATTCTCTGCCAAATCGTATTTATATTGTATGTTAATATACAGTACTGCGTTTTAAACTAGGGTTACATCTACAGTGCTTTTAGAACTTGTCTTCCGTTTTCGCGCAGTAGTTCACAATACCATCTGCGATAGCATAAAGTAGCTCACGCATTGGAACCAAATATCACGGTCTCGAACCCTGGTCTGGAAATCTCTTGCATCAAGTCTAGGTTTACTTAAAAAATTAAGTAATGAACGTTAAATGTTAAAGTTATATTAGAGACTCGCGATTCCGTTTATTAACCGTTGTGTTTGTAAAAGAAGCCATCAGTACAAATAGTATGCAATCGCAATATTCGACGGACGCGTTTTGGACACTTGAAAGAGATTTTAGATTTTAGAGAGATTTAAAAAAAAACGCAGGTTTTCCTCGCTGAACCATCGTGTCGCAGATATAAATAATGTGTCCCTTCCTCGCTTACCTTTTAATTTTCAAGGTGCCTCAAAGAGCACAAAAGAATAAATAGTCCTTCAGCAGCAAAATACACGCAATGATGGCTTAATGCATACAGGAAGTAGCCAATAGTAACGCGCTTCAAGCACAAGGCCAGGTGTTGTGGTCAATTAACCACTTGTTCAAGGTGGCTGTAGTTTTCCTTGCGGGAAACCCTGTGTTATTTTTGATAGTTTATAATGACATTAAGTGTTCAGTCCGTTCTAGCATTTAGAGTATGTAATTTCCTATTAAACTGTTAATTTATTTTATCTTTTGCTTATTTAGCGGCATGAAAAATGCTTTCCAATAAATTGGTTCACACCTACTGCAGAGCTCTTTTCCTGAGCGATTCTATATCCGTTTTATTGAAAACTGTACGTAGTATTTCAAATGAAATTCCTCTGATATGGTGGAATTTTGATATACCATTCGTTGATTTAAAAGTATACACCTTTAACTGTCTATTCTTACTATGCTTGCCTTTTTTATTTCCTCTCAACACATCGTTAACAAAAGTAGGTGTCAAGATAAGAAACTCTCCTTTTCACTGATAATATTTCCACATCTGTGGTGTTTTGCACATTCTTTTATTTTGATATGATCACTAAACATGTTTAGTCTGCAAAGTGTAGGAGAAACTAGATCAATGGTATTAGGAAAACCTACTGTATTATATTAGTTAGGAAAAGTCTTAATATAGATCCCTTTTGCACTGCGTTTAATTAAAAATTACATCATCTGAATTTAAGTATTTATTTAGGTGTACTCTGTTTTTTATACATTGTTCCAAATAGAGGCATTCTGTTGAATGACTTGCAAATTAATCCTTTTTTTGAGTAACATTATTAAAAGTCTTCTAAAGTTCTAAATATACCACGTAATACAGTCTGCTCTGTTTGGATCCATTAGTGCTGTTGCATATTTAAAGGACTTTAGTCAGACAAGCAAGACCTGCCTTTTCTACATTTAAACTGACTTACCCCCTTCCATCACATTGCCTTTCAGTTGAACCTCCAGCTCATTTCTAATTGTTGTTTCCGTAGCCTTGTGTGTAGTAGGAGTTTGACATATTGGCCTGTAATTACTCGGTTGGCTTTTGTTGCCCATATGTGTCAGTTGGTCTCGCTAGCCACTCCTCTGGACTCTAACCCCGGTGATCACTGCTGTTATTTTGGGAGTTGCGTTTGACTTCCTCCCAATGGCTCTGCTGCTCAGCTCAAAGTAGAGCCTGGTCAAGTTCTGCAGGGAGGTGTCAGGTGTCCTCTCCATGCTGTTTATCCAGTTTTATGGTCTGCTAAGCCCCCCCCCACACACACACTGCTCCTGGTTGTATCGGTCATCTGGTTGACACTAGTCCTCAGGGTGCTGTCTCTCCAGCCGCCCTGGCTACTACCCACCGCCCCTTGCTCCTCTCTGTGTGCAGGCCTGCCCTTGGTTGTTGGTCTCAAGGTTGCTCTGGCTGCTGGCCCTTTGGCTATGTCGGCTGCTGCTTCCCAGACCTCTCTGGCTGTAGGTTCCCAGGCTTCTCTGGCTCCTGGCCTACAAGCTGGTCTGGCTGCTGGCCTCTATCCGGCTCTGGCCGCTGGCCCTGTGGTTATGTTGGCTGCTGGTCCAAAGCTCTACCTGCTCTTGGTCATCCGCCTGCTGGTCCTCTGGCTGTATTGGATTACAGTACATATTCATTTAAAATGGGGGAACAGTGTAGTGTAAGACAGCAATTCAGGTGGGTGACTGCGACAGCATGTGTAGTCTGCAAAGGAACAAGTAATAGGTTTATTCCAT
The DNA here is from genome assembly GCF_059453375.1 of Lepisosteus platostomus. Lineage (NCBI taxonomy): Eukaryota > Metazoa > Chordata > Actinopteri > Semionotiformes > Lepisosteidae > Lepisosteus > Lepisosteus platostomus. The sequence goes on from NC_142624.1 coordinate 7,559,719, forward strand.
GCTTAAAAGAGAAGAGAGAAAACACAAAGTTTTGGCTGTGAAGAAGGCCGAAGAAGGGTTCACAGCCTTTCTCTCTTCTCTTTTCAGCATGGAATAAACCTATTACTTGTTCCTTTGCGTAATACAGCAATACCTGGCTGAGGTATGAGGGTGCATTCCAGAGAAAGGGGCCCTTTGGGAATCAGCTCTAATAGAGGCATTTACAGCATGTGTTCAGTAGTGATGCATCACCTCCAGCACTATCCCGTACATATAGTTGATGTATGAGGGCTTCATTGGGGTATCCATAGTGGTACTACCCATATTTCTAACCACAGAAGACAATTAAAAAACACTGTATACAGAAAAGAGTTCTATTTTTAAATAACTGTGCAGTTACAGAAGAGTAATTTGTCGAGGCTTCACCACATTCTGTGGGAGCTTGTGTAGATTGGCCACCATCTGCCTTTGCTCCTCCAGCTTGGTGGCGATGGGAGAGTGATGGGTGGAGCTACATGTGGCAGGATGGCCCAGGCAGTTGCTCTTTTTTAAGCAAAATAGACGAGATCACAGCAGAACACTATACACACAGAGAAGTGAGACCGGAATTAGCAATAGCCCTGGCTGTGCTGTACACTAAACATACAGTATGTATTTTGCTCATCTTTCATTGGCTGAAAGCGTGCCCTCCATAGTTTATTGCTTCTTGTCTATAGCACAGATATTAGTAGGATGCTTCCACCTGGCTCATACGCGCATTACAGAGTGACAGGCATTCTGCATTCATACAGACATATTAGCAGTGATTACAATAATGGTCAGGACAAAAAGAGCTATGGCACATCAGCCATTACAGAAATAGTGCTAAGTGAGACTGTGATTACTCTTGTATTTAACTACCATTCTTGGTACAAGCCCATATATCAGTTTCTAGTTTGTGTAAAATAGCTTTTGTTTTCCTCACATCTTAAGGACATAAAATATTATTTTTAGGGTATTTATGTCCTTATGGTTACAGCATTTTAAATGACATGCATTCCATTTTCTTCATAATTATAATTGCTGTCATAGTGATGACGTACTGGAATGTTTAAGCTTGTAGCCTTATAGTTTAAGGTTCATCCTCTGGATACAGCACCTTGTCTGAGATTAGTTTGTTATTAAAAAGAGCTTTCGTCATAGAGTCACTTGGTCTGGAATACAGAAAATATATTAAATTTATGTCGCAGCCCTGTGAAAATAGTAACCCGACAAGAGATCAAGAATCTTCTCAAACTGTTTTGGAATCTTTGGGAAATAGCTTTAACAATGTGGCTTTGCAGGTTGTTCAAGTGACCTTTTGTGTGAAGAAATGTCGTACTGTACGTTTTAAGTTGTTCTAAATGCATCAGTGCATCATTTTCTTTTGTGCCTGCCAGCCCATGTTCCATTACTGAACGTTTAAGTCAATTGAAGAAAGACCTTAAATCACTTTAAAACCTCAGATCAAGATTAAAGAAATTTATTTTCACTTTAAAACCTTCATATAAAGACGTATTCTGGTAGAACTTTGAAATCTTTGTAGCGTAAAGGAAATGAAAAAGGAAAACGAAACAATTTGAAGAAAAAGAGGCAGAAAATCATGTTATTTTCTTGCTCATCTGCCAGTTTCTTGAAACCTCAAAAAACTTATAGAAGCCTCTGGAGGTCATACTACCCAGACTAAGGTTGCCGCTGGAAGAGGTGTTAGTGGGGCCAGTAGGGGGCGCTCACCCTGTGGTCTGTGTGGGTCGTAATGCCCCAGTATAGTGATGGGGACACTATATTGTAAAAAACGTGCTGTCCTGTGGATGAGACGTAGATCTGAGGTCCTGACTCTCTGGTCATTAAAAATCATAGGCAGTTTTTCAAAAAGAGCAGGGGTGTCACCCCAGCATCCCGGCCATATTTCCCATTTGCCTTTTACCAATCATGGCCTCCTAATTATCCCCATCTATTAATTGGCTTCATTACTCTGCTCTCCTCCCCACTGATACCTGGTGTGTGGTGAGTGTACTGGCGCACTATGGCTGCCGTCACATCATCCAGGTAGGGGCTACACATTGGTGGTGGTGGAGGGGAGTCCCCATTACCTGTAAAGCGGTATTATCAGCAACAATGAGTGAAGAAGCAGAGCTGGTGGAGTGGTGCCACAACAACAACCTCACACTTAACATTGGCAAAACAATAGAGATTATAGTGGACTTCAGGAGGCACAGAGGACATCACACACCCATCATCATTCACAGGGCTCCAGTCGAAACTGTCAGCACCTTCTGGTTCCTTCGCCTCCAGATCACTTAGAAGCTGAGTTGGTCAGAAAACACTGCTGCCATCCTCAATGAAGCCCACCAGTGCCTTCACTTAAGGAAGTGGGGGATGAGCAAGACAGCACTCACCAATTTGTACCGTAATAGGATTGAGAGTGTCTTGACCGGTGGTATTATGGTGTGGTATGGTGGAGCCACAGTACAGGACAGAAAAGCCTGTACTGTGGGTTGTGAGGTCCACGCAGAAAATCATTGGGACCGAGCTACACTCCATCGACCGGATATATCTCGACCGCTGCCACAACCGGGCTTGAGCTATACTTCGGGACCCACTTCACCCTGGCCACGATCTGTTTTCACCCTGGGTTCTAGTAGGAGGTATCGCAGTATCAGAACACTGACAAATAGATTCAAAATCAGTTTCTTCCCCCAAGCAGTGCGCATTACAAACAGCTCAAATTAGCACCTGCAGATATTAGCACCTGCACTTTAAGGTACTGCACTGTTTGCACTATGTCCTGTCTTGGCTGTATTATAATGTTTGTTGTCTTTATTGTCCATGTCTGTTTGTCATTTGTGCCTGTTTTCTTTTTCTCTAATGTTACTGGGTACAGCTGAACGAGTAAGCATTCCAATGCACTTAAGATAAAGATAAAGAAATCTTGAATCTTGAATCTTGAGTGGAGTTTCCAGAAGAGTGCTATAGGAGTGTAAGCAAATATTAATTATTATTAAACTCCCATTTGTGTGATAAAGTTGCTGCCTTTGCACTTCCTCATATTTTCCATTTGTGTCTTCTGGTTCAAATTCAGGTAACTTTGTTAATAACTTTGAGGGTTTTGAATGATTGAATCGGGTGCCTGTAACGAAGCATAGATCAGGACCCTATGCAGATGGTATAATCCAGAAGTAGGTGGAAATGGACACGGGGAGGAGACGATGAGGAACTGGGCAGGTTGACGAACAGGGGGGCATGACGATTATGCACTGGTGCTTGGGGGGGGCGTGGCCATGGCGAACAAATCCAGAGGAGTCCAGGGGGTAATCCAGGACGAAGTCCAAAAGTCCAAACCTGGTCGATCCATCCAAGACAAAAACAAGACTTTAAGGTTTAAAAACCGGAATGGGATCCGGCGCAGGGATGGGGAATAAAAACGGGTGAACGAGGCCTGGCGCTCCGAGCCCTGGACCCAGATGGTCAGGACGCCGTGGTAAAGCCTATGCCGTCGGGTCACTCCTGGACCCGCTGGTAGGCGGACGTCCGGGCGTCCATCTTCCAAACCTGAGCCCAGAAGAGTGAGAGCGTCTGGCTTAAATAAGGAGGGGCTGGTAGGAGGCAGGTGCACATAATCAACTAAAATGTGAAAGAGCTGGAGCGCCTTTAAGAGGAGGGATTACGATCGTGACAGTGCCATAGAAGTGTGTTCGTCATTCGTTCCTTTTTGCCTGTCGAGAATTTGGTTGGCTATTTCTTTTAAGCCGAAGAATAGATTTGGTCTCTGTCCTCTGGACAGGTTATAGAGCAAGAATATCGTTTTGTTTTGTGTTGTGGAAATGTCTCTAGGGCATTGATGTGACAAATTGTACATCGTTAAGTGCAGTGCCTTGCAAAAACTTTCATCACTGCCAGTAACACTGGATTTGTGTTAATCACATTTTTCAGACATTTGGATCTGAACTGTGATGATCAAACTGACCACAGTTGTATGTGGTCAGAGGTTGAATACAGCGAAACCTGAAGAGACGTTCTACAAAGTGGAATTTATTGATTACAACGTTCTCAGTCAATACTTGGTGGAAGCACCTTTGGCAGAAATTACTACTGTCAGTAATTTTGGATAGGTCCCTACTAGCTTCTCACAGTAGAGTGCTATAGTTTTGTCTATTTATCCTGGCAAAATTGCTCCAGTTCTGATTATTCCATTGGGGATGGTTGACAGACTGCAGTTGCCACGTCTTGCCATGTATTTAGTATTGGATTCAAGTTAATTCATTGGCCCAGTCAAGGACAATCAAGCTGTTCCTGTCAGATCATTTCAGTGCGGCTTTGTGCTCCGAGTCATTGTCCTGCTGAAATGTGAGTTCTTGGGTGACTGAAACAAGGTTTTTCTATAGCATTTGCCTTTACTTTCCACTGTCCATTTTCCCCTTAGTCCTGATAAGCTTCTAAGTCCCTGCTTATGAGACCCACCCTCATGATCCAGCCACCGCTGTGCTTGATGTGGAGCTGATAGACTGACCTGTTCTGTGGGGTTTTCGACAGATGCAACACTTTGCATTTAGACCAGGAAGTTTAAATTCTGTCTTCTGTGACCGTAAAGCCTTCTGCCACATGTCTGTAAAGTATATACGATATTCAGGATTAGCTTTTTCAAAAAAGGTTTCTTTCTTCAGCCTCTTTCATACAGGTCAGCTTTCTGTAGGTACTGAATTATTGTCAATGTATGAACATTGACTGTTTCATAAGTACGACTTTGTAAGTCTTTCAAAGTCACTGATGCCTTTACAGAGGTATCCCTAACCAGTTCTCTACTTGTTCAACTGCTCAGTTTAGTAAGGCAGCCCGGTTTAGGCAGTGTTTGGGTGCTATGTTGCACATTCCAGTTCTTAATGATGTGATCTGTACTTAAGAGGGGTAAGTAGCCCTATCCTCTCTACCACTTCTTCATTGACTCCTTCTTTAAGATCCTTGGTCCTCGTGGTCGATTTTGCTCTATTGCTATGTGCTATATGTGAGGATGCTTACAGAGATAGATGCATGTACTCTGAAGTAACGTTAAAACACATAAATTACACAGAGACGTTACACTAAGTTTGTGACCTTTCAAACAGGTATGCTAGCCTGTGAAGGGACTGCAGTAGCTGACAACCTGCCACTAGGGGGCAAAGCGCCTCTAACAATTATTATTGTCCTTACTGGGTGGCGATTAGTGGATTTGAAGGGTTCATGTCAATATTCGTACATGGGTTTAATTAGTGGCGGTTTACTGTATAAATATGGATTCACGGGGTTAGTCGGGCGTTGGGTTGGATGCAATCTGAAAAAATGCTGAAAGCCAGAAGAGGGCTTTATTTAGACAGCCTTTTTGCTGAAAAAAAAACCCCAGCACAAATATTGTAATTAAGACTCCTGTTGCATGTGTAATTGTGGATTCTGCATGTCCATCCTAATATCACTCTAGCTATTGGTGGTGGGGTCTGTCCCACAAACTGTTCTTTTGTACCTGAAGTGATTTAAGGGTTGCTATTACAAAGGTCTTGAATACTGTTGTTGTGCAATTGAGAACTGTCTGATCATCTTTAAAATTTTAAGTTATCTACATACTATCATGTTTTTATCTTTGAAAGTGTCATGATTACAAGTTTAGAACATAACAAAACGCGAAAGCATTTCTGGGAGTACATACTCTTCTAAGGAACTGCACAGTAGGTCTTCTCCTGCCCTGAATTGGATAAAGCAGTTAGTAAATGGATGGGTGTATATTATATAACTTTCTGTTAGATTGTTTTACTACTTCACAAAGTTGTGTAGAAAATTTAAATGTCAACATAAACATTATTTATTGGTGAAGCGTTAGATATCTATGAAAAAGATTGATCATGCTGTGAATAGCTATAAAATGTTATTATGTTGATGTCACCTAATCCCTAATCTTTAAATATAAAGTGATTTTATATATCCCTAAGTCGTGGGTTAGTTTTAGGGTTAGGGATATATAAGATCACTTTATATTTAAAGATTAGGGATTAGGTGAGGTGTTAACATGTATGATAATGAGTTCACATTAGAGGCTAGTTATTATCAGATTTATGTCACTCTATTAATGCTTTGGTAGCTTATTCCATTTATAAAAGGTCTGTATAGAGTGTATGGCATCTGCAGCCGTTAATTTAAAATGTTAGTCATTTTGATAAGTACATTTTCCAAGCAGTGATCCTTTATTACTTTATGATTCTGGTTGCTGTACCATTATCATGCACTTTCCATGTTAAACCAACACCTAAACCTACATTTCTTATATTATCATTGTCTGAATTTTGAATTTTAAATCATACATACATAATTGGGCATAATTGGTTCAGTTGTGTCCTTTCTCTGGACAGATGACAGCAGTTGGAGTGATACCCCTAAACTGATTGACTTTTGGAGTTTTGTTAGCAGTCTCTAAATAGTCTATTTTGGTTCCTTCAGTACAATTGGTACAATACTATCAGGTATTTTATTTTAAGTGGTTAGCTTTGCTGCCTCGCACTGGGGCCCAGGTTTCAATTCTGGACCTGGGGTGCTGTCTGTACAGAGTTTGTATGGTCTCCCTGTGTGGGTTTCCTCTGGGTACTGGTGGATATTTGCCAAAAATGTGAGGTGTAAGATGTAAGTAAAGTGTATATAAGTCGGAGCAGCAAGGTGCCACAGTGGTTAGCATTGCTAACCCAGCGGGTCCTGGGTTCAGTTCCTGGGTGCTATCTGTATGGAGTTTGCATGTTTTCCTCTGGTTTGCCTAGGTTTCCTCTGGGTGCTCCAGTTTCCTTCCACAGCCCAAAGACATACTGTTTGAAAAATCAGCCTTGGTCTGAGTGTGTGTGTGTCTGTGTCTGTGTGTGCCTTGATGTGTGATGGTATGGCCACAAATGTTGAGTTACAGCAGAGCTCCACTTGTAGTAATTGGCAATGCCCATCTGACTATAATGAACTATGCTGATCAAATACTGGCATTTCACTGGGTTTCCTTCCTGTGGGTCCATCCTGATGTGACAAGATTCCAGCAAGACGATCCTCATGTTGCAACAGTGGTTTTCCAGTGAGATGAGAATTGTGACATGGATGACCTACAGTACTTGCCAGACTTGAGATCCCCTGACCTTGTGTAGGATGTATCTTGAGCTCAAGGACCAGCTTATCAGAATAAATGCTGAAATTTGCCTTCTCAAAGGAATCAACCTGTGAAGGACTTGGGCCAGAAGCAAGTCGAACTCTTATGATCCAGGAATGATGGGATCAAGCCTGGGCCTTGTCACCAGCAGAGTCTGACTGAGATTCTTCCAGTGGGCTGCACACAAGTGGCTGAGGGCCACCAAGTACAGGGTGTGAATAGAAAACCAGGGCTCCCTCAACTCTCAAAATACAGAGACCGTGACGGTCTTGCAGCCTCAGGCTGTTTTCTCTGTAATGTGTTAAAAGATGAATAGCTTTAAGGTGGGTGGGTCAGAACAGTCTGCCTACACTACACAGTCTTTCTCTCCCGTGTGCATTCACAGGGTTCTTAGCTGTGATCCCAGATGTGAAAAAAAACAACTTATGATTCCAAAGCCAGGTGGGTTTGCTAAAAAAATAACTGGCAAATCCAAATGGAAAAATACGCCAAGCAATTTTATTAACAGGTTGTTTCTTACACAGTGGATCAATAAAATGCACAAAATTAAAACCAACTATTTTCACATACTGTACAGTACCATCTAGTTTCATATCATCTACAGTATGGAACTGCAAAGACCTCACCTGCATTTTGAACTGCATACTAAACATATAACAGAAAGAAACACACTTTTAATATGTGCACATTGGTTTACTGTTTAGCAAAGTAGATGTTTTTCTTCTGCATAGTTGTAAAAGTCTTTTTCAGGTTTCTGGACCATAGTGGTTTAAATTCATGAACCAAGTACGCTGTAGATCTGGTTAAAGCTGTTCCCTGCAGTTTCCAGTTTTTGAGGGATGATATTTTTCACACCACATTTCATTTGACAACCGAAGAAATTCCAGTTTCTTGCAAATCATTTTTAAGTTGCCTAAGGCATTTGACTTATTTCTGCAAAATTTCTGAATGGTCGTCAGTGTTTAACAGACATTGTAAGGGACACTTTTGGTTTGGAAGCCACAAACATCACATCAGCCCAAAACATGGTAAGCTTGTTCAAAATGTTTCCAAGATCTGTTGCCAAAGAAAGCAAACTTGCTTACTTGTTCAAATTCAAGGTCAGCCATGACAGTAATCCTCCTTTTTTACTTATCATCATAGAATAACACACTTATGGCTGTGTTGTCATGTGAAGATTCAGTTAGTTTTTGACCAATATCATTCATGTGTAATGTGTTTCACATCCTTTTCAAAACCAGTTGTCAAGTACTTGAGACAAAGTTGTGGTCCATGTGGCACAATTTCTGTGAAATACACTTTCTTCCTTGTTTTCCTACCTGTTATTATGAGCTAAAATTTCAAGGACTAAACATAATAAATATATATAGGCAAAGCTATAGTACACAACAGAGCCAAAACAGCTCATCAGGCCAGAGTTTTCTGCATGCAACAAGCAGACTAGAGAATAATTTAACCTCTTAGCGGAGCTCTGTATGGAGTGCAGTTACAACACACTGGAGTTAAACTTGCATCAACATAGCTGACAGATATTACTAAATTGTTTTACAAGGATTTGCACATGCAAGATATCTCTGATATCCTCGAAATCTAGCCATTGCATTTGTTTTCACAGCCAGTGAAACTATTTACAAAAATTCTCAAGATGTTTAATGTTAGATAAAATTTAATCATAATTAAAAATGTTGCCCAAAAAATAGCAGTTGTATCCACATGTAGCCCTTTTCTTAGTTATTAGAAAAGAAAAGGTGGAATATGATCGTGTTTGCATGGGCTGATCACTCAAACAAGGGTGTTGGTTCAGTAGAAATAATAATTAGAACAACTAAAAAGATTGTTTAGGGTTGGCAACGTTTGTGCACTAGTGCTTCTCAGTTACAGGAAATATCCTGAATGGATAGATAGAAAATTTACCCTGGTGTGAGTGTGTGTGCGTGTGTGTTTGTGTCTGTGTGTGCCCTGAAATATTGGATATAGTAGGAAGATTTTCTGGGAGTCCTCTTGGAAACATTTATCCTCGTGTGAGTGTGTGCGTATCTATCTGTGTGTCCCCTAAAATGGAGGGGGGGCCCATCCAGGGTGTACTCTGCCTAGCGCCCGTTGCTTGCTGAGATAGACTCTGGCCCCCCCACGAGCCCAAATTGGAAGAAGGACTTAGAAAATGGAGAGAAAATAGATGAATAAAAACACACCCACAAGCAAAAAAATCTCCTCCTTGATATATTGTAACTGCATCGGCCCCATTGAGACTATTTACTTTAGCCCCTTCCAGAATATGTTTACTTTCTCTTATCAAACACTCTAATTTAGAGAGCTGGGGTGTGCTGTTGACATGAGGGTGATATATAATTTCTGTGAGATTTCTAAACCTTATTTAGTCCTTTGACCTCAAGCTAAACAAAGAGTTTATAGTTTTGAAAGTAAGGACTTGCATAGCTGGGTAAACTTTATACCTCAGATAAATAGCTGTTGCTTTCAGGGTAAATTGCTTATTATAGATTGAAGGCTGAGTCCTTGTCTTTTAATAGCTAATAAAGTATCAAGAGATGGGGCGCCCAATAAAACAGAAGATGGGAATATTATGGATAATCAGTTTCTAATATGAGAACAGCAAGAACTGATAAACATGACATCACAATTTCCTGTCGCATAGAAAGAGGGCAGGAGTGTGAATCTTTTTTTGAGAGTTTTTGTACATTTCACCGTGTCTGGATCTATTGCAAAGAGATCAGGTCAAGTTTTTAATAATAAAATGAATGTTTGCATGATTTCGAGACATTACTCTCAAAAATCGGTTAATTTAAGTGCATAAAAAGAAGAGGAGACCATTTAAGTCCCATCTGACTTGCTTGGTTTCTAGTGCTAATTGACCTGAACGTCTCACCCAGCCTTTTCTTGAAAGAAGTCAGGGAGTCAGCTTAAACAGTATGACTGGGTAGCTTGTTCCAGACATTCACAATCCTTCATTTAATAAATAGCATTGATTTATTTATATACTCACATCATTGTGTAAGTCTGAAAACTAGATTTGTCTCTTTTTGTCATTTGTATCATGTTCTGTTTTTGAAAGCACGCCTTTTTCTTGCAGCTTCCATATTCGCAAATTAAAACGAATAGAAAATGTTGCATCTTTGCAAACCTTTCAGACAAAATTCTAGTCACTTTAGAGGATGGTGAAGTTTTTGGCCAGTTGACCTTGCAAACTTGCTCGAGCGCTGTCAGGTTGGGTTGGATATCAATGGCGCGCAGCAAAATTCTGGATTTTATTATTGATTTCAAGGTAGGACTTTGACTGGGCTTGAGGGCATTCACTTTCTCCTTCCTAAGCCACCTCAGTGCTTGTGCCTTGTGTTTTTGTCCAGCGGAAAGGCGAATTTTGCCCCAGTTTTAGATCTTTTGCAGTCGGAAGCAGGTTTTCATCTACACTAACACGTTTTTGTACTCGACACACAATCATTTCCCCCTCAATCTTGAGAAGCTTCCCAGTCCCAGATGGTGATAAGGATCAGTCCAGTAACACAATTCCTCCACCCCCATGTGTGACAATAGGTAACACTGTGCTGTTTGGATCAGATGTACCACTGTGCACTAAAATGTTCATCACTTATCTTATTTGACCATGTAACCTTTTGCTATATTTGAAAGGTTTCATGTTTTGTTACAGGATTGTGTTTTTTTTCCACACTGCTGTACAGACCATCTTTGTGACTGACTGGAACATAGCAGACTTGTTTACTCGCAGAGGGAAAGTCTGGTATAGGCAGTGTCTGGGTGGCACAATACATCTTTTGCTTCTTCATGATTTACTTCATATTGCTCAAAGGTACTGTATATGCAGGATCTGATTTTTTATACCGTTCTTCCGATCTGTGCCTTATTCCAACTGTGTGAGTCTTTTTGAAAAAACACCTTGGTTGTTCCTGTTTGAATCTTTACTTGAGATTCATTACTTCATTAGGGACCTTACAGAGACGGATATATTTATTCTTTGAACCACTATTGTTGCACACAAAAAGCTTTCAATTGACAGTTGTGTGTGACTTGTCAAAGTAGTTTTGTGTACCTGATCTAATTTAGCCTTGTCATAGAAAAGGATGTAAATATTTATGCAAAGTCACGGTCGTCATCCCTCCTCTAGAGGGCGATCCGACCTTTTATTGTTATTTTCATTATTACATGCACCTGTCTCCTGTTTAACCCGTCACTATATAAGTATATATATCCTAAGCTCTGGGCTCAGTATTGGAAGATGGACACCACAAAGCTTAAACCATTCCCCGGGCTCGTGGGTAGTCCGAAGGCAGGTCTTATGCCCCACCGTCCTGACCATTTGGGTCCGGGGCTCAGAGCGCCTGGCCTCGTCATCATGTTTTTAACTTTTCTGTTCCTGTTCCGGTTCCGACCCGGTTCCTGTTTTTAACTGTTTGTCTTGGATTGATCTCCCGGTTACCTGGACTTTGAACTGCGACCTGTTTTACCCTCTTGGACTCCCACTGGACTTGTTCGCCTGCGCTCCCCCTGGCACCTGGATCACCGTCGGCGCCACCCCCTGTCAGTCCTCCCATCCATTCCTCGCCGTGTTTTCCCTGTTGTCCTCCTCCAGTCTCTTCCGGATTATACTGTCTGCATAGAGTCCTACAGTAAATACACAGTCAGGACCACCTCCCATGACATGCAATTAATGGTGTTGATTTAACAGAGGCTCAGGAGGAGCTCAAGGTCTACATCTCACTGCTGATCCCCTCCTTATAAAGCTCCTTGGCTGTACTCGGCACGGCACGCATCCTTTCTTCCACTCTACATTTTGTTGCAGATGGAGGCGTTTCATTACCGCAACCTTAGCTTGATCACTTTCCTCCCCTACAAGCCTAGACCAGTCCTGTCCAGACACATTCTCTCCTCCCAAACTCTTGCCATGCCATCTGTAGTTTTGTTGCCGCTCTGCAGAGACCCTTCTGTCCCTTCCAGGAACTCCAATCTCTGAACAGCTATGGCTGTTTCATCTCTCCTTTGCCCTTCTCTTCGTCTTTTTCTAACCCCCCCCCCCCCCCTTGCCCTGCTCTCCCTCCGTCCTCCATTCTCTCTGTTTGTCGTTGAGCATCCAACCGCTGAGCCGGAATATGCCACGGCAGCCATGGTGCGCCAGTACGCTCACCAAACACCAGCTATCAGTGGGGAGGAGAGCAGAGTAATTAAGATGTTCATAGATGGGGATTATTAGGAGGCCATGATTGGTAAATGGGAAATTAGGCATGAACTCCGAGGTAAAACCCCTACTCTTTTCGAGAAACACCCTGGGATTTTTAATGACCACAGAGAGTCAAGACCTCGATTTTACGTTTTATCCGAAAGGCAGCCACTTTATTTACGCCCCGTCGCTATACTGGGGCGTGCAGGGTGAGCACCTCCTACTGGCCCCACTAACACCTCTTCCAGCAGCAACCTTAACTTTCCCAGGAGGTCTCCCATCCAGGTACTGGCCAGGCTCACACCTGCTTATTTCAATGGGTTGCCTGCTGATATTTCTTCTTCTTTTGGGTGTTCCGCTTGGAATACGTCCTCATCCATTCCATCTGGAAATGGTAGCTCTCCTCCTCCTTTCACGCCATGCGCCTCTTCCGGTCATACAAGCTCAAGCCCGCATCAAACACGCTCCTCGTTCATTTCTCCCGCACTGCTGGCGAACCAACTCGCTCTTGGCTCTGCGTTCAAAATTTGTCGGAGATTTGGGGATCTGTTGGGGGAGGGATGACAGAGATGATCTCTGACTAGCACTGTCATTTCCTCAGTCAGAGTTTGAAGTTTGCTATTTTCGTATATTTCTTTGTATTTCTCTGTTTTTTTCTGTCATTATTAGAATTTGACCAAACCACTTATCTCACGCTTCCCCTGCCCTACACGAAAAATACCCCCCTGGTTGCACACGGCGCTGAACACATCTTTTTTAGCACCCTCCCCCCCCTGCTTGAAGCAACATTTGCTCTCTGGCTCATCCTTTGTGAGTGAGAGGGGATGTTTTCAAGAAGATATGTGGAGGCTGTTGCTAGAGTAAATATACAGTTCCACTGGGAAAACTCAATCACCTTAAACCAGGGGAATGCATTCATCACAGCATAAAAAGATTATTGGGACTTACGAAAGACAAGTGAAAGCTTTTGTCTCTGTGAATTATTTTTTAATTGTTGTCTCAGAAGGACACACACTGAAACCACAGACTGGGATTCTGCCTGATCTCCTACATCATCTCCATGACCCACAGACAAACGGTTATTGCCAACAATGCAACAAAATTGATGGACTTTGAAACACGACACGTTGCATTTCACAACTAGCAGTTCACATTGACTTATTGTATCGGGCTGAAGCATGGGAGAGTGAAAGGCATGCTGGGAGAACTGAGCTACATGCTTGTGCTCAGCATTTGTTTTACAGCAGGCTTCGACGGTATTAGTGCTATGAGGAGACTTAAAGGGCAGCTGCAACGCTGTATTTATATTCCGGGGTTAGAAAGAATCGGCATTAATGAGTGCATTTTTAACCACACTGTGAAACTACAACGTTTAAAACCTCCACTTTACATCACAAAATAGACAGAATTTCCAGATGTACCCAGCGCCATATTGCCGCCATTATCTGCAATTCAGAACGAGGCAAGAAATCTTCCAGTGAGGTGAAGTGGCCCTACAACATTGTAAACAAGCAGGCTTGTGAACACATCTATTTTAAGCCAAGAAAAATAGTGCTCTTGATTCTGAGACAAATACTACTTGTTAACTCTGCCTGCAGATTGTGTTGGAACATTTCTGCAGTGAAATGTCTGCTGCACAACCTGTAGTTTTTTGCTCGTACAGCGATGATCGCTTGTATGGATGAATATAGGCCACAGCTGCAGGAAAAGGTGAAGACTTCGCACAAGAGCAACACAGAGCTTGCCTTTTCCAACTGCTTCCAGGGTTTAACTGGAGACAGGTGTGGGTACTGACATGCTGAAGGAAAATGAAGGACAGATATGCACCCAGGAGGCAGCCCTGCCCTGCCCTGTAAGTGGGAGGTAGTGACTGAGGGGATTCTGGACAACGTAGGGTGCACAAGCATTATGGATTTCCTATGGTGTGTTGCTTGCCCGGTGCCCAGGTTGAAGACTTTCAAAACAAAATGTAAAGGGTCCCAACCTAAGTCGGAAGTGGGTCCAGTTGTCGTGATTTGTGCAGGAATAAATAACACAGGAACACAGGAACGGGCAGGTTGATATTAAAATAAATCTTGCAAAGCTATTAAAAAGAATTCAAAGGGTTTTTCTGAAGATTACAAGTAGAAATAACGCACCACATAAATAAAGAAGGGAGTGAAAATGCTTCCTATAAAAAGTATGAAGTCATGTGTTGCACAGGTATTCATAAATTCAGACACCATATCTCAGGCTGAGGAAAGGTTTTCCATATTAAATCCCAGAAATATAGAAGAATCAAAAGTGTAACAGGTACCTGAAGGACTTGAGATAATTAGTTCTTCAGGACCTGGTGGTATTCTATCAAATGTAATAATGGAAACAAAAGATTTTATTCACAGACCATTAACGTAACTCCTCCAGTAGTATCTCCTGGCAGGAGTAATAACTAGTGAAAAATGCTAATGTAGCACCCATCTTTAAAAAAAAGTGGCAAAACAAAGCCAACTCATTATAGACCCATATATCTTACTACAAGAAAAGATGCGCTCAAATATGAGCTCAAAGGAAAGTCCTACACTTTTTTTTTCAGTGTTGAGCAGAGAAAACGATGAGAAGATCTGGTTTAAATATTCAAAGTCTGAGAGAGAGACAAAGTCAGAATCAATGGTAAAACATGGACCACATAAAATAGAAACTATTTATTGTGAACGATTTAAACTATTCCATTTAAAACTTAAAAAAATAATAATTACAGAAAGGCTTGTGGAACAAGATAGCCTACTATGAAGTACTGTAGTAGCTGACCATTGAGTCATAAATCAAATTTGATCCTTGATTTAAGAAGCTACTAGCACCTTAACAGACTATATGGATTAAATGGCTTCCTTGTTTGTGTCTTTTCTTGTATTGTGCTTATTATAAGAGTGATTGAAAACATCTCTAGAGAAAAATGACAGGCATGTAGATACGATTAATACACCTTTATTTGCAGGGTAGGAGGATTGATGGGGCTACTGTATATTCTAAAAATATCTTGCAAGCTAGAAACCTGAAGCAATGGGGGCACAGAGTGTTTTATATTGTATAGGAGTTAAGAAATTCTAAAGTCTTAACACTGTCACGATATTAGTCCCCCCTCCTTAAGGGTGCTCCAGCCCTTTCACTTAAGACTTTATTCTCTGCACCTGTTTCCCATTCCCAGCCCACCTTAAAAGCCAGGCGCTGACGCTCATCCGGGCTCTGCATCTGATTTCCATATCGTGCGAGTCCGGGACCTGGAAGCGCCTGGTCCCGTTAAGGTTTTAACCTCTGTTCCCGTTCCTGTTCCCCGTCCGCCGGTTCCGACCCGGCCTTCGTGGTTTTTAATTCCTTCTTCTGATGGATCTTCTGGTTTTGGACTTACCCTTGTGTTTTGGATATTCCCAAAGGACTACTCTCTCGGATTGTTCGCCTCGGCCACACCTCCCCCGTGCACCAGCGCACCTTGGACACGCCCCCCTGTCTTCTGCCCCGTATTCCTGCATGACGTTTCCCTAGTGTTTCCCCACTCCGTCGGATTGTGTCGTCCGCATAGGGTCCAGAAAGAACCGTTCGTTACAAACACCTAATGCAAACAAGGATGACATCTGTATTGATTACAGTTTACTTCTTAATTCAATGGTAAATGATTAAGTAAAATATGTTCTTATTCACCTAAATGTTTCAAACAGCTATGACATCATTTGGGATGTGATGGACCATTGGAAAGCTGTTATCCTATTATGATATCTTTTGAAGTATACTTTAAATTAATCTCCGAAATAAAGGAGGGGGTTATTATTAAGAAAATAGTCTATGAAGAATGAGGCAGAATTTGCAAGTGGTGAGCTGTGAGTCAACAGGATAAGTGCGGTCATTCTTCAAAGCCAATGCTAAATGCTCAAAACAACAACAACAACAACAAAAAAACACTTCTCTAAAAAGTACGTCCAAATCTAGGAAAACATGTTGATGGGTTAGTGGAGAAATTAGGGAAAAGGTCAGCTATAAGGAAGATAAGTCTCCACAGACTGCACAACAGGACCCATGATTCAAAGGCACTACTGAGAAATTACCAAGGGGAAAAACTAAAAGAAAGTTAAAAAAACACAAAGGTAAAAGATGACATAGAGCACATTTTCAGTTTTGCAGCCTTAAAAGTAAATAGTTGATGAGGTAATATACGATGATAAAGATTTATTGTAACATGCTAAATTAATATTTCATACAGGTTTTTACAAGAAGAGATATCAATAACGTGGCTCATTTTATAGAAGGAGCTCAGCTGTACTGTACTGGGTAATTATAGCATAACTGGCACTGAGGTTCTTCAAAAATGAAGAAATCACTGGAGATTGATGATGTTTTCCCAGTCATGCATAAAGAAAAGATGGATATTATTCATAAAGCCCTGCCTAGGATATTTCAGCTCTCACTTAGATTGAGAGTGAGATCAAAGCTTCAAAGATTTGAAAAAATGCCCAATGTAGTAACAATTCATATTCATAAGGGAGACAGAACTGAAACAGGGAATTATTATATTTAATTGTCACTGATCTAACCTGTCAGGTTTAATTTAGTCTTAAAACTCTCAGTGTACATATGTGTGTACAGTGCTGTTATGAATTTTAGACAGTCCACTCTTTGGCAAGAGATACACTGCTGTAGCATTGAATGTATACATAAGGCAACAATTCAATTTACCATTGTAATCTTATAGTCACGTTTGTGAGCTTGCTGGACATTTCTTCATGCTGCCAGAGATGGCCCATAGGACCAGTTCATATTGTGATATATTACTGTATTGCTATGGCTAGTTTCCAGTGGTTCCTGGAATTGTCTATGAGGGGTCACCCTGAATACTCACCATCTTATTTTTGACAGCTTTAGACAATGATGTACATTGCAGTGATATCATCAGAGCTAAGACATGCTCCATATTTGTCTGTTACAATGCAATAAAAAAGTCAATCAGACAAAACCTGGCTTCAGAGATTGTCCCTACATGTTCATCTATATCTATTAATTATGCATCCTTTGTATTTTCTCTATCAGCTGAGAAATGGCAATCGTTACCAGTGTCTGCTGCTGTTTGTGTTATTCATCCAAGGTCCTCCAGACATTAAATGAATTATTTAGCATGAGTGTGTGTTTATTGTTGTGGCTGAGAGAGCTGTAATGCAGTCCTTGGCAACTGATTTCCCTCTGATGTGCACCTGAACATTTCCCTATATTGTACACTGCTAGCTAATGACACCCCCCCGCCCCTCCCAACTGTAAGTATCTCTCATGTCTTATGACATTCAGCTGCTGTCAAGACTCGGAACGTAGTATAAATTTATTAAAGCCTACGGGAGGGTCGGTTTGCTGATTGTGCAGAAGTGGCACTTTAGATGACTTTAAAATTACATTAAATATTAAGGCTTCTCCCTTGAAGTTTATCATGGCAGTTTGGCAGTCAGCTGTTGCTTTTGCTGTGATTACCCTATTCATGAGGAGGTAAAGAACTTAGATGATAACTGGAAATGCAAACTAAGATTGGTTTAGAAGATTGTTGTGTGTGTACAATGGCACTGTGGCTCAGGATCTGCGCCTGTGGCTGGAAGGTTGCCGGTTCAAATCCCGTGGCTGGCAGAGGAATCCTACTCCGTTGGGCCCCTGAGCAAGGCCCTTAACGCCAGCTGCTCCAGGGACATTTCAGATGGTTGACCCTGTGCTCTGACCCTAAGCTTCTCTCCCTGTCTGTGTATCTGTGTCTCATGGAGAGCGAGCTGGGGTATGTGAAAAGACAAATTCCTAATGCAAGAAATTGTATATGGCTAATAAAGTGATCTTATCTTTTGTCTGGCCTGACATGTGCCACAGTCACAATTTTTACAACACCAGTGTAAATCCTCAGATGATATCACAATGCTAAATCGCTAGTAATTTCGATCGTTCTGATTTCCTAGAATACAAACAGACTGAAAATCATCCAACCAATGATGACATAGTAATGTGCAATGCGTAGAAAGTTCCTTTGTTAGATATACTGGATACACATGGGTCAGAAAACATCACCACAAAATCAATCTTCAGATCACTGTCGCAGTTTTTCAAATCTTACAATATCACCTATTCTACAATGAGCTACTGTATGTACTGTATTCAGTTGAGCAAACCTTTTGCATTTTTTATGGTATGTGTAGAAATGAAACTGGCATTTGCATAAAAACGTACTTTGGACATTTGAGATCAACTTATTTATGAATAGTACATTCCCTCTCTACTGGAATTCTTCAGTTTTTATATTGACGGCTGAGGAATTTACATTTGATGTAAACATTTGTCTTAAGTGGGAAAAACACTGAAGACCTTTTGAAAATGTGCCGCTTTTTTGCAGCTTAATACGAGAGCTTTGCCGAATGTTTTCAGAACACAAAAACAACTATAGATACTTTAAACGTACAGTATAAATATAAAAAACTAAATACTTTTCAGAGGCAGTGTTTCAATTTTGTGTAGCTGGGTCTCAGAGGGAGGACATTTTTCAGTGTGAGAGCCCATTGACATTTCCAGATATAAAGTTTCAGAAAGATGCAGTATAGATAGATTAAAGGTTCAATTTAAATTTTTGTGGTTATGCTAGGATAATGTTCTAGAACTGTGGAATCTCATTTTGTAAGCACTAAGAATGAGATCTATTAACGGTGCTTCAAGGATGCTTTGCTGCTACCTAACTATGGTAAAAATCTCCACCTAATTATTTGGAACAATTATAGACTGAAGCATTGTGAGTTTTTTTTTATGTTTCGATTGAAACTTCTGCTGGGTGCTTATTTACAGTTGCATCTCTATTGAAATATTGTACAATTTGTTTCAATTTGTTATTTTACAGAGGAATAGATACAGTGGTTCTAGAATGAATAACTATTAATAGTTTAATAACCATTCTAATAGATTAAAATCAATATAATTTGCATGCCATGACATTATATGCCACTTGTTCACAGACCCTAATGGCTTGCACATCTTTACAAATTGCTCTGACTGCACTGGAGGACCTAAATTAATGTATTTGGCATACAGACACACACTGACTAATAAGGCTCTTTCCTTCAGTTCAGTTACAGAAAATAACTTGACTTTACCCAAAAAAAATTTAAAACCAAATGCTTCTCTTTTTCAAACATTAAGTGTAGATGGCCACAATGGAGAATCCCAACCTTGAAACTGTTTTTTATTGCTCACTTTGTAAGAGTACTTTTCTAATCTGGTTTTGGATTTTGATATACTAATTTTAAAGCATTGACTAACTTATCACTGTCCTTTGTCAGCAGGAGAAAACTGCTTTAGTGTTTATTATATTAATATACTAACTACACCGTTATGGTCACCTCTGTAATTGCCACCCATCTTGCATGTCCCTATAAGTTTCTGCATTTCAGGTAACTCTGTTATTTATTCTCATGGCCAAAACCCCTGCAGACTCCCAGTTCTTATCTTTTTTCCTCTCTCAGGGAAGCCTGTACAGACTTCTCAGGCTCAGATTGTGCTAATCTTGGTTTCTTTACTTATATTCTTCACTAATTCTTCAGCCTTTGATGTCAGTCACTTCAAAACAACCAAGCACTGGTGTTTTCACTCCATGTCACCCAGTCACGAGCCTCTCTTCATGATTCACTCTTCACTAATACAGTCGGGCACTTTTAACACAATCAGCTCTGCTCTTCCAGCTCTTCATTCACAGTCTTCCACAAGCGCGTGCTCTTCAGAAACAACCGTTCATTCTTTCAATGGAGTTATTTTAACTAAAATCTGGGATGGATGACAACAACCACGCTCAGTCATCCCCAGCTGTCAGTGATTAGCAATCACTCCCTTCTTCCTTCCTCCACTGAACACTATAAATACCAAATGCGATATCTCTCTCCCTCGCGTGCGACTTTTGCATCCCACCTCCACCCAAACTCCACCTCTGCAGGTACCCCTTGGTTACCTTGCGGGGGGGTCCTGGGCTCCTCGTCCTATGGCCAGGAGATCGGCCCTCAGCCAAGCGGGTTAAGCCAAATATTCACTCCACAATAGTTTGTTACACTTTGATTTTGTGGTGTTGTCATCCCTCATGAAACGTTTTACTGGCTGATCCTGTTTGGCCAGGCTGCTGCAAAAACCAACCACGCTAGCACTCCCCTTCACAAATGCACTTTCTCGGACTGCACACCTGTGGATCTTCTAATGGTAACAGTGGGAGTCCGTAGAGCCCCAGCTTCGCTCTCAACTGTGGGGGGAAAATATACTGGAACCTTGCCGGTTGCTACACCAATCCTCCAGGTGCTAGTACCCATCATCCCTAGTTCAGATGCCCACACCTGTTGCTTAGCAATGCACTTTTACCCTGTTGAGCCTGGTAACCTAGGAATGTAGGATGCCGTTCCCCCCTTACCTTCAGGTCTAGTGGGCTGCAGATACTTGCCCTCACTTTCAGACTTGTTGGGTTAGCCTTCATTGCTTACCTCACACACATTAGTCTGTTGGGTAAACAATTAGCCCTTCCTAGGTACTGTGCAGTCCACTTCTCCAGCTCCGGCAGCTTGCCTCAGTACAGCCTATGCTATATTTTCTTCCCTTGCTTTATTCTTTCTCATTGAGTCCCACAGGTCTGGAATCCAGCTTCACTCATTACTATTGAGCACTCCCTATGGATCTCTCACTCTCCTTCCTCTCACGCTGGAGCTTAGACAAGCCTAGACACAGACAGAAACTTTTTGTCCTCCTGGCTGTTCATATACACCTTTCCATTACTGATGTGTGGTGAGCGTTCTGGCGCACTGTGGCTGCCGTCGCATCATCCAGGTGGATGCTGCACATTGGTGGTGGTGGAGGGGAGTCCCCATTACCTGTAAAGTGCTTTGAGTGCAGTGTCCAGAAAAGCGCTATATAAGTGTAAGCAATTATTAATGATGAATTCCTGTGTATTTGTTTACATTATGCATCATCTGTCACGTGTTTGCCTGGTCCTGAATATTGAAAGGTCCAAGTGATATTCCACTAAATACATCAGTCCATTCATAGTGTTCATTGTGTATATCAGTTCACATGTATATAGTATGATATGTATACTCTGTTACCCAGTTCTCAATCCAAATTTATTTCTGTGGTTGCCCAAAGGCTGTAATTTAAGATGGAGAAATGAGAACTGTTATCAAAACCTCCTGAAAATCTAAATATACAACAGTAAAGGAACAAATAATAGGTGTATTCCATGCTGAAAAAAAGAAGAAAGAAAACACAACGTTTCGGCCATGGAGCCTTCTTCAGGTGTCAGGTGTCAAGGTGTCAGGTGCTGACGCAGCTACCCACCTGAACCTATACAATAGGTTACTATACAATAGTACTAATACAATACTATACAATAGTAATATCTGTCTGTGTGTCTATTACTGTTGTTGTTTGTTAAAAATACTTTTTGAACTTAAAGCTTTTTTAAATGCATGTTTAGTATGCCCTTTGTTGTTATTGTAAGTGATAATCTAGTTTAAATCAATTAATTATTGTTTCCACACCCTTACATGTAATAGACGTCAGATTTATCGATCTGCAACAATACAAGTTACTCTTAAAGCTAAGGTGAATTCTGTTTGTCTGTATGCATACTGTATGTATAAACATGTACACCTGCATATGTATTTTAGTAAAATAAATTCTAGAATGTTTTATTAGGAAACACACACACAGCTCAAAAAATGCATTGAACAAGGTTAATAAAAATCTTTGATTCCACCATCTTAAGCATTAAATTGCTTGTATAGTGCTCATTCATATCTAGATAACTCACAAAGACACTTTACTGGATTGACATATCCTTGTATTATATAGTACATGTAACTGTAAGTACTAAAGATAGTTCATGCCCAGTGGACTACCAAATTGATTTAAAGTGAATGTGTTGATTATGGACAGTGTTTATACGAAATGGTTCTCTTCACTTCTGGTACAGTGCTCGGTATGATGTTTTTAACTGGTTCCTGAAGAGTTATTTTCTGAAGGAGCAGATGCCGTTGGTAAAACTGCAAATAATCTGTGGGCTTGTACAAAGTATCCAGTATTGTGTATGCCACAGGTGTAAATTATCTTGCAGGGAAATATTTGCACTACTAGGCACTAATTCTTAAGGTTTAATGTTTGTGTTTGTGTAGACAAATAATAGCAGTGATTCTGTCAGTATTTCAGATTATCACTGAGATCTTGATTTCTAATTAAGCTCTGTTGTTTTAACTGCTGCTTCTTTCTGTTTTTATATTATTCTGTTTTTGTTCGTTCCATGTGCCTCTACCCCTACCATCTCTTAACTGCGGTGAAATGCGTGTCTGTAGTCTTTGTGCCATTTTCGCTTAAGCTGTGAATGCTTTTCACTAATACGTTTTCCCAAAATCTGTTTTTGTTTTTAACCTTCTGTTGCTGAGCTAGTTTGTACCTGCCTTTCATTTTCCTGTGCTCTGTGTCTACCAACTTGTATGTGCAAGCGAACCTCAGTTTACACTTGTCTCTTAGTCTCTAAAGTAAATTGTTCTGAACATACAGTATCTGCTTTTGTGTCTTTGGCCTGTCACACGTTTGACTGTATGTGCGTTTACATCGAGTCTCTGTGTGTCTCTAACCCTCTGTGTGTGTCTCTGACCCGGTGTCTGTCTGTGTGTGTCTCCATGACTGCATACAGCGCTGCAAGGACAAGCTGAACTCCCTGGCAATATCGGTTATGAACCTGTGGCCAGGAGTGAAGCTTCGGGTGACGGAGGGCTGGGATGAAGATGGCCACCACTCAGAGGAGTCACTGCACTATGAAGGCCGGGCAGTCGACATCACCACCTCCGACCGGGATCGCACCAAGTACGCCATGCTAGCGCGGCTGGCCGTAGAGGCGGGTTTCGACTGGGTCTACTATGAATCCAAGGCTCATGTGCACTGCAGTGTTAAATCAGGTATGTGGAGAGCAACGCGGCCATTTTAATTTTTTGGACCAGCCTCATCAATTTGATATACAACAGAAAGTCGCTTTAGACGTAAGTGAGTCTAAATTAATATTGATTGAAACAAAGTGCCTCATTCACTGAGTGATGTGTGGAAGTCCCCTCATCTCGTTTTGACAACACCTCCAGTATTCACTAACTGCAGCCCTGCTTACCTAACGTATGCGTTAGAACATGACATGTGGAACAATGACCACATAGTCCCATGTTCAACTTAATTATAAGTAAACATCTATGATGAATAATGTTAATGACCTGCACTATAAATTACATCACCAATTACTGTACCTCTTAAGCAAATGAAGATGATATTCATTAAAGGAAACAAAATTCAATATAAGTTAGTATGCGGTAAGACATTGGTACTGGGTGAAACCAGACATTGTTCATAGATTCAGTGAAGCACACTATTAGTGGAACAGTGCATTAGAAAGTCAGAAGTGCTGCTTTATAATAAGGAGAGCCCAAAGAAGAGTGATTAAGTGAGGGACTGCCCAAGACGTGGTCTTGGAGAAAATGAGTTGGGGATGGTGGTCTATCCTTCAGGAGGAAAAGTCTAAGTGCTTAATGAGATCTGGAAAAATCTGGTAAAGACAGATTGAGGTTGGAGTGGCTTTGTCTATAGGCAGACTTGAGAAGTGCTTGACAGAAGACAGTGAAGAGGAAGACAGAAACGAGGTTTGTCCTTGAGACTACAAATGAACGGTGCCAGAGGAGATTGGAGAAGGGGGGAGAGACAGGGAGGAGGTCACAAAGTTGTGATCTCAGAGCTGAAAGGAAGTGGGTATGAGGTTGGCAGTGCTGTAGTTCCGTGAGAAATTCAGGTGTAGCTGTTTGCCAGCTTTGTGTGCAGCGGGAGATTGTGAAAGCTTATGAACAATTAAGATTTCTTTTGAAATCCCCAAATAGAAACAGTGGTGTGCCATCTTCAGAAAACGTGCACTGTGGGATGTCTAGTTAATCGAAAAAATGCACGAATTTGGTCTGGAGAGACATAGAGGTCAATGATGTAAAAGTACAGCAGGGACAATGAGGTGAAAAGTATAAAAGTCAAAATAGGATAAGGGGGGAAACAGGATTGTGTGCCTCATCAGGAGTGTTGTATTTCCAGATGAGGGAAATGCATATATCGGCCTCAACACCTCATCCATAGGCCTGAGGCTCGTTGCAGTAGAAATTGGAGGGGAGTGCAGCTGGTGTTGTAGTGTGATCTGGAGAGATCCTAGTTTCAGTGAGAGCCATGAAATGTTGGGAGAGATACAGCATGAGGGGTAGGCCGATATGAAGACAGCCTGACTGGCAGTTTTGAAGACCTACAGAAAAGATGAGAGCAGAGAGGTCTATAGCTGGACAATGTTAGAAGGATTACGACGAGCACCTGGAATGACTGGAGACCTGTCAGGTAGTTCAGGTAGTGCAGAGGGAAGGCATGGTGAGTAGGAAGTGTGGTAGTGGGATAGGGTTAGTGGAATATAGAGTGAGAAGAGATCACAGACACCTCCTCGACGGACTCCCACACATACATCCCCTTGTCTTTGTACAACCTAGCCTTCAAACTATGACGCTGAGGAGATGAAGCAGCTCCTTCATTGCCGCTAACCGTGGAATACAGCAACTAAACATTGTCACCTGCATTGCATGTTACTAGCTGAGCACAGCTAACCATTACTCCTGACATCTGTCCGTTTTCTGCTTTGTGTGTATTGCTGTTCTCTAGTATATTACTTTATTTGTTCCACAAATAAAAAAGCAGACGTTCAGCAAAAAAGGAGCAGAGAGGAGGGTAAGGGAGAAAATAGTTTGCTGAAGGAAGACATTTGATCCTTTGGCAATGAGCATAACATATTAAAACAGGGAATATGCAAAACTAATAAAACATGCATTGAGTTAAATACCGTTAAATGTTGAGATAAATATGTCTTATATTATGTAATTTATGCAAGTGCAGATGGTGGAGGGTCCATAAAACTTTCATTGATGTAAGAGATGCTTATTATTAATATATTTGACTTGCACGTTTATCCAAAACAGTACAGCATTTTACTGACTACCTTGCTCAAGGGTACAACAACAAGATTACATAGTTGTGCCGTTTATTTTTTTGGGGGTGTAATTTTGTAGATACCCTTAAGTTGGTGATTTGCTGTGTTTTTACTTTTAATATACAGTGCTTTTAAATGTGTGTTATGTCACTTCCTAAGTGTCTTCACTCTTAATTATGTTTTACTACATGTCTAGGAATCGTTGTTAAAGCTTGGTTTCTAGATTAGCACTGGTTTTAGCAAGCCTTTTTCATGGGCATTTTTTATCACAATATACTGTATACTGTAGCAAGCAGATTATATTTAAGGAGACAGGCCAAACTGAATAATAGACTATTACATGATAACTTTGCTTTACTATCCTTATACAACACAATCAAAAAGTGTGTTAATGAGTATGAAGTATCATTCAAAATCCAATATTATAATGACCTTTGTCACCTGGTGGCAGGTGTGAGACGTCAACCTGTGGACTTCATTACCATGTTGTCATGAAGAGAGCCCTGACTGTGAATAATTATTTCTGCTGTTCCATTCAGTGTTTGATGCTGTTCTCATGTCTGCAACCTGTGCAAGACTATGTTGAACATTGTGCCTGTGTGCATTGTGTATTGTGGACATGTCTGGGGAGAGACTTGAGATGCACTGTTCTGAGAGTTCTTGGTGGGCATCACTGATTTGTTTGAATAGCTGCCAAGTGGATGGGCTAAAATACCGTGGAACTCCTACTAATAAAAAGCACAGATCGGAAATTATAGTGCTTGGTCATCCTCATGTCTCTTGTGAGCACTATGATATTTAAGCTTTGCATGCAAGAGTTTTCAACAAGTGTGGTAACCGTACTGTAGCTGATGGCCAGGAGATGATGAGCTGATGATGACCAGTACAGTATACTTTGATATTTTCAACAATTGATTGTGATCAGGGACACACTCCCCTGTTTTATGACAGTACTGTATGTTTCTGCCATGGCTCATGTTTCAAAATTCATATTATAATAATAATTGCTTACACTTATATAGATCTTTTCTGGACACTCCACTCAAAGTGCTTTACAGGTAATGGGGACTCCCTTCCACCACCACCACCAATGTGTAGCATCCACCTGGATGATGCGACAGCAGCCATAGTGCACCAGAACACTCACCACACATCAGCTATCAGTCGGGAGGAGAGCAGAGTAATGAAGCCAATTCATAGATGGGGTTTATTA
This sequence comes from Lepisosteus platostomus, assembly GCF_059453375.1. Taxonomy (NCBI): domain Eukaryota; kingdom Metazoa; phylum Chordata; class Actinopteri; order Semionotiformes; family Lepisosteidae; genus Lepisosteus; species Lepisosteus platostomus. The sequence continues at coordinate 7,586,309 of NC_142624.1, forward strand.
GGAGGCCATGATAAGCCTGTAAACATCAGGAAAACAGGAAATTGTCCTCACTGCAGGCTGGTTGTAATCATACTATTCATTGCGATTGCTACCACTTGTACACCAGCTTCCTGTGGCCTTTGCTGTTTGTAAACCCTGCTCTGTTTCGAGTGCCTGGTTAATTTCCTCCCGCTGTAAAAAGGGAAATCATTTGGTGAAAGAGGTTGTAAATACCTGTGTAGGTTAGGCAGTTAACTACTCAAGTATATACTAATAAGTGAGCATTATGACATGATATCATTTAGTTTTGATCATTAAAACCTTTTTATTTTAATGCAAATGACAATTTAAAAAGAATCGTCTTTGCAGAACTCCTAATTTAGTCCTTATTAAGTCCATTATGGACGGTTGGTTATTTGGTGAACTAAGCTGAATATCTTCGGATCTCATTAGTTATTGGAGCAAAACCTAAATGGGAGTCTGTTACATTAGTAATAGAATGGCCAGTATGTATATCGTTATATACTAAATGAAGACTCTATTAGTATTTTGGGGAATCACCTCAATGTTTAATGTCAGTATTATATCTTCAGTTTATTTAATATCTTTTGTTGAGACTTACAGATTGCTGATTACTGATAGTGCTGAACCTGTTTCTTATGGGTTATCAGTGAGACACTAGTTTTATTCTTTGTAAAAAATCGTTAGAAAAAATAGTAAAGGCACTACTTTTGTGTGTTAAATATTCAGAATTTGATTTGTATTTGCATTATTATACAGTATTAAACTGAGTTCAGGAAGGTAAAATCATTATTAAAATGAACAGATTTCAATAAGACACATGACTGCTTTCTGTCTACTTCAGTGTAAAACAGGTATAATCAAACAATTCACAATGCTTGTCATTATGTAGTTACTTTATGTGCATGTGTATTGAAAGAGACTGAATACACATGAATGTGTAGAGGAGACCCACTATTACATGAATGTCGTGTTTGCTTTTGTATAAGAAATGCATTCGTTCGTGTGATGTTCTAATAAAAGGAGACATCTTTAAATGAAGTCATCTTCCTTAGGACTGTCATGCCCCACACTCTCCCTCGCAAACGCCGTTCCATTCCTGTCACACCCCACACTCTCCTCTGCAAAAGCTGTTGCATTCCCAAACCCACTGTTTCACAGTCCTATTCCTAATTGAACCCATCACATTCCCACATGCACCAGATTCCACAACGTCTCACTCCCGAACCAATTATCCAACCACATCCCTTTCCTTTCAGTATTTAAAGTTCCCTCACACACCAACCCTTGCTCACTATTGAGAAGCCTCCAGTAGTAGTCTCGCGTGCGTGTGTGCGTGTGTGCGTGTGTGCGTGTGTGCGTGTGTGCGTGTGTGCGTGTGTGCGTGTGTGCGTGTGTGCGTGTGTGCGTGTGTGTTTCTGAACCTTTTGACTGATCTTCTGGTACCTAATTTTGCTCCTGCCTTTTGACCACGCCTTTTGGATTTTGTCTTTGGATTGTCTTTTGGATTTCTCTGGTTACCGGACTCATTGCCTCCCTAATTGACCAAGCCCCTGGATTTTGTCTTTTGGATTGTTCCATATTTACCCAGACATTGCTTTTTCATTGTTTCCTAACAATTTTCTTCCTAGGGACATAGACATTTTCCATGTGACCTATAGTTTACTTTATGTTCCTGAAGGCTAGCCATGATTTAAAATCATACAAATATTATCACCTAGTTGAAGATTTAAATTAAATGTTATTTTTCTGTGCTACTCCGCGTTCTGTGGGATTCACGGTGACACATTAGGATCCTCCTATTCTACCAGTTGGTTTCCTGACAAGAACACAGTGAATACAGTGCAGCCACATCACGTGTCATTTCTCAGCCTATTGGGAAGTGTGTTAAATTATGCTCGCTGTCACAGGAGAGGAACTGGAAAGCATAGCCTGCTAAAATGTTAGCACGTTGACAGACGATAATCATGATGAGGCTCACTGCTGCCTGCTGTGGGAGGTTTTCTGACACTGCCACTACCTTCATTCCATGTTTCCCTGGAGCTCCATTGCACAACATGTAAATAGTTCAACAGTGGATGCTTTGATGTCATGATTTGAGTAGTTCTTTAATATTTAATTTTTATTAGAATTTGTCCTATATGGAACTTTGTGTTATAAGGTTGATATTGTGTATACACATTGCTTATTAGTTCAGTGTTCAAAACGTTTACTTTCACGCCCGGATCTCCAAACTGCTTAACACTGGTTGGTTGTTTTCCAAAGATTCACGTAAGATTCATGTAAAACGTACCAGTCATTGACAAAATGAAATTAATCTGAAAGGATTAGATGTCAGCCTGTGATGTTAGGTTCAACCTGATAACAATCTGTGTGAGTGCTCGATCTATAACTTAGATCTTATAACTTAGAATGAATACGAGTTACTGTGTTCCTATGTTTTGTGCACACCATTAATGGAATGATTTGTATGGGAATAGAAACCTTTATCCATTATGTAATGGATAAGTACATATGAATGGATAAGAACAAAGGAGAGGCCATTTGGTTTCATATTTTTAAACCTAAATTAAACTAATTTTTTGTCCAGCCATTTCTTAAAAGTACCCAGAGTATTCTCTGCCTGAATACTCCTTGGCTGGGAAGCCTATTTCTGATACCCACAGCAATTTGTGTAAAGAAGTGTTTCCTATTCTCCATCATAAATAACATTCCTCTGAGACTACGAATCTCTCTCGATGCTCGTCTGAACTGTTCTGAAATCTAGAAAATCCTTTTGGGGGTATGGTGTCTAAAACTGAGCACAGTACATTGACAGAGGTCTTACCAGTGCACTGTAAATCTTAAACATAACTTTCGTGGATTAAATTCCATATTTACCCAGACATTGCTTTTTCATTGTTTCCTAACAATTTTCTTCCTGGGGACATAGACATTTTCCATGTGACCTATAGTTTACTTTATGTTCCTGAAGGCTAGCCATGATTTAAAATCATACAAATATTATCACCTAGTTGAAGATTTAAATTAAATGTTATTTTTCTGTACATAATTACTTACAAACTACGTCTAGATTGACCAATTTTAGCCTTTGGATATGATATCAATAAATATACAGTAATATACAATAATCGTAGACACTTATGTTTGTGGACTGGTATCCTTTATTGCTTATAATGTCTTTCATCTGTGTTTAATGACTTTTAATAAGTCATAATGGAGGCTGGAGGCTATTTATTATTTGTATCCCCTGTGGATAAAAATATATTACTGTATGTTTTTGACGTAATGATAAAAGTATACTTTTGGAGCAATTCATATACTGTAGATGTGTGATTTCAAAGATGTATTTAATAATTCAAAATCTGCTGTATAAAATGGATATATACAGTATGGGAAATATTTGAGGTATTATTTGTGAAATATACAGTAGTTGTGATGAGGAGATCAATTATTCATCTGAATTATTTCATATTCAGAATAAAAATGTTTTACAAACACTTTTTCCCAACATGATGCATTAATTTTGGAATAACCCAGTATTTCTCAATTGGTTAGTAAGTCCCACTTAATGAAAAAGGATAATTCTGCTCAAAGTCTCCTTTATTACAGTAGGTTAAAATAAACCTGATTGAGCAGCAAATAAATCAACACAGAAGTAACGGAAGAATCAAATCAAATTTCAATTCTTCATGAGCTCATTGTGGAAACCAAAACTATTCAAGTTTGGCTTCTGACCACAGCCCTGACCTGTTAACTCCCTATACGCCTACAAATCATTTCAGCTTGTTGAACTCTGGCTTTCTTTCAGTTCTGCTTTTAATGCTTGGGGACTTTCTCTGTTACAGAAAGGCTGCAAGGCTGTAGGATGAGCACCCTTATTTGATCTTGCAAGTCAGTCAGTTTCAAATCATGTTTTATAAATTAGTTTATTTTTTTATTATAGTTATTTCATTCATGTGGGTATACCTATTTTTATTATAAAACAGATGAGGCATAACATGAAAGGCGATCTATAAAATAATAGATATTATTTTTGTACAATGAATGAATATAATTAGTACAATAAGTAAAACATGCAGACTTATTCCAACGTCTTAGTTGAATGTTTTCTATATGGCTACGGCAACATTTTAATTTACACCGGACCCAAACGATGTCAGTATCTGTGGAAGTGCACACAGGCCTTAAGGGAGTGTTGTGGGTAGAAACTGCCATTAGTGCCGGTGAGGTAAGTGTCAGACTCTCACAGGCTGATAATGATGTCGAGAGCTCTCCATGCATTGAGGTAATTACTGGTCAGCAGACCTTAAAGAGCACCTGAGCTGCATACACTCAAAGGGCGTAACTGAGACCAATTAAACTACAGTGCGGCAAGTGGGTCCTAGCTCCAGACTTTCTCTATTGGGCACTCTGACACAACTGAACATAATACAAAGAGAAGAGATGGGATCCAACTCCTCTTTGGCCATTTTCAGCTACATACAGCTACTTAAAGGATTAAAGCATCTAAAAAGCCATACATTGTATTGTCAAGGGAACAACATACTCTATAACCATGGCAAGAGTTGTGTTATCAGTGAATAGGCAATGAATAGAGTTCCTATGAATATATAAGGCTATGAATATTAAGCTTTGAAATAAGTCTGTAAGGAATGCTCGCTTGTCATAATCGGATGGATTTGAAATGCAATTGGTTAGCTTTTGTTTCCTAAATCTGTCCAACTAACATTATGTAGAAAGTGTTTAAAAATTCCTGGTGACATTTTAGATAATTTATTCCTGATGAGGAAGGTCCGTGTAGGTTGTTATATATGTTTAACAAAATATTGAATTCATATATATGTAGTGAATTAAAACTATTAAGCAGTAGTACACTCTTATGTGTAAATGCATGTTCAGACTTGACCGTGGCTATCATTGTCAGTATTATCACAGGACTGTAACGAAACAAAATTCCCCTATTACAATATTATTACTATGTAGTACTTTCATAATCAAACTGTAATTCAAGCAAGGACATCACATACCTTAATTCCTTTTTGGAATTTAAGGCATTTGGAATTAGGTTTCGGCTTGCTTGTCACATTACTAGAACGTTTTTCAGCCATGACTGAAATGATGACACTGCAAACACACAGCACCAATTATTCCAGGCAATGCACACACAAGATAAATTCACTCGCCAGACCGAAGCTGCAAATAAAGCAAGGAAAATTAAACACATTACTCACCATTGAGTTGTAATCCATCCATTACAGCACAGAAGTAGATATTACAGTGAAGTACAGCACAGAAAATTGCTTTTAATGATATGCAGTTGCATCACTTACTAAGAAGAATAACTGGAATTCTCATAGAATTTGATAAATAAATCCAGGCCATGATGGGTTAATTTTGATGTCTGCATTCTTGTTTATTCCTCTAACAACACTGTGCGTTCGGTGTTCTTGAAGTCCTCCAGGGTTTCGCAAATGGGCTTCCTTTTGCTGTTTGTGGAGCCTGCAAACTCTTCGTCGTAAAAGGAGTTGCTCTTGAACCGTAGAAATTACTGGGCTCTCCAGTTTTAGTCTTCACAGCACATGCAGAATTATGTACTGCATGTTTGACAGAAAACCGTGGACGATATCCTCATAGTTTACCAACATGTATGTAAAAGCTTGCTCTAGAAAAGAGATTCTGGAGAATTCTTCGATTCTTGGACTGTATAAGAGTAGTCAGATTGTCAGTCAAAACTGTGAAAATATTCCCCGACATAATATGAACCAAAAGAAAGATTCTCTGTCTATCCATTTCTTTGTTCTGCTATGCAACACCCTTGAAAGCTTTTGGCTTCTTATATTTTCTAAAGATACTGTAAACTACTTATCTTGTGGCATAAGACATTTTCCCTGATCGCAGATTTTTTCTCCCCCAAAACATCAAGCTTTCTGATGCCAGGATGAAGGCTTAGGCACGACAGCCGCCATCTGAAAATGTGTGTGCTTCTGCAATCTCCATCTTCTCATAAAAGCCTTCTCAGTCTGCAGGGGTTCAGAAATGGGTGTACATTCCACACATTCTTAAGAGAACTAGCCATAGAACTAGCCATAGAAAACCTTATTTAAGCAAAGATATCAATATCTTTGCTTGTTTCTAACGAAACCTTGAATTCTGGTAGCCAAGCCATTTGAGCCTTGATGTCATACTGTAGATCATCACTAAGCTAATGTTGAATGTTCCTTCATGAAGTTTTTCTCATTTTCACCCTTCTCCATTGGCTTTCTGATCTCCAGCTTCTCAGTGGCTGTAAGATTGAGTTTGTCTCCACATACTGCTGATGTAGTCATGAAGTCGGATGATGTAAATGTTTTGAGACAAAACTAGGCAAGGATCATACGTCATGTCTGCTTTACATTAAATTATTTCAGTACCTACTGTAAGTGCATCAAAGGATGACCGTGACAGAGGTTACATGGTGAATAGAATAATTTACAGAGTAAAAGTAGTACAGTAAAAGGCTGGATAGTAAGGGTTTAACTGTACTGGGGTTACTAATTCTACACTGAATTGAATTCTCTAACATGTTGAAACCAACAATGCTAATTATTGGGATACACATATTTACAAGGGGTTGTAGCTACTGTGATCCTTGCGATATCTTGTATTTTTAGTGAATGGTGTCTACTAGATATTTACAGTAAGACTAGTGATGAATGCTCACATTAATGCCCAAGTTCTAGATTTGGGGAATCAGCTACTGGCTTATTTCAGTTATACTAGTTATATTATTATGGGTTCTTTATATATTCTGTATTTTATTTATCATGAGGAAGCAGCACAGAGGAGTGAATAGAACTCTGGACACAAAACTAGAGGATTAGTAGTTTCATCTAAAAATCCTTTTTGTGGCGGAAGTTCTTTGCATCTTCATGTAAGGTACCTATGTCCAGTTGAGATCTCCCATCCAAAAATCCCATCCATATTGTTTGTCAGCATCATACTATGGGAATCAGGAAGGGAAATCGCTTACCCTGATGAGCTGCTGCTGTAGGGACAGAACACATTTTTAGAACACATTGTTTGGCAGCTAACAATAGCATATCTGCCCTTTGAAATAACCGTACTTGACATCCTTGTGCTCTTCAGGAAATTATTCTGCTTGGGCCTGAATAATTTGGCTGTTTACTTGTACTTTCAGTTGAAGATGCCAGGCACTGTATTTTCCCAGATGCGCTTTTCTGTCGCATCCAATAGCAGACATTCGTACTCATGCTGGTTTACTAATGGAAATCTCCATCTTCATGTTCTAAGCATTTTTTTGCATTGACAGTAGCATCCATGCTGGCTTGTAAGACACGTTCTGCTACAGTATGAGGGGATAACAAAGGTGAATGATGCAGCCTTTGCCACTGAAACTTCTACAGCCTGTAGTGTTTCACTTTAGATCTATGTATGATTTACAATGAGTGTTGCTATGTTGGTGGCCAATGGAATGGGCCTTGTATCCAGTATTAATATTTGTAACTTTTGGCTAACAAATCTGGATTTTTTCAGCAACAGTCTCAGGGGGGAATAAATACCACTCTGTTGGCTAGACATGTCTTTTTAATACGTTGCGCCCTTGTTTGAAAGACATTTTCGTTATGTATTTGCTAAATAGTATGAAAGGTTTCAGTTACTTGCATGGATGCTTTTCTCCAGCTACAACGAAGAATGGATAGGTTTATATTTCTGGGTATGTCAGTTTTTCGTTCAAATCATTGTGTCATTATTTCTGCAGTAGCCATTGTTTGATTTATTTGCAAATTTTGTGTCCTGAACTGTTTACTGAATCCTCAGACAATTTTTAAGATCTTCAACAACACTGTCATTCACCTTATTCAGAGCAATATACTGTAGTATAAGTACAGCATATTAGTTGGCATACCATGGATTACATTAATGTTACTGTACCATAGCATTATAAATATTATAACATAGTATAATACCTTTATAATGTAATATAGTATTGTTATAAGTAGCATTACATAAAATACCAATAAAGCAGCCATTCATAGATTATTACTACTTCACTTCCTAGAAGTGCTGTAGAGTAGTATAGAATGTTTGATAGAGACAAAAGTTTGATTTGTTGCTATAAAGTAAAACATTATGTACATGGTACTAAAAAGTTTTGGGATATTTTTTTGTATCACACATTATAGATAGAAATATATTTTAAGATACCAGTATACCCTTAAATACTGTAGAAAAACCATCTTGTTCGGGGCACTGCTTGCTTAGTAATGCTCATTAATTCCAAATCACGTGTGTGGACAGATGTCTTTAGGAGATTATGAAAGGCAAACAAAATCCGTCCCATTTATCAACTATGAAAATACTATATTTTGAGGGGTTTTATACCTGCATCTTTACAGGTCCTTATTTTCTCTATCTGCAATCTGGATGTAAACCACTACGCAGATTCACCTCACTAGACTCATGAGCTCTTTTAACACGTAGAATCATGAGGACGGTCAGTGTCCTGTAGAAATGTTCTTATGCTAAAAAAAATTAAAAACTGGCAATGATTTTCCTAGTTGAAAATGAGACAGCCTTGGTTTTTCTCTCGCTTGCTTTTTTTTTTCCTGGCTTGATATCAGGGCACGTTGAAAAAGTTAAGTTGTTGTGTCACAGTCTTTGTCCATCGCACCCTTATGAAGTAGCAAATGGCAACAGAGCTGTTGATCTCAGAGGCCCCCTGCTGTCAGTTTGTTTTCACTTTCTTTTCTTTTTCCACTGTCTCTGCATTGTCTGAAGGTCTGTTTCTTGTTCTCTCTCTCTTTTTTTGTTTTATTTCTTTTTCTACTCTTTTCTCCTTCTGCCCAGATCGGTTCGCAGGCTACCAGTCGCAGACTTGAGCGCCGTGGCAACATTGCCTTCGGGCAAACGTTTTGTATGTGGGCCCAGAGAAATGGAACTTCCAGTGTCTGGCCTTAAAAAAGAGAGAGTGACAATTAACTGTAGCTCATTCCCTTGAAGAATAATGACAGTTGCTTAAATGGGGGAAACACAAGGCAATGAGATTATGAACTTGAGAAAACTGCAACATCTGGACATTTATAATTTACTGGAATGAAAATGAAATATCCCCATCTAGATTACTGGTAACACCTTCAAGTAGCTCTCGGAAGAGTTCTGGCCTATACTGAGAGAAGGCTTGAGGAACTGTATCAAGAAGAAAGGAAAAAAAAAACGTACAGTTGTGTTTGACTTTGCACATGGTGAACACTGTATTCGATTAAAAAAAAACACTGAAGAAGGAAATTAAACTGTGATGGCTATAAAAGCAACAGACATCTTTTCAAACTAGATAAAAAAATTGCTGGATCAATATAAACTACTGGAATTTAATGGTAAACGTGTTTATTTTTTAACAGGATTTGCTCTACTTGTTAAACCAGAATCAGATTAGAAATAGCTTGACATTATGCACCAGTATTACATTTGTAGGATATATTCAAATAGAAGAATTAAAGTAAAAGAGTGCTCATTTGGAAAATGTGATAATGAGCGAGCATATTGCCTTACTGACAATGCGTATAGGCACAAAATTGGGCAAATAGGGTAAAACATAAGCTACAGTGGAATATATCAGTTTAGGTTAGAACTATACAATGGAATACTGGAAATATTGGTAGGTTTACAGAACACGAATCAGAACTATACTGGAATACTGGAAATACTGGAAGGTTCAGAGAACAGGAATCAGGCTAACTAGTGGCAAATAATGATTTATGCATTTGGATTTTAAATGGAATAGTAAGGTTAACGCCCAGTTGATAGTTCAGACGATGATACAAGTAGAAGGTAAAGATTGTAGATGTTAAAAGTAAATACTTTGATACTACCTTTTTGCACAAAAAGTACATATTAATGTATTGCTAAAGTCACAGAGTTATGTTGTGGACATAAAATGCTGGAATTTTCAGAATGATGCTGCAATAAAATGACTAAGTGAATAGGAAAAGGCTCATATCTGGTGGGTTGAGTGGCCTGTTATTGTAATTAAGTTTTGGACTTCAAGAATGTTCAGGAATTCCCCTCTAAGATAAAAACTAAGTTGGGTCTGATTACTGTCAAAATCGCCGCACAAGCTGCGCAGTTACAAGCAATGTTATTGGACTGACACTCCCATACTTCTTGAGTGTTTTAAAAGAGAATTTGGGAACTGGCCATTCAAAGTCACAAACAGTATTCCTTATCAGGAATGCTCATGATAATTTTGATCAAGATAAATTTGATTTAAAAAGTTATCAACTGAAGTTCGGGAGGGATATCAAAGACAAGCCAATCTCACCCTGTTGCACCTAACCTTACCACCCAACGAGCCGCATAAACAGAGCTCAAACACCATGTTCATCTCAAGCATCCCTCCTCCACCTCACAGCTACCCCTGCTTCATTCCTCTCTGTATGTACTCGAACCTCCTCATAAATGTGGCCATTTAAAAAGCAGTTTTACACACTTATGTCATGTCATGTCATTTGCCAAACCGCTTTATACCTTACGGTGTTGCGGGAAGCCGGAGCCTACCCGGCAAGCAACGAGCACAAGGCAGGCTACCCCCTGGGAAGGATGCCAGTCCATTGCAGGGCAAGTGCAAGCCAATCATACATGGGGACAATTTGGAGGCCAAGGTAAAGGCCGAGGGGGGAAATTTGGCCCGGACACCGGCATAACTCCCAACTCTTATCGAGATATGCCCGGAGATCTTTAATGACCACTGAGAGTCACTATAGTGACCTTGGTTTAACGTCTCATCCGAATGACGGCGCCCACTACAGTATAGTGTCCCCGCCACTATACCGGGGCATTGGAACCCACACAGACTGCAGGGTGGGCGCCCCCCGCTGGTCCCACTAACACCACTTCCAGCAACAACCATAGCTTCCCAGGAGGTCTCCCATCCAGGTACTGACCAGGCTCAACCCTGCTTAGCTTCAGTGGGTAGCCAGCTGAGAGCTGCAGGGTGATATGGCTGCTGGCAAGACATACTTATCTCACCAAATATTCCAAACAATTTTTGAATGTTTTTGTTCCTAGTGAAATGAAAAAAAAAGCCTTTATGTTAAATTAACAAAGGAGCAAGGCAAGAGCAAATCCTTTGTTCTTTGTTCCTGGCTTGCGTTGTAGCCATAGTAGTCTTACAAAATTGCAGATGAAAAGTT